>NC_134712.1:212718307-213343307 GCF_049634645.1 Pelodiscus sinensis | reverse complement strand
GAACTTTACTGTGTGCAGAGAAACAGCAAAAGCAGGGAAAAACAATAACCACCAACAACTTAGAGGAAAAACAACCTAGCAACAGTGAAACAGGGTGAATCATACTTCAAAACCCCCAGACAAAATCAGATGAAACACATGATTCTGTGGTTTTTGCAGGTCTGTGTCACGGTTATTCTTCTTGTTTTTAACTAGCATGGAGTGGTAGGAGTATGAGTGCAAGCCATAATGCCATCTGTTGAGTTGGGGAGTACAGGCACCACTGTCCACAGAATTCTTTAGTGACTGGAAAGTCTGAATAATTGGTGATCTTTGGATCTGTAGGTCAACAGTGTTCTGGAGCATTTGTGTTTTTTGCCTGAGCAGACCAATGATGTCCTGGTGCATTTCCTAGTACTTTTCCTTTAGCAACCAGTTCCTCCATTCTTGGTGGTCCTCCAGCGTCTTGGTCACATGACCTCTCCAAGCCCTGTGTTTGGGATGAGGTTGTAGAGGACTGAAGGACTGAGGTTGCAGAGGACATTGATTCCTCCCTTCTTTTTCTTCCTTATCAGGGTCAGACATTCGGCAGGCATGGAGGTGGGATTTCTCAAGGGCACAGCCTTAGCAGCTACTAATTAAAACAGAGATATGCCATTAGATTTATGATCACAACAGAAAAGGAAATATAAATCTCAGAATCCCCTGGCATTATTCTGATAAATACCAAGTGACGCTAATCACAGAACCAACAGACTTACTGGGCCCCTGGGGAAGGTGGGTGGAGGCAGGTAAGTCTGGAAGGGGCGGCGCCTCAGGTGGAAGAGGGTAAGATTGGGGCAGCTAGCTCTCAGCGCTGCCCAGAGCACACTGTGCTGGCTGCCGCCTGGAGCATACAGTGCAGTGCTCTGGTGAAGATTTAAAGGGCCCAGGGCTCTGGAAGCCACCACTTTTGTGATAGCAGCAGCAGCAGCAGCAGCTGGGAGCTCTGGGCCCTTTTGAATCACTAGGCCCCAGGGCAACTACCCCAGTGCCCCTGCTATCAGCAGGCCTGACACTAATTGTCACTTGAGCTTTGGAATGCCTTGTGATTGTTCCGCTTTGCAGCTAAAGCCATGGTGAGTAGGTCAGGTTAGAACAGTGTTTCTTAAACCTTTTAAGATGGAGGAACACCAAACAATTTTTTTTGAGGAACACCAAGGCTAGGAAGAGGCAGGTGGGTGACCATTAAGACTCAGTGGAGCCCCAAATTTTCAGGTGCCCCATACAGCTGTGTAGTCTTCATATGGGTAAGCACTATCCTGGAGATGGGAGGGAAGGAAGGAGATGAGGTTTCAGGGAACAACAAGGAGAAACAATTACTATAAAAGAATAATTTGTATGCAAACTTACACAAGGTTCCTTCCACATTATCAGTAGGCTCATCTGAGTTTGCATAGCAGGACTGACTCAATTCCAGAGGAGTTTCAAAGTGCAGATGATCTTCTGGGGTCTGTGGCCCCTGGGCAGTAGAGTTCCAAACTGTGTTGAGAGTGAACACTGTTGCAAAGTCAGGGGAATTATAGATAGAGTTACTGTATCACTGAAAAGGGATACTTATGTCACTGGCAGACAAATTTTGGTGCAAGTGCATGCAGAATTAGGCTGAGGCAAGTAACTTAGGTTGACCTAACTTTGTAGTATAGACCAGGCCTTAGCCAGGAACATGGTTGGATTCATATTGCAGGAGACAGGCAAAGAGTGGGGTCTGATGCAGCAGCAACAGGGAGTTTACATGGTTTCTCAGACAACCCACCCACATCACATCCTGTCTTCATAGACTCCAAGGTCAGAAGGGACCATCATGATCATCTAGTCTGACCCCCTGCACAATGCAGGCCACAGAATCTCACCCACCCCTCCTAGAATAATCCTCTCACCTATATCTCAGATATTGAAGCCTTCAAATAGTTTGAAGACCCCAAGATGCAGAGAATCCTCCAGCTGTGATCTGTACCCCATGCTACAGAGGAAGGTGAAAAACCTCCAGGGCCTCTGCCAATCTACCCTGGAGGAAAATTCCTTCCCGACCCCAAATATGGCGATCAGCTAAACCCTGAGCATGTGGGCAAGACTCACCAGCCAGACACCCAGAAAGTTCTCTATAGTAACCCCTATCATCCATCCATTGATCTATTTACCACTGATAATGAATGGTTTTCAGAAGTGGGTACAAGCCAATCAGGCACCCTCGTCCTTCCCAGACTTCCTCAGGGGTGTGATCTTCCAACATGAGTGAGGTTCTACTTTGTCCTCACTTAGCAGGGGTGAGGAAGTGTCGAAGAGCTTGCCCTCCTGCAACCACTCTGGGTTCTGGACCCCTGGATACTTACATGTGGCTTCAATTCTAAAACCGATGGGATTAGTTCTTGAGAGAGCAAGAGACAATTCTGAAGTATGTATGAGGGATAAGGTTGTTTGATTTTTAGGAAACCAGCAGCTATGGCTGGGAATACCTCAGGCCTGATTTTTAAAATATGCATATGGGTGCATGGCTGGGTTTTGTGTGAAAAATGCCCAATGTGTATGCACAAGCTTGGATTAAAGATGTGCAAACTCTCTTCTTTTGTACAATATATTAGGCAATTTGATGAAAACTTGGGCTACACTGAAGTCAAAACTCTTAAGGGTACGTCTACACAGCAACACTATTTCGAAATAACTAGCACTATTCCAAAATAAATTAGTCTGTGTCTACACAGCAGGCAGTTATTTCAAAATAGTGTCAAAATACTGTCAAGCTGGAGGACTTCTTACTCTGACTCCTGTAACCCTCATTGTACAAGGGATAAGGGAAGTTGTAGGAAGAGTACTCTATTACAAAATAAATACGGTGTAGATGCTCCCTATTTCAAAATAAGCTATGCATTTGACATACCTTAATTTGCATAGCTTATTTCAAGTTAAGCCCTGCAGTGTAGACACATCCACTGACTTTAGAGGGATGAAGATGTCACAGTTTGTGTGTGACTCAAGTATGAACACATTTTCATGGCCACCATTTGAAAAATTTGCAGAAGTAATGTGCATACTGACAAACAAACATAACGGCCATACTGGTTCAGACCAAAGGTCCATCTAGCCCAGTATCCTGTCTTCCAACAGTAGCCAATGCCAGATGCCCTAGAGGGAGTGAACAGAACAGGAAATCACCAAGTAATCTCTCTCTTGTCATCCATTTCCAGCCTCAGACAAACCAAGGCTAGGGACACCATTCCTATCCATGCTGGCTAATAAGTATCGATGGACCTAACCTCCATGAATTTATCTAGTTCTTTTTTGAACCCTGTTAAATTCCTGGTCTTCACAACATTCTCTGGAAAGGAGTTCCACAGGCTGACTGTGCACTGGAAGAAGAAAAATTCCTTTTGTCTGTTTAAAACCTGCTACCTATTAATTTCATTTGGCGACCCCTAGTTCTTATGGGAACAAGTAAATAACTTTTCCTTATTCATTTTCTCCATACCTGTCATAATTTGATAGACCTCTATCATATCTCTCCTTAGACTCCTCTTTTCTAATCTGAAAAGTCCATCTTTTTAATCTCAATTCATATGGTACCTGTTCCAGACCCCTAATCATTTTTGTTGTTCTTTTCTGAACCTTTTCCAATGCCACATCTGTATGCAGTATTCACTAAGGGTACGTCTACACAGCAAGGCAAACTCAAAATAAGCTACTCAGCTTGAGCTATGCTAATTGCGTACTTAAATCGAAATAGCTTATTTTGAAATTGGGCACGTCAACACAGTACTTATTTTGAAATAGAGTACTCTTCCTCCAACTTCCCTTACTCCTTGTACAATGAGGTTTACAGAAGTCGGAGTAAGAAGCTCATTATTTCGAACTGATTTTGAAATAATGGGTTTGCTGTGTAGATGCACAATATATTATTTTAGAGTAATGTCCGTTATTCCAAAATAAGTGCTGTGTAGATGTACCCTAAATGACAATCAAAGATACAAGAGAGTGGAGTGTTCATCTGAGTTTGGTGCACATACCTGGAATCTAGGCATGAGGGAAGAGCTTGGAGACACATGTAGTAACTCATAATCTCACAATTTCACCCAGGAACCAAAAACGGAACGTACTGAAATGTTAACACAGCCTCAGACTGTGTTAACTTTCCCTGAGTCCTTGCTGCACTGTGAATGCTCCCTGGAGGGATGCTGCCTGAAAGTTTGGATGGAATCAAAGGGGTCCCCGAGATGGTGTGTACCCACATTGGCTTCCTGGGTAAGGATTTGGGGATCTGTGAGTTTCAAACTGGTGAACCCTGTTGGCTGTTCTGGGGGAGCGAGGATAGAACCTCCCTGGCTAACACAATCTGGGGAAATCGCAGCAGGGGAAAACTAGGGTTGTTTTCCTCTCTCCCTGAATCCCTGCTATATTGGTATAGGATATGCAGTTAGTGAGGTAGGTACTGTAGACAGATTATATTCATGGAAGATCCTGAGCTATGCTGATTTACAGCAGCTGACAATCTGACACATAGATGTTTACCAGAGAGATACAGGGTTCCAGCTATTCAAAAACAGAAAGGATTGCATTCCTTAAATATCCCATTAATATATTATTCGAGATGTCATAGTTTGGATGAGAGAACCAAAATTCCTGAAATGAATCAACAAAAAGCAGCTGCTTCATTTAAGAGTGATTTGAAGTTAATAAAAACTGAAAACCATTCTTTGAATGTTAAAAAAAGAACAGCATGTCTTCAGACCTAAGTTAATTTTTATGAATACATGCAACTTTCATAGTTGTATTTTAACACTGCTGACCTGACAAAACAACACACTTAAATAAGCACCCAACTTTAAAACATTATGGGAAGAATGGTCCAAATTCATCCCTGAGCTGACTGTACAGACTTCCACTCTATTGTCTTCACTGGAATTACATGAGGGATGACTAAGTCTCAGTGTGTTTACATCTGCCAATGTCATCTATTTAAGGAGTATGTAATAAAAAACCAAGGAAACACGCCATTAAAAGCACATGCTAAAAATACATAATTTCATAATACTTTTATTCCAGCTGTTGAGAGCAAATGAAATGTGTGCAAATGGTCACTACCTTTGTAAAGGCATGACACACTTGTTGCACCCTTTGGAAATAAAGTAGTTTTTTCCTGCGTACAAATCTGCCCACTTCTTTTTTGCCCCTAAAATAGGAGCAAAATGAATGTCAGATTTCTGAATATTTAGGTATTCTGAAAATTTAGGAACCCTTAATATTTTGATTAAGTGGTGGGAAAGAGATGGTCACTCTAACCTTGAAAAGCAGCATTTGAAAAAAAAATCCTTTAAGAGCAAAACACCTGTTTTTTCTGGCTGTACAACAGCAGATCAGCTAAAATAACTCTATTTTAATGATTCTCACTGTGGTTTGCTAACTTTCCATAATTCATTTCATAATTGGGAAAAAATGTAACAATTTCTGACATCATCTCAGTCCAGTTTTGGACACACTGTACTGAAGACAATCCAACAATATCCATTTAATTTTCCCCTCCACAATCTAATAGGAATCCAGGATGAGGGAGGCAAGTGGAAACCAAACCATAATACTTTGGGGCTTTTTAATAAAAAAATCTGGACACAAGTGGTAGACCTGAATTTGTTCGAGTGAAATTTTGCTTACAAACTCTTCTACTTCCTTTCAAACAAAACAAACAAACAAACACAACAATGAAGTTTGGATGTGATAGCCTCAAAGGCCTGGGCTTGAAACACAGTCTACAAGGGTATGTCTACACTACAGCACTAATTCGAACTAACTTAATTTGAATTAGTTAATTCAAACTAAGCTAATTCGAACTAGTGCATCTAGACCTAAAAACTAGTTCAAATTAGCGTTTTGCTAATTTGAACTAGCATGTCCACATTGAGTGGACCCTGAACTGAGGTTAAGGATGGCCGGAAGCAGTGCCGGCAGGGCATCAGATTAGGACTTAGAGCGTGGAGCTGCTGTCTCAGGCTAGCCGAGGGCTGTGCTTAAAGGGACCCGACCCCCACCCCGGACAGACAGTCCTCAGGGGTTCCCCGCTTGCTTGTCTAACTTGATGAGGGACAGCAAAGCAGTCCTGGCTTGGAGTGCCCTGAATGCCCACACTCGGCATATCACAGCACTCGGCCATCAGCCCGGCTGCACTTGCCGCAGGCTGCCATCCGGTGGGGAGGCAATTGGGGGGCTGCAGGAGAGCTTCCACCCCGAGGAACCCGCAGAGCCATCCCAGTCCTCCCCATCGGGGGCTCGTACCCCATTCCTCCCTCACCTCCTTCCACTTACCACTCCCTAGCTCCCCTTCCTGATGTACAAAATAAAGGACACGTGTGTTCAAAAATAGAAACTCTCTTTATTGAACAAAACTCAGGGAGACTGGGAAAAGGAGGTGGGAGAGGGAAAGAGAGAGGGTGGGAGAGGGGAGGGCAACTAAAATGATCAGGGGTTTGGAACAGGTCCCATATGAACAGAGGCTAAAGAGACTGGGACTTCTCAGCTTAGAAAAGAGGAGACGGAGGGGGGATATGATAGAAGTCTATAAAAGCATGAATGGTGTGGAGAGGGTGCATAAAGAAAAGTTCTTCATTAGTTCCCATAATAGAAGGACTAGAGGACACCAAATGAAATGAATGGGTAGCAGGCTTCAAACTAATAATGGAAAGTTCTTCTTCACAAAGCAAATAGTCAACCTGTGGAACTCCTTGCTGCAGGAGGCTGCGAAGGCTAGAACTAGAACAGAGTTTAAAGAGAAGTTAGATAAAGTCATGGAGGTTGGGTCCATGGAATGCTATTAGCCAGGGGGTAGAAATGGTGTCCCTGGCCTCTGTTTGTGGAAGGCTGGTGATGGATGGCACGAGACAAATGGCTTGGTCATTGTCTTCGGTCCATCCCCTCCAGGGTTCCTAGTGTTGGCCGCTGTCGGCAGACAGGCTACTGGGCTAGATGGACCTTTGGTCTGACCCAGTACGGCCATTCTAAGCTCAGGGCTCACGGTCGGGGATCTCACTGGACCACCCTGATTTTCATGCAAACCTGCTCCCGGGTGGCCAGGCTGGCAGCTCTCCTGCCCTAGATGGCCACTTTCCTGTGCCTAGTGCGGAAGTCGTGGATGAGGTCCACAATCTCCGCACTAGACCTGGGGGCGCCCGCCTCTTGCGGACCTGGGCAGGCTCCCGGGAGCTGCCAGCCTGGTCCCGGGAAGAGGCGGAGGGCTGGGTGGCAGCGAGTGGTTGGTTCGTGCCGTGCCAGGTGCAGGGTCTGCTGCCTGGGTGCTGGCAGACTTGCACCTGGCACAGGCACCGTAGCCAGACCGTGCCCCTTTAAGGGCTCCGGGGCTGGGAGGGGGGCAGACGAGTTTTCCTGGTGGTGCCCAGAGTGGCCACCAGGGAAAGCTGTGGAGGGCTAGCCTCCCACTAGTTCGAATTAAGTGGCTACACAGCCCTTAATTCGAACTACTTAATTCGAACTAGGCGTTAGTCCTCGTACAATGAGGTTTACCTAGTTCGAAATAAGCGCCCCGTCTGTTAGTTCGAATTAACTTTGTAGTGTTGACATACCCCAATTTACCTGGGATGACATGAGGATGCCACCTCTCATTCTTGGAAGACCAGAAGAATGTTTAAATTTTATGGCCTGGGAGGCCTTCCCCTGGGGCTCCAAATTTGTAAAGGGGCGATGGATGAGAGTAACCACTAGAGTCATTGGCTATTGACCTGTGACATATTGCAGGGCTATTAATATTTTGAAATCCTGACCTATGCTATGTGAGGAGGGCAGATGACAGAAATGTATCACTTATGAGCACCCACACGTTTGTACAAACACAGGCTTTAGGGGATGGATTCGCCTCAGAAACTGAATAGGTTACTGCACAAGGAACTGGTTTCAGAACAAGAAGTGAGTAAGTGACCAGAAATTTACTAGGGTCCAGAGACAGCAGCTACTCTAGGATAGCCAAGAAGAGGTAGGTTAGTCTTTTCATTTGTTACGACAGTGGTAACCAACCAGTAGCTCTGAGAGGTGATCCAGACTGGGGCTACATCTAGACTACCATGATTTATTGGAAAAAGGAATGCAAATTGCACTCTGCAATTTGCATATCTTTTTCCGATAGTTTTGTTGGAAGAGGCTTTTCCAAAATTTGGCCTGGCTACACTGGACCAAATTTTGGAAAATCCTCCTCTTTAGGAAAAGCCCTTCTTCCTAGTGGAAGGAGGAAGACAGGGCTTCTGAAAGAGCATGCCTGTTCTTCTGCCAAAAAAAAAAAAAAGCGTAAGAGCAGATGTGTTCCCTGGACATGGTGGAGTTTTTCCAGGATACCTTTCGTATTCCGGAAGAACCCCATAGTCTAGACCAGTGTTTCCCATGGAACCCTTTTAAACTCAAAAGAATTTTGCAGAATCCTAAATAACAGTCTTGTATATGGAGCTGAAAAAGTAGACTTTGACGCGGAGCTAGTATATTCGTATTCAGTCACCCACGTGATCCACACTCCCTGAGAGTGAGTACGGGGATTTATGGTGGTATACAACGGGGTTGTGTCTAGACTGCATCCCTTTTCCATAAAAGGGATGCAAATTAGACACATCGCAATTGCAAATGAAGCAGGAATTTAAATCCCCCCGCTTCATTTGCATAAACATGGCTGCCGCTTTTTTCCGGCTCGGAGCTTTGCCAGAAAAAAGCACCAGTCTAGACGGGGATCTTTTGGAAAATAAAGCCTTTTTTGAAAGATCCCTTATTCCTTTTTTTAAATCCCCGCTTCATTTGCAATTGCGATGTGTCTAATTTGCATCCCTTTTACGGAAAAGGGGATGCAGTCTAGACACAGCCCAGGTGATCACACCACTGACTTACTGTGGGTGCAGCGCTGAGTAATGACATCATCGTCCCCACTCTCTAGCTAACCTGGTATTACACAGGGACACTTATTGTGGTAAACACAAAATGCTTAAATATTAATTATTTTAAAAAAATCATAAACTGTTATTGCAATGGAATTTTCTTGCGGAACCCTTATTTTCACTTTGCGGAACTCTGGGGTTCCGCAGAACACCATTTGGGAAACACTGGTCTAGACATAGCCTGGTTTGGCCAAGAGGCTATCAAGCACTGGCGCTTCAGCTGCCCCACCCAGACTGCTGTGCATCTCCTGCCCTTTGCCTTGGAGCTGTCCCCTCAGGAGCCTCCTGCTTTCTGTGCAGGACAGAGGAGAGTGAGGGGTGATCATGCCAAGGTGCCCCCTCACTCACCTGTATCCTATCTCCATAGAGCAGGGGGGGGGGGGCACAACAGGACTTGGGATGGAGTTTGCTGGCTGCTTAAGGGAGTGGGCCAGGGCCGGGGCAGGGTGAGCCTGCCTTAGCCTCACTGTACCACCACCCAGGAGCCACTTGACGTAGGCAGTGGTCAGCTGGAGCCTACATCCCAAACTCCCACCCCAGTCATGAACCACTCCTGCATGCCAATCTCCATTCCCAGCCCCAAGCACCCCTGCATCCAAACACCCTCCCAGAGCCTGTACCTAGAACCCCCTCTGGTACCCCAACTGCCTGCCCCAAGCTCAGCTCAGAGCCCCTCTCACACTCCAAATCCCTTAATCCAAGACCAGAGCCTGCACCCCAATCTGCTACCGCAGCCTGGTGAAAGTGAGGGAGGATGGAGTGAGGAGAGGGTGGGGCCTCAGAGATAGGGTACAAAGGAGGTGGGACAAGGGTGTTTGGGTTTTAGGTAAATCTTGGACTGCACTTAAATTCAAAAAGTGATCTCATGCTTAAAAGGGTTGGAGACCACTGTGTTAGGGGAGTCAGCTCATCCACTCTGTCCTCCCTCCTAGGAAAGATAGACTATGGAATTCATTATTTTTCTTGGTATGTGTGGGAGAAAGGAGCACTAAAATGTTGGCAGCACATTGTAACCCATCTGCTTCTTTTTCCTAGTGCAGGGCCTCGGGCACAAGCACCAAATTAGGGGCCTGATTCTGATTTCAGTTATATTGATATATATCCTGCGTATAAAGCTATTGGAATAAATCTGGGTTTACATGGGCATGTCTGAGAGAAGAATTTGGTCATAGAGCCTGCACTGCAAGAGTGACTCATTCTGTGAGAGTTTCAGTGGTTGCTCATAAGGCAAGGCCCTTTTAGAACATAGATTTCCAGAACAAACTTAACTATGGCCATATGGCGACATCAGAATTCCTTCCCATTAAGAGCCACATTTTGTTACACCAATCTGGATGTAGTCATGTTGTATGAAAGTGATTGTGATGGAGGCAGTGGTGGCAGCATTCTGAATAGGAACTGGGAAGGTGCAAGGAATGCAAAGGAGGTAGGGATGTCGACACAGATCACCATCACCATACTGAAGGGTGAAGTGGAGCAGTAGCATCAGTTAGTTCTTGAGATGACAAAGCTTGAACAGGTTTCATTGGAATGGGTATGGAGGTGTGCTGGGCTTGTCCCTGCTCTTTGCTCTACATACTGCACATTGCCTAAGAATATGAGCAAGAATGAATTCTGATAGGGGCCTGGTTAATATCGCCAGCCACTTTAATAACAGCCCCTCTTTTGTAATATCACCCATATTCTGAAAGAGCTGCAGGAGCAGAATGGCCCGTGAATGCAAAATCCAATGAAAAACTGGTGGTCACTATTGAGATGTGCCTTTCTCCATCACTCCCCTCATCCCTTCCCCTTCCTTTAACAGCATTTAATATGGATGGATGGATGGATGGAGAAGAGAAAGTGAAGAGGAGCAGTAGAAGGGGGAATTCTGAGAAGAGGAGAGCAATAACGAACAGAGAACATGATTACAACATTCTATTAAAAAAAAACCCCAACTCCTAAAAAAATAACCCATGGCAGCCCAGAACTTTAAACTTTCTCATTTATACTTCAGTTTGGTTACATATTACACTAAGGGTACATTTATAAGTGGTTTATAGAGGATTAATACATGATTAAGAGTGGTTATAAACATATTACAGGCATGAGTGGCATGTGCTGCACATGGTTTAAGTATATCAATAAAAAGTAGCACAGAGGATTAAGTCAGGGGACTAACCTTAAATTCTTTATTTGGAGTTCATTTGACTCTGCACTCAGCTTTTAAAAATCAAAAGGAAAAACTAAAAAGCAGGAAAGAAAAGTAATATTAATGGCCAATCCACTTCAGTTGAAAATGCTGAGGTTTGAAGGTCATATTTTAACCTTTGCCAACACTACAGTAGGAAATAGGAATTATTCACTAGTTAACGAGTGATAGCTAAATAAATAGTTCCCAAGACTCTAGGTGCAGCTGCCGTGTTGCCTGTTTGTGACACTTCCTATTAGATACTTTTCGCAGCTTCTATAACCTTGCCAAACTTTAACCATTTAGGCTGAAATTTTCCATGCCAAGTTTCTGCCTCAGGATAATTTTTTTCCCCTTAAATTTCAGTAACAAGTGGTCCATCCATTTCCAAGAATAAGATAGGGAAAAATATGTAGTCAAAACATTTTTTTACTGTTTCAGATGATGACTGAAGGAGCCCTTTTGCTCAGCCAGGATCTAAGGTAAGAGTCATGACTTGAGACAGATTTTTGAGACTTTGAATTATATTGAGTTATTTGTCTGAATAAACCCAGACTACAATAAGAAGGGGGCAAATTCAAGCTGCACAAGCAGTTTCAAATTCAAGTTGCACAGTTGGTGATTGAATGAGCAAGTGTATAAAGTTTCTGTATAAGGACCTGGAAGAGGCAGTATTAAAGGGCAGGATAGAGGCATCACGATCATAACAGAAAGGGGGTGGCAGCTTGTTTATAGGAACATAGACAGAAGGGATCAGACTTGGGGGAAAATCAGGAAAAGAATGGCCTGTGGCCTCTACAGCACGTTCCCCCTCCATAAACTGAAAATTAACCCAAGACTCCGGAATCTCAGCATTCCTCTGCTACCCACAAATATTAATCAAAGCTGTTAGCAAAAGTGCACATCTCATGCACCTTTAGTGTCAGAGCCACATAATGGATAGCAACCTACTACTGCTGTCAGTTATCTCTGCAACCAGCTAACAGAACATGAGCTATGAATCTAAAGGTTTCTGCCATACTGATGTTCTGTAAAGCAGCTGGTATGATTAAAAAGGGAGGATTTTTTTTCATGTTGCTTTTTTTCTGAAAAGGCAGTTAGTCATATACACACAAACAGAGCAAGGTCGAGAACTGTAAAGTTAGGAAAAACCAGCGTGTAGGTCTGTGAAACCTGAATTTGCCCCTCTTTGCATGTATGGGTTATAATACAGTCTTTAATTACATGATCACATACTATTTTTTTCCATAATATCATTGTCTCATTCATTCCACAGGATGCTCCCTGAACAATCAGCTATTCAATATTTCGTTTTGCTTTCGTTGTTTCTTCAAAAATCAAGCTTCCTCACATTTCATTACAAATTTGGAAGTGGGTCCATTCTTGTGAACATTTGAACATGAAAAAATTGTTTTGTGAGGGAAAATTGTCTTATTTTCAAGAGGGAAGATAGTGTTCCATAAACCCACAACCATTCTAGTTTCCATATGCTTTCAGTGGGAAAGTCATCTAACTGAAATTTCACATGAAGTAGAACTGCGGGGGTGAGGTGGTATGAAATCATGTGAAGCCAAATAACATTTGTTTCACTACATTTTCTTATAGTTTTACACAGCTCCATAGTGCACTCAGTCAAAAAGGCAAAAGCATTGTTTATTTAAACTCTACAGGAACAGCAGCTCCTGTTTTAAAATGTAAATATTTATGGCCTGATTCTGACTACACACTTGTTCTTAATTGGCCCTTCTTTATTGAGCTCTGTTGAGCTGCTCCACGTTTACAGTGATTCTGATTTCATTTACACCAATCCTTTCCATTAGCCTGGATGCTGACCTATACTCAAACTGCTTGATTCTGCGTCAGTGCTGTTATATAGTCAAGGCGCAGTTTATCTCTTGAAATTGTATTGTGTCTATGTGGAGTCTCTGTTGCTACATGCTGTATTCGGAAGTCTTTGCATGTTAATATCTGGGTTAGCTAAATGTTGAGCACAAAAGTCAAGTTAGATAGCTCTATTTTTAATAAACTGGCTAAAGCTGGAGAAACTCTCATAATTCACTCCATGTTTTAAACAATGTAATACAACTGACAGTCATCTAAATGCTTCCCCTCCTCCCCCCTCCGCCCCGCTTGCTTCTGACCATGCCTTGGAAAGGAGAAAGCTCCTGTGATTGAATGGCAAAAGAATAAAAAGATAATCCCACAACAATTCTGACACTTGCAGCTCCGTAGCAACAACAAACATTTCCCTTTCATGCCAATATTCACATAAAAGAAAAATATGGAATGCTTTGCATTTAGCTAATCATGTGTGGAACAATGATGTCTGTCTATTTAGGGCACACTTTGTAGCAAGAATAGATTTTTCTGAGGTTTGCTCAGAGTTGATTCCCTCATTTTTGTCAGAGGACATCCCAGTAGGAGGGATGTTTGTTTTGGTATTTCTAGGTATTTTTGCAAAGTGTCTTTCTTTGCCATGTCAGAGGTAAGTTGACACAACAGGAGAGCTGATCACAATCAGCCCTCTGAAAAAATAACACTACTGGGAAGAGTTGATCACAGTCAAATATTCAAGTTCTCTTCTTCGTGAAAATGCATTTTAAACATTCGAGAAGAGCCTCCCCTTTTTATTCACATTTTAATCAAAATTGATTGTGGATTTTTAAAATCTATATAAATCCCACATAGGCAAAATGTTAAATTCTATAATGTCAAATGGAAACATATATACATATTGATCAGAACATGAAATATTTACAAATCTTCATTAATGATCACATACAAAAAATACTTTGAGTTCACTTGCTGTGACTATAGATTTCAAGATTTGGAGCAATAATAATATCACAGCCAGTAAATAAACTAACAGTAATTCAAAGGAGATTAACTTCAATAGCAATTGCAAGAGACAACTAATCCCAAATGCAGTATAAATCCATTGTGAAAGTTAATGATTTTTTAAAATTACCATGGATTTTACAGAAGTTGGTAGAGTCACATAAGTAACTGAAATGCCAGAATCAGGCCCAATGCCTGTGGCTCATAGAAAGCTGTATTTTGCTGGTAACTTCACTGGTGTTGTGCTTCAGAGAAGAAATTGTCTCTTGCAGATTTTGAACATTTCCAAGACCAATCTTAGACCTTTAACAGGAATTGTTACGGTGTCAAACTTTTGTTCTGGCATGTAAGGATTACTGACAGAGCCAAATTAACCTCTGGCTTTGACTCTACTAATGGAAGTAGGCCAATGTTGAATTTGACGTACTGTTTTCAAAGCAAGGGTCCAATCCTGCAAGCTGCTGAGGGTTCTCAATTGCTGACCAGCTCATTGGCTCAGGCCCTAATAGAGGACACCAGCAAAGCATCTAAAGGAGCTGAATTCACTTTGACTTTGCTAACTATCTCAAAAAATGATCCAACCTAGATTTTCCTGGGAATTCTGTTTGAAGAGACGGGAAGGTACCAAGACAGAAAGACCTTTTTTATTAATATATTTATTATTTGTTTCCAGTAGCATATATAAAAGATGCCTTAGGGAGATTACAGTCCAATGACCAGACAGATGAGGAGGAGAGAGAAAAGGGGTATAAGAAAAGTGTCTGTAGTGGAAACTAGCCTAATCTTGGTGCGATGAGATATATAATCCTACACAAATGATGAAAGAGTTAAACAAACTGAGAGGCCACCTAACCCACCAGTCTGCACCTGGAGGGGTGTTACACATAACTGGTGATGGAAAACAGCCAGGGTATGTCTACACTACCCTCCTAGTTCGAACTAGGAGGGTAATGTAGGCATACCGCACTTGCAAATGAAGCCCGGTATTTGAATTTCCTGGGCTTCATTTGCATAAGCGGGGAGCCGCCATTTTTAAAACCCCGCTGGTTCGAACCCCGTGCAGCACGGCTACACGGGGCTCGAACTAGGTAGCTCGGACTAGGCTTCCTATTCCGAACTACCGGTACACCTCGTTCCACAGCGGGGTTTTAAAAATGACGGCTCCCCGCTTATGCAAATGAAGCCCGGGAAATTCAAATCCCGAGCTTCATTTGCAAGTGCGGTATGCCTACATTACCCCGCTAGTTCGAACTAGCGGGGTAGTGTAGACATACCCCCAGAGAGCATCTGGGTTTTCATAAAAGATGACGCACTGGGCTTCTGGAAGAGGGGACAGGTATATCTTTCACACTGAGAGAAGCTTGGTAGGCTATGAGCTAGAAACCTGACTGGAGACCAAAGCTGATAAGAGATTACTGCCCTTTGGAATCCTAGATGGAGGGAGTGCATGCCAGGCCGCATGATTTAAGGTTGACGTTGGTGATGGCTGGAGCTAGTCTGCAAGAAGTAAGAATACTAGCTGAGCTTGATTGGGCTGAAGATTCAGTTGTTTTGCAATTTTTTTATTGGAGTTTAAGTGAAGGCCTTCAAGGCTCTGTCAAGGGTTAGACTCATTACCTGGCATGGCCAGAGGGCCAAGTCAAACCAATGGCTGAACCAGGCCAACAAAGGCATAGGAGAAACAGAGACACAATTGTCATAATGCTTCAACATATCTCCATTCTTTTCTCTGTAAAGAGCAAGGCAGAGTAATTATTTAACTATATAACAACTTTACCCATCTCTACCATAAAGTTCACTTGTCTCATTTTTAAGTGACCTGTATTCTTTTCTCTTATTTTGTGTGTGTATATGTGAGCTCTGTTTAATCACCCTTACATCTGTGGGGAGACCAATACAGCAGTACACAGACATTCAAGGGAGTTTTTGGAAAATGGTGGGGGTAACTTCCTGGTACAAGTGCTGAAGGAACCAACCAGGGGCCATGCGCAGCTTGACCTGCTGCTCATAAACAGGGAGGAACTAGTAGGGGAAGTAGATGTGGGTGGCAACCTGGGCAGCAGTGATCACGAGATGGTAGATTTCAGGGTCCTGATAAAAAGAAGAAAGGAGCGCAGCAAAATATACAACCTGAACTTCAGAAAAGCAGATTTTGACTCCCTCAGGAAACTGCTGGGCAGGATTCCCTGGGATGCTAACATGAGAGGGAAAGGAGTCCAGGAGAGCTGGCAATATTTTTAAAAAGCCATATTGAAGACACAGGAAGAAACCATCCCGATGCACAGTAAGAAAAGCAAATATGGTAGGCAACCAAACTGGCCTACCAGGGAAATCCTTGGTGAACTTAAACACAAAAAGGAAGCTATTAAGACGTGGAAACTTGGACAGATGACTAGGGAGGTGTATAAATATATTGCTCGAGAATGCAGGTGAGTATTCAGGAAGGTGAAAGCACAATTGGAATTGCAGCTAGCAAAGGATGTGAAGGCTAACAAGAAAGGTTTCTACAGGCATGTTAGCAATAAAGAGGGTGATCAGAGAAGTTGTGGGGCCCTTACTGGATGAGGGAGGTAACCTAGTGACAGATGATGTGGGAAAAGCTGAAGTACTCAATGATTTTTTTGCCTCTGTCTTCACAGACAAGGTCAGCTCCCAGACTAATTCAGTAGGCAATACAGTATGGCTACGTCTACACTGGCATGATTTTCCGAAAATGCTTTTAACGGAAAAGTTTTCCGTTAAAAGCATTTTCGGAAAAGCACGTCTAGATTGGCAGGATGCTTTTCTGCAAAGGCACTTTTTGTGGAAAAGCGTCCGTGGCCAATCTAGACGCGGTTTTCCGCAAAAAAGCCCCGATCACCATTTTCGCGATCGGGGCTTTTTTGCGGAAAACACTACTGTGCTGTTTACACTGGCCCTTTTGCGCAAAAATCTTTCAGAAAAAGACTTTTGCCCAAACGGGAGCAGCATAGTATTTCCAGAAAAGCACTGACGATCTTACATGAGAATTTCCGGAAATTCAAGCGGCCAATGTAGACAGCTGGCAAGTTTTTCCGCAAAATCAGATGATTTTGCGGAAAAACTTGCCAGTCTAGACACAGCCTATGGGAAGAAGGTGGGCAGCCCTCGGTGAAGAAAGAACAGTTAAGAACTATTTAGAAAAGTTAGACATACGCAAATCCAGGGGGCCGGATTTAATGCATCCAAGGGTACTGAGGGAATTGGCAAATGTCATTGCAGCGCCTTTGGCCACTATCTTTGAAAACTTGTGGAGACTGAGAGAGGTCCTGGATGATTGTAAAAAGGCAAATGTAGTGCCCATCTTTAAAAAAGGGAAGAAGGACAATCCAGGGAACTATAAACTAGTTAGCCTTACCTCAGTCCCTGGACAAATCATGGAGGGGATCCTCAAGGAATCCATTTTGAAGCACTTGGAAGAGGGGGAAATGATCGGAAATACTCAACATGGATTCACCAAGGGCAAGTCATACCTGACCAACCTGATTAGCTTCTATTATGAGGTAACTGGCTCTGTGGACATGGAGAAGTCAGTGGATTTGATATACCTTGACTTTAGCAAATCTTTTGATATGGTCTCCTACAATATTCTAGGCAGCAAGTTAGGAAAGTATGAATTGATTATATGGACTGTAAGGTGGATAGAAATCTGGCTAGATTATTGGGCCCAATGGGTAGTGATCAATGGCTCGATGTATGGTTGGCAGTCGGTTTCAAGAGGATCAGTTCTATGGCCTGTTTTGTTCAACATCTTTATTAATGACTTGGATGAGTGGATGGATTGCACCCTCAGTAAGCTTGTGGATGACACTAAGCTAGGGAAAGAGGTAGATACATTGGCGAGTAGGGATAGGGTGCAGAGTGACCTAGACCAGTGGTCCCCAACCATTTGGAGTTGCCTGGCACCAGGGGGTGTGGCCGTTAGCCCGCCGGGCGCCCGGGGGACGGGGCCCCCCCATAGCCGCATTCCGGGGGCCGGCGCTCTCCCCTCAAGCGCCGCACGCCCGGGGCCGGTGCTCTCTCCCTCTCCTCCCCCAAGCGCCGCGCGCCCAGGGCCGGCGCTAGCGCTCTCTCCCCCCCTCCACCAAGCGCTGTGCGCCCGAGGCCGGGGCCGGTGCTAGCGCTCTCTCCCCCACCCCTTCCCCCAAGCACTGCGCGCCCGTGGCCGGCGCTAGCGCTCTTCCCCCCCCCCCAAGCGCCGCGCGCCCGGGGCCAGGCCAGCCCTGAGCACTTGGCGGGCGCCGCCAAAGGCCCCCGCGGGCACCGTGTTGGGGACCATGGACCTAGACAAATTGGAGGATTGGGCCAAAAGAAATCTGATGAGGTTCAACAAGGACAAGCGCAGAATCCTGCACTTGAGATGGATGAATCCTAAGAATTGTTACAGGATGGGGACTGACTGGCTAAGTAGCAGTTCTGCAGAAAAGGACCTGGGGATTACAGTGGATGAGAAGCTGGATATGAGTCAACAGTGTGTTCTTGTAGCCAAAAAGGCTAGTGGCATATTAGATTGCATTATGAGGAGCATTGCCAGCAGATCTGGAGAAGTGCTTATTTCCCTTTATTCGGCTCTGTGAGGCCACATCTGGAGTGTTGTGTCCAGTTCTGGGCCCCCCACTATAGGAAGGATGTGGAAGCATTGGAGAGGGTGCAGTGGAGGGCAACCAAAATGATTAGGGGGCTGGAGCACATGACCTACAAGGGAAGGCTGAGGGATTTGGGCTTATTTAGTCTGTAGAAGGGAAGAGTGAGGGGGGATTTGATAGCAGCCTTCAACTTCCTGAAGGGAGGTTCCAAAGAGGATGGAGAGAGGCTGTGCTTAGTAATGAGGGATGGCAGAAGAAGGAGCAATGGTCTCAAGTTACAGTGGGGGAGGTCTAGGTTGGATATTAGGAAAAACTATTTCACAAGAGGGTGGTGAAGTACTGGAATGGGTTACCTAGGGAGGTGGTGGAATCTCCATCCCTAGACATTTTTAAGTCCCAGCTTGACAAAGTCCTGGCTGGGATTATTTAGTTAGGGTTAGTTCTGCTTTATGGTAGTCCTGCCTGGCTTTAAATCATTCTGTCTCTCAACTCCTGGTTTAACTCTCTCACACACAAAAAAAAGCAGACAGGGAACCTCTATCCAATTTAAATTTCAACCCTCTATCTTGATTGGTTCTTCCGGTCCCCTGGCTGACACCTTTGCTAGGCATCTGAATTAACCCCTGGTCAGCACTCCTCGGCTACGTCTACACTGCGCATTGTTGCGCAAGAAGATATGCAAATGAGGCATGGCGATGAATATCACTGTGCCTCATTTGCATACCTAAGGAGCTGCCATTTTTGCAGAAGAGGCTTTTGTGCAAGGAGCTGTCTACACTGCTCCTTCGTGCACAAAAAAACCCTCTTGCACAGGAGCCGTTCTTCCTGAAAATAAGCGGCAGAACGGCTCCTGTGCAAGAGAATATGTTTGCGCAAGAAGAAGCAGTATAGAGAGCTCCTTCTTGCACTAAAGCTTCTTCTGCAAAAATGGTGGCTCTTTAGGGATGCAAATGAGGCTTGCCGCACCTCATTTGCATATCTTCTTGCGCAACAATGTGCAGTGTAGACATAGCCCTCCTGTTCATGACACTGTCCTAGTGTAGATAACTTATACTGGTGGTATTGCTTATACCTGTTCCCCCAAGAAAAATAAGCTACAACTGTGAAAGGACGTTTATGTCAATATAACTGTGCCTATGCAAGGGCTTTTGCTGGTATAGAAATATTATAAAAAGACAATTTCCCCATTACCTTAAAAAAAGTTTCTACTAAACTTCTAGTTGCAGGCATGCTGGTGCAGTCCCATTGGCTGGTGCACTGAGAGGATGTAGCCAAGACTCAGTCCATTCTTTGTCCCTTTCACTTGCTGTCTCTGGGGGAGTGGCAGGGCAAATATACACACACCTTGCGTCATACTATAGTACAGGCAATGGAATACTCATGCAGATCACCACTAGCCCTAACACACATGGCCAGACATACTGCAATTATCATAGTGCGCAACATCTTGAAAACACGCTTCTTTATATGTTGTACTGACAGGTTTGGCACGAGCAGACATCTTTTAAAGTAATATGTATGGCATCTTATGGAATACAGCTTCCTCTGCAATGCAACATGCACTACATTTCACTATAAACCAGTGGCACTGTACCAAGGAAGGAAACTGAACACTAATGACTATAACATCAGATCATTCCTTCCTAGTCAGACTTTTAGAGCTGCTGGTGGTAATAATAATAATAAATGCTATGCCTGAAAATTTAAAAATAAAATCAAAACAACATGTCAGCAAAACTGAACTTCTCATGGGGAGGATGGGGTTTCCCATATTTATCCTATGAAAACAGTTATAAATCTTTTCTGACTTTTATGAAAGCCAAATGTTGGAATTAGCAATTAAAATATTTATAGTGATGTTCAGTTTTAGATCTGCAGCGTACCCATGCCTGGCAGATTTTGATTAATTATGGCAAGCCACACAAGAGGCTGTTCTTTCAATAATATACTATAATGCTCCGGAGTCGGGGCAGAGGCATCCCCAGCAGAGGCGCAAGGCGGGAGGCTCCCAGCCCAGGCTGACAAAGGGAAGGTGCCTAGAGCAAGTTGCGGGCATGGAGCAACACATGTAAAAACATTACTTTATTGATCAACTAGTAAAAGAATAAAAACATGGTAAAAAAAAAGGCTTCGCATTCTCATTCACTCTGATCTAAAAGCTTTAAAAAGATTGAAAAGCTTAAAAAGAGTAAAGGTTTAAAGTTTTTAAAATGCTAAAATACTAGTTAAAATCAGTGACTGAATAAGCGGTGTTGTTCAAAGGGGTTATATATCCCTTACTGCTAGGCGTTATCAGCTGCGGCTCATTAACAGCTGATTACCGGAGCTTTACATTACCATCATCAGCTGTGGCTCATTGTCAAGCGATTAAAGGGACTTTGTAGGATCATTATTCACTGAGTCTCTCCTGCGGGCTATAGTCATGCTCCGGGTATATAGGGATTCCTAAACTCAAAAGGGAAAAACCGCTGGGTATATTCGCTAAATTATGGTATATTTTTTTAAAATGCCATTTTTGATCCTCTTGAAGGAGAGAAAACGTTTTTGCCTTCTTTTGGGTTTGCCAACTTTCTACTCATACAAAATTTAATATCCTTGCCTCATCTCTCCTCCACAGTCCTGCGCCTGCTCACTGTATCCCCTCTCCCCACTCTTACATTTTCACTGACCTTGCATAGGTGTGTGGGCCATGGGGATGGGGTGGAGTGAAGACGCTAGTCCAGGGGCTGGGTGGGGTAAGAAATTAGGATTTTGGGATGCAGATGGGTGTTCCAGGCTAGGCCCAAGGCATTGGAAAGGTAGGAGGGGCTCAGGGCTGGGGAAGGGGTTGGAGTAGGGGGAAGAGGATCTCAAGTTATGACCTTAGCAAGTTAGAGAAATGGTCAGAGGTAAACAGGATGAGGTTTAATAAAGAGAAATGCAAAGTGCTCCACTTAGGAAGGAACAATCAGTTCCATACATACAAGATGGGAAGCAACTGTCTAGGAAGGAACATGGCGGAAAGGGATCTAGGGGTCATAGTGGACCACAAGTTGAATATGAGTCAACAGTGTGATGCTGTTGCAAAAAAAGCAAATATGATTCTAGGTTGTATCAACAGGTATGTTGTAAGCAAAACTTGTGAAGTCATTCTGCCACTCTACTCTGCACTAGTTAGGCCTCAGCTGGAGTACTGTGTCCAGTTCTGGGCGCCACATTTCAAGAAAGATGTGGAGAAATTGGAAAGGGTACAGAGAAGAGCGACAAGAATGATTAAAGGTCTAGAGAACATGACCTATGAAGCCAGGCTTCATGAACTGGGCTTGTTTAGTTTGGAAAAAAGAAGATTACGGGGGGACATGATAGCGGTTTTCAAATACCTAAAAGGATGTCACAAGGAGGAAGGAGAAAATTTGTTCCTCTTGGTTACTGAGGACAGGACAAGGAGTAATGGGCTTAAAGTGCAGCAGGGGAGGTTTAGATTGGACATTAGGAAAAAATTCCTGTCAGGGTGGTCAAATATTGGAATAAATTGCCAAGGGAGGTGGTGGAATCTCCCTCTCTGGAGATATTTAAGAACAGGTTAGATAGACATCTGTCAGGGATGGTGGAGACGGAGCTTGGTCCTGCCTTGAGGGCGGGGGGCTGGACTTGATGACCTCTCAAGGTCCCTTCCAGTCCTATGATTCTATGATTCTGTGATAAGGTGCAGGCTCCCGGAAGCAGCAGTATGTCCCCATTGAGCTCTTATGTGTAGGTGCTACCAGGGATCTCTGAGTGCTGCCCTGGCTTCTTAATAGCAGTTCTTGGTTTGGACACAGTTCCATCCACCAATCTTTACTTCTCTTCAACATGGAGCCCCCCCCCCCATATGCTCTCCGTCCATGATCTCTCTCTTCCCCAAAGCATCATGGAGTTATGGTCTCCAAGGCTGGACTGCAGCATTCAGGTTCTTCCCAACTGGCACACCTGAAGGCCCTTCTAAGAAAGGGTGCCTATAATTCCTTCTGGAAAACCAGGCCAGCATGTTGTAACCCCTGTGATTAATGCTACTCTACCACTGCTGCAGTTGCAGGGAAACCTATCGTGCAGTGACACAAACCAGGAACTATTCTATTCAGATTGCTCTATGACAAGGGAAGACTATGCCTAATTCATACTGCTCAGAAGGAACTACTTGCATATTCATGGAGCTAGTGGGACGCACACAGGAAAAATCAAGCTTCAAGAGATACAGACACTAGGTTTTGTGAACAGGTGTCACCCTTCCCATAGGGCTAACTGAGAGGGGAGTTCTGAGGAACTGGGAGAGAAGAGGATGAGAACCTCTAAAATGTATGATTAGTACATCAGCGCACTTGTGGCCTGATCTGTCTGGTAATGAAGTAAATGGCCTAACTCCCAGTTTCTTGAATGGAGAAGGATTGGGCCTTTGGAGCATTGCGGGAAGTAATCCTGTGAATCATGTATTTGAAAGTATTACAAAATAAATGTGTTTGTAATGGGTTTCCTCATCCACCTGCCAAGCACAATACTTTTCCTTTTAAGACCCGGAGTGGCTGTAAAAACAAAAAATTCTTCTACACTGACAAATCTTTATTTGAAAATATCCTCCAACAAGTGTTCCCTCTAACATTTTCCATCCTTGGGTGGGTTGAAATTTCTGATGTGCACCCCCAATATTGAGGTTGTATGTGGATGTGTAGTGTGTCCCAGTACAAACAAAAAAACTAGGTATAAACATATATTTTACACAGTACATGTGTATGGAAGACAATATAGTCAAACAAGGAACAATTAACAAGGAACAATGCTTAAAATGTTTATTTAATATGAAATAAATAAAAGAAAACTAACACTATCCTTGGAGTACATGTATTATCGTCCTTTTTAACAATTCACGCTAGTAAATGCATCAGAATGGGGCATACTGCAAATAGCTATACAAATAAATCAAAGACGTGGCCATTAAGTAAAAGTCTAAAAAAATATGCACAGCTTTAAGATGCTAAACAAATCTGTGAGTCAACTATAAATAGTCATGCTCTCCTTGAAAATATTAATACAGGCAGTCCCCGGGTTACGTACAAGATAGGGACTGTAGGTTTGTTCTTAAGTTGAATTTGTACGTAAGTCGGAACTGGCGTCCAGATTCAGCCGCTGCTGAAACTGACCAGCGGCTGACTACAGGAAGCCCTAGGCAGAGTTTCTCTGCCCCGGGCTTCCTGGAATCAGCCGCTGATCAGTTTCAACAGCGGCTGAATCTGGATGCCTGGAAAAAAGCAGCTGGGGCACTGCCGGGTAGGTCCCCGCAGCGCCGCACCTCGGCGCTGCGGGGACCAACCCGGCAGCACCCCAGCTGCTTTGTTCCAGGTGTCCCCAAGTCAGCTGCTGCTGAAACTGATCAGCGGCTGATTCCAGGAAGCCCGGGGCAGAGCAACTCTTCCTCCAGCTTTCTGTAGTCAGCCGCTGGTCAGTTTCAGCAGCGGCTGACTTGGGGACGCCTGGGGCAGAGCAGCTGGGGTGCTGCTGGGTTGGTCCAGTAGCTCCGCTCCTCGGCGCTACTGGACCAACCCAGCAGCACCCCAGCTGCTCTGCCCCAGGCGTCCTGATTCAGCCACTGCTAAAACTGACCAGCAGCGGCTGAATCAGGATGCCGGGGGCCGAGCAGCCGGGGTGCTGCCGGGTTGGTCCAGTAGTGCCGAGGAGCGGCGCTGCGGGATCAACCCGGCAGCGCCCCAGCTGCTCTACCCCAGACGTCCGCGAGAAAAGCCTGGTCTGCTGGGAGGGGGGGGGGGGGCGCACTAGCTGTGCCCCCCCCTCCCCCAGCAGACCAGGGAGACGCAGAGCAAAGCCGCGGAGGATGCGGGTGGCGGGACCGCCCAGATGCGCCGCAGTCCCGCCGCCCGTGTCCCCCGCGGCTTTGCTCCGCCTCTCCCTGGTCTGCTGGGGGCTCCCCCCCAGCAGACTTGGGAGCCGCGGAGCCGCTTTTCTTGCCCCGTAGGACATGGGTGGCGGGACCGCGGCGCGTCTAGGCGGTCCCGCCGCCCGCGTCCTCCGGGGCGAGAAAAGCCCCATTCGTAAGTACGGATCTGACATAAGTCGGATCCACGTAACTCGGGGACTGCCTGTACAACTATTACTGATACAGGAAAGGAGATTGAAAGGCATTCACTCAGGCTTATGTACTTTCTCTGGGGAATGTTTAGGATACATGCTATGCAAATGAACAAATCTGTAATAGATAAAAGTTCTAGTTTGAAACTTTCACCCTGTGTGTGTCACTAACTCAAAGAGTACAAGCCTCCAAACCATTTCTCCAGAATCCAACTTCAACTGAAATGCCAATAAATTAAACAGGATCCATGGAGAAACTTCTTAACTGTCAGGATAGTTAAACACTGGAATAAGTTGCCTAGAGAGATTGTGGAATCTCCATGTCTGGAGCTATTTAAGAACAGGTTAGACAGACGTTTATCAGGGATGGTCTAGTACTGGGTCCTGCCGTGGTAGCAGGGGACTGAACTCCATGACCTCTTGAGGTCCCTTCCAGTTCTAGTGTTCCATGATTCTTCCAGTTTTAATAATGTACCATGTATTAACTAGGATGTTAGTTAATACCATGTTACTAGGATGTTGTTAATACATGATATTAATTTTTTAATCCTGTCACAAAATTAAGATCAGAGTTTGCAGATATCTACAACACTAAAATAATTCTGTTAAAAGAATCCTTTACTGTAAACTATTAACACCTATGTAAACTTTGCGTAAAATATAATCATGCCATGAGCTAGGGCCTTTTGTTCCAGTATTCAAAAGCAGCCTAAAAGCTTTTAGCCCACCTGAAATTTTGGCACCTCTCTATACAGCCTGCCCCAGCTCAGGAGAGAGTCCTATCTCTGCAGCCTAACTAGGGGTGCTGTGCTGAGACAGACACTACGTCTACATTGGCATGATCTTGCACAAGAACTCTTTTGTGGCAGAGTTCTTGTGCAAACTCATCCAGAAGAGAGCATCTACACTGGCATGTGCTTTTGTGCAAGAGCATTCTTGCCAGTGTAGACACTCTCTTGCGCAAGAAAGCTCTGATGGCCATTTTAACCATAGGACTTTCTTGAGCAAGAAATTCATATTGGCTGTCTACACTGGCCTCTTGGGCAAGAACAGTTGCACAAGAGGGCTTCTTCGTGAGCAGGAGCATCATAGTTCTTGCGCAAGAAGCACTGATTTCATACATTAGAATGTCAGTGTTCTTGCGCAAGAACTCGCGGCCAGCGTAGACAGGCAGCAAGTTTTTGTGCAAAATCGGCCGCTTTTGCGCAAGATCACGCCAATGTAGACACAACAACAGGGTTTGACTCATGCTGCCTGCAGCCCAGATGGAAACAAGTTAAGACACTCCAAAAAAACCCCACCCATCTTTCCCCACCTCACTGCACAGACACCAGCACCACTTCCCCTATGCAGTTTGTTCCCCCTCTACTAGTCCAGGAAGCTAGAGGAGCATGCTGGGTTTCCTCACAGGAAGCTGCAAGCAAACCCAGCTGCTGTAATCAAACTTCTCCTGTTCTTACCGCATGCTGCAAACTCCCCTCCCGATCAGTCCCACTCACCCACCTCCTCCTCCCCCCCCCCAGCATACTTGTTATCTGGAGCAGGGAGCTTTTCCTGCTGAGGGAGTGCCCCTCCTCAGCTGGGAAGCTCTTCACGGCAGCCCTAAACCTCTGGGCGGGGCTCAATTAGCAGCTGCACAGCAGCCCTACCACCCAGTTTACAAGGAACTTAGCCTCCAACCCGCTTCAGGGCAGCTTGAGTTCTTATTTTAGTCTCCAGACTTGCTACATCTCACACTCTGCAGAGACACAAATGGAAAAACATGTTTCTCTTGTCATTACACAAGTCCCTGGAGCTGAGAAAGAGGTGAAAATGTTTCATTGATAAACTACTTTTTCTTTCCTTCCCAGAAGGGTGTTAGATTAGTTTATCCAATGCTCTATTTTAGACTGTCCTCCCATTTGGGTTTCCAATAGTATGCTATTAATATTGCAGCAGGTCACATTTCATATATTTAAATAAAACCAAACTTGCCACACTGGATATTTTTTCAGAATGCATTGTATGGTTCCATGCAGCATATGGCTCAGGCAAAGTCATGGGGATTGTGATAATGGAGTTTATGCACCAATGATAGTAACTTTAGTTAAATGAAATGACTGCTGCTACAATTTCTTAGGCTAGGATCCACAAAAGGTACTTAGATGTCCAAGTCCATGTTTTTAGGCACTACTGTGATCCACAAGACTCATACCTGCATGCAGTCTACCCCAACAGGTGTCTAAGTTCACTTGGTGCCTACCTTTTTGCAGAGGAGTTCCCAAGAATGCCTGTATTACTGCTTGTGAGCATGCACACTGCTGCCTTGCTCTAGGTCTAGGCATTGGGACACCTATCTACCATCTAAACCCAGGGTGATCCTCATGCATCAGGTGACAGAGAATTTGGGTTGCCTATTTTGTGTGTGGACCCTAAACCAGAAGTTATGCTCAGAGGCCACCTAACTCAGTATGCAGCAGTTTCTTCTCATCCCCCCCACTTTTGTTTAGGGCTAGTCTGGTCTGCATAGGGTTGCCAGATGGTTGAAACAAAAATACTGAACACCTCCTCCCCCTCGCCCCCCCCCAAAAACGTGAAAAAATTCTGTTGGGGGGAGGGGGGGAAGGATGGAAGACCAAAGTTGTTGAGCAAAAAAAAAAGGACTCCAAGGACTTATTAAGCCACCATTGAGCCCTTAGGTGCAATTCTGTAGTGGTAGGGTTTCAACTCTCAGAACCATGGGGTGGATGTGATCTTAAGATGTCATCCAATCTAGGCCTCTGTGCTAAAGCAAGACCAAGCGTATTTAGGCCATCCTGGACAGGTGTTTGTTCAGCCCATTCTTAAAAACCTCTAACATGGATTCCACAGCCTCCCTTAGAAGCCCACTAGAGCTTAACTATTCTTACAGTTAGAAAGCTTTTTCTAATATCTAACCTAAATCTCACTTTCTGCATATTAAGCCCATTACTTGTTGTACATTCAGTGAAAAAAAGAAAAAAGAAAAATGGTGATCAACTATTATAAGGGTCCTTAACATTTTTGAAGGCTTAACAAGTCTCCCCTCAATTTTCTTTTCTCAGCATGCCCAATATTTGTTAAGCTTTTCAAGAAAAGTAGGATTTTCTAAACTTTTTTTTTTCTCATTTCTGAGAAAAGACAACTCTGATAAGTTCTGTAAGCATGGTCTTTCAGCTTATTGTGCAACCACCTCATAGTAATTTAATTTGTACCAATTTTCTGTAGTTTCAGAGAATGTCATGTGGTACTGGGTCAAAATCTTACTAAAATAAGGATACATCACAGTCTGCTTCTTTCCCCATCCTCTTCATAGTCTTTAATCCACCCCTGCCAGTATCTCAATAGTCCAAAATGTGCTTCACAGAAACAAAAAGAGCTTCTGCCTTCTCTGGGGCCCTGTTTCATACAGTCCTTGGTTCTATCTGCAGCCTCCTTGCTGAATTCAACTATTCTCATAATGGGATTGTATGTCCGTTCCTTGGGGCTGGTAAAGAAGGTCTATCCCACCCTCTATTCAGAAGCTAGGTTGAATCCTCTAAACATAGTGTAGTTTTCCCTAGAGCAGTGGTCTCCAACCTTTTTAAACTACAAGATCACTTTTTCTATTGACGTGCAATGTAAGATCTACCTCAAACACAAGTACCCTTGCCCCACTTCCTTCCCACCCCTTCTTTGAGGCCTGGCCCCTGCTGCACCCCTTCTCCGAGCCCTCACCCTGCTCACTCCATCTCCCTTTCTCCCCCATCCTCACTCACTTTCATCAGGCTGGTGAATGGGGTTGAGGTGCAGGCTTTGGTCTTGGGCCAAGGACTTTGGGAGGGACCCCAGGCTTAGCCCAGAGTGGGAGATTGGGGTCCAGGACGGGTTTCAGGGTACAAGCTGTGGGAAGGAGTTTGGGTGCAGGGGGAGGTTCAGGGATGGGACAGGGAGAGGTTCAGGAAGCAGGGTCTGGCTGGGCACCGTTTAACTGAGACAGCTTCTGCGTGGTGGAGCAGTGGGGTTGAGGCAGGCTTACTCCTGCCCTGGTCCTGCTCCACTCCTGAAAGCAGCTGGCTGTACAGCAATGGCTCCATGGTGCCATGTGCTACCCCTCATCTACAGGCACCAAACCCAGAGCTTCTACTAGTCATGGTTCCACATTACTGATCAATGGGGGCGGCAGGAGTGGTGTCTGCAGGCAAGGACAGCATTTGGCGCTTGCTCCAGTCACAACAGGTTAGACATTTTAGAACTCATTAATCTAAGAATTAAATTCAAGTGTAAGAGAGAAATGAAAATTATGAAATGCACAGACCCGTCAAAAACCAAATACAACATACTTTGCAAGCAGTAAAAGTAATAACAACTCCCCATGTATGTGTTGGGTGGGGCGGTGAGAGCGAAGGACAGTGTGTGTGTGTGTGTGTGTGTGTGTGTGTGTGTGTGTGTGTGTGTGTGTGTGTGTGTGTGTGTGTGTGTGTGTGTGTGTGTGTGTGTGTGTGTGTGTGTGTGTGTGTGTGTGTGTGTGTGTGTGTGACAGAGGAGGGATACCCTGACATCAGCACCTCCCCTCTTATATCTCCCATGCCCTGCACAGCAAGCAGGAGGCTCCCAGGGGGGCAGCTCCAAGGCCGAGGGAAGGAGCAGCATAACATTGGGTAAAAGGGCAACTGAAGTGCCAGCAATGGATAGCTTCCTCACCAGACCAGTCAGGAACACACCTGTCAGTGGCTCCAAGATATACCGGTAGATCCCGATCTACTGATTAGCGACCACTGCCCTAGACCACTTTCTACTTAGCCTCTTATTTCCTCTTTCCCAGTTATTCAGGGTCTCATCCAAACTGGGGATATTAAATATCGGTTAATTGAATAGTTGAGAAACCTCATGACATTTTATCAGTTGCTTGACTAGTCCATAGTCCCTAGGGGCGGGGCCAGGCCGGCAGCCACTGTATCAGAGAGCCAGCAGCATGGGGTGCCAAGTGAGAGCTGGTCCATGAGGGGATCCAGTTTAAAAACCAGCTCCCCTTGCGGACCAGCTGTCTGTCACCCTGCACTGCTGCTTCTGTGAAAGACGCAGCAGCCTCTGTCAAGGACAGGTCTGAGCTCCCGGACCTGGCATGAGCCAGAACTTAGCTGGGCTGCCTGCCTGGCTCTTAATACTCTTGAAATGCAGATCTGAAATGGGGGGTAGGTCCCAGACCCAGCGTGAGTCAAGACTGAGCCAGGCTGCCTGCCTACCCAGTTCTAATACACTATAAATCCAGAGCTGTAGTAGTGGCAGGTACCAGACTGATTGCAAGCCAGGACTGAGCCAGGCTACTGTCCAGCCTGCCAAAAAATGTACTGGCAGGGAGAGGGGAAGAGGGAAATGTGTGTAGTCGATAGCATTAACCTATTAGCTTTTGCTTATCAGTTAATTGACTATACTATTACAATCCCTAGTGCAAACCTTCTTGCTTCCTTCAGTGTCATCCTTCCCAATTTGGCCTTTCCCTTAGGCCTCACTCCCTTTACAGAATCAGCTGATTTCTTTCAGGTGGGGGCCTATCCTATAATGAGGTGGTTATGGCTTTCCAATCTACAGGGCACACACAAGTCACCCTGTTACACACACACCCTGAAACCTACAGGAGAGTATTATTTCTAAATCATAAAAAGTTTCTGAGAATGAGCTGACAGCAAGTGTAACTAGCTCCCCACCTCATACTACTAGCATCCCGCTCCTTCATTTTAACCCTTGGCACCACCATATGCCCTGACTCCAAAGTAAACAACTTTTCCCTGAACCTGGCATTTGCGCAGATAACCATAAAGAAAACACATTTGTATGGCAAATTACTGGATTTAGAAATGCAGTAGAAATGAATGCATCCTTCTTAAATCATCCTGAAGACATGCTTGAATGGTTGGAATTAGAATTGATAAACTGAAATAAGCCTATGGTATGGAGGAGAGATAAGGAGCATACTTTTCAAAGGTTTGCTCTCTGCTAAATTATTTCAAAGTTGTCATACATCCTTCAGCAAATTCATGGAAGAGGTATCATTCTTTTTGCCTTTTGTCATCAGTGTTTTCATAGTACGATATTTTGCTTTTTTAAATGACATTTTGAACATGGGGAGTATTTTGTGTTTGTGTGTGTGTGTGTGTGCGCGCGCGTGCGTGTCCGCCCGCCCCACTCCACCTTCATATATCCAGACTAGGCCCTGCAAATAATCACACTGGTCTTCGGTCCAAGAAGGAAAATACCAAAGTAGGAGTTCTTTCTCTTTACTCTTTTCAGCAGTTTACCTTAGAAATAGCTTGCAGATTCTTCAATTAACCGATATTTAAAGTTTTAAATATTCTAAGTGCTCATTATAAATTACTTTCATGTTCTCTGGGGAATCTCTTGAATGGATTATTTAATGCACACTTTGTAGGTAATGAGTCATAAAGTTCACTAATCCAGATACCTGGCACAGGGAGGGTACGTCTACACCGCAGTGTTATTTTGGAATAACTGACGTTATTCTGAAATAACAAAATGCGCGTCTACACAGCAAGCCATTATTTTGAAATAATGTCGAGATGGAGGACTTCTTACTCTGACTCCTGTAACCCTCGATTCACAAGGAGTAAGGGAAGCTGAAGGAAGAGTGTTCTTCCTTTGACTTCCTGATGTGTAGATAGTGCCAATAGAAAAATTAAGCTATTTTGACTTCAGCGACGCAATTGACATAGTTGCGTATTTTAATTTGACTTTTGCCAAGCTGTGTAGACATGCTCTGAGAGACAGTTGGTGGAATCACTGAACACAGCAATGCAGAAACTGACAGGTTGTCTCCCTTTTTCCTGAATTTCCTGTATTGAAGGCCTGTGTAGCTTGGGGAAGATTTTTTTCAGTGCTGCTGAACACTCTTTGCTTCTGCTGACTTCACGAATATTTGAGGGTTCTTAGCACCTTGCAATTTCTGCTCACGGATTGAAAGGGAATTGTTCTAAATGATTATGTGGCCTAGATGAGCATTAATTACTTAAACTGCTTGGATGAACTTTTGAAGGCAGATTCTGGCCTCTGACTTCACAAGCATGCTAGTTTGCTTTGAGAAGCTTAGCTTGCCTGCTGCCAGCAAAAAGAGGCAAGTGGAAAGGAAGCTACTTGTACATTTAAAACATTATTATTTACTTATTTGTAGTGTCATAGTGCTTATATACCCCAGTAATAGAGCAGAGGCCCACTGTGCTAGATGCTGTGCAAACTCTGAAGAAAATAACGAGGAGTGCTGTGGCACGGGGTTTCTTACCAACGCTGTCCACATATCTATATAAGTGATGAAATCACAGATCCTAACCACATTAGCCACACCATCAGGGGCTCATCCACTTGCACATACACGAATGTGATCGATGCCATCAAGTCCCAGAAACGCTCCTCTGCCATGTATATTGGTCAGACTAGACAGTCTTATGCCAAAGGATAAATGGACACAAATCAGACATCAGGAAAGGGAATACACGTAAACCTTTAGGGGAACATTTATCCTCCCTGGACATTCAGAAATGAATTTAAAAGTAGCACCATCCTGCTACCAACCCCCCCTCCAACAAAACACCCTCCGCTCCAAATTGAATTACAAAGAGAAAAATCAGAATGCAATTCATTTGCAAATTTAATACATTCAAATTAGGACTTAGTATGGTTAGGCCACTACAAAGGCAGTTTCTCCTCTCTTAGGCTATGTCTACACTGGCGGGTTGTTGCGCAAGTACAGCCATTCTTCTTCGAGCGATGTCCCCGTGGGTGCTCTACATTATGTCCTGGGCTTGCCCCGGCACCGCAAGACGGAGATCTTTAAAGCCGTAGTCAGCTGGAACGCGCATGCGCGGGGAGGGGCATCTTGCAGCATTTGCGCTCTCCCGCGCTGCGCGATCCGTTCTCAACCAGTTCCTCTTCAACCGCCTTAGGCTGCAGATGGAAAAATCATCTCTCCTTCTTGTCCAACCTTTGTGAGAAAAAAATTTCAGCTTTACTTTCAGTTTTTAGTGTTATACGAAGTTCCTTATTAAGTTCTTTGTTACTACTCAAAAACAAAAAAACAAATGAAACCCAAACTGTTCGTTGTTAGCTCCAAGTTCTTCCTTCCCCTTTTACAGACTACATAGTTAAAAAAAAAAAAAAAGAGAGAGAGAGAGAAAAGAAAGAAAAGAGAAAAAGAAAAAGAGAAATAAAAGAACAAAATAAGAAAGCACGAACCAGCGGCATAAACTTCGTAGCCACGGGTATTAGAACCCTCAAGATGCTGGGCTCTCCCGGATTAAAAAATGCTCCTCGTGCAAAGACCCCATGCCCGTCTCTGATGGCCATGTGGCGTGTATACGATGTCTCGGCAAGGGCCATGTTCCACAAAAATGTGTACATTGCTCTAAGCTCACGACAAGGGCCTGCCAAGACCACAAAATGAGGCTCCATATGATTTTATTTGATAAGGCCCTTCAACTGCCTGCGCCAGCCTCTCCAACTCGGGACGCACACCAGCCTCAGAAATGGAGCACCTCCTCTCCATCAAGGGCTCCCCCTAAGAGGCCCAGACCGTTGCCGAGTATATCTCTCCCTCTAACGTCTCAGGGCAGAGCTTCTCAGAGATCTAAGTCTGATACGGCAGTTTCAAGCACTCGTCCCGCTTTGAAACCGCCTAAAACGGTGTCCTAAGCACCCCGTCATGTGACTGACACTTCTCCGGCGCAAAAAGCTCTCTCGGCACTGAAGCCGTCAGCACAGGCTATTTCACCGGCACCGAGGCCACCCACCTACTTCATCGTCCTTTTCAGGGGCACCCACGGGGACATCACTCGAAGAAGAAAGCGAAATTACTCACCTTCGTGCAGTAACTGTTGTTCTTCGAGATGTGTGTCCCCGTGGGTGCTCCACTACCTACCCAGCCTCCCCGCTTTGGAGTCTGTTCTCTTTTGCAGATCCTGAGACGGCTCCGAGGAACTGGTTGAGACCAGATCGCGCAGTGCGGGAGAGCGCGAACGCTGCGAGACGCCCCTCCCCGCGCATACGCATTCCTGTTGACTATGGCTTTAAAGATCTTCTTCTTGCAGTGTCGGGCCAAGCTCAGCACCTAATGTGGAGCACTCACGGGGACACACATCTCGAAGAACAACAGTTACTGCACGAAGATGAGTAACTTCGCTTTCTTGTGCAAGAATCCGCAGAGTGTCTACACTGCCCGCCCGCTCTGCGCAAGGAAATTTACAGTACAGTGTGATAAGAGATGGCTCCTTGCGCAAGAGCTATGCTCTTTTTTAACAGGTGTAAGCCCTCTTGCGCAGGAGCTCTTGTGCAAGAGGGCAGTGTGGACGCTCGGCAGGGATTTCTTGTGCAAGAAAGCCCTATGGCTAAAATGGCCATCAGAGCTTTCTTGCAGAAGAGAGCGTCCACACTGCCATGGGCGCTCTTGCGCAAAAGCACAGCTCACACATGGCAGTGTGGACGTTTTCTTGCTCAAGACCTCTTGCACAAGAACCCTTGTGCAAGATGTACTTGTGCAAGAAGCCGCCAGTGTAGACATAGCCTTAGTATTCATACCTCCCCATCAACTGCTGGAAGTGAGCCACATCCACCCTGACTGAATTGGCCTTGTTAACACTGACCCTGCACTTGATAAGTAACTCCCTTCTTTTTGCTGTATTAGTGTGTAGATAGACACACACAAACACAGTCGGGGGCTGAGTCCCCTGCTTGCTATGCTCACCAGCCCCCCTCTCTTTGGGGGCTGGGTGTCTGGCTGGGGGAGGGTGCAGGAGCAGGCTGGGGGTGGGTGTCTGGCTAGGGGAGTATGAGCAGGCTGGGAGTGCGGGGGTCTCAGTGGAAGGGCTCAGTAAGGGGGCTGGGGGTGCAGGTTTCAGCGGAGGTGGTGTATGAGGGGGCTGGTGTTGCAGGGTCTTGATAGGGTGGTGAGTGAGGTGGGTGGGTGGCAGGATGCAGGAAAGTTTCTTTATATACATAGAGAGAGAATTTATTCCAATGGGAAATCGTACTATGTTCATAAACTACCAAAATAATTCAATTCCCCAAATATTTTTCTTCTCTTTTGGGTTTGTATTTTGTCACTTTTATGATGCCAGGGCCATGCCCTGTTTCTCATCATATTAAGCATGACATGTTCTGCCACATGCTCCCAACTCTGTTACTAGGCTGCCTTAGGACCAAAGTCATTTGAATGTGCTTTCATGTGGGGAAATAATAGTATTTCTTTCCTATTTGTGTCCAGTGAAAGCTTCTGTCAGAATGATCCAATATTTTCTAAATTACCCAGACTGTATGTACATGTTGTATGAAGGAACCTATTAGATTCTAGTGCAAATGCTCAATAATACTAACAAGAAAAAGAGTTTCCGGTATTCAGGAAGGAGTTGACCTAGCAACAACCTAAATCTGCCTTTCTCCTGAATGGAAAGAATCCAAAGGTTAAACCATTTGCTGGGGCTCGGAGTCAAGATTAAGCATTTGGCCGGTCAGCCAAGAAGACATGATTAATTCTTAGTTTTATGACATAAAAATGTTAATGCAATATATATTTTTTCTTTTGCCAGCCTCCCTCTTTGGGACCATTTTCCTTGTTTAACTAGAGTCCTCTTAGGCCTAATGAGATCAGTCTAGTTTATTATGCTCAAATGTTTACTTCTAAGCATCAGAGTGCATTCTCCTTTAGGGATTATTTTGGGAAGTTCTGTGGTTTTTGTTGTACAGGAGGGTCAAATGAGAAAATCACAATGGTCCTGTCTGGCCTTGGAATTGATGAATCTGTGAAATCTATGAATCACTCTCTGTGCTGGGACCTGAATGAAAGTTCTGAGGGGGGGGAAGGGAGAAAGAAAATCTGGGTTAAATTATCTTCATAGAACATGAACTTGGTGAAGTGACAGGTCAAATTCTCTGCTGCTTTAAGATGGCACAGCTTGATGGAAGTCAATGTAGCTGTGTCATTCTGCACCTGGTTTTGCTCATAGCTTTTTCCTGTTACAGGAGTATTAAAAAATTCTGATTCTTTTGCTAAAATAATTTATTCTTTTGGTTCATTTACAAAAATGGAAAATTCCCCTAGCCTTCTGTTGCGTTGCCAAAGCTACCATGCAGGCAAGTAATGTCTTGGCTGACAAGGATATTCTGCCACGCCAAGGATTTTTTTTTTTTTGGTTTCTCTCTTGCATTTGCTTTTTGACCATATACAGTATATGCTAGTATATGTGGTTAATCCTATTAGAGTGTCTGTCCCTGTTACAAGCACAATATAAGTCCTTTAGATCTTAGGTCATTTGTAGGGTGACTATGTATCCTTGTATCAGAGGGGTAGCCGTGTTAGTCTGAATCTGCAAAAGCGGCGAGGAGTCCTGTGGCACCTTACAGACTAACTGAAGTGTAGGAGCATAAGCTTTCGTGGGCAAAGACCCACTTCGTCAGATGCATGTAGTGGAAATTTCCAGAGGCAGGTATAAATATGCAGGCCAGGATCAGGCTGGAGATGACGAGGTGGATCCAATCAAGGAGGATGAGGCCCACTTCTAGTAGCTGATCTGGAGGTGTGAATTCCAAGAGAGCAGAAGCTGCTTTTGTAGTTAGCGAGCCATTCACAGTCTTTGTTTAATCCAGAGTTGATTGTGTCAAACTTGAAGATGAACTGTAGCTCAGCAGTTTCTCTTTGAAGTCTGGTCCTGAAGTTTTTTTGCTGCAGGATGGCTACCTTTAGATCTGCAATTGTGTGTCCTGGACAATGACACCCCTGAGCTGCAGATGAGGATGGGATTGTGGTGGGCACCTGTGGAGGAGCTAGTAGCAATTAAGGAGTGAAGGAAGGACTCAGGCCCTGATGCTGCAAACTGTTTTAGTGAGCAGGACCCTGAGAAACCCTACATTTGGTCCAATATAACACGCACTCTATGAAAAAAAACATGTTTAAAAGGTACGTTGCACAATTAAAATAAAAACTGTTGTCATGCTGGGAAAACAGCACAGACCAGCAATCAAATTTGTGTATCATTCAGACTAATCACTGAAGGACAACGAAATGCTTTCTATATATGAACCTGTGAGATTCTAGTGTAAATAAGTGTTTCTCTCTCTCTCTCTCTGTCACACACACACAAAGCTAAAGAACATCAACATTCAGAAATCCAACGCAAAGCTTAAGTCATATTCATGATATGTCAGGTTCATGGGCATGGTTGGAGGCTGCTCCATGCTTCTGGAAGAACCAGGGCCAGGGCTAGGGCCAGCCAGTCCTTAGCACTGCCCGCAGTGTGCTACACTGTCTTCCCGGTCCCGGCAGCAGCGGCCAGGAGCCCTGGTTCCTTTAGAATCACCAGGCCCCAGGGCAGTTGTCCCTTTTGCCCCCCCCCCCCCAGCAGATCCGCTAAATATCATTACGTGGGTATGTATCTGTTACAAGCTATTTTAAAAACTGGTGTCACTTCACTTTCCATGGCAATGTATGACTAGTATTAGGGTTTCATTCCTAAGCCATAAAGATAGCTAAAATATATTTGCTGTAAATGCCAAAAGACTGTATATAGCTGTCACAGCATACTGGGAGAATCCTTCAATGCTTCCTAATTTAGACAAATCAGTAACATCAGTGTTACATCTACTGAGAAACTTTCCACTAATGTAAAATTTGAACTTGGTATCATGGAAAAGTTGGGAGTTATTGAAAAAGTAGAACAGCTTATGGCATGGCTTTATTCTATTATAATGCCAAGTAAAATAATTGATACACTCTGAAGAAAAGGCAGGCATGTTCAATAACTACTTCTGCTCTATATTTAGAAAGAAGCAGGATGATGTGATGTATCACATGAGGGTGATGGAGTTCTTTCCATCCATTACTAACTAAAGACATTATTAACAGCATTTACTGGAGATAAACAGTTTTCAATCGGCAGTCTGAATAATTTGCACTCAAAAGTGTTACCAGATTTGCCCAATACTCTGGGGTATGCTCATTTATCAGGATTACCCTTATGGGACTGGGGGAAGGTTAACAGTTCTGTCAGTGTGCTGTTGGTGCTTACTTGGGCTCTCATATGGAGCTGAATTCTCCCTGCTTCCAATTCCCCCTCCCACTGGAGCTCTCCTGCAGGAACTAGGTTCCTCAGGATGGGGTTCTTCCCACCTTAGCAACACACACAGACACTCACACCCACTAGTCAGAGCACGTCTGAGAGGACTGGGTACTCAGCACTCACAAGCTGACCCCCTCATATGTCCCTGGACTCAGCTGGCTGGGTTTCACAGCAATGCCACACTGCACCCTCATGTGCCTTTGGACTCCGTGGGCTGGATTAAACAGCACTTTAAGCTGCCATCCTCATAAGCCCCCAGGTTCAGCACCCCCTATCCCCACTTTCACACCACAGTCATTCACAGGTAAACCACACGATGAGCAAACCCCACAGGATTTTGGGCACTACAGGGATCTTTTGCTTGGGTACAAGAAGCGTTGTTGCAGAGCGAATGGGGAAGCCAAAACCACACCCCTTAAGGAAGAGTGAGCAAAAGAGAAAGAAAGAGAGAGAAGCAACCAGCTTAACAATGAAAGTGATTTATTTCTGAGTAGTGAATAGATATCAAACAGTTACAATATTAAATCTAACAATTACAATATTAAATCTAAATTGAAGCTGCTTACAAATGTTAGGTAACCATATAACAGTTTACACAGGGCAGGGTCAGGAGGCTATGCTTAGAGAGATAGTTGAGAGAGAGAGAGAGAAAGAGAGAGAGAGAGAGACCTCACCACTCCACGGAGCTTGCACTGATCGGGGTTCCCAGATGATGATGGTAGCCGGGGGTCCAGAGGGCAGGAGAAAAGCAGGACAGAGCCCCCAGCACGATCAGACAGGAGATGAAGAAGTCTCAATGGAACTGATGCAGTTTAAGTCCAGGTATCAGAACAGTTTTCTTGGGACAAGGACAGGAGTTTTTATAGGGATAGTTCAAAGAGAAAGAGGAGAGACAATAGAGACTGATCACCCCTGGTTATGAGTGATGTTCCTTGAACGAGCTCACAATGCAACTAGGCAGTTTCAGTATTTTAGATGTCAATAGGATCGTTACTAGAATTGGTCTGATAATGACTAATCTGGGTGTGAGCAGGCCTAGGTTCATTAGCATCTGGAGCAGGGATTTCCCATCAGGCAGTGCTTCTCTGCTTTCGGTGTCCCATAGTTCAGTGCGGTTCCTGCCTTGAAAGAGCTGCTCTCCATTCTGTATGCTAATGAGATGTCCCTCTGTTCCATCTTTAATGTAAATGAGGCTGGGGTGTTTCCTTAATTGTATCACCCTTGTCTGAAGCAGTTTAGGTGTGTCTTCCCCCGGCCTTTTCTTTGCTTTGTCTTTGATTCTAGCAGAGGCCTGAGGGAGGGGGATGGTTTTCCATGAATGTCACTCCCTGACTCCCCAAGAGCACAAGGCTGACAGGCGACCATGTTCTGGTTCCCCAAGAATCACAGAGGTGGTGGGTAACAAAAGTTATAACAGAGTCATCTGAGGAGGTCAATGATGTTAATTTTGAATAAATCTTGCAATACCATGGAAATTCCAAAAGACTAGAAGAGTGTTTATTTCATACCATTTTCAAAAAAGCATGTAGGATGAACTGAGTAATTACAGGCTGATTAGCTTGACATCAGTTACTCAAAAAAAAAAAAAAAAAATGAACAAAGTTCATATGGGAGTCAATTACTAAAGAATGGGAATATAACTAGTGCCAATCAGCATGTTCTTCTGGGAAAAAAAGGTCTTGTTAAGGAAACCTGATTTCATTTTTGAATGAGATTACCACTGTGGTAAATATAGCATAGATATACTATATTTAGACTTCCGTAAAACATTTTACTGCGTGCCGCACCATTTTCTTACTAAAAAATTAGCAATATACTACAACAACAAAACACATTAAATGGATTAAGAACTGGCTGAATCATAGATCTCAAGAAGCAGCTGGCAATGAGAAATCATCATCAATTGATTGCTACTCCAAATTCATGGCTATTTCAGAACTCACATGCACAAGTCATGGATTGTTAAAGGTTCTAATTGCTAATTGAATGGGATGTTATTATTATTATTATTAATAATAATAATAATAATAATTGTATTATTTTACAATTACTATTGTAGTCAAGTGCAGATTTCAGGCATTCCCTAAACTCATCAAAATATGGACAGCTTAACATGGTGATTGACACGGCAATTCAGACAGTGAAAGTATTTTAAAGAAAGTTAAATGACAATGCAGATTCATATCTAACTCTGTAGGGCCATAAAAGTAAACCACAAAGAGCATTGTGAGTGTCTGAATGGGTATGTCTACACAGCAAAGTTATTTTGAAATAACTGTACTAGTGTCTACATAAGCCAACCACTATTTCAAAATTAATTTGAAATAGTGGAGGGCTTATTTTGAAATTGGTAAACCTCATTCCATGAGAAATAGCATCTATTTTGAAATTCCTATTTCAAAATAAGCTCTGTGTAGACCCTTATTTCGAAATAGGGGGCCTCCAGCCATTCCCAGGGTGCCCTGCTCGCCACTCTGGCCCCAACCAGGAAAACTTCTCTACTCCTCCCCCCGCCCAGGAGCCCTTAAAGGGGTAGAGTCTGACCACAGTGCTTGTGCCAGCTCCAGGCCTGCCAGCCCAGAGCAAGCAGTTGCTGCCCCTGACTCAGTGGTCCTAGCATGAGCCAGGTAGCCAGTGCCAGCCAGCCCTCCACCGCTCCCCAGGACCAGTCCCTCAGCTCCCAGGAGCCTGTCAGGGGCCGGAAAAGGCAGGCACCTGCCTGGTCCAGTGCGGAGATCAGGGACCTCATTGAGGTTTGTCCCGGATCTCTACACAAGATGGAGGAACGCGGCCATCTACGGCAGGATGGGTGCCAGCCTGGCCACCAAAGGCCACATCCGAACCTAGGAGCAGGTTTGGATGAAAACTAAGGAGCTGCAGCAGGCCCATGCCAGGGCCACAGGGGGCAGCTCTCAGGGGAGAGATGGAATAGGGGTAGACCCAGATGCCCCTATTTTGACACCCTGGACTGCATCCTGGGGGGCAGGATGGTCCGTGTCCCCCAGGTGGTCATCAACCCTGGGGCAGAGGGCCCTGACCAGGGCACAGAGGAGAAGGAGGAGGATGGCCAGGAGCTGCAGGAGCCTGGAGGGAGTATGCTGCGCAGCCAGGACGCCCTAGCCGTCCCAGTGAGCTTGTTGCCAGTGTTGTCCGAGGCCGGGGAGGCAACAACAAGTGAGTCCCCTTATGCGGGAGGGGAGGGAGACCAGGGACCTCTTGCTTGGGCCTTGCTGGCCACGGCTCACGCAGCAACCTGGGCATGTGCCATGCCACCCCTCCCCCTGCGGGGACACTAAGGCCCTTGCACCTGCAGTGCTGGGAGACAGATGGGCCGGCAAGACCCCCAACCCTGAACCCTGAGCTTCTCTTCCCCGTTCCTCCCCTTGCCTCCCCCTTCCAGCTCCCTCCTCCCAGGTTTACCCCTCCCCTCTCCTACCCTCTCGCCTCTCCTCTCCCGCCTTCATTCCTCAGTTTTGTTCAATAAAGAGTTTGTTTTCTTCAACACATGTGTCTTTATTGTAAATCAGGAAGGGGGGCTAGGGAGGGGTAACTAAAAGGACATTAGGGTGGAATGAGGCACAAGTTCCCAGTGGGGCACACCAGGCAGACTGTTAGTCCTCCTCCGGGTGGAAGCTGTCCCGCAGGGCCTCCCGGATACGGACAGCCCCCCGATGGGCCTCCTGGCTGGTAGCCATGTGGGGCTGCATGTACAGGCTGGACAAGTTCTCAGCCTCTGCCATCTAGCCTGACAGAAAAGCCTCCCCCTTCCTCTTGCACAAATTGTGCAGCACACAGCCCGCCGCCACCACGTGTGAAATATTCCACTCGGAGAGGTCCAGGCAAGTGAGGAGGCATTTAAAACAGGCCTTTTAAGCCATCCGAAGGCCCTCTCCACCACGATGTGGGCCCTGCCAAGCTTGGCATTAAATTCCTGTTGGGGAGGGTTGAGGTGTCCCATGTATGGCTTCATGAGCCAGATTTGTAGGGGATAGGCCACATCCCCCACCAGGCACACAGGCATGTCCACATCCCTGACCCTGATGTAGTGGTCGTGGAAGAAAGTCCCAGCGTGCAGTCTCTGGTAAATGGAGGAGTTGCAGTACACACGTGTGTCTTGTGCTTTGCTGAACCAGCCCACATTGATGTCCACAAAGTGGCCCTGGTTGTCAGACACAGCTTTCAGGATGATGGCAAAGTATCTCTTGCGGTTGATATAGAGGGAGGCCTGGTGTTCCGGGGCACGGATGGGGATGTGTGTCCCGTTGATAGCCCCCCCGCAGTTGGGGACGCCAAGGGCACCAAACCCTGTGGTGCAGGCCTGTGTCAACATCAGCAAGGCGGATGACTCTGCGGAGCAGCACTCTGTTGATAGCCTTGACCATCTACAGAGGACACACAAAACCAAGAGTCACTGGGGAGTCAGGGTGGCTGAGAGGGCTCCTTTCCTGCCCCTGCCTCGTATCTCCATTCTCCAGGAGCAACCCCCACCTGCAATCCTGGCCACCACAGGCAGTCCTTAGTGCAGGTGGGACAGAACAACCCCCCCCCGGGAGGGGACTTTCACCACCTTCCCCCCTTTTCCCTAGGGCAGCCCATGCCCTCCCTGCAATCCCCCCCCCCATCCTGGCACAGTGGCCGGAGATTGCCATACCTGCATGAGCACTGCTCCGATGGTGGATCTTCCCACGCCGAACTGGTTCCCCACGGATCAGTAGCTATCCAGCGTGGAGAGCTTCCAGAGGGTGATGGCCACATGCTTCTGGAGGGGAATAACGGGCCTCATGTGCATGTTCTGTCACTGCAGAGCAGGGGCGAGCCACTCGCAGAGTTCTATGAAGGTGTCTTTCTTCATCCTAAAGTTCTGGGTCCATTGTTGGTCTCTCCAGTGGTCCAGGATGATGTGGTCCTACCAGTCCCTGCTACTGTCCAGACGCCAGATGTGGTGGGGCATGCTGGCATCCAGGAGCTGCAGCTGCTCCTCTATATACCCTAAGAGGGTCTGGATGATGGCCTGGGGATTGGGCTGCAGCAGATGCTGTGAGGCAGCCTCCAGAAAGTGCAGCCAGGCTTGCAACAACATGTCTCCGAGAAACACGAGAGTGCCCAGGGGCAGCTCTAGCTCCATGTGCAGAGTGCTGGGGTGTCCCAAGTGAGGGCAATCAGAGTACATAGAGAAAAAAATGCTATGCTGTCCCTCAGCAAGGTAGGCAAGCGAGCAGGGAAACCTGAGAACCGGCTGTCCACAGGAGTCCCTTTAAACACAGGCCTCAGATAGCATCAGGCAGCAGCCACACAAAATAACTGTGATTCAGTGTCCAATGCGATTCAGTGTCCAATCTGTATGGATGTGCTATTCTGAAATAGCAAAATGCTATTTCGAAATGCATTTTGTGTGTAGACGCATTATTTTGAAATAAGATATTTCAAAGTATCTATTTTGACATTAGATAATTAGAAATAATGCTGTAGTAGAGACTTACCCTATCAGTGCATCAGTTAATCAATAGCAGATATTCACACTTCTAAGATTTCTAAAAGCAGAGATGATGATGTTAATATTGAGGAAGATTACAACAGTTCCTGTAGCCTATTAATTGGATTAGGACCCCAATCATGCTGGGCATTGCAAAGACACACAGTGAGAGACAATCCTTGCCCCAAAGATCTTACAATCAAAATAGACAAGAGGTGAAACAGAGGCTTTTGGATGGGTCTGGTGCACAGGAGTGCTGGTCAAAAGCCAAATATCAGATTTTCAAAGCTATTTAGGTAACTAAAGATACAGGTAGGTCCCTAATGGGATTTCAAAAGTACCTAAACAGATGCTTAAACAGATTTGGTACCTAAATTCTATTCATCTCAATGGAAGTTTGGTGACTAACCAGGGTAGGTGCGTTTGAAATCGAATCCCGAGGGCCCAAAATATCATTCGGTATGTCTACACTACCCCGCTAGTTCGAACTAGCGGGGTAATGTAGGCATACCGCACTTGCAAATGAAGCCCGGGATTTGAATTTCCCGGGCTTCATTTGCATAAGCGGGGCGCCGCCATTTTTAAAACCCCGCTCGTTCGAACCCCGTGGAATGAGGAGTAACGGTAGTTCGAACTAGGAAACCTAGTTCGAACTACCTAGTTCGTGCCCCGTGTAGCCGCGCTGCATGGGGTTCGAACGAGCGGGGTTTTAAAAATGACGGCGCCCCGCTTATGCAAATGAAGCCCGGGAAATTCAAATCTCGGGCTTCATTTGCAAGTGCGGTATGCCTACATTACCCTCCTAGTTGGAACTAGGAGGGTAGTGTAGACATACCCATTGAGTCCTTAGTGCTCCGTGTATCTGTGGAGGTGAGGCTGAGCCTGACTGGAGGCAGTTCCTCAGGGCCTTTCTATGTTACACCAGTTGGTAACAAGTCCCATGGGTCTGTTCCTCCTGTCTGGTGTCCCAACCCAACAATTAAGATGGATTTCCCTCTGTTTTGTTCCGTTGGAGTGGTGGAAATAGGTGGGAACATTGGGGAGAAGCCCAGAATCAAGCCCTGCTGCTTTATTTCCTGATTTTAAAAAATCAATACCCCTTTCACATGACAAGGTCAGTATTTGCTGGTTGCCAGTGGTGCCAATTATAGGATCATTATGAACACACAATTTTCAGCAAAGCCTAACTGTCCTATGGACAGGAGGGAACTAGCGACTACAGGGACCAGGCATGACAGCAGCAGAGGTCACCTGCATTCACCACATGGGCCTAGCAGCCTGCTCCATCCCCCTGAACTGCCCTTGGGATGCAGCAGGTCAGGAGAGGATGGCATGGCATGGCAGAGCAGGCTGCCAGGCTATTCCAGCTCTCACCACCCATGTGGTGAAAGGGACGACCCCTGCTGCTTCCACGCCAGGTCCCCATAATGCTGCGTTTCTCATGGGAGGGGGAAAGGAAGTGGTGTGGGAGCAGGGACTGACCAGGGGTGAGGCTTGGGGAAGAGGTGGGGTGGCACCTGTGGCAGGTGGGGTTGCTGCAGCCCCATGCCCCCCTCAGGATGGCCATGATCTTCACCAGCATTGGTGAAGGTCTAAGAAGCACCTACCGGAAGTCTCAAGATAAACAGCCTGGACTAAGTCATGTTTGATTGTGCCCATGTCTTCATCTATGAAATTATCCTGATATTTACATAAAGGAGTGAAATAACCCATAACCAAATCAACGGAGTGACTTGGAAGAGTATTTCAAATACACAGATTTACTATATAATGTTATTTCCAAGATGCTATCCAATTTAGAGGAAGCAAAGTTCCTAAAAAGAGGGAAAGGTCCCTGTTACTCTTAAAGGAGTGACAATGCTAATATTAATGAACATTGTATTATGAACGAGACATTTCCAGACGCCTCAGCTTTCTAAGCCATATGCTTGTACAATTTGTGAAAGGGCTGTAGCCTTCTGTTCAGCCAGCACATCTCTAGGCATTATATTCCTCTCAGCACTTTGCTTCAGTATTGGATTATTTACTGCATTTTGGTGCCTGCCTTGAAATGCAGTTACTGCTGCCTGTGAGTACAATCTCGGAAAATACGTATTGCTGGAACCCTGGGGCAGTTGTCTGCTTCCATGAAAGGTGAAAGTTCTCTTCTGATAGTGATCACCTGCCTGAAGGACCTTTGCAGGTGATGGTGTATTGTTTTGTGTTTCATTTTTCACTGCTCCAGATGATTCAGAAGAACTACCAAATGATTGTAATTTCCATTATCAATTCATTCAGAATTCCCAATAACCTGAACATTCAGCATCCCAATTAGATTCTTAAAGAAATCCATAGAATGAAATCTGTTACCATCTGATATACTAAGATTTATTAGTTAGAATTATACAGGATTTAAACAGATGCTTATGGCTCAAGATAATCTTTGAAATTAGTAGTGTGAATATAACTAGAAAGAAACACACGAGGAAAAAGAACTATGATGAAATATAGAATGAAATCTCACAGGAATGATGCACTGTAACGGGGACGCTCTGGCGCCCCGCTACCGAACTGCTCCAGCACTGTGGGGAGAGGTGGCTCTCCAGCTGTGGCCCTGGCCCTGCCACGCATGCACCCAGGCTGTGCCAGGTCGAACACTGGAGACGCCGGCCCCGACGCATGGACGCAGCGTCGGCTGGCAGTGCTGGCAGAGGGGGGAGTGGAGCCGGCATGGAGAGGCTGGGGGACAAGCCAGCTGCAGCAGCTCATCATGGACGCACCCACCCAGCAGTGGCTGGGGATTGGGCGCGCGGCTGCCCCGCCCCCCTGTCAGACGCTGAGCCGGCGGGACAATTAAAATGGGCACTGCCGTCTGGAAGTAGGGGTGGGGAGACAGCGGAAGAACCTCTCTGGAGATGCTAGACTAGGATATGGCCGGGGAGTGGATGGCTAACTGAGGGAGGTAGGAAGCGACCTAGGGCATGGCAGACGATGCCTGTGGGTTGGTGTGTTTCGGGTAACTAACCCCCACCAACCGAACCTTAGGAGTTAGATTCCTTCAGTTCTTAGGGCCCTGGGTCGGGGCTTGGAGTAGGCGTGGGTCTGATCCCCCCTACCGCTCCCTTGCCCGAGGCGCTGGTGAGGTGACCAGTTAAGGACTCGATCCACGCAGGATCCTGTTTAAGAAACAGATTCCTCGCTTAATGGCACATCATACCGAAGGGGGGTGGGCACTGTCTCACCCGGGAGGGCGGAACCCCAACCCTAGAGAAAGGGGGCTGGGGAGGGTCATGACCAGGCAGGTGCGGGACTGTCACCCCGTGGTCACATGCACCTTTTGTCAAAATCAGTTTTAGTGACTTAGAAAGATGTGGTATGTTTTCTGGACATATATTGCTTACATACTTCTATATTACTTAATGGTTGCCAATGTGCTCTCTTACACCTTATCTAACAAGGTGATCTAATAACTAATAACTTCTAATAACTTCTGATAATTTTTCTTAACATTTTCTTCTGTTGGTATGGTAAGTCCATAGAAGAAATATATATTTTTAAAAAAAGTAAAGAACTCCATGGCATTTTATCAAGCATGAAATGGTGTTTAAACAAAACAGGGGAATTTGCTGAAGTAATGTTTCAGTAAGGAAGGAAATACCATAGACTTTATTACAGCTGCCTAATGTTTTCCACGAACTGCAGAAAATAATTCATTGTATCTTAGTGACCTACCATAACAGCTGACTGCTTGCACTTGATGGAAAAATTGCTTGTGCCTACTAAAAATTAACTATTTAACTTCTCAGCTCTCATGCTTGATTCCTTTTATTCAGTTTTGAGCTGGCTTGTGAGCTGTTTGCCTGAGATTTGAACTCCAATGATCAAGTCTATTCTATATAAAGTTATTTTGTGGAAAAGAAAAATCTGGATGGGACCATGTCTTTGATTCCTTATGCTCATATTAAGTTTTCAAAAGTAAGTTCAAGTTATTTTTTTGCATTGTCACTGTATCTCGTGGGCTTAATGCTGCAGTAAAGGAAAGGTACTGACTGTGTTCACACATGCATACACTCTACAGCAGCTCCACAGAGAGCATGTTGCAAAAGAGAGAATTGCAATGAAAGTTCAGAGCAGGTTGTAAGGAAGAGATGAATTAAGGGAAAAATCAGTAATTATTGTAGGTGGCCACATAGGAAACAAATTGAATGAGGGTAGGACAGGAAGTGTGAGAATAGGAGCTTTGCGCAGTGAGACTGACCAGAAGATTTACTGCAGCTGACAAAGAAGACGAAGAAGGTGGCTGTCCAACAATTAGCTTCAAGGAAGGTCAAACATTGGTAATGCAGTATCATTCTAATATAACACTCTTCATTCTGAAGGACCCATAGACCCAGAGACATTAATACAGAACCACTGAAATGCAGCAGTCAGTTCCTGCACAGCAGCACAATAATGGGGAAGGAGTAGATAGTCTGGAGAAGGACTGTGTAGCAAATCTGTGCTCTTATGAAAACTGATGTGATGAGACCCTTAGAGTCCATGCATAATGAACAACACCTTACACATCCCCTCTGAATTTCACCCACAGAAGTAAATTATCATTATAGAGATGTACCTATTTTTGTTTGGCTTTATACAGTATATAGAGGCCTTCTTCCCCACATTTGAAAAGATGCTAATGTGGCGCCTGATTCTTCTCTCACTAGCGTAAATTAGGAGAATTGTCACTGAAGTTAATGCGATTAGATGGGTATAAAACTGGTCAGAGGAGATCAGGTCCATGGTCTCTATTCTACCACACAATAGTATCCAATCCAAATGAAATTAAAGGACATTCGAGGTAGGGAAGTGTTAGGTGTGACCTACACTAGAATCTGGCTAGTTAAATCCATTATTACCTCAACTCTTGTACAAACTGCCATGCAAGTGGCCTGGACCTCAGCTTTATATCATATTCATAGGATGACACATTCAACAGTGGCTCTTCTCACCAGACAAGGGGATTGGTGCCCTATGGGACTGGCTGCTAAGTCACTTGCTGACTTGAGTCAGAATTCCACTGACTGGCCATGAAAATCACTTCCTCAGGGGGTGGACAGGTTTGTTGTTCCAAATGTTGACCAGTCCTGCTTAGGAGATGAGACATCATAAGTTCACTACTCAAGCTGGCGCAGTTGTAGTTAAATCTTATTCTTTCTTCACAACATTCTAAAAATCTGATTTTTCATTTTCATTCATATGACTCATATACTAGTCATGCTTAGGTCATCTCTAACCTAGATTTCTGTTCAGAAGCTTCAGAGGGGTAGCCAAGATTGTTGTTTTTTAAGTTTTTCCAGTTACAGACTAATAGTCTTGCAGCACCTTAAAGACTAACAAAACATGTAGATGGTATCACGAACTTTTGTGGGCACAGCTCACTTTGGGTTGTGCCCACGAAACCGTGATACCATCTACATGTTTTATTAGTCTTTAAGGTGCTGCAAGACTATTTCTTGATTTCATTGAACACCTCCTCTCTCTGACTTCCCTCATTTGACATCAGGTGAACTAGTCATGGAATAATTGTTCATCATGAGTGAGGGTATGAGAATCTCTCACTCTTTAGAATAACAATGACTGTTACAGAGCTGGAAGCTTTGCAATATGAAACTGAGAATAACAGCAGTTACAGAGGGTAACGTTCATATAATGCTTTAATATGAAGAAGTTTTTTCCCCCCTGCAATTCATTTTGAAGACTTTGCCAGTCAGTTTCTGAATTACTCAAGAGATTGTGCCTTCATTGCTCCTCCAAGAAGTTATTCCACTCTAGACAAAGTACAGATAATTACAAGGATATATACTTGAATGTGTGTATGTTTATGGACATAAGATGGAAGGGGTATAAGGCAAATATTTATTAAACCATAATACATTTTAAAAACAATTCCCTCCTGTTGAATATAAATTGAGGTTTTTTTTTGTTGAGGGGGATCATAGACAGTTGTGTTGGAGGAGAGTTGTGTTTTGATACTTATAAAGAAGGGTTGTTCCCATCGTTAAGTCTTTACCAGTCAAGCGATGATAGGAACTAATAGATACTATACTAGAATTCATCCAATCCACCCAGGATTCAAAAGCAGTGAAGAAGCTTCCCATGTATTTGGGAATTAAATCAAGCAAGAAAACATGCACTTAGATAAGTACCTGAAAGACAGCAGTTGGAGGAACAGTTGAGAACCTCTAGTTAAGGAATATGGCATGCTATGGTAGTTATGTAATGCAAAGTTTGGCTTCAGGATGTTTGAGAAGGGTATTTGATTAAATTCCCTGGGAGCACAATGTGTTGAATTGCATTTTCCTCATTTATTTTATACTTGACATGCTCAGGGGCAGTGACTGGAGGATCTTTGGATGTGAGCCATTAGGGGATTCAGTTTCCCAAAGGATATGTTAGTGGTATGATCATTTTTGCATTAAAGCAAACCCATCCTGAAATACACCTGCACTGTTCACTAGAGATGTGAAGAGGTAACTGGTAAATCAAGGGTGATAATTACCAGGTAATAGTTAACTGGTTCCCCCGTGAGCAGAATCCGCCCTCCATGACCTGCTGGGACCCAGCAACAGCCCCAGCCCCAGCCCCCATCGGGACTGGAACAAGAACCCCTCATGCTAGGGGCTTGAGCCATGGGACCCTGTTAGCTGGTTAATTGGTTAAATGTTAGCTTCATGTTTAACCAGTTAACTGGTTGACTGGGATTTAACATCCCTACTGTTCAATTCTAGATACTTAAGTGAAAGAAAGAGAAATGCAAGAATGTAAGATTTACCCCATAAGTTCAGACGAATGGTCCATTTATCTGGGATCATGTACTTGACAGTAGCCAGAGACAAATTCTTCAGTCTGGATTAATTCCCATCAGTGACAATTATGCAGTAACTTGACTATTAGATACATTTATCTAGTGGTTGTCTTAGGTATGTGAGTTGGAGATATCTCCTTAGAGAGTTTCATCCCAGCTGGTGTCACTGCTGTTATTTGTATATGTCAAAAGTGTTTAAACCCTTTTTCTGGAGGTTGACAATTCTACAAAGTTCTTTGCCTTAATGGTATTTTTAGATATGAGTCCCACAGGTTAATTACACGGAATACAACTGATTGTTAAATCTATACTTTTTGCCTTTTCATTTCATTAGGTGATCTCATGATTTGTATTAGGAGGCAAGGGAAATGTGAAAGCCAAACTGTTTTTTTCCCCTTTGCTATTCATCATTTTTCATACTTTAGCCATGTTCTCCTCATACAGCTCCACTTCATCAAGGATCTTGATAATTTGAAATTTGGCTTCATTCCTATTCAAGAATGAAGACCAACAGATTCTAAATGCTTCACAAAAGGGAATGAAGCCCTGGCTCCAAAGCAATCTGCCTGGAAGGCTGCCCCAAAGCTGTGGACCCTGCTGGCCTATGGGTTTCCAATCCCAGGACAGTCCACATTATGGACTGCCTCATAATCATAAATACTTGAATCCCAGAGGTTCTCAATTTTGAGATAATATACCTGGCATGTTGCCCTTCTGCATGGACCCAGCAAGCCCTGGTTCCCTAGTAGCTTATGAAGCAGGTTGCAAATGAGATAGGTGGGCAAGCGGTCAGAATGGAACCCTGCCTGGCTTTTACAGGCATTTTATCAAAAACGAATCCTTTCCATTAAATGTTTAAAGGTTGACAAATTGGCATATTATGACAAAAATGTTTTTCTGGAATTGTTTTGACCAGCTCATAACCTTAACTCTACCCCTTGCAAGTACGATTGTAATGATGGATGCAATTACTCCAGTATCACCAAGAGGGATGTCACTGAAGTCAAAGGAATTATCTAAGTTAGTGACAAAAGAATGGCATGATCACATTGTGTTACTCAAATACAATATAAACTCATACATTCTTCTCTACCAGATTCATGCCAAGTGGACACAGATAGCATCTTGCAAATGTTTCAGTTATTGCGTACTCACACTAATGTTACATGACTTTTAATAAGTTTGACAGCATTCCTAAATTGTACATATTTTTATGACCCTCTTCATGATTAGGTGTTATTCAGAGATGCTAGCTACTATTTAGTTGTTACTCAGAGAACAAGACAGATGGCTATATGACTAATCCCTTTGTGCACTTCTGCAGATTTCCTAAATTGTATTTGAGGAAGACTAAAGTGAGGCAGTAAACCATTCAGCTAATTTAGCAGCATAGATCTTAGCCTTTCTTAGATGAAGCATAGTCTTAAAGATAGTTAATTATGAAGCTAATTGGTTTGTAAGTGGAAGTGGGTTACATATGCCAGCAAAGTTTAGTTTATTCCATTATTTATAATATGGTGTTTCAGTACTCTTTGCTATGTAACTTTTCTTATACAGTAGATGGCCTTCACAGATCTAGTTTGTTTGGCAGACACAGGATATACCAGAAGACACGTGATCATCTAGAAAAAGTGGCAGAAAATTTTTCCAATATTAATGGTTTTATCTGAAAATATGACTCTAGACCTGACTTTTTTTTCTCACTTACACAAATTTTATACCCCTATAGTTCAGCTGACTTAGTTCAGTTATTCTTGATATGAATTACGATGGAGAATCAGGGCCTATATTGCCATGTTTTGAGTATCCAATCTCAACTTTGCCATTTCTGTCTTGAGCATTTCACCATCCAAGCCGAATGAAGTTTTTAAGAGCCTACATACATTTCACTACAGATTTTTAATGTACATAACTGCTTCAGTGCTGACTATTATATCAGAGATATGGATCAAGACACTTCCCCAAAGTTATACTTGGTATGTCTTTATTGACAAGCTAGCTTTTCAATCATATGTATAAAAGGCGTCTGCTAAAAGACACGCTGCATAGAAATCATAGTGGAATGTAACAATAAAGCAGTTTAGATGAATTATTCTATAAAATTAAAAAGTGGTTTATTGGGGTGAACTGCATTCATTGCTAGTTAAAGTGACTGGTTGTTCCTTAAAGCATACTGTATATCTTCTGTGCTATGTGTTAGATATTTAGGTAAATAGGCTTGCTTGTTAGGTGTGTGTGTGTGTGTCTGTCTGTCTTATGGGATAGTCTGAGGGTGAGATGTACCCATCAGATCATCAGGTTATTCTTGGAAAGAGCAGCAAATGATCCTAATAAATGACATCTGATATTAACTTAATCCTATGCTTGTCAATGGTCCAAGCCAAAAGACTGAGAAATTCCATTATAGAATCTTAAGAGACATGAAAGGCAGCCACAATATCCCAGAGTTTGCAGCTTACATGAGTGCCCCTGTCCGTATCTTTCAGAGTCTGCCATGATATATGAATGTTCTGTTGTTTTGGATCCATGTGGATCTAGGCCTTCTGTCATTCCCTAAAGGAGGATAGGCAGCAGGAAATCTCTCTTTTCACACTGAGTCCTTTTATAGTGTAAGGATCTTGCTGGGAGCCTATACAGGAAAACAGTTCCTGGGATGGCGAGACCGCTCATGTGTAAATGATCCTGCATCAGTTCCACAGCTGCCATAGCAGCAGCAAACACTGGAGCCAGACAAGAGTCTTCACTGAAGGCGGGACAGGAAGCCCAGCCACAGACTGAGACACTGGTACATGAAACACATTCCAGTGGTTGGCATCTGGGTCCTGCAGCTGCCAAGCACACCCTGTGTGTGGCCGTGAGTGTTGGCTTCAGTTCTAGAACATTTTGAGGAGGAGGCCAAACAACCAGTAACCCAAGGAGAACAGAGCCAAGTTACTACAGAAATTGTACTCGTGAGCCAATTTGTGTGTTCTGTCAAAGACAAAATTCTATCTTGAAAGTGTTGGTTTGTATGTGTACACGACAGTTTTCAGAGAGAGGCTCACATTTATCACTCGGGGATGAGGGTAGCCACTTGTGTAGGAGATCATTTGTAAAAATCTCTGCCACCCTTTAATTCATCCACATGCTGCTTTAGAGACCAAAGGGCCCCAAGCCCAGGAAACATTTCCCTTCACATACACAATATGGGAGGCGTAATATCAAAGAAAGATCAAGGTGAAATAAGCAATATAGTCGAACTGGTTCCATCTCTACTGACAGTGAAGAATGCTCAAGGCTGTGCACATATAAAGAGATTACAATGGCTTTTAAAACTGTACAGCATACACATTTAGTATATTTATTAGTATATGCACGAATATACTAGTCTATACTGTATATAGTACTGTGAGATAGAGCTGTCTTACAGGGATTTATATTTTATGTAACATTGAACTCGGTAAGAGCTCAAGAAAAATAAAATCTGCCATAGATCTGAACAGAGTCCATACACAGTGACTTGATTTTATAATTTTATTTTAAAAAGACTAGGGACTTGAGGTATTGGCGGGGGGGAGAGGGGAGATTCTTGCACCTCTCCATTTAAAAACTGCACTTTTTTACTTCCCCTTCCATGTCTTTAGTGCTGTGTCTGAATGGTTAAAAGTTAATATTTTTTTATAAAAAACTCTTCTTCTGAGGCCTGATCTGAAGCTCATGCACTAAAATGGACTTTGGGTCAGGTTCTTAATTTGTTTCTTCCTTTATCAATCTGCAGAACCCATCCCTTCTTACTACCCTAACAGCAACCTAAGTCTATAATATAGACAAATAAGGATGTGAAGTAACAAAGTGAGAATCTACACAGCAATTTAAAGTAATTTTGAAATAACGGATGGCTTATTTCAAAATCTGTAAACAATCCACGAGGAATAACACGTATTCTGAAATAGTATTTTGGAATAGCAGTAGTGTGGACGCTCCACTGCTGCTATTTTGAAATAGCTCCTCCCCAGGGCCATTCAAAGTAATTACTCCCCTACGCCTCCTGGAGCTCTATTTTGAGGTAGCCGTCCACATTAGGGAAGTCTGCCTCAGACTAATTTTAAGGATTTCCTGTAGTGTGAACGGCTACCTCAAAATAGAGCTCCAAAAATCCAAAATAGCTTATTTCGAAATAAGCGTGCTGTGTAGATGCACCCTCAGAAACAAACAAATATTCTTTCTGAGAGATAATCTATTTCATAGAATCCAGAAATCTAACACTTGGCCACAAGTTACTGAGAGAGCTAGAAGTCGGCTACTTAAGGCAGAGGTAAAACTCAACTCATCTTGCTGACTGACTCCTTAAGAACCAGAACACACACTTCCCAGAGCCCCCTCCCCTGCAAACAACACCATAGATAGTTTAAAAGTCTCAAAGAGATAGCTGAGTTAGCCAGCATTCTATATCATGTGCCTTGCTGGCCTTTCATCCCTCAGTGTGAAGTCATTTGTTCACCATGCAATTCCAATCAGTGAACTCAATACAGTTACACCAGTGTGGACTATCAAGACACTGTATTTAAAGTTTTAGGGTTTGACAAAAGGATGGCCACCCATCTGATCTTTAAAAGTTTTTTGTTAAATAGAAGGCACCCCATTTTTGCGTGCTAGGTTTCAAAGGAGCAGTAAGGAATAAACTCATTTTCCATAAAGCAAGAATTATAACACACCTTGTGATAGGCTAGGTTAGTTGAGGCTGGGTGAAAGGTGAACAGTCTGTAGGTCTGTCTGTGGGGAAATCAGAAGGGCTTCCTACTGTCAAGGTTCCTTGAATCAAATCAATAAGGGATTCTCAAAGACAGGATTTCCCTCATCCTAGAGGGGTCTGGCTTCTAACTCAGACCAACACCCCCATACGAAACTCTCTAGTGCTGGCTCCTTGAGAGTAAATCCCTACAACTTAGCCCAGTCACCGTCTTATGGATTGGGTCCCTGGTCATTCCTGTACTTAGGAAACAAGGGGTGGGTGAGTTGAGATTGAGGGAGAGAGGGAGAAAGAGAAAAATTATTATCATATATTGAGGGAAATCATGTCAACACTTTCCATACTACCCTCCGGCTGGGAGTCATCCTATTTATATATTTTATTTAACATTGGTTTTAATTTTTTGTTCCAAATACCACCAATTCCCATGCTCCCTACATTGCTTTGCTAATTTAATTGGAGCACTCTCTTCTGTGTGTGAGAAAGTTGTCCTTTCCCCATGGTCCATTCAACCTGTGGCTTCTCTACAGAGACTGCCAGTGAGGAAGAACCATGATAAGGGCTGGCAAACATCTACCAACTGGGACCTGGCTTAAGACCCTCCCACCTCAACATATTCCACATAGGATGTTAAAGAACCATCAGATAGCATTAGCTGCATTTTAAACAGCCCTGACCTTGCTCCCCAGAAGGAGTGCTGGGAGATTGGGGCAAGGTCCCAACCCCACTCTCCCACTGGTGTGGTAGGTGGGGGTACAGAGCAGGTGGGAGTGCACTTTTATTTCCCCTTCTTCCTCCAGGGTTCTGAAGGTGAGGAGAGGTGGCCCTGATGGCTCTTATTCAGCCCTTCTGTCCTTGCCCATCCACCCTAAATTGGGGCTCACCCAAATGTCCCAGTCTGCCTACACCACTGATCAGGACCCCTAACTTGAGAAACTCTGATTTCCCCTGTGAAATCTGTATAATATAGAGTAAAAGCATATAAAAGACCAAATTTCATGGACTCTGGCACATTCTTTGTTATGTGAATTTGGTAGGGTTCTACTTATGGTGCTTCATAGTTAAGGCAGTCATTTTGCATGTCTCTTACATTACAATTACAGACAATTAACCTGAAGTATAGTCTTCTCTTCTCTCTGGCTATCCCTCATTGAGAGGCTGATGTCCACCATGCGGGTTCATTGGTGCATTTTTAAGTGGCTGATGAGCCCAAATCAACCCTTACCGCTGTAATCTTGAAGGAAACATAATTGTTGGCTGGACTGTTGTGCCCATTCCTCCTTTATCACTCCTCTGTCCCACGAGAACATCTGTTTCCCCCAAAGTGAGTTGTGGTTTGCTGTCTGGTGTGGTGCTGCTGTGTTTGTTCTGCACTGAATCCTCTATGTCTTTGAAGCACTTCCGCTGCCCTCTGTGAGTCATTCTTCCCAGTGGGTATGTCTACACTACCCTCCTAGTTCGAACTAGGAGGGTAATGTATGCATACCGCACTTGCTAATGAAGCCCGGGATTTGAATTTCCCGGGCTTCATTAGCATAAGCGGGGAGCCGCCATTTTTAAATCCCCGCTGCTTCGAACCCCGTGTAGCGCGGCTACACGGGGCTCGAACTAGGTAGTTCGGACTAGGGTCCTATTCCGAACTACCGTTACTCCTCGTGAAACGAGGTGTACCGGTAGTTCGGAATAGGCACCCTAGTCCGAACTACCTAGTTCGAGCCCCGTGTAGCCGCGCTACACGGGGTTCGAAGCAGCGGGGATTTAAAAATGGCGGCTCCCCGCTTATGCTAATGAAGCCCGGGAAATTCAAATCCCGGGCTTCATTAGCAAGTGCGGTATGCATACATTACCCTCCTAGTTCGAACTAGGAGGGTAGTGTAGACATACCCTGACTTACCTGAGAGAAGAGTATTTGCTCTGGGAGGTGAGTATTAAGCATATGCAAACACTGGCCAGCCCAGCAGGTTTGATGTTTCATGACCTGCATTTCTATACAGCTGATGTTGGCTGAAGTAGAGTACATAGCAATGAGATGGGTCAAGATGGAGATGAGAGTAGAGAGCAGGGACACTCAAAGAACAATGTGTGCAGCACAGTACGTAGGTCAATATTGACACCTGGTGCCCAGTCCCCAAACATGCATGTTGTCATCTGTTTCTAGCCACTTATAAAAAAGAAAAAAGCGAAACTTGCCATATAACTACTGTGATTCTCTACCACCTTCTGCCAATTGAGACTGCTGTCAGTTACAAGTAGCTGCCATTTTGTATTCAAGTCAGATGCAGCCTGCCACAGAAAAGAGACCCAGTTTTCTTTCATGAAGACTTTAATATTTCTGTCGGTTCGTATTTTACTTCCCCCCTTAATCTAAAATAAACACTATTTAAAAGGGAATATGTGACTGTTCTATCACTGTTTTCCAGGCACAGTTACACATGCAAAGAAGCACAATCACATTATCCTCACTGGCTCCCCAGCTGTCTCAGAACTGCTCTCTTTGGATGTACTATATCCCTCTTCACATATGGTAGCTCTCACTACTTTCTTTTCACTCCCAATACAGGCCAACAGTGACCTCCTCTGTCCCATCATAGTCTATGCTCTTGTCTGCAAGAATTATCTCTTCCTTTGCAGTGCCTCCCGTTTGAAGTAGTCTTCTTGTGTCTCTCCACCTCATCAATGTTCCAGATATTTCCAAACTTAATCTGCAAGCAGATCTTTCCTCCCTTAATTACTCATTCCTCTTGCTATTATACTTCATGTCAATTTTGCCTTGTACACCGCAGTATTCTGTGACATTATACACTAGTACTGTGTGGAAAAAAGCTAGAAAAAAATGGCAAAGTATATTTACCCTGAAGCAGAACTTGTGTCAAACATCTTAGGTAAAAGAAACAGGTGTATTGTATGAGTCTTGTGGATATTGCTAGTTCATCACTTCCATACTATAGACTGGTCCAATACAAGGTGAAATGGTGTAATATATAGGAAACATACTTAGTTCTCCTACAATATTTCAGATTATCCAATGCATATACTAAATATATTAAATAATACTTGCCACATACCTGCAGGATAGAGAGGTAAGTCTTATACCCATTTTACAGGTGGGGATGCTAAGCAGACATAAAGTGACTTACCAATATCATTCAGAGTCAACAGTAGACTCAGGATTAGAGCTCAGGAATTACTAGGTATCAGGTCTTAGTTCAGTCCACTAGGAAGCATTACCTCAATTCTATAAAGGATGGGTATTATGGGTGGGGGTGAATCAATCAAAGTAACATTTTTACACAGAATATATTTGAAACAGCAAAATTCAAGTAAACATCCATTGAGGAGCTAAACCAACTCCAAGTGAGTGGTTGCAATTAAATATTCCCACAATGAGAACTTCCTGGGTGGCACTTGGTTCAAATCACAGACCTCTTCAATAAGGAGATTGTGTTTATGCCACTTATTTCAGCCTTGAACATTTGTGGTGATCTTAAACAGCCACCAGGTGTCACTGCAATCTCATGCATACACAGCTTCTGTACAGTGCACACACTGTAGGTATTGTTGTTTTCAGTCAATTCAGTGTTCTTGGACAGCCTGAGTCGCTTAAAATATGCTGCTCTTGCTGCAGCCCAGCAAACAAGATAAAGATGCTTACTAAATATAAGATGAAAGGGGGCTGATCCAGGTGCATTTTTTATTTACTTATTTTAACTGTCTAGTATCTATGCAATTGTTAAGTGCCTACAGGCAATTGAAGTGTAACCATGCAGAAGATTCAAGGTCAGTTACTTGCAGCTGGGTCTGCAATTCAAAAAGAAAACACCAGATGGAGCATCCCAACAAACAATTTGACCAGAATGATTTACCAAGCATTAGGGATAGAAATGTAGCCGTGTTAGTCTGGGGTAGTTGAAGCAAAATGCAGGACAATGTAGCACTTTAAAGACTAACAAGATGGTTTATTAGATGATGAGCTTTCGTGGGCCAGACCCACTTCCTCAGATCAAATACTGTTCCAGTGTAACACTACCAAGTTTTGTTGCCAAAGCTCATGTCAACACCCAAAAGTCAACAACAAAAAATCACAAGAGGGGGTTCACACCTGCTCTCTCTGTCAACAGATCATGTCCACATTGGGGGCACCATCATGGATAGTGTGAGCAGTGCATTGTGTGTATGTATCCCAGAGTGCAGTAAACTAGCTAATGAAAGTTAGGGGAGGGAGTGCTGTCTAGTGATTAGTGCAGTTAATGAATTACACTAGGGATGAATTTTGCTTGTTGTGGATGTGTGTCCTTTGCTGACCACTAAGGTAGAATCCTTGTGACTATTAGAGGCCAGGGATCTCCTAGCTGGATGTGCCTTGTCTGAACTAAGCTAGATGTTTCAGACAAATTTGTCTTGATGGATGACATTCATGCCAATTTTACCAGCCTGGGGCAAGAGTCTGATCTAATTTATACTGGAGTAAATTGGAAGTAACTTAACTGAAATAAGTAGATTTACTCCCAATATAAATCAGCATGACAAGATCAAAGTCTGGCCCAGTACCTCTTCATAAGAGGTGAGGGACTATCTCTGCTGAATGTTGGCCAGAGAATACCAGCATATGTCTTGTGTCTGTGTAACCCATGCTCCTGACAGGGAGAATTTAAGAGATCCATAGGGAAGGAGTCTATGAGTGAGCTGTGACTGGATCAGTGATGCTAGGTAGATTTAGAACCCCACATCCAGAAGTTTCTGGAATTCCGTGTGGTAGTTTGGGGTCTATTCCAATAAGTTCTGGGAGACAGACTCCATAGGGGCAAGCAATTAGGGCAGCTGCTTTGCAAGAGACCATGTGTCCTGTGTGAGCTGGTAAAAGCTGAGCCAGGAGCAAAAAGCAGGCTGATTGCCCTAACTCTGAGGCATTAACACTTAACTGAGTGAGGAGAATGACTGTTGATCTGTTAGCTGACTGGCTAGCAGCGACTTCAGCAGAGGAAGAGTCTGTCTGGATTCTAACGGAAGATTCCTACAAACAAGTGGCAGGAAGGTGTTCCAGACAGAGCTGTCCATGGGACGGTTCAGAGTGGCTGCCCCATACCCCATGTTTTGGGTGGAAAGGGGTTCCATGGGGCCCATAATGGCCTGAGGAATTCCTGGGGGGCTGGGAGCTGGCAGCCAGGGTCAGGCTAACTCTCACACCAACAGCAGTGGCAGCAGCCATGGAAGCAGAGTGACCCAGCCTTAGACTGCTCCACTCTGCCCCATCTGACTCCCCTTCTCCCAGCTTGATTGATCTGCTCTCTTGAGGTATACGGCTGGGAGTTGGGCTTGGGAGCACAGTGAACTGCGGCTGGGTTCCTCCACTTCCCGACACAGCTAGTAAATGTGGGAGGGGGCCTGAGCAGTGTTCCCTGTGAGCATTTGGGTAGTCACATGGGAGAGATTCAAATGCCTCCCAGCTGATTAGCAACGTGTCCACGGCTGGCAGCATGTATTCCACACATGGTTGGAAAAATTAGAGGGAACATTGGGCCCAACCCCTGCGGCCGATGCCTCACCTCCTTGGTAATTACTTAGATCACATTGCTGGGAGGAGGACTCGTGGGGGAAGGGGCACAATGGGGACAGAAGAGGAGGAGCAGGGGTGGGAAGAGATAGGGTGAGAGCAGAGCGGGGCAGGGCTTGGGGGAAAGCATGGAATTGGGTGAGGTAGGATAGGGATGGAGCAGGGGCAGGAATAGGTAGGGTCTGGGATGGAGAGAGGGGGTTGTTCTGGGCCCCACGCCTCCCTGGGAACAATCCTGGTTTCAGACACAGACACTGTATAGATTTGATGATCTAAGACTCTAACTGAGACTTTGGTGAACACAGCCTAAGCTTTTGGGGAGTCTTTCTTCTCACTGGATTTCTGTGGGGACTGAACTGTTCTGATTTTAATTTGTTTTCCTTATTTATGTTTATGTATCACTGTGATAATGTCTGTGGATTACAACATAGCCATCTTATGTTGTAAAATGAGATTGTGTTTGTTTGCCATAAGATTTTATAAAGTTGCTTAATTAAATTCATTTCTCTATTTATTTTGGGACTTGACTGTGGGGAGCTTGGCCCTGTGCAATCCTTGCTGAAAATCCTTAGCGACCAAACTCTGGGTCTCTTTTCTGTGGGAGGGGTTTTTTTTTAAGGTACTAGAGAACAGCAATGAAGTGAAGTCTAGCCCATTACATCTGGGCATGGCACAGTGAGTTCTCCTTTACCATCCCCTCTGATAGCCACTCCATCCCTGCAGTGGTCTGTTTCTTCTTGTGCCTCAGCCCCTGACCAACTTAGATTCAACCCCACCCCTCCAGAGTAGGTGAAACTCCCACCACCAAGTTGTGCAGAGGTATTATATCAGGTCTTCTGTCCCTGCCTCTGGGCTCATAGACCTTCTCTCAGGAGAATCATGCCAACTCTCTCAGTGGCCTATAAGAGAACCCAGATCCTCCCTCCACTTTCGATTCTACTCCAGGGGCCCTCTAGTTGGCCGCCAAGGTCTGCTCCCTATAGGATTGCCAGATGGTTTAACCAAAAATACTGAACACCCCCCTCCCCCCCCCAAAAAACAGGAAAAAAATTCCATTGAGAAAAAAAAGGGGGGGAGACCAGAATTGTTGAGGGGGGGGGGGGAAGGACCCCAACAGCAGTTATTAAGAAAAAAAATCAGCATGGCCCCTTTAAGAAAAGGCTTTTTTTGCCTGTGGCCATTTTGTTTTTCTGCTCCAGCCACAAGACAAACCCCTGCGGAACCAGGTAAGCGAGGCCGGGGGGGAGGATCCGGAGGCTGGGCCTGGTTGCTGAGTGTGTCGTAGGGTTGCCACGTGTTTGGTATTTTTGCCTCCTGGCAGGGAAAAAAATCAGAAAATACTGGACATCGAATGGTGTAAGCCCCACACTCCCTCCCCCTGGCAATCTCTGGAAGAAGCAACAATATGGAGGAAGCCCATAATCTGTCTGATGCAATCCCTGTCAGAAGTTGACCCATTCCTTTTTATGACATGGGCTTTGTTTTACTATTAATTTAGCAAGGAGAGTGGACTTGCCCCCACACATCCTGTTTTTTTTTAAAAAAATAAACATTTTTAAATAGTGAAATTATAATAATATCATTTATAGAAAATATTACTGCCCAAACTCCTATATCCTAAGTTTGGTTTAACATAGAAAAAAACCTAAAACCATTATATTTAGGTTTAATAAAGAGCAAGAAACTCTTAATTTTTTTTACACAAAATAGTTTTTTCACAAAACTTTTATTTTTTTAAAGTTAGGCTTTACAAATGTTTATTTCCTGTTTTTCCATGTTTTTATATTTTTAGAGCTGGGTTTTACATAAGAAATACTGCCTGAAACTCCTACCTTGTTCAGAGTTTACTCCAGTCCTTGTGTCAGAGCAAGAAACACAAGAAACACGTTCCTCTTACCACTTGACTCACTACAAATGAGGATATGCACATCAAATGCTATAATGACCAATTTTGTTTTATGCAGACTCTTACAATAATCATGGTGTATTACCTTATCCCTACCATCACCAACACAGTTCTCTACCAGAAATTGCTTATCAGAAGCGTACAGATTTTTTTAAAGGGGATAAAGCAATTCACTATGTTCAGTAAGAATGCAATTTAGGCATTAAAATTAGCATATGTTTTTATTTGCTTACACATACTTACATACACCAAAGGATTTGCAGCTAATTATTAATCATTATTAGTCTTTAGTGTTGCTTGGTTATTTTCATGTTGAATAGTAATAGAGAAGTAGCCGTGTTATTCTGATCTTGTTAAAACAAAAGGAAAAACTTTGTAGCACTTTAAAGACTAACGAGATGGTTTAATAGGCGATGAGCTTTCATGGGCCAGACCCACTTCCTCAGATCATATTCTGAAAGAGAATTGGCATGACCATATATACCAAAGGAATACAATGAAAAAAAGTGAACATATTATTAAAATGACAAATTGGATTTAGTACAGAAGGTGGGGAGAGGGAGAGGTAGGGAGGGAATAGCTATTTGAGTCAATGAATGGCTAATCAGGGGTGATAAGTGGGGAAGCTATCTTTGTAATATGTAAGGTAATTAGCATCTTTGTTAAGGCCCTTTGTAAAGTGTCAAATTTAAGCATGAATGAAAGTTCTGAAGTTTCCCTCTGTAATCTAGTGTTAAAGTCTCTTTGAAGTAAGATGCCTGGAGTAAGGTTGTTAAGACTATGTCCAGGTAGGTTGAAATGAAAACCAACTGGTTTTTCCGTGTAAAGATGTCTGATTTGTGGGCATTAATTCTTCAGCCAAATGTCTGAGAAGTCTGTCCAATATACATAGCAGAAGGACACTGTTGGCACATGATGGCATAAATTATATTTCTGGATGAACAGGAATATGTGTCCTTGATCATATAACTGACATGGTTAGGTCCAGTGATGGTGTCACCAGAGTAAATATGTGGACAAAGTTGGCAACGGGGTTTGTTGCAAGGGAACGTTCCAGGGTTGGTATTAATGTGGTATGTCCTGTGGTTGTTGGTAAGAATCTTCCTGAGATGAGGTGGTTGTCTATAGGAGACTATGGGTCTGTCCCCCAGAGCCTCTCAGAGTATAGTATCCTGTTCCAGTATAGGTTGTAGGTTATTGATAATGCATTGGACGGGTTTAAGTTGGGGGCTTTAGGTGATGAAAAATGGTGTTCTATTGTTGGTTTTCTTGGGCCTATCTTGAAGTAGATGGTTTCTGTGTATTTGTCTGGCTCTTTCAATCTCTACCAAGCATTTGTAAATCTCAATTACCCACCAGGGGAAATAAAAAAACAAATTGACAAAGATGCTAATTACCTTACACATCACAAAGATAGCTTCCCCACTTATCACCCCTGATTAGCCATTCATTGACTCCTTTGATATGTATGGTTATGCCAATTCTCTTCCAGAATATGATCTGAGGACGTATGTCTGGTTCATCACCTATTAAACCATCTTGTTAGCCTTTAAAGTGCTACATAGTTTTTCCTTTGGTTATATTCAGTGGCCTGTTATATTCCTTTGGTTATATTCAGGGACGGAGAGCAAGGGTTTCTGTTGAATACCTTTGAAACTCTGCTGATTTTTCAGAATGAACCCAAAGTTCCATGGCAATACACCCTTTTTATTGTAATAAGTGTTTTTTGTGTTGGAAAGTTTATGAGGCCTTGCTGTATTATCCTGGTGTTGTAAATTACAAAGTAGTTAAGTTTCATTACAGGTAGCAGTGTTTCAGCAAAAACAAGGAATCGGGTAGCACAAAAGAAAGAAAAAATGCAGGGATAGAGTGTGACGTCAGATCTAATTAAATGATAATGGATATGGCTCATCTCCAACAGGGGTGAAGTGGGAGTATCTTAATGAGAAATTACCTATTATAGTGTGAGAACCACTCCAAGTGTTTATTTAGATCTTGGTTCAGACTGTCAGTTTTGCATATGAATTTCAGTTAAGCAGTTTCTCTCTGCAGTCTGTTTTTGAAGTTTGTCTGCCTGAGAATGGCAACTTGCATGTTTGAAACTCTGTGCTCAGGCAAGTTAAAGTGCTTCCCCACTGGCTTTTATATGTTGCCATTCTTAATGTCTGATTTGTGTCCATTTATTCTTTTGTTTAGAGACAGTTTGGTTTGTCTGAGGTACATGGCAGAGGGGCATTGCTGGCACATGATAGCATATATTACACTAGTAGCTGTGCAAAGAATGAGTCTTTGATGGTATAGCTGATGTGGTTAGGTCCTGTGGTGGTGTCACTAGGATAGATGTGTGGACACAGTTGGCAATGGAGTTTGTTGAAGGGACAGGTTCCTGGATGAGGCTATATCTACACTACAAGGTTTTTGTGCAAAACCAGCTGTTTTTGTGCAAAAACCGGCAGAGCATCCACACCTCAAACACATTTTTGCGCAAAAAAGCCTCCTTTTTGTGCTACAGCCCTTGCGCAAAAAGGCATGTGTGGACACTCTGTAGGGGTTTCTTGCACAAAAAGCACAGGTGCTCTGATGGCCATTCACAGAATGGCCATCAGAGCTTTCTTGCACAAGAGTGTCCATGCAGTGTGGACGCTGTCTTGCATAAAAGCACATCGCTTTTGCAATGCACTTTTGATGTGTGGACGTGCTTTTGTGCAAGAAGTTTTTGTGGAAGATCTCTTCCGCAAAAAGCTTCTTGTGTAAAAACTCTGCAGTGTAGACAAACCCTTAGGCTGTGTCTACACTGGCCCCTTTTCCGAAAGGGGCATGGTAATTTCAACTTCGTAATAGGGAAATCCGCGGGGGATTTAAATATCCCCCGCGGGATTTAAATAAAGATGTCCGCTGCTTTTTTCCGGCTTGTAGAAAAGCCGGAAAAGAGCGTCTAGACTGGCCCGATCCTACGGAATAAAGCCCTTTTCAGGAGGATCTCTTATTCCTACCTTCAGGAATACCTGAAATGTAAATACCTGAAGGTAGGAATAAGAGATCCTCCGGAAAAGGGCTTTATTCCGGAGGATCGGGCCAGTCTAGACGCTCTTTTCCGGCTTTTCTACAAGCCGGAAAAAAGCAGCGGACATCTTTATTTAAATCCCGCGGGGGATATTTAAATCCCCCGTGGATTTCCCTATTACGAAGTTGAAAATTACCATGCCCCTTTCGGAAAAGGGGCCAGTGTAGACACAGCCTTAGTGTTTCTGTTGTGAGGTATGAACTGATGGTGAGTATATGCCTCTGGTTGGAAGCTGTCTGTGAGGAAGATATGGCCTGTCTCCCAAAGTCTGTGTGAGCAAGGGACCATAATCTATGATAGATTATAGATCCTTGATGACGTGTAGGAGAGGTTTTAGCTTGGGACTGTCAGTAATGGCTAGTAGTCTGTTTTTTTGTTTGTTGGATCTGTCCTGTAGTAGGTGACTTCTGAGAACCACTTGACTTTATCCATCTGGGGGTTGTAGTTTTAAGAATATTTGATATAGAACCTGTAGATGTTTGTCTCTGTCTGAGGAATTGGAGCAAATACAGGCAGTCCCCGAGTTACGCGGATCCGACTTACGTCGGATCCGCAGTTACGAACGGGGTTCCTCTCCCTGGTCTCCAGCAGACCAGGGAGAGGAAGCAAAGCGGCGGAACACGTGGGCAGCGGACAGGGCTGTCCGCTGCCCACGCGCTCCGAGGCTTGGCTCTGCTTTGCCCTCCCCCTCCCCCTGGCTCCGCGGCTTGGCTCTGTTTGGCTCTGCTTTGCCCCCCCCCCCTTTCCCCTGGTCTGCAGACCAGGGAGATGGGGGGGGGGCAAAGCAGAGCCAAGCCGCGGAGCGCGCGATCAGCTGACAGCCCAGACGCGTCTGGGCTGTCAGCTGGCCGGGCGCTCCGCGGCTTGGCTCTGCTTTGCCCCCCCCCCATTCCCCTGGTCTGCAGACCAGGGAGAGGGGGGGGGGGCAAAGCAGAGCAAAGCCGCAGAGCACGCAGGCAGCGGACAGCCCAGACGCGTCTGGGCTGTCCGCTGCCCGCGTGTTCCGCCACTTTGCTCCCCGTCCCCCTGGTCTGCAGACCAGGGGGACGGAGAGCAAAGCAGAGCAAAGCCACGGAGCCCGAGGGCAGCAGGACAGCCACGGCGCGTCTGGGCTGTCCCGCTGCCCCCGTGCTCCACGGCTTTGCTCCAGACACCTGTGGTACAGCAGCTGGGGCACTGCCAGTTGGTCCCGTAGCGCCACTCTGGGCGTTACTGGACCAACCGGGCAGCACCCCAGCTGTTCTGCCCCAGGCGTCCTGATTCAGCCACTGCTGGTCAGATTCAGCTTCGGCTGAATCAGGACACCTGGGGCAGAGCAGCTTGGGTGCTGCTGGGTTGGTCCAGTAGCGCCGAGGAGCGGCGGCGCTACTGGACCAACCGGGCAGCACCCCAGCTGCTCTGCCCCAGGCGTCCCCAAGTCAGCCGCTGCTGAAACTGACCAGTGGCTGACTACAGGAAGCTCCTGCCCCGGGCTTCCTGGAATCAGCCGCTGATCAGTTTCAGCAGCAGCTGACTTGGGGATGCCTGGGGTTCTTAAGTTGAATCTGTATGTAAGTCAGAACTGGCGTCCAGATTCAGCCGCTGTTGAAACTGATCAGTTTCAGCAGCGGCTGAATCTGGACGCCAGTTCCGACTTACATACAGATTCAACTTAAGAACAAACCTACAGTCCCTATCTTGTACGTAACCCGGGGACTGCCTGTATGGTTGTATTTTAAGGCTTGGCTATAGACAATGGATTGTATGATGTGTTTTGGATGAAAGCTAGAGGTGTATAAGTCAGTATAGCATTCAGTAGGTTTCCAGTATAGTGTTATATTTATGTGACCATCAATTATTTGTACTCCAGTGTCTAGGAAGTGGATTTCCTGTGTGGACTGGTCCAGGTTGAGATTGATGGTGGGGTGAAATTGTTGAAATCCTGGTGGTTTCCTTCATGGGTTTCCTTCCCGTGGGTCCAGATGATAAAGACATCATCAATATAGCATAAGTAGTGGAAGGGCAGTTGGGGATGGGAGCTGAGGAAGCGTTGTTCTAAGTCAGCCATAAAAATGTTGTACTGGGCAGCCTTTATCTTAAGCTGATTAATTTGCTATTTTTTAACTGTTTGAATAACCCTCATAGTTTGGTTGGCACTTTTTGAATTTTTGCTTTTTGTTGTTGTTGCTATTTTGCTTATTTGGTGCTTTTTATTTGTTATTTGTTAGCATACCATACATTTATTATTTACGTTTGTTAGGCATTTGTTCCCATTTTGACCTTTTACGATTAAATGGGTTGCATTTTATGTAATTGTTTTAAAGCAATTAATGTGAAGTAATTTTTGGGTTTGTGGTTTTAATTTAAAATATATATTTTAATTTCATAGTATACATAATATTTAGTAACAAACATTATGCTAATTAATACAAAAATATAATAGGATGAATTATAATATTTAAAACTGATGTTGAGGAGAGATGTTAGTTATTAACGATGCAATATTAATGGTCTATTATTATTTGTTGGGCTTGTATGGATATTTTTACTCCTCTCTCCTATTTTTCCAAATGTGTTACTAATATATAATACTGCAGCTTTGGAAAGTACAATATCAAATTCAGTATATTTGTTGAGAGAGTTCATACTAGTTTTTCAGGTCAGAGAAAAGTTTATTATTGGATTAAAAAAATTTTCCACATCAGTTAACTGGATTAACTGTAAACTACCTTTACAAGTTATGTTCAGTCTTTTTAATGCTTAGCTTTCTTAGTGAAAATGTTGCAGTTATGCATTTTGCATAACAATTATGGGTCAAATTTTGAAGTGTTTATTTTGGCTTTTACTGTCATGTGCAGCCAAAACTCTTACTGAGACTGACTTCATTATTTAGCTTTTTATTAATTACATAAGCAACCTTACTTCTAAATTTCTGAGAGAAAATATCTGTACATGTGTTTAAGTATAGTCCCTCTCTAAATATAAACCCAGGTTTTGAACACCCACAAATTGTGGTGAAATTCAGGTTTGGATCAAAATTTAGTAGCTGTCCAAATGTGCCAATCCAAAGTTCTAAGGGATAGATCCTGTAACTGTGTAGTCCCATTTACTTCAAGAAGTATGTCAATTTAGGTCGCAATCAGGCCCAAATCTGTATCCTCCAGAACTTTGGAAAGTTTGCGACAGGATTTAGATTCAAACTTTGTGGTATGGGCACAACTGTAATTCATTGGCATATAGCTTGTAAGTCAATTTCTAAGACGCTTTGGGGATTTTTCTCAGTGAAATATATACACAATAGTTATCTGACTGTCTTCTTAAAGCTGGCCTAAATCAGACCTACAGTTAAGCATTCAGAATCTAGTCTGATTAGTAGGTTATATATTTTGTGGGTGTGGCTCCATTTCTGGCTGTGGCTCTGTGCCATGGGTCAGGGTGGGGGAGGTCATGGATAGGTTCCATTATGGGTAAAGGAGGGCGAAACCGAAAAGGTTTGGGGAATGCCCTACTGGGAGGGAAGAAGGGAGAGAAAGAACTGGAGGATCAGTGTAGCAGCAGACTTACCATCTCAGTATCCTCAGACTTACGCTGCCATGTCTGTTCTTACTCATTCTGTATTGCTCTGGCAATGGCTTTCACTTTGGTGAGCACTTTGGGTGAGCACTTTGGGCCTGCTCCAAAACCGACAGGATTTCAAAGAAACATATGTCCTAGGGACATATGCGTCTCATCGTGTGTAAACTGCTGGAACTCCACTGAATTCAAGGGAGATATGAGAATTTACATTATTAGATTCCTTATGTGCCTCTCCTCAAATCCATTTCCTCCCAGGCCAAGACTGATTATGCTGCCAGGTATGGACATATGGGCTGGATTTGCTCCTCAGTAGAAGACTTGTACATATTCATCAACTACATAAACACAGACCTAAGCAATAAGCACAGTCCCAGGTATAGCACAAAGCACACACATTAATGACATTAAAAAATAATGTAGATTCCAAAATCCCAATCTTCCCTTTTTTGTAATTAAATATCATGTTTCTGAATGAGCAAGGAAAACTTCAGGCAATCCACATAAGATATAACAAATATTAATCTGTAGAGTACAAGACTTCCAAAGAGCTGGAAGTGAACTCAGGAGGAATATAAGTAGCTCCAAAATGAACAAAATACCAAAAAAGCTCTTGGAAGCTAGAAGATCACTTAAGCCCAAATTCTCAGAGGTTTAAAGACGCTGAACTTCCATCAATTTCATTTGATGTTCAATGTCTACATATTTCTAAGGCTCTGGGCCTCTACATTCAACATTCCTAAACAATTCATTAATGCATAAAATATGCATGACATATGTCCGTCCAGCTTTTGGAAATGGGTTTTAGGCACGTTTGAAAATTTTCATTCAGACCAATTTAAAATGGGTTAGAAAAAATGATGTTCTTTTGTTCAGTGGCTTGTTAGTCAAAACAGAAAATACTTGCATCTTTGCTTTGTATCATAGACCTATTTTTATTTCCAAATATCTCAGGGGGAGAGGAAGGGGAGGGCTTGCTTTCCCCTGTAGTTAATATATTACAGTTATTGTTTACCTAAAATATAAGTATGTTAGAATATAGCAGTTCTAGATATATTTTGCTGTAGATCCAAATCTTATTTTCGTAACTACACGAAGGCTGATCTCTCCAGCCTTGCACCTTGTATAGTCATTTACTCTTGTGCAAAATTGGTGTAAAATGATACTCATTGATCTTGGAGCATTTTACACCCACAACACACAAGGTAAATCACTATATAGGGTTAAGGGAGTGGAGAATCAGCTCCTATTAATTGATCAATGTTCTATGTAGGATCAATGGGTATAGGAGCATTAGCTTGGTGACCAAATGTTCTTAGGAAAATAGTAAAATTAAAAAATATACTTGGGAGGGTAGCAATGGATGTATGTAGCAGGTGATAGGGCTTTAAAAACCAGCAGTGTGAGAGTCATTTTGTCTGCTAACCTCTTTCCAGGTTGAATATTTTCTTATGTAATCCTTCTGCCAGGTAGCGCCGGCAGCAGCCAGAGCCGGGTTCAATATCTAGGGGTTCCTTTTCATCCATCTCACACAGAACCGGTTCGAGCCCCCACCCAGTAGCCTGGGAAATTCACACATCTCTGGGTGCCTCTGAGAGGCAATGCTTCCCCACTTGCAAGCACAGAGTCTGAGCATAGAAAATAAACTTTTAATGAAAGAAGGAGAGAAGTCACACGGCATTAGCTTGGGAAAATACCACAACCAGAGTTCATAACTCCCCAGACACATCACCCTGATGACTCCACTCATTGAGTCTGAGGCAAGGCCACCTTTGCGCTGCTCCTGTGGTTTGCTTGCTCCTGCCAAATGCCCTCCTGGCCGCCCGCCGGTCACACCTGCCAGTTGCCCTGCTGGCCGCCTGTTGCTTCCCCTCCCAGCTGCCCGCCATTCGCTCCCGCCAGCAGCCCTGCTGGCTGCCTGCTCCTGCCAGTTGCCCTGCTGGCCACCTGTCGCTTCTCCTACCAGCCGCCCACCAGTTGCTCTCGCCAGCCTCCCTTCTGGCCTCCTGCTCTTGCCAGCCACTCCGCTGACCTTCCGGCTGCCTGCCGGTCAAGATGGGTCTGGCTCCAGTCCAAACTAGTGACTTCAGCTCTTAGGCACTACTTAGGCTGGCCAAAAGATTCCAGCTTCTGTTGGAATAACAAAGAGACTTCTTATGGAGTCTGCTTTAGGTCTATCCTTAGAACAGCGGGGAAAGGAGACAGGTTGAACCAGTCTTACAGCTCATGCCTGGTGGGCATGTAGCTGGCTGGCTGGCTCAGTCTCTTCCCCCCAACTCTGTCCACTCAAATCTGGAAAGGGTAGGCTTGTTCATCTGAGACCCTTTACAATGACAGTGTTTCTCCTGCAAGCACTGGTGTCATATTTTACAGTTCCTATGTTTAGGGGTAGCCTGGTTTGTGACCCCACAACAGCCAAATTAGTTACAATACACCACATTCCATTCCAACAATTGACCATCCATCAGACCTATAGCATTGGCAGAACTGGATTTATATAACCACACCCAGGATTCCTTCCCCATTCCAGCATGAGCTGTATTTACATATCAACAGTTAATTATCTTGCAGAGCTAAACAATTGAGTAAGTATAACCACACCCAAGGCTGCTCTCCCCTTGCAGCTGGCTGCATGCGAGCAGTCGTTCAGACCCTGCCTACATCTATACCAGACATTCAAGAGTCTTGCTTTGCATTAGCATGTCTGCCTGTCAGACCAACAATGCTCATATCTGGAAAAATAGGAGACAAATTAGAGAGTTCGGCACTAGGTGTCAAGAGCCTGGAGGAATGCAAAAGGGAAGGAACTCAGATGCTCCCTTCTGAAGCTGCAAATAAAGAAGTATCTAAAATGCTCACTGGATGTAGAAATAGAACATATAATACTTCAATTATTCAAACTCTCATTTGAATGTCATATGCTATTGGACCATCCATGGAAAATCCCAGATAGAAAGACACTCTTTCTATGCATTTACCACTTCTGACCTGGCCTAAGAAAGCAGGTCGCACTGGTATACTGATTTTTTCATCAATTCCATAGTCCACAAAAACAAAATCATCAGTGACCTTGCCATTTAGACGAAGTAATAGATTTTGGACAGCCTTTTCTTCCCATATGCACCCTTTTTGCCACCAGGAATGCAAGTCATGTCCTTGGCGCTTACTGAAAAACTGATCTATTTTTCCTTTGTGGACAAGTCTATTCAGACCTTCACGACGCCCAAGGTAGAAATGAGCAATAGTTTGCCTGTAACGACATATTTGTTTGTATTGCCCTCTAAAAGACTTCTTCAGTGCTGTGACATACCTTTCCATTTGTCTGGAATCCTCATCTAATTGTTTTTCCTTCTCTGGCCAGAACAATAGAGAGGCTAAGAAGTAAGGTGCTGCAAATCGATGCTCTAGACCTACATGCTGTAGCATTTTTCGAAGCTGTTCTTTCAATTCATGAAGAGCACATATCTTCTTGGATTTAGGTTTAATGCAACTGAGAATAATGTTTGCCAAAATGAAGTTCTGCTTCTCCTTCAACTTGAATCCATATGAGCATTTTTCAATCAAAAATTTATATTTATTCACTATGTCTTCCATGTTGCTTTCAGGTTTTTCATGACTGTTGAGATACTCCAAAAGCCCAGGAAATCTGTCTGCTTTGGAAGCCTCCAAACTTCTCCTGCAATGCTCCACCTGCCAAGGCAAACTGAGTTTTGAGCTCATCAGATTGTCCCCCAATTTCTCAGTATTCAAAAGGCAAAATATTTCTGCATATTTTTTGAAACATTCTCGAACCCTCTTACGTGTTTTTAACTCCACATTTTCTTTTTCAATATTTCTTGGTTTTAGAAGAACAAAGTAGTTCTCAAAAAACTCAAATGCTTCCTTCAAACTTGAGCGCAAATTAGATAAATAATTACGATAATCGTCAAGTACAAACTTAAATTCTTGATCTTCAGTGTCACCAGTTGCTGTTAGGATACCATGCTGTCCTGACAAATATTGTAGCAAATCTTCCTGGGACAGTGTATTTTTTTTTTTGAAAAGAGGAGTACAGCCAAGAATATCTATAGTGTATAGACCAGTTTCTATCTCCCCCAAATAGCCAGATGTATTATAAGTATCACACCTCCTTTTAGACTTTTGGAGTTGCAAAGCTTCTCTTACATTTTCTGTACTTTCATTCTGTGCCTGGGAATCTTTAAAAGCCTCTGAAGCACACTTAGCAAGATCTAGCAAATGTTTCAGGTCTTCTGCAGTTATGACCTTTCTCTTTGCATTTTCATCCACCCAAATTTTTATCTGACTTTTAAAGACTTGACCTAAAGTATCTGATATATATGAATTGCGAGGGGCTCTTTTTTTGGCTTTATTGGCCCACTCCAGAGCAGAGACAAAATTCTTGTCTATAATGTAATAGTGTCTTGCTAAAGCTTGGCAAATGAATGGGTTTTGGCTAAATCGAAGGGCTCCTTCACATAACACACTTTCAACTGCAGCACTACCTTCTTCCATCTGTATTTTTTCAATTAATGGGGAAAACAATGTGTCTGCATCATCTCCGTGTTCTTTACGTTGTCTGGTAAGCAGCATACTTTGCACATCATCTATAAGTTTTCTTCTTCCCAAGCCAGAATCATAAAATAAATTCTCTTTTAACAATTGCAGTGTTATTGAACTTTTAGTTAACCCATAGGTTAGATTAAATTCTTCTAGACAACAATCAGCAATCAATGGGTGAGTGATACGCACTCCTTTATATGTTCCATAGTCTTGCACCTGACTTTGTATTAGAATATTAGAACAAATTCCCATCTTGTCTTCTAAACTTTCTTTGCCCCAATATTTGCCAATTATTCCTAAGAAATCTTCACATTGTGATACTGAGATAGTGGACTCTGTAACATAAGAGTTTAATATTGCTAGGAAGGAAATAAGTTGTCCTTGTTTGCTACTAATGTCCAAGCCTTTCAGTGTATTCTTGACCACATTTTTTATATACTCTGGATTAAATTGTTCTTTCATAATCATAAATGAATAAAAATCTTCAGGGTGCTGATGTTGCTGTTTAATTTCTTCTAGCTTCTTCTCAAAAGCTCTTTGCTCTTTGGAAGAAAGTTGATGTTTTAGATTAATGCTGTCTGATTGGCTGCTCTTTGAACTTTCCACAGGATTCTGAGATCTCATACAATTTATAATGATCACTAGAGGGTTTTCATATCTAATGCATTTTCCTACTATAGCTGATTGAATTTCACGCTGCAGAAAATAGACATTTTCTTGTTCTTCAAAATCATCTACAAGAAGTAATATTGGCAAGTAGTCGTCTTGGTCAGTTGCTCCATAGGTGATTAAAGTTGTCAACTGTGTTGCAATTTCTGCAAAATCAACAGTTTTATTTTTCAGAACAACACATCTGAATTTCTTCCTTAACTCCCAGAGAACGTGCATAGCTAAGGTAGTCCCGCCACAGCCTGGAGAGTGATAAAGGTTGATAACTTTTGTTGATGTTTGTGTAGAAGACTGGGATGAAGATTGAATCAGCTCTTCAAGTTTTTCATAACTGTCCCTTTTAATAAAAGGTGAAGAATAGTTTTCAGAAGAGAAATAAAAATTCCACCATGTCACTTTGCCTCCCCGGTAAAAATTCTCTTCCTGAGATTTTATGAATTCAGAAAATTGAGTTTTATCTTTCTCTATATCTGTGTCAGCGCATTCATTTTCACATAGTATTTCTAATGCTGTCATGAAGTCTTCTTCCTTCTTTAGAAGAACAGTAGAAGAGCCTTTACATGGTAAAAGCCTCTGAGAAGACTGTGTCATAGACTTCAATTTAAGAATTGTTCCATTCACTGCTGGAAGGTTTAAATTAGCAACACATCTCTCGGTAAGGTCTTTGGGACTAATAAATCTAGCTTCCAGAAGATCTTTCCATAGTTGGAATGTTTGTGCACCAATACAAATGCAAAGCATGTCTTCTAGCCCTTCCAGCTCTTGGTAAAATGTGCAGAATGTTTCAATAAGGGGATCCCCTGGATCTTCCACTTCAGAGAGCAAAAGAAACACTACCAGAAACTTTCCTCTTTGCAATACATCTGGGTTTGAAAGAAACGAAATTAATTTCCTGACTTCAGCAGCCCTCTTTTGTTGCCACAAACAGGGATTTAAAGGTTGATAATTTTCATCATTAAGGTCTGATCTGCCATTGCAGAAAATCCAGGTAGGCTGGTAATAGAGATTCAGATCTTCAATTATTTCAGGAACTGCTTTCCCTTTCATATGATACTGACTTGGAAAGTGAAGGTTTGCACCTCGTTTTTCTCTGTATTTTTTGGCCATCCCATTATTTTCTGACTGAGAATCAAACTCCAGAACAGCAAACCATTTTACTTCCTGCAGAAAGTCTAAGTGCTGTATTTGAGATGGATGACTCTTGTTTGTTACTAATATATACCAGTCATAATAGGAATTATCCAGCAAGTCCTTGTTACCTGTAAGTAGGTTAATCAGCTTTCGACCCTCATTCTCTTTCTTCTTTCGTTTTTCTTTCTGTTCTTCCTCTGCTGCTTTTCGACAATCTGCTACAAATGTAATCCTGGATTTAAATGACTCGTGTTCTTTTGGATTATTATAAATATTTTTAGAGCTGGCTCCATCCCGTACAAATAAAGATCGTTCACAAGTTTTACTCTTAAAATTGTAATTGTTAGTATAGAAAAATGTTGCTTCACATATAGAATGTTTTGGAACTACATCTACTTCTATGACAAATGTATTTGATGGGGTGTTATTTTGCAATAATACTTCCACAAATCTGGGTTCCCTAATGCAGGCTTTTGCAATGCTGACAAAACTTTTCTCAAAGTACTTTTCAATTTTGTTGTTAAACTCATCAATAAATTCATCTTTATTGGTTAGTTTTACTCCTATAATTTCTCCGTGAGGCTTGTTGCTTACTCCAAAATGAATAGTACCATTGGTACGGGAATTCATGCATGCAGCAGCAAATCTAAAGGTTTCTTTGCTAAATTTCATCTTAATTTCCTCTTCTGTTGCATTCTCTGTGTTTGTTAACAGTTTGAACTCATGAGCTGGCTCAATGAGATTCAGTGGCCCTGTTTCAGGGACATTAAGAAGATTGTGCTGTATATAACGACGACTATCATGGAACTCATCAAAAGGATATGGTAAACAGTTTTGTCTTGTTGGATGCTGGTTATTTTCCAGTAATTTCTCTGATTTACCTTTTGCTTCATCTACCTTGTTTTCTATTGCATCTGTGAGCACAGATTTTATAGACTCGGTGCATTCAGATACTCTAAGTTCTTGTGATTCACTGGTATCTGCTGACTTTGATTTTCCTTTATCCTTTTCATCTTGCTTTGCACTTTGTCCATCTTCCTTCTCCGTTAAATATTTTTTAGCAAGAGTCTTTTCACTATCTTCTTGTCTAACTAATTGAGCTGTGCTTTGAACTAGAAAGTTGCATTTCAATGCATCCATAATTTGAAGTGCTGGGCCATGTGTTATACCTATATCTTTAAGATCTTTTAGAGTAAACAGTTTCAAGGCTGAACCGGTCACATCTTGGCTTACCAAGATTTCACCATATTTCTGATCAATCTTAAGTTCTTCAGTTACCCATTGTTTTACTTGTTCTTTTGTCCACTCATCAATATTTGAGGACAGATTTGGTCGTTCAAGCTTCTCAAGGTTTTTAACTTTAGCCCTTGAAAGAAAAAAACAAAAGAACGAAAGCTGTTATCTATTACACTATATTAGTTTTAAAAGCTCCTTTAAATCATTTACCATCACATACTTTCATTAATGGTATATGAAACAAAATATATAGAAAAGGAAGAGAAGATAATATATGGAGAAGATAATAATACTGTCTGGCTCTTTATACACAGGGTTAAGGCACTATATATATGTCAATCAGATTAGCTTCAATATAGTGCAAAAGAGTAAAGATATTTCACTTTGCAGCTGCTGGTTTAAATTAAATTAAGGCGAATAATGAACAAAATTTGTGAGTCTCTGATAGCCATTTGATGTTCTATATCAAATCATTTGGAAGCTTTGGTCCCTTTATTTGTCAACAGATGTTGATAAAACAACTTCTATTGTCACAATTGGATAGAATTGGTACTAGGTTTGTAATCTCAGCAGGAGGTGGTTTGGTGCTTAGCTCGGGGGTCCAACTTTTTAAGCCCACAATCAAGAGCCTGAGGAAAATTTTCTGCTCTGTTACACTCCTTCTACACTCCTTCTACTGCCAATAATGGAAGATCTGTTGTAGACAGAAGGATGGAAGCGTTACCGAGAGGAGATGGCCAACGAGCAGAGAAAGCAGGCATTAGTGTATGACAGGTCCCCAAGTGACCCTGAAGACTTACCCTCCTGTGAGAATTCAGTCATTGGAGAGACACCAGAAAGAGGGGACTATAGGAGTCATAAGGAGTGCAGTAGCAAGAGGGACATGCAAGAGGGACAAGTGATCCAAAGGAATATGAGACACTTTTGAGCCAGGAGTATGAGACACCACACTTGGAGAAAGGATGCCGAGCTATGGAGATTATCACAGAGACAGAGAACCATTTGGAGGCCAGTCCCACAAAGAGGAAGAACATTCCACAGAGAGAGAGAATTTGATAAACTTAGAGCAGTGTTTCCCAAAGTGGTCCATGAAGCCCCTTTGAGAAACCTGCTAATTGGCCACTCTGGTGTGCTTACTTACCAGCTCCATGGCCACGGAGCCTTGTGGCTCCCATTGGCTCTGGTTCACCATTTGCAGCCAAGGGAAGCTGCAGGAAGTAGTGACCCGGCCCATGCTGCATCCCATGCCTCCTCTTGTCTGCAAACAGTAAACCGGAGCCAATGGGAGCCGTGAGGTTCTGTGGCCGGGGAGCCAGTAAGTAACACACCGGAGTGGTCAGTTAGCAGGTTTCTAAAAGTGGCTTCATGGACTGCTTTGAGAAACACTGCTCTAAGTCTATCAAACTCTCCCTCTCCATGGAGACAGAGGGAGGTTACTCCCAGTGTGGTCAGCTGATGAACAGACACGACTATCTCAAAGTCTATGTAACCAGCTGAACCTGTGGCGAAGACAGGACTCCAACTCGGCCATGTTTTAGCAATCTCTGGTTGCAGGGATATGGATAAGGAGCTGGGCTTCAATTATTTGTTTTTAAAGTTTACATTAAAATGTTTGCAAGTAATGGAAGATGTAGCATAATCACTGGAATTGGAGTCAGAGGGCCCATACTTCACGAAGGAACAGTTATTAAGGGAAACAGGCTGTGCAAGGAACTGATCTGGAAGCATTGGAGAGAGCAGTGCACAGGGTTTCAAGAGTTCTGTTTGTTCAACTTAATCTATATCCAGCATCACTCTTTGCTAATGAAGAAGTACTGAGGGAAGATGGTCTATCTGAACCCCTGGGAAGGTGGGGAGCTCTGCCAGCCCTGGAAATGGGGTGGAAATGAAGCCTGTGGACAATTGTGAAAAGAGTCACATTTCTATATAGCTGACCCTAGCCTGTGAGGGAGAGAGTGGCCAGATGAGTTTTATGGGGGGTTGAAGATTTTGTTGTCTATATTTTTTGTTTGACTTTTGGCCATGGAAGGGTCAAACTTTTGTCTTGACCAGAGGGCTAGGCCACTCCGACAGCTGGAATAGTTCCCCCTGTGTTTTTCAGCCTATGGCACCGTGGTTCTAGTCCACATTAGTGGATGGGTTAGAATGGAAAAGCTGTGACACTATGACAAGCAACTGTGTTCTCAGCCACCAAAGACTACAGATTTTGACATAAATATTTTTTGCTTTATTCCTTATCAGGTGCTACCAAGTGCTATATATCAAACCAGGATCCAAAATTCACGATGAGATTTTTGTAAGTTTATGTACCTTCTTCTTTGGAGATGAAACTGCTTTCTCTAAGGTATTTTGTCCTCTGTCAGACAGAGAGAGATGAGCATATGGGTCAAATTATGTCAATTATAGCCCGGATAGTTTGTACGTCTGACAGGCTATTCCAGAGAAAACAGGAGAAAATAGCATTTTTCTTACATTTTTCTTCAGTCTTTTGGCTATTATTTTTAGAAAAGGGGTCTGAATTGTATAGTTTGGAACTGAATCTACTAGAGCTGAAATTTGGCTTGGCGCCAGCTCCAGTATGAAAAGGTATGTCACAGGGATGTGGCCGTACTGAAGCAGAGATTTATTCTGGAAAGATATCCAGAAGAAATTCTGAGGATGGTTATGAAGGCAAGCAGTGAGAAAGAGAGAGAGAGAGAGACTGTTTCAGGCATAAAGGTGGCAGGAAAAAGACATAGATTACTAGTGGGAGAAGGAGACAGACAAGCTGCTAATTCAAACACATTTGAAACGTTCTACAACTTTCCAGTGTGTCTTGCTCTATTACCGAGTAGCTATGACCACACTGAATTTCCACATGACTCTCTCCTTTTCACTGAGCACAAGAGAACCCTGGACTATTTGTACTAAATTATTACTTCCTAATCAAATAATTTGCAGCTACCACTGCTGAATCAGTAGCATTAGTCAGCTTAATGTACCTTTTTTTCCCCATAATGGAATTCTTCTGAATGAAGAGCTTTTTTTCTTAGTCTTTTTCAGTGAAGAGAATCCCTGCAGGCTGAAAAAAGAAACAGTAGATTATGTAAGCTTTCCTACCAGCACAGTTTCTCAGGCTGCCTATCTGCACAGTTTCATATATATGAGTACAGGTAGGATGCTGGGACATGTTGGAGAAGTACATAGAATGTCATAGAATGAAGTGATTCGTCTGGCTCCAGTTCAGGTTTTATGAGCTTAAGGATAGGTGGCAAGTATGCCATGGAGCCAATGCTTGCACATATCTTATCCTTTGCACAGCTCCATCTGTGCCTCCCCTCTTTTCACCTTGCATGAGGTAAAGGGACAAAATATACCTCTATATTGGTAAATTACCTTGTGAACTAATATATGATGCTATATAACTGATTATTAACAATACTAAAACTATAGCACCTATTTTATAAATAGCATTTTCTAAGAAAAACAAACAAACAAACAAACAAAAAAAACCCCAGCAAACAAAAAACCATTTGCTTATTTTTTTGTCACTCCTCAAGATTTAAGTTGCTTTATTACGGAGTTTATTTCATCATCAGACATAAACCTGAAATTCTTGTAAAGGACATTAAAATAGAAAATCACATTGTGACAGAGAATTTGTTTTTAGCCTAGCAAGTTAGAATCAGAGGATTATGGGGTGGAAGGGTTCGGGAGAGGTCATCTAAGCAAATGTTTCTCAACCTTTCTTTATAAAGTACCCTTTTAAAAAAATGTAAGTACCCCCAGTACCTACAGTTTTCAGACACACAATTTTTTTCCTTCTAGTGTAACACATTTGTTTAAACAATTTAATCGTAGCTGGGTGGGTGATGAAATTTTTGGGTGTAAAAAGTACAAAATTAATAAAGTGCTGTAAAACTTAAAACAAAAATTCAGTTTTCTCCAAGTTTCAGTTCTGTTGATGTACCCCCCAGACTTCTCTCAAGTACCCCTAAGGGTACTTGTACCACTGGTTGAGAAACACTGATCTAGTCTAGCCACCTGAACTGATCGGGGTCAACTATTCCTAGATTATTCCAAACAGGTCTAACATGTTCTTAAAACCTTCTAGTGATGGGGATTCGCCATTCTCCATTGGAAGCCTATTCCAGTGCTTAAGAATCCCCATAGTTAGATAGCTTTTCCTAATAATTAACCTAAATCTCTCTTTATGTAAATTAAACCAGTTAGTTCTTGTCCTATCTTTGGTGGACAATGAAAACAATTGATCAATAGCCCTTAACATTATTAAAGACTATTATTAGGTCTTCCCTCAATCTTGTTTATTCAACATTCCCATTTTTTTCAGCCTTTCCTCATAGTTTTCTAAATCCTTTCTAAACCTGTTATCATTTTTCTTGCTCTCCTCTGGACTTTCTTCACTTTGTCCACATCTTTATTAAAGTGGTGCCTAGAACTGGTCACAGTGCTTCTGCTGAGGCCTCACCAGAGCCAAAGAATGGGCCAATTACATTGTGTGTCTTAGGGTATGTCTAGACTACATGGCTCCGTCGACGGAGCCATGTAGATTTGTTTTTTTGGCAAAGGCAAATGAAGCCGCGATTTAAATGATCGCGGCTTCATTTACATTTACATGGCTGCCGCGCTGAGCCGACAAACAGCTGATCAGCTGTTTGTCCGCTCAGCGTGCTAGTCTGGACGCTCCCCTGCTGACATCAAAGCCCTTTGTCGGCAGCCCCGGTAAACCTCATCCCACGAGGAATAATGGGGCTGCCGACAAAGGGCTTTGATGTCGGCAGGGGAGCGTCCAGACTAGCACGCTGAGCGGACAAACAGCTGATCAGCTGTTTGTTGGCTCAGCGCGGCAGCCATGTAAATTTAAATGAAGCTGCGATCATTTAAATCGCGGCTTCATTTGCCTTTGCCTACAACCCTCATCTACATGGCTCCATTGATGGAGCCATGTAGTCTAGACACAGCCTTATATATGACACTCCTATTCATACCCCCCAGAATATTAGCCTTTTCTGCAACTGCATCACATTGTTAACTCATATTCAATTTGTGATCCACCATAACCCCCAGATCATTTTCAGCAGTACAGTTGCCTAACCATTTATTCACTATTTAGTTAATTGTGCATTTCATTTTTCCTTCTTAAGCTTTGCATTTGTCTTTACTGCACTTCATCTTGTTGATTTCAAGCCAGTTCTCCAATTTATGAAGGTCTTTTTGAAGTCTAATCCTGTCTTCCAAACCTCTCAGTCAATAGCCACCAATCTTCTGCTGTCCAGTTCTGAATTCGCAGCAGAAGTAAGGGTGGCTTGTCACCCACAGATTTTATAAATGTACTCCCAATTCTGTTATCCAGGTCATTAATGAAAATATTGAGTAGTACCAGATCTAGGAATATACCTAGCTGGATCCCACTAGATATGTTCCCCTGTTTGACAGCAAACCATTGATAACAATTCTTTGAATATGGTCTTTCAACCAGTTTTGCAACTACCTTATAATAATTTAATCTAAACCACATTTCCCTAATTTGCTAAAGAAAAATGTCATTGGCACTTTGTCAAAAGCCTTACCAAAATCAAGATCTTACAATTATAGCTTCCCCCTTCATCCTATAGGTTAATAAAGCTGTCAAGAAGGAAATTAGTTGTTTTGACATGATTTGTTCTTGACACATCTATTTTGGCTGTTACTTATAACTGTGTTATCTTCTAGGTATTTACAAATTGTTTAGTAATTTGTTCCAGTATCTTTCCAGGTTAGAAAAGATACTGGAACAAATTATTAGGTAATCAAAGTTAGAATGGGTTATTGCTCTTTGTTCTACATCCTCTTTGTTCTACTTTTCAAAGATAGGTTCTCTGTTTGTCCTCCTTCAGTCTTCTGGGATTTCACCTGTCCTTCATGAGTAATTGCTAATAGTTCCAAGATTGCTCCAGTTAGTTCCTCAAGTTCTGTAGGATGAATTTCATCAGGTTCTGCTAACTTGAATGGATTTAACCTATCTAAATATTTGTTAACTTGTTCTTTCCCCTTTTAGGCTTGCATTCCTTTTACTGTATTGTTAATATCAATTGTGTTAAGCATCTGATCACTGTTAATCTTTTGAGTAAAGACTAAAGCAACATAGGCATTAAACACCTCAATTTTCTTGACATCTTCAGTTATTAGCTTTCTTTCCCCAATAGCAGAGGACCTACATTGTCTTTGTTTTTTCCCTTGCTCCTAACAATTTATAGATAGGGCCCTATCAAATACATAGTCTTTTAAAAAAAGTAAACTTAATTTCAGCTATTTAAATCTGATACTTTATGATGTTATGATTGACCCAAAAAGGGGCTTTGGGTAGGGTTACAAGGTTATGATACTGCCACTCTTACTTTTGAACTACTGCTTTTAGAGCTGGGGTATGTCTACACAGCACCCTTAGATCAAAATAAGCTACGCAATTTGAGCTATGCAAATTGTGTAGCTTATTTTGAGTGTATTTAGAAATATCATACACAGCACCAAGTTTCGAAATAACTTGCTATTCCGAAATGCCCCTTAACCCTCATGGAACAAGGGTTACGGGGACAATGGAATAAGCTGCCTGTTATTTCAGAATCTATTTCAAAATAATGGTCTGCTTGAATGGACATGGAATAGCTATTTCGGGATACTTCTGGTATCCCAAAATAGCTCCGCAGTGTAGACATATCCTCAGTTAGCAACCATCAGTTTTCTGCTGCCCTGCTCTGAAGGCAGAGCAGAAGTAAGGGTGGCAATATCACAACCCCTCTAAAATAACTTTGCAACCCTCACTGTAACTGCCATTGGGTCAGGACCCCCAATTGGAGAAATGCTGGCCTCCCCAATAAAATCTGTCTAGGTTAGGGTGAAAACATACAAAATACTAGATTTCACCAGGAGAGCACAGGGGAGGAGGAGAAGGGACTAGATTTTACAATCTATGACATGTTTTTCATGCCCATGAATTTGGTAGAGCCCTATTTATAGAAATCCGTATCGCTTTTTTATCCTTTGGTAGGTGTAACATATTCTGTGTCTTAGGCTACGTCTAGACTGCATTGCTTTTCTGGGATACCTCTGGTAACACCGCATCTAAGGAACGCATCCACTTTTCCGAATTTGTTTTCAAAAAAAGCAGACGCGCTTTTTCACCATCCCTGTAAACCTTGTTCTACGAGGGTAATAAGGGATGTGTCCAATTTGTATACACTTGTATTTATCTTTAGCAATTTGTCCGTGTTTCTGCTTTTGCAGGCTTTCTTTCTAATTTTCAGGTAATTAAAAACTCCTGCTGGATTCATAGTGGCCTCTTAATATTCTTCCTATCTGTCCCTTTGATTGGGATACTCTGCTGTTATGCTTTTAATATTGTCTCCAGACAATACTGATAGCTCTTCTGGATTTTATTCCCATGAGACCTTATCTGTTTATACTGTGAGTTCACTAAAGTCTGCTGTGTCCCTATTCTGTTGTTGTATCTCCTTCCTTGCTTTAGAATTATGAATCTATCATTTCATGATCAGTTTCAGTCAAATTGCCTACAAACATCAGATTTATAATTAATTCCTCCCTGTTAGAATCAAGTCTAAAATGGCCCCCTGATTACTTCCTTTACCTTCTGAAACAAAATGTTGTTCCCATTGTATTTCAAGACTATACTTCGAATGTTCTCATGTCACTAACCATAATTTACGTTTGCAATACAAGTGCAGCTCTTGCACAGTTAACTATAATGATTTTTATAATAAAAAACAAATATTGCATATTTCATTATTTATTATTTATTTAATTAAATATTTTTACCCTGCCTCGCTATTTAAAATATTTGAGGCAGCTTACAAAAATGTTTTAAACACAATACAAATATATATACAAATTTAAAATACGAGACCCCAGAGGGACATAAAACCTGCTAAAAACATATAGAGAAGAGGAACATACACAAAGACTGTGTCGAGACTGCATCCCTTTTTCGTAAAAGGGACGCAAATTAGACATATCGCAATTGCAAATGAAGCGGGGATTTAAATCCCCCCCACTTCATTAGCATAAAAATGGCTGCCGCTTTTTTCCAGCTCGGAGCTTTCCCGGAAAAAAGCGCCAGTCTAGACGCGGATCTTTCGGAAAATAAAGCCTTTTCCGAAAGATCCCTTATCCCTCTTAAAATGATCTTAAAATGAGGGATAAGGGATCTTTCGGAAAAGGCTTTATTTTATGAAAGATCCGCGTCTAGACAGGAGCTTTTTCCCAGCAAAGCTCCGAGCCGGAAAAAAGCGGCAGCCATTTTTATGTTAATGAAGCGGGGGGGATTTAAATCCCCGCTTCATTTGCAATTGCGATATGTCTAATTTGCATCCCTTTTATGAAAAAAGGATGCAGTCTAGACACAGTCATACATACTCAAACATTAATAAAAGCACGAGTAAAAAGAGTGGCTTTAGCCTGACACCGAAACAATGCTGGCATTGGCGCCATGCGAATATCCTGAGGAATAAGGGAAGTGTCGAAAGAACACTTGTATTTATCTTTAGCAATTTGTCTATATTTCTACTTTTGCAGGTTGCCCCAGGGAGCAAAAGCTGAGAAGGCTCTGTTTCACGTAGATGTTAATCTTGTCTCCACAAGTAGGGGAACACGAAGCAAAGCCTCCTCAGATGACCTCAATCCCCGGGCTGGTTCATATGGGAGAAGACGGTCCTTCAGATACTCCGGACCCATAACATATGTAGTGAAAGAAATGTCTGAAGTGGGATGATTTAAGTTTCATTTGCCGAGCTTGCTGTAACCCTGTATAGTTTCGTTTTACTAACCAGCATTACAGGAAATGAAACTAAAAATATAACAAAAACAGTGCTAGATAGTGAGTAATTTGCTCGTGAAAATAAAAATCTCCTGTTTTTGCAATAGCAAGTTATGCCACATATTTGCCATTTCATTACTGTATCTTTCAGTTAGAAATTTCCACTGAATTATTTTGTTCTAATCACTTCTCTAGCTAATGCCAATAACTTTTTCAGTAGGAAAAAAAGAGTTGAGAATATCACATTTTATTCCCCCTTCTGTTCTGCAATGTGATTTGTCCTTTTCATATTTGTTCATTTTTTTAAATTGTATCCTTTGGTATATATGGTTGTGACTGTTTTCTTCCACTATTTGATCTGAGGAAGTGGGTCTGGCCCACGAAAGCTCATCATCTAATAAACCATCTTGTTAGTCTTTAAAGTGCTACATTGTCCTGCATTTTGCTTCAACATTTTATCCCATTAAAGCTTTGTCTGATATTTTGACAAAATGATCAAATAGCAAATTCAAAATAAGCCATTAGCTGGTTTAACATTACATAGAGCATATTTAAAGTTACATGCATCTTCTTTGCCTCTCAGAGATAAAAACTGATAATGCACTTACCAAGACTGTCATACAACTTCTTGCATATAGTAGCTGGAGAAAAGTGTGTATTAGGTAGGAAAACTTGTAAAGTCGTTAAATGGTTGTTTCTTCTAATCAGCTACAAGATGACATTATTTCAAAACCATTATCTTCTTGTGGCAGTAAGTGTCTGGTACATAGGAAAGCTGATAAGAAACTGAAACTATTTCCTTGATCCACTTACGTGATTGACTAACATCCAGTCACATGACCGGAGCTAGCCTTCACTCCTTTATTGGCCACTGTTGCATCTTCCCTTAAAAAACAGTCAACAAGTAAATAACGATTGGCTCTGAACTTCAATGATTTTCTAATCACAAAACTAGGTTTTGTCTCAAACCATTTCTAGGGGGCAGAACTGTGCTCAGAGTGTCTGGGGCGTGCAATTCTTTGCTGTTTGAACAGAGTTTTCTTCTATTCCTGTATGTAGTAGAATGAACATGACGGACTTCAACGGATCTATCCTACAGAACTGACAAAATGAACTGTGGGTGATTATATTATTAAGTCATCTGGAATTCTATGGTGAGCAAACTGCAATGTACAATACATTACAAAGTGTTGTGTAATTGCTGAGTTTCAAAAACATTTGAGTGGTTGTGCAACAATAAAAGATAACTCTGCCTGTTCAACAAAAATAGATCTCAGCCAAGAACAATCAGAAATCTCATGTGGGTTCTTAATAATTTCTCCCCCTATTTATTAGTTGCATACTTGGATATGTTAAATTAGTTGGCATCATCTATGTCTGACCAGAGTAGAGCATTTTAGGCCCCTTCTCTTAATAATTATAGTAGCCAAATAGAGACTATATGGTAATATCCTTTGGCTAGAATCCCATCTTCAGCAGCATTTCATCTTGATAGCCTCAAAAAGACATCCACATCAGGGAGCTTGGATTGGAAGGGGAGGCACAACCTAAAGTAGGGATGTGAAGGAGTAGTTGCTTATTGGGTAGCACTATCGACTACTCGATCACTCCCCTTTTGCACATTTCAAAGCAGCAGTACAGCATGGAACCTGGGATCAGTGGGGGACTCAGAGTCTCCCGCTGACCCTGGGCTCCATGCTGGACTGCCGCTTTGAAATGCCATGCAGAGCCGGGGTCAGCTGGGCACTCTGAGTCCCTGACTGATCCCAGGTTCCATGCTGTACTGCCGCTTTGAAATGTGCAAGAGCTCCAGCTGGGACCTCTTGTACATTTCAAAGTTGGCACCCACATGCAGCCCAGAGTCAGCGGGACTCCCCAGCTGATCCCGGGTTCCATGGAAATGCCATACTGGAGCCTGGGATCCAGCTGACCTTGGGCTCCATGTGCAGTGTTTCAAAGGGGCAGCACTGCACTGCTGAGCCAGTGATCAGCTGTGCAGTGCTGCCACTTTGAAGTATCCACTTCCCCCCTTTTCCTGCCTCTCATGGAGGCAGCGGGGAGGAAGGAGGGAGGAAATCGACTAGTCAACTGACTATTTGATAAGCATTTGCTTATCGGATAGTCGACTTGTCGACTAGTCCTTAACAACCCTAGACTAGTTGAGTAGTCAATTAATAGATACTTGACTAGTAAATTAATCAATACTTACCCTCAGTGCTTTAGGTTAAGAATGTTATGTCTACACTAGCCCCCTAGTTCAAACTAGGGTGGCTAATGTAGGCATTCAAACTTGGAAATGAAGCCCGGGATTTAAATATCCCGGGCTTCATTTGCATGTTCCCACGCGGGCGCCATTTTTAATACCCTTAGTTCGAACTGACTGCCCGTGGCTACACGTGGCAGTCAGAAGTTAATCCGAACTAAGTCCTGTAGTAAGTTGAGGGTCAGTAACATGGAGTCAGCAGGCCTAAGGCCTGCAACATGAAAACAGCAACAGGCCTGCAATCTAGTGAGCAAGACTTTGGTTCAGTAACAGGAGCCAAGAAAGAGGCCCTATTGATAACTGTGTGATTGTATAAGTTAGGTCGAACATGGAAGGACACAGGGAGGCACTGTAAGCCACAGGGGAGTAATGGAACATCTTAATAAGAAATGTCTTGGTACAAAAACTCCCTAAAAACTAATGCACATACCGACCTAGGTTCAGGACCAGGTCGGAATTGATAGCATGAAGGATAGTAAGTAAGCCCCCCTTCCATAAGGTGAGGGGAGGTAACTAGGCAATAGAGGGTGGTAACCTAGTACGTAAATAAATGATGTAAGTTGTTTGTACCCATCTATAAAAGGACACTGCAGAGGGTGCTCTCTGGCCGACCTTGGGGGGGGGAGCGCACTAGGCGCCTGAACGGCAGGTGTCATTGCCTAAACTTACAGAGTGCACAGTAGCTTAACTTTGACTAACTACTGTTAATATCTGATCTATGGCAATAGGCCTGCCCGGTGTTGGTACCTTGTCAACACGGGCCATAGTGCCCAGTGGTGTAACATTGTACTGATCTCTGGGTATGTCTACACTACCCCGCTAGTTCGAACTAGCGGGGTAATGTATGCATACCGAACTTGCTAATGAAGCCCAGGATTTGAATTTCCCGGGCTTCATTAGCATAAAGCCGGCGCCACCATTTTTAAAAGCCGGCTAGTGCGAACCCCGTGCCGCGCGGCTACACGCGGCACGGGCTAGATAGTTCGAACTAGCTAGCTATTCCGAACTATCTGTACGCCTCGTGCCCAATGAGGCAGGGGGCAAGGAGGTCTGTCCTTGATCCCCACCTGGTTCTTACCATGCCTGGGCTGTGGATCGAAGCCCTTACCACCTGGCTGGAGCTGGTCCAGGTAAGAGGTGGCTGTGGGGAGCCTGGGTGCCTCCATTTGTTGCCCTTTGGCAGGTGACTGGAGGAAGGGGGCAGGGACATGGACAATGGGCTGCTTTCAACCCATCACCCACCCTGGGTGGAGCGGGACAGAATCTCCACTCTCATTCCAGTGTCTGTCTTGGCTGAGGACAGTGCATTGGGGGAAGAGGCAAGACATCAGAGGGAATGGGAGGTGGGGGCCCCTTGCTCCTACACTTTTGGGAAGGCGCTGACACCCTAATGCTGGACAGTAAAAGACCAACTGTTTCAAAGCAGGTCTTGAGGTCCCAGGAGACAGTGATGGTGGCAACCATGATGGTAAATCTATACCTTCCAATCCCCCTGGAATCACGAGTCCCCACTAAACTTTTCAGTTAAAAGTATTTCCGCATAATCATGCCAGTCTAGATGCGGCCCATATTTGCTGATGGAGTAGTGGACATCACACGTTCCAGTAGTAAAAAGAAATGAAACAAATGCTCAGAGTGAAAGGATGGAGCAGTTGAAAGATCTGCCAGCATTAGAACTCTCTGAAAATGTGTAAGACAACTGAAGGAAGTTCAAAGAGCACTTCATTCTGTACTTCTAAGCAATGGAGCTAGTGGAAAAGAAGGCAGTCAGAAGTAATTTTGGCAACTTGTTAGCCCAAAATAATGAGGTTTGGGGCCCTGTTCACTAACATGTCTATTGCCCCCTTAATCTGTTTTTTTCTGAGGTAAAAGTTCCCTGAGTTGATAAGTAAACTCTCAAAGGACACAGATATAAACTTCTGAGAAAATAACTGACACAGACAGTAAACTTTCCAAAACAAAGCATCTCTTTATTAAAATAGCTAATAATCCCTAATATAGTATATAGTAAAAAATCCTACAAAAATCCCTGAGACAAAATCCCTTTTTGCAAGTTAAAGAGCACTTGAACTATAAAAGGATATAGTTCACATGATACTAAGCAAAGCAATGTATCGCAAGGGGCCAGCTTGCAACAAATTGCAGACAGCAGATCTTAAATTGCTTTGAAGTTTACATATATAACCACGCCCCCCCCATCTCAAGCATGGACATATTAAACACTGTACAAACTATCCTAAACCATACTTTGTACTATATAACTATACTATATAACTACTATTTTTAAAGGAGCATTAAGCTTATGCTACAAATCTGTTGCTTCTTTCTCTTTTAAAATCAGAGGACTGCTGCTGTCGAGCTCCTAGTTAGTCCATTCGGTTCCACTCCAGCTTTCTTCTCTTTCTCTCACTGCAGTTTGTCTCTGGCTTTTCTTTATGGCAGTTCAGTTCTCTTGCACAGATCTTGCCTTCTCACATTCAGGTTATTCAGCCTCCTGACTCCCCAAAATGCAACTGGCCTTTGATGCTACCTTACATCCCTGTTTTTCTATAGCTTCCTGCTCTTGGCTACAGTTACCTCACTCTTAGCCATTATTTCAAGCTGACATAGCTGACCTTTAAAACAAGTTGTAGCCAGTAGAGGAAGGAGAGTTCTCACCAGCTAGAGACCTAGCTGACTTTACTGCACATGCTCAGTAGTTCTAGGATGTCAGCTGTCAGATCTTTGTCTGGGCAAGTCTGGTCTTTTCCTTATGCTCAATAGTTGCCAGTCTTGCACATGCTCACTGATGTCCTTCACCTCAGAGTGCTGCCAAGCCACAAACACTTGTCCTTGGCTCTTTGCCATGCACTGTTTAACATATTTTCCCCAGGAAATCCTAGGTTCATACTGAGCATATTCAGGGGCTACAGCATCCATCTTAGAGGGAAATGACTTTTGCTTACTCAGTCTAGACCAGGGGTCTCCAACCTTTTTAACCACAAGATCACTTTTTCAATTTAAGTGCAATGTAAGATCTACGTCAAACCCAAATACCCTTTCCCCCCTTCCTTCCCACCCTTTTTTTGAGGCTCTTCCCCTTCTCCACCCCTTCTCCGAGGCCTCATCCTACTCACTCCATCCGCCTTTTCCCCCCATCCTCGCTCACTTTCACCAGAATGGGGTAAGAGGTTGGGTTGCAAGCTCTGGTCTTGGGCCAAGGCGTTTGGAGTGTGAGAGGAGCTCTGGGTTTAGCCCAGGGCAGGGGACTGGGTGTCCAGGAGGGGTTTCAGGGTGCAAGCTCTGGGAATAAGTTTAAGTGCAGAGGGACACATGTCTGGGGCAGGAGGTTGGGTGTAGGAGGAGGTTCAGGGCTGGGACAGGGAGAGGTTCAGGAAGCAGGGTCTGGCTGGGCACTGTTTAACTGAGACAGCTTCTGGGTGGTGGTGCAGTTGGATTAAGGCAGGCTTACTCCTGCTCTGGCCCTGTGCCACTCCTGAAAGCAGCTGGCATGTACAGCAACTGCTCCATGGTGCAACGTGCTGCCCCTCATCTACAGGCACTGAGCCCACAGCTTCTACTGGCCACGGTTCCCTTTTACTGATCAATGGGAGGGGCAGGAGTGGTGTCTGCAGGCAAGGACAGCATGTGGAGACCTGCTGCTCTGCCTCTCTCAGGAGCTGTGGGGATATGCCAGCCACTTCCAGGAGCAGCAATTACCAAAGGGATAATTCTTCCAGCCACTACAGATTAAGCATATTAGAACTCACTACTCAAAGAATTAATCTTAATCATAAGAAAGAAACGAAAATGATGAAATTCACAGACCAGTCTAAAACCACAAACAACACACTTTGTAAGCAGTAACAGAAGGAACAACTCCCCACATATGTGTTGGGTTAGGAGATAAGAGTGAAGGACAGCATGTGTGTGTGTGACAGAGACACGCAGTGTGTGAGAGTGATAGAGATTTGCATTGCCAAGCTCCCTCCATCCCCTTCTCTGTGTGGAGATAGGATACTGAGGTGAGGGGAGGAGGGACACCCTGACATAAGCACCCCTGTCTTCTTCCTCCCAGACCATGCACAGCAGGCAGGTGGCTCCTGGGGGACAGAGGGCAGGAGCAACATGACAGTGGGGGGAGGAGAAACTGAAATGCCAGCGCTTGATAGCTTTCTGGCCAAACCAGTAAGGATCACCTGTCAGAGGATCCAAGATCTACTGGTAGATCCTGTTCTACTGGTTGGTTACCATTGGGCTAGAGATATGGGCAAGGGTGACTACCGAGGAGGAATGCGGGGGTAGGAGGAAGTGTACCGACTATGTGACCACACCACTGTGCATAGGTGACTCGTGGTAGCTCCAGGAGATGCACTGGCCTCCTGTACCCCCGCTAAGATTTTGATTGCTAAATGGGGTGCTAACTCATGCCCCCCCCTGTTCTTCTCGATGGCCCTCCTTGCAGCCCCTCCCCTCACAGGCACCAGTTGCCTGTGCCCTACATGACTCCTTGTGACATCCTAGTCTCAGGGATGGCTGGGACAAATCCCCCTTTGGCCCTAGCCCCACCTTCACCCCACCCCTGGCTTGCTCCTTCTTTGCTCCTTCTCCACCTCTTCCCAGCCCTGCTCTGCTCCACCCCCTCACTGCTTCTTCCTCACTCCTGCTCCGCCTCTGCCCAGCCTCTTTCCTCAAATCCCCTTCCCTGAGGGACGTGGCCTGGGGGACTAGACTTGGATCCCCCCACCCACACACATGCATCAGCAGCGGCTGGGGAAAGTGGAACGATAGGGCTCTCGCTTGCTCCACACCGCCAGTTCCAAGGTACATCACTCAGGGGAGGGAGAGGCTGAAGACAGAACTGACTTTGGTATTTCTCAGCTTGACAATTAAAGTCTCAGAGCGAGAGGAAGGAATTCTCAAACCAATTGGAAGTTGAAGGCAAAAGGGTGCGAGGCAGGGAAAGGTCATAGATAAGGTACTGCCTTAGCATGCCAGGGAATACACGCACAATCTCCCTGCAAATAGGGTTGACAGGTGTCTGATATTCAACCGGACAGACCGGTTTTGGGGCCCTCTGTCCAGTAAAAAAATTCAGAAAATACCGGACACGTGCAATGGAGGCGGGGTGTGATCAGTGCTGGGAGCCTCTGGTTGCATCTGGAGTAGGAGTGATGCCTTGGGGAGGTAGAGAAGCCCTGTCTGTGCTCCTGAGCACTGTTCAAGCCTGTTGTGGAGCCGCAGCTGGACTCGCTCATGCTTCGCTGGGACCGTGCGCAGGACAGGCAGCGCCCTGGGATCTGCATGTGCCTGAGTCAGTCCCGCTTCCTGCCGTCTGATGCTCCTCCCCCCGGCCAGCCCCGCTTCCCCCAACCCCCACCCCTGCCAGCGCTGCTTCCTCCTCCTTCCCCCCTCCTTCCTGCCAGCCCCACTCCCCTCCTGGCCAGTCCCTTCCCCCCACTCCCATCAAGTGTGTCCAGTATTTTTTCTGAAGCTACCTGGTAACCCTACCTGCAAAGATCTTTCCCAAAATGTGGTACCCAGAATTGGATCCAGCACTCCAGTGGAGGCCCACCAATGCAGAGTAGAATGGAACAATTCCCTTCCTTTTCTTACCTGTGAATATTACTCCTGTGAATATTAATCTTTTTTGCAAGTGCATCACATTGTTGTCTCATGTTCAGTTTGTGATCGACTATAAGGCTCCCAGTCCCTTTCACTAGTTAATTTCCAATTTGTAGATGTGTATTTGGTATTTTTCTTCCTAAGCAAAGTCCCTTTCATTTCTATGAAAACTTGGAGCCTTTGAGTGCAAGCTGCTACAATTATCTATTTTGAAACAAAAATTGTTTTAACATCTTTAGATATATTCACCTTGTTTTAGGGATCCTGTTTTATCAGTTAATGGCTCTAAATGTTGGCTACATCTAGACTGGCATGATTTTCTGCAAATGCTTTTAACGGAAAAGTTTTCTGTTAAAAGCATTTGTGGAAAAGAGCGTCTAGATTGGCACGGACGCTTTTGCGCAAAAGCACTTTTTGCGGAAAAGCGTCCGTGTTAATCTAGACGCAGTTTTGCGCAAGAAAGCCCTGATCGCCATTTTTGCCATCGGGGCTTTTTTGCACAAAACGGTTCTCAGCTGTCTATACTGGCCCTCTTGCGCAAAAGCATTTACGCAAGAGGGCTTTTTCCCGAAGAGTCATTGTATTTGCAGAAGAACACTGACAATCTTACATTAGATCGTCAGTGTTCTTGCGCAAATTCAAAGCGGCCAGTGTAGACAGCTGGCAAGTTTTTCCACAAAAGCAACTGCTTTTGTGGAAAAACTTGCCAGTCTAGATGCAGCCATTGTTAACCACTTAAATGGAGGTGGGTGGAGAGAAGAGGGCCCTCTGTGAGAGGGCTGCTTTGGAGAACCCTTGCTTATGGTGGGCCCCTCTGGGCTGGAGCAGCACCCTACCTGTGGTAGATGGGAGGGCTGCTCCAGGGTCTGCAGGTTAACTGTTACTGTTAAACATTACCTGGTAAGAGTGATGCTGACTCGCTAACCGGTTAACTGATTAACCATTCACATCTCTAGTTTGTATTACACGGCTGTAACTCTCTTGTTTAAGAAATGAGATGGCTTCACGATTTTGTTTGTTAATGTTTTTAAAGACTTTTAACACGTTTTCTCCCCCCTCCCTCTCCCCTCCGTTCATATTGTTTCCTTTTAAATGTGTAGTTTCTGTGTTTGGCAATAACGGTGATGGTTTAATGTAAAGGCATTTTAAAAATGTCACAGCAAGTAAGAATTAAATGTTTTAAACTGCTGAAGGTTGTTTCCACAGCAGACTTTAATAAAATATCATTATGAGCTATCCCCTTGTTAACGTGCTGAATTCTGGGCTACTTCTACTGGGTTCCAAAAAAAAGGTGTTGGATTTTTAATTGTGATTTTGTTTTTGCCATGTGTTTTTGTTGTTGTTGCTGCTTTGATATTGAGAAGTTGTTGCTTTATGTTTGTGGGAGACAACACAGTGCTGGTGTTGCAGGCTAGAGCCCCTTGATGGGCTAGACTACTACATTGGCTGGCCATTATGGATGTAAAATCTGGGCTAATCAGTTAAATGTTTAACCGATTAATCCAATAGACAGGCTCCTGGGCGGGGTGGAGCTTCCAGGTCCTGACCCCAGCAGCCAGTTTTGTGCAGCAGGCTGCAGACCGTTGACCTCGCATGGGGCCCAGCTGTGCTGGAGAAGCCCTCTGCCTTTGGAGAACCAATTAACCTTTACTCAGTAAGCATCCCTAGCTGGCCATATTGGCCTCACAAAAGCTAGTGGGCAGGGTCTGCCATGGACTAACAGTATCTGCTTTTTATTTTTTTTTACTCCCTTTGGATGTTGTAAAAACTAATAGCTCATAACACACAAGTTGGGCAGGAAACTTCCCCGACCCTTCTTTTGGTGCTAGGCTGCCAAGCTGAAAAGAGGCTAACATGCTGCCCAGTGGTCTGTGGGTCTAAGGGGGCATAGTCTGCAAACCCAGTAATGTAAATAGACACTGGCCCATAGGCAGCAGATCCCAGGGGAAGCCCATGCTATTTTGGAGCAGTAGGAAGGTGGGCTACAGATCATGTCTTAGCCCTTCCTGAGTCATCCTGTTCTGTGCCAGTAGAATCAAGCATTCAAGTTGAGACCTGGCCCAACCTTATTTAATCTGTGTAAACTGCTGAGATCACATGATGAGGAATCATTTTAAGCAAACTTGTCATTACACAACAGGATTTATGCTCATTTAAAGGAACTAAAGAATTCAACACATTCTTTCAAACATGCCTTTGCTGGGTTTAACTGTAATTGTGTGGGCGTTAGTTTCATTTCCCAAATTACTCTCCCTTACCTGCTACAATACATGTTGGGTTTCTGTTCTCTGGAACAGGGGTTCCCAAACTTTTTGACTCGGGGACCAGTAAATCCATTCACTAGCTTTTGGGGAACCGGTAACATTTATTTGCATATTTGCATATTCATTAAGCAAATGGTGGATATTCAAATAAGTTGTTTCTGGTCCTCCCAAAGCCCCCAGTGCAGGTTTAGCAAAGCTTTTGAGACGGTCACCCACAATATTCTTGCCAGCAAGTTAAGGGAATATGGATTGGATAAATGGACTGTAAGATGGATAGAAAGCTGGCTAGACCAGGGTTTCCCAAACTTTTTACTTTAGTTGGAACCCGTTTTTTTTTTCAGTACTGTTTTTTGCAGCCCAAAAATATAAAGGCATATAAAAAAAAGAATGAAAAATGAATACATTTTCAGTGTTTCACCCGGCTGAATCCTCCATGCAGCCTGAGTCAGGGCTTGGGGGATCCAGTGCCACACGGGCACTCCAGGAGGCGGGAGCAGGAGCGGATTGGGGGTAGGGTACCTGGCTAGGAGGGAGGGTGCAAGGAGGGGTAGGGTTGCCAGGTGTCTGGTTTTGTACTGGACAGTCCGGTATTTGAGGGTTCTGTCCTGGAAACAAATTGAGAAAATACTGGACATATAAAATGTCTGGTATTTTCTAATTAGGTACGTTTTATTATTATTAGGTGTATCAGTCCATAACAGCGAACTGCCTGGCTGTTAGATGTGCTCATGCTGTCTGAGTGTGTCTACCTGCCAGGCAGTTTGCAACTACTCAAGGGAGGATATGGGGGGGGGGGGTGCAAAATGGAATCCCCAGGGCTGGACTCACTTGTGTGCCCGGGTCACTCCCGCTTACCACCGGCCGATTCGCTCCCCCCCACAGCTTCTCCCAATCTCCCCCATCCAGCCCTGCTTCTGGCAGCTGGTTCCCTCCCCACCCCCCACTGATCTCCCCCAGCCAGCCCCACTCCCCCCAATGACCCCCCCCCAAAAGCCCTGCTCCTCCTGACCCCCTCCCAGCCGGCTGGTTCTCCCCCGCTTCTCCTCCTGATCTCCCCTGGCCAGCTCCACTGCCCCCATCCAGCCCTGCTTCTGGCGGCTGGTTCTCCCAACCTCCTCCTCTCGAACTCCACCGTCCAGCCCTCCCCCCCCCCCCCCCCCGTCCCCTGGCCAGCCCTGCTTCTGCTGGCCGGTCGCCCCCCCCCCGATCTCCCCCGACCAGCCCCGCTCCCCCTGGCCTCCTCCCAGCCGGCCAATTCTCCCCTGCTTCTCCTCCCGATCTCCCCTGGCCAGCCCCGCTGCCTCTGTCCAGCCCTGCTTCCAGCAGCTGGTCCTCCCATCCTCCTCCTCCCGATCTCCCCTGGCCAGCCCCCCGGGCAGCCCTGCTTCTGCCGGCTGCCCGCCCGCCTCCCCATCTCCACTGGACAGCCCTGCTGCCCCCAACCCTGCTTCCCGGTGGCCGGTTCCCCCACCCTCCACACACACAACTCCTCCCAGCCTGCCCCACTCCCCTCCTGGCAGCCACCGTGTGGCCCGGTATTTTTTTCCTGCAGCCCGGTACCGGGCCACGGCCCATAATTTGGGAAATGCTGCTCTGGAAAGTTAAGTGATGACTTTGCATTTTTAATTGAATTATTCAAAAGCATTGTGTGTCTGTTCACATGTTCAACAAATAGCATGTGGGTTCATAGAACATTTCCAGGCTCTACACACACCACATATATTGAAATTTGCAATCAAATTCCTTTTTGGCAACTGCACTGGGTGGCAGACAGGAGCTGGTCTGTGAGGGGAGTCGTTAAAAAACTAGGGTGGGGAAGGGGGAGGAGGGAGATCAGGTAGCTATATCAGAGACAGCAAGGGGAGGGAGTGGGATCCAGTGCTGTGGGGAGCCAGCTTTTAAGCCAGCTTTTAAGCTGGCTCCCCATGAATACCAGATCCATGGAGCTACCTGCTCTCCCCTGGCCCCTGGAGGTTGTGGAATCTCCATCACTGGAGATATTCAGGAGCAGGTTGAATAGACATCTATCAGGGATGGTCCCTTCCAGTTTTAGTGTTCTATGATTCTATGACATGTCAGAGAAATGACTTTTTCCTCCTAGTCGATACAGGGCAGGGCTGGTGATAGATTTTGCTGGGTCTTGAGCAGTTGAGAAGGGCTCTGGGGCCCTCTGAAGGGACAAGGCCTCGAGCAATATGGGAGGGTTAGGGAGAGCCAGTCCTCAGTGCCTCACAGACAGTGCTGCGGGGGGCTCTGGCTATGATTTAAAGGGTCCCTAGGTTCTGGCTGCTGTGGCTGCCATGGTAGCAGCAGACCCCTGGATTTTTCTCAATTGCAAGGGCCGCAGGGCAACTATCTTCTTTGCCCCCACCCTGTCAGCAGCCCTAATATAAGGCCTAGAAGGGCCACAAGCTTCATTCTTTGAAAACGAAAGTTTAAATTCTGGACAACAGAACAAAATGTAGGGGTATGTCTACACTACCCTCCTAGTTCGAACTAGGAGGGTAATGTAGGCATACTGCACTTGCAAATGAAGCCCGGGATAGGAAGCCTAGTTCGAACTACCTAGTTCGTGCCACGTGTAGCCACGAGGCACGGGGTTCGAACGAGCGGGGATTTAAAAATGGCGGAGCCCCGCTTATGCAAATGAAGCCCGGGAAATTCAAATCCCGGGCTTCATTTGCAAGTGTGGTATGCCTACATTACCCCGCTAGTTCGAACTTTCTTTAGCCCAGTGGAGAAATGTGTTTTGTGTATATAGGGAAGCATGTAAAATTATACACAGTGATGCCAATATATTTTCTTTTTTCAGTCAAGAACTATTACATTTTGACTCAGGACAAAAGAGAATCATCAGTTATAAATGGTAACAAGGCTATTATAATACAATGGCTATTTATTTAGGAGTGCAGGAGACACTAAATATTTATATTGACAAATACAATTCTGAGCTTTTGCACTAGGTGATAGTTGTGTAAATAATACCATGTTTGTAATGATTGATTACAACATACTATAATTTTTAGGCACTCTATTTACCAGTTTCTTTCCCTCCAGAACTGCTCCATTAACTTTTTATTTAGATTACATTTGTGGCCTAACTCATCTGACCCACTGTGTTTTGAAGTTGTATGTTTTGCTTTGGAAATCTGAGCAAAGAGCTTAGAGAGTGTGGTATGTATATTATCTTTTAAGGTGGGACAAGACTTCCCTGAGCATTTTGTTTACATGATATGATTAATGAATCCTTGTTTAATTTTTTATGTGTAGTATTAAATCCCCTTTGGTATTTAACTCCTTACTTGCTTTCTTGATTTCTTTATTCCCAGGTTCTTCCTATTGTTATAAGTGAGGAAGTCATTCACTTTCTTCTCAAGACTGGATTAATTTATCTAGGGGCGCTGGGGTTTTTAATGAAATTAATCAACATATTTTAAAAATGCTTGAAATCAAACTGAAATGTTTCATTTTGGGTAGGCCTACAAATAATTTTTTTTAACTGTTTGCTGAAAATTAAAAAACCAAACATCCCACCTCCGTTTTTTGGTTAAACTTGAAACTTCCCTCTCTCCCTCTTTGCCTGCCCCAGAATTACAGAACAGAAAAATCCATTATTCACACACTGCTAATACTGCAAAAATTTCTGGACAGATTGTAATCTGGAGTTAAAGTTTAGAAACTGGCAAAGATTTGACCATGCAACTAATTGATGTCATTAGGAGCTGCACAATTTAGAAGCTATGCACCATGCTAACAATTTACCTCATTGTTAATAATATGTAACACATATTCAACAAGGTTGCACAATTTACCATTCAAAAACTATTCATGTACAACATGGCACAAGAACAATCTCCTTTGTATTACTGGAGAAGTGCAGGTACTTCCAGACAGAGCCATTTTACTTCCCAGCATCTTGATACCAACAGCTCGGTAAAATTAGTCAGGCCTATTATTTCTATTACGCAGCAGATCACTTAAAACATACTACAGACAGATGGGCTTTATTTGTTTCTGTCAGTGGGAGTTGGACAGTGCTCACAGATGCTAACTTTTGTTTTTGTTGGTTAGGGTTGCCAGGTGTCCGGTTTTGAACCGGACAGTCCAGTATTTGAGCTTTCTGTTCGGGAAACAAATTGAGAAAAAATAAATGAGAAAATATAAATGTCCGGTGTTTTCTAAATAAGATGTAATGTAGATTTTGCTGTAATGTCAAGTGTGTCTGGTATTTTTGTTGAAACCATCTGGCAACCCTACTGTTGGTAGATGCTCTTCTCCTCTCCGACTCCATTCATACACGCAGCAGTGATGCCTTTGGGGCGGGGGCGAGGGGCAAAAGGAGTCAGGATCTTATGTGGAAGAGGCTGAGTGGGAGCAGAGCCTTGGGGCAGAGCATGAGCAGAGTGGAGGTGGGGCCTTGGTCTGGGTCCTGGGGTCCACAAAAGATTAATCAGGCCCTGCAGGTGCTGAACACTCTACCCCATCCCCACTTTTTTTCAGTGGATGCTTGAGCCCTGTAGCACCCATGGAGCCATTGCCTGTGACTACTGGTACCAGTTCTTCTTTTTTGTCTCTAGCACATGCATATTTATAGGGACTGTATCTCTGAGGGTATGTCTACACTACAGAGTTAGTTCGAACTAACGGACGTTAGTTCGAACTAACTTTGATAGGCGCTACACTACCGCTCCGCTAGTTCAAACTTAATTCGAACTAGCGGAGAGCTTAGTTCGAACTAGGTAAACCTCATTTTACGAGGATTAAGCCTAGTTCGAACTAGCTAGTTCGAATTAAGGGCTGTGTAGACCCTTAATTCGAACTAGTGGGAGGCTAGCCCTCCCCAGGTTTCCCTGGTGGCCACTCTGGCCAACACCAGGGAAACTCATCTGCCCCCTCCCGGCCCCGGCCCCGGCCCCCTTAAAGGGGCATGGGCTGGCTACGGTGCCGTGCCAGGTGCAAGCCTGCCAGCACCCAGCCAGCAGACCCTGCACCTGGCACGGCTCGAGCCAGCCACCCGATGCCCCCCAGCCCTCCCCCTCTTCCCGGGACCAGGCTGGCGGCTCCCGGGAGCTTGCCCGGGACCGCAAGAGGCGGGCACCCGCCTGGGCTAGTGCGGATATCGTGGACCTCCTCCACGATCTCCGCACTAGGCACAGGAAAGTGGCCGGCTTGGGCAGGAGAGCTGCCAGCCTGGCCACCCAGGAGCAGGTGTGCAAGAGAATCAAGGGGGTCCACTGAGACCCCCGACCCTGAGCCCTGAGCTTACAATGGCCGTCCTGGGTCAGACCAAAGGTCCATCTAGCCCAGTAGCCTGTCTGCCAACAGCAGCCAACCCTAGGGACCCTGGAGGGGATGGACCGAAGACAGTGACCAAGCCATTTGTCTCGTGCCATCCCTCTCCAGCCTTCCACAAACCTTGGGCAGGGACACCACTCCTACCTCCTGGCTAATGCCACTCCATGGACCCAACCTCCATGACTTGATCTCACTTCCCTTTAAACTCTGTTCTAGTTGTAGCCTTCACAGCCTCCTGCAGCAAGGAGTTCCACAGGTTGACTCTTTGTGAACAACAACTTTCTGTTACTAGTTTGAAGCCTGCTACCCATTCCTTTCCTTTGGTGTCCTCTAGTCCTTATTTATGGGAACTAATGAAGAACTTTTCTGTACGCACCGTCTCCACCCAACTCCTGCTTTTAGAGACCTCTATCCTGTCCCCCCTCCGTCTCCTCTTTTCTAAGCTGAGAAGTCCCAGTCTCTTTAGCCTCTCTTCATATGGGACCTGTTCCCAACCCCTGATCATTGTAGTTGCCCTCCCCTCTCGCAGCCTTTCTCTTCCCCTCTCCCACCTCCTTTTCCCAGTCTCCCCCAGTTTTGTTCAATAAAGACAGATTCCATTTTTGAACACAATTGTCCTTTATTTTGTACATCAGGAAGGGGGGCTAGGGAAGGGTAAGTGGAAGGAGGTGAGGGAGGAATGGGGTACGAGCCCCTGATGGGGAGGACTGGGCTGGCTCTGCGGGCTTCTGAGGGTGGAAGCTCTCCTGCAGCCCCCCGATTGCCCTCTCTCCCCAGATGGCAGCCTGCGGCAAGTGCAGCCGGGCTGATGGCCGAGTGCTGTGATGTGCCCAGTGTGGGCACTCCGGGCACTCCAAGCCAGGACTGGTTTTCAAGCAGGGCACCCCTGAGAACTGTCTGTCCGGGGTGGGGGCAGGACCCTTTAAGCACAGCCCTCGGCTAGCCTGAGACAGCATCTCCACGCTCTAAGTCCTCCTCTGATGCCCTGCCGGTGCTGCTTCCGGCTATCCTTAAGCCATGTTCAGGGTCCACTTAATGTGGACATGCTAGTTCGAATTAGCAAAACGCTAATTCGAACTAGTTTTTAGTTCTAGACGCGTTAGTTCGAATTAGCTTAGTTCGAATTAACTAATTAACTAAGTTAGTTCGAACTAGCGCTGTACAGCTAGTTCGGATAGGAAGCCTAATCCGAACTAGCTAGTCAGTGCCGCGTGTAGCCGCGCGGCACGGGGTCCGAACTAGCCGGCATTTAAAAATGGCGCCGGCCAGCTTTATGCAAATGAAGCCCGGGAAATTCAAATCCCAGGCTTCATTTGCAACTCCGTATGACTACATTACCCCTCCCCCCCCAGTTCGAACTAGGGGGGTAGTGTAGACATACCCCAAGACTGCTTTGCATTTATCTTTAAGCATATGAGCTGTGAGGTGTTTAAGCTTTATATTGTTTTTTCTGGATTTTCTATTTTTTAAAAGTGTCCTTAAAATCATTTTTGTGGCAGCAAATTTCATTCTCTCTAGGTTTTTATATGAACTGCAGGAGCACCACCTAATGGCAAATATTAAATGGTACAACTAAAACATTGTGCTAAATATTAAATGGTACAACTCCTGATTTGTTCTAACACACACTGTGCTGCCGACTAATCTTTGAAATCATTCTACCACAAATCGTCACCCAGCTCTGGTGGACATTTTGCTTGTGAACACAACAGAGTGTGTGTGAGCAAGGCACCTTCTAAATTTGCAGGGCCTTCCACTAGAAGCTTGCCTTGCAATAGCATTTCTGATCAAGTCACACCCTAGCCAGACACATGTGGACTTGAACTATTTAAATGGATTGTCTCTAGTAGGACTGTCACCCAGTACAAAAGGTTAATTAATTTTTATGGGACAAATCAGTAAAATATTCTTCCTCTTAATGCCATAGAGAAGTGGGTAGCTGCGACTGACAATAAGGGGAGAGTGAAAAAATCTTGAATCTGACTCTGATTACAGAAACAGCAGTGTGCGTGTCCAGGGGTGCTATTAATGGGTCATTCCCAGGAGTTCTGAGGGGTGGGAATGTTCTCATGATGAGCTCAAGGCCTGAGTGAAACATCCCCTAATACTCCTCTTCATCCCTCACAATAGTATGCAATAACTCCACTAAGAAAAGACATAATGCCCCTTACTACTATAGAAACTATTTGTTTCTGGGTTGCTCTGGTCAGTGATGACCATTACTATCTTCTGCATTCAGTTGGAATAGATGGTGGCTTAGTCTCTCTATCTGATTTTAAGGATACACTTATTTATTTCACTACAGAAAACACAATTGTTCACAGTAGCAAGCACTGATTGACATCTCTATATCCATCTCTTTGAGAGAAGCACACTTTCTAATTTGGTCTTCTTCAAATATCAAAGGTGTGCATCCGGTAATTCTTTCTCTGATCTCTCCTCTCACAACCAAAGAGTCTGATCCAAAGCCCACTGAAGTCAGTGGAAAGACTTATTCTACTAGGCCCTAAAAGCAACACACACACATTCAGAGCTATCTGTAACAGATGACAACAGCAATTGCAGGAAGTTTCAGAACTTTCTTTATATGACAAGTAGGGAAATACATTTTGATTAGTCAATAAGGGTGCCTCTGCCTTTGAAGTGTAGCAACAGGGCTGTTGCTACACTTCAAAGGTGAAAGTGCTTCAGGGAGCATGGGGCCAGCAGGGGACTCAAGCAGTCCACTGCTGGCCCTGTGCTCCTTGTGGCATTTCAAAGCGGCAGTGCTGCACGGAGCCCAGGGTGAGCGGGAGAGTCCCCAGCTGACTCTGGGCTCCAGGCAGCCCTGGCACTTTCAAGCACCCTCACCTGTTTCCCCCACCTTGCTGCCTCTATCGGGGGGGGTGGGAGGAATGCAACTAGTCAACTTGTGTGTTGACTAGTCGTTCACATCCCTAACGACAAGAGCATTTTCTTCTCATCCATTAACAAGTCTTTATAATTCCAGTGTGTCAGAGCTGGTTTCACACATATATCTGATTTTTGCAGCAAAAGTAACTGAATCTTTGCTTAAATTATCACAGGAGGGCAAAGAATATACAGAGTTTGAATGGGATTTTAGATCGGTGTGTGTGTCTTTTAATAACCAGGAATTAACAGATACAGAAAAAGACAAGATATCAGAATAATATAATATAAGCAGAAGGTGGATTGTATATAGAGTATTTGCTTTCTAAACCTATGGAAAACACACACACTTTTTTTTGCATGGGTAGTAGTGTCATCTGTCTTTTTGCTGGATGTTTTATTCTGCGGGGCAGTGTCAAATTCTTGAGAGACTTTTTTTTCTTTTCCTAAAGGAGAATTAAATGTTTTCTATTTTGTTTTATTTTTGAATTGTTTTCTAAGTGTACATTTTGCTAATAAATGAGGAATGGTATTCTATGTAATATATTACTGTACATGATAGTTCACATGTGCCAGATTATGGATGGTAGTGTGCATAGGCACATGACAGAAAACTTGTAGTGGAAAATGGCATAGAAGTTGGTCAGGTCTCTTCTGTCCCTGCTGAAAAAAGTCTTCTGCCTGTTTTATGTAACAGGAGCTGGAAAAGGACTGAGGCATAGGCACTTCAGAGAGTAATATAGGAGTAATGGCAAACAGTTAACATATTTATGTGTATACCATACACTGCTTAATGGAGAGTGATTTCTATGCACAACTGTTCATCCAGACCATTCCTAATTGTTGGGCTACTGTTGACCATAACATGGATGACATCAATTGTACTTTAGCAATGTATGTGTGTGTATGGGTGTGGATGTGTTTGTGTGTGTTACGCTTTCGTTATTCAGCAGTCAGAATGTTACTCCTTTTTTGGAAATTTAACATACTTTCTCTTGAATTACATCTAGATTTTTAATTATTGGAAAATATAATGCACATGTTAAAGACAGAAGCAAATCCTTTCTTCCTACCGCTAGCTGACAGATCTGGCTAAGTAGCAAAATGAGTGTGGTTGCTCTGTGCAGGAGAGAGGCAGTAGAATAGGATGCACCTTTGCAAGAGAGCATGCAATTCTTGTGCTCACTAGATCTGTGCTCCAGGGGGCTCCATGGAGGAGTAATTTGGTTGGTGAGGAGGGCCAGTCATACATTCAGTATGATTGGGATTGCTGGGCCATGTCCCAAAATGGAAGGTACAGCTGCTGAAGATGGTAATGATGCTCCTAGCTTGTAGTAGTAGCTGTATAGTGGCCACCAGAGCTACTCTGTTGCCTAGCTAGCGGTGATGGCAGTAGGATGGTGGTGGAGCAGATGGAGTCCCCACCCTAGATTCCCGCAGAACTTCCTTCTGTCTGTTTGCTCAGAATTTGCTCCATAGTAAGTCATGTCAATTTTCCCCAACTTCTTTCCAATTATAGTCCAAACTACATTATCAAGTGACATAAACACATACAGATATTAAGGGCCAGGGTTTCGAAACAGCTCAGCACATGCAAATGGGGCAAATTTTTAGAAGAATTCAGCTCCTATTTAAACACCAAGACAAAGACCTGATTCTCCTAAGTGCTGAGCAACCAATGAGCTGAGCTCTCTTGAAAATCTAGCCTTGAATGAATAACTGATAATAAAGTCTGCAGTCTTGTCCTCTCATCAATGATATTGCCCCTTTTCAAAATAGGGCTGGCCAACATTTTTCTGTCTCAACTGGCTTTTTAAAGAAAATTGGGTTTTCAACTGAATGAAAAACTTTTTTTTCCTGTGAAAAATTTTCATTTTTGATCAAACGAACATGTTGTTTTGCAAAGGCTAACACAGTGCCTCTTGATATGGATGTCTTGTGTCCCCATCCTCCTCTCATGGCTGGGTTTTCCAGCCAGACCTCTGCTCTCATAATGCTGGTAGAGTTCTGAGGTATCATGTGTGCAACTTGGTTTCCAGAGAATTGAGTTTGAGTTTTTGTATTTTACAGACCAGCCAATATAGGTAGAATCAAAAAATGGTAGACAACAGTCTTCTTTTTTCAATGAAAGACACAGTGGCACAGAAGTGTCTGTGAGAAGCAAGGAGGGAAAAAGGATGAATGTATTATTCCCTTTATTTTCAGCATGATTTCATTTTGTTCTTGCCGCTAAAGGAAGAGAAGATGCTCATATGAAATCAAAAAATGCTCAGGTCTGCTCCTCCAAATGGCTCTCCAAATTGGAACAAATTATACACATCAGTGCTTATACTTCAAGGCTACATCTACACTGGCATGAATTTCCGAAAATGCTTCTAACGGAAAAGTTTTCCGTTAAAAGCATTTTCAGAAAAGTACGTCTAGATTGGCAGGATGCTTTTCCGCAAAAGCACTTTTTGCGGAAAAGCGTCCGTGGCCAATCTAGACGCAGTTTTCCACAAAAAAGCCCCGATCGCCTTTTTCATGATCGGAGCTTTTTTGCGGAAAACAGTTCTATGCTGTCTACACTGGCCCTTTTGCACAAAAGTCTTCCGGAAAAAGACTTTTGCCCGAACGGGAGCAGCATAGTTTTTCTGGAAAAGCACTGATGATTTTACATGAGATCGTCAGTGCTTTCCCGGAAATTCAAGCGGACAGCGTAGACAGCTGGCAAGTTTTTCCAGAAAAGCAGATGATTTTCCGGAAAAACTTGCCAGTCTAGACACAGCCCAAGTATCCTACACTTATTCTTACCAGTAGCCAGTGTTTCCACAAAACTGATCTGCTGCTGATTTTCTTTGAAAGGGTTGAGCAATCACACACATGGGCGTATACACACAGAGCCATTACAGAATGCATAGTATATATGAAATTATTTTATTAAAATTTAATAGAGGTATATTACAAAGGCCTAAAATTTATCTAACGTAGACTTATTCACTTAAAGACATTAATAGATGTCATAAGTTTATAGGGGGTTAATTTTATATGGAAAGAGAAAATCAAGAAAGCAAACACTTTGGGAATGGTTATAGCTAACACTTGGGTACTAGGTTTTAAATTGACTTCAGAGGTTGTCAATTATATTAAATTAATCTATGACTTTGAACTGAACTGAGACAGCATGGCTAAGGCAGGGGAGTTGAAATTAGGTGACCTGCATTCTTATTTGAAGATCTGCCACTGACTTGCTGGCTTTCCTAAGGGTTAAATAATATCTCTGAGCTTGTGGCCATGGAGAGTTTCTTGGCAGTGGAGCGAGTGCCAGTCTGCTACACCTTGTGGGGTAGGATGTTGTGGGGCTGAGCAGAGAGATGAGCATCCATTGCTATCTGGATTCATCTTTCCCTGGCCCTCCCCTGAGAAACTACCCACTGCCCAGCCCTGAAGCTTTCTGCTCATATGGGAATTTGCCCCTGTTCTACATTTGAGAAAAGTGGATTAAGAGGCAACAGCTAGAATTTAAGCTGGACTCCTCATTGTTTTTGCAGATACAGACTACAACAGCTATGCCAGGCTCTGGTAGCAGAGACAGTGCCTCCTGAAGGCCACACTTTCTATCTAGGTTTCTATCTCTTTGAGAGGGGTGGGGCTTAGCACACAAGCCTCTAATCACCATCTCTCATTAGCTAGCCTTAGCAGAGAGCTGCCCAGTGTCTTGAGTTTTGTGGCTCATACTTTAAGGTGTTCAAAGTTCTCCCCATTCCATGTAGAGGGAGCTTTTTGGATTGCAGTGTTGTCCCTGTAATTCTCTAGGCCCCTAAACATTAGGGCTGTGTCTACACTGGCACCCTTTTCCGTAAAAGGGATGCTAATGAGACACTTCGGAATTGCAAATGCCGGGGGGGGATTTAAATAAGCCCTGCGGCATTTGCATGAACATGGCTGCCGCTTTTTTCCGGCTCGGGGTTTTGCCGGAGAAAAGCGCCAGTCTAGATGGGATCTTGCGGAAAATAACCCCCTTTCCGGAAGATCCCTTATTCCTACTTGAAAGGATTGCAGTAGGAAAGTAGGAATAAGGGATCTTCCGGAAAAGGATTTATTTTCCGCAAGATCCCGTCTAGACTAGTGCTTTTCTCCGGCAAAACCCCGAGCCAGAAATAAGCGGCAGCCATGTTCATGCAAATGCCACGGGGGATATTTAAATCCCCCATGGCATTTGCAATTCCAAAGTGCCTCATTAGCATCCCTTTTACGAAAAAGGGTGCCAGTGTAGACACAGCCTAGGTGTTGCAACACTGAGAATCACAAAGCCTAAAAACTTTTTGTGGATCTGGGCCTTAAAGGATAAAAATGGGGAAACAGCTTGCATGCAAAGGAAACACAATCAAAACAAAACATTCTGAATAATATACATGTACACATTTTTAACTAAATGACAAATTAGTTTTTGTGAATTGGTAAGTTAAAGTTACAAGAAAAACTTAGAAGTTTTTTTAAAAAAAACAGGACTTATTTTTCAATCTAACAACATTGCATTGCTTATTTCAGCCAATGTGCATCATCTTCTCTTTTAAAAGTCCATGCAAATGGAAAGTTTAATGCAATTTCCTATCCATGTTACAGTGTAACTAGCATGGAAAGTCTCCTTGTCTGACTCCTAGGCAGTTGTGCCAGATTTAAAGATACGGTATTTCTTATCTGTATTTTCTTTTGGCTCTGGTTTCTTTTTGCAGTTCAGAATGCAAAAAACTGTCAAAAATTAAAAAATCCCACCTGTTTTAAGAAACAATAAGTTAAATAAAATCAACAAGCAAATCCAGTATTGGGAGCAACAAAGAAGAATTACTAGTTTAAGAAAGTATTATTTCAGAGATTGTAGCTTAGTCCTTTGCCATTTTGAAAGCTGTTGCCATTTGCTTTCCATTTCCGGTAAACATATAGATCATATATATTAGGATATCTTGATTTGCTGTGCTTGCATCTTCATGTACCTCTAGAAAAGAACAGGACATTGATAGTTACTGTTTGTAACGTGGCATTCCTTTTGTTTTAAAAACACTATAGTAAACACACTCAAAACAGAAATTAAATGGATCTTTAACTTTTATGCAACTGACAAATACAAATTTTCAACATGATGAGCTGGGGGTTAGCAGTATGATTCTCATTACTACTACTATTGGACTAACACAGTGCACTATGCTGTAGGTGTTCTATGAGGAATCAAAATAGCGGTGGTTCAAATGAAAATAGCGTAGTACGTTCCAGAATGGTATTGTAGTAGTAAACGATAGTAATCAGTTGACACTGAGGCACTGTTCTCACAAGTTCAGGAACTGGCATTGCTCAAACCTTTAGGCTGCGTCTAGACTGGCATGATTTTGCAAAAATACTTTTAATGGAAAAGTTTTTCCGTTAAAAGTATTTCCGCAAAAGCGTGTCTAGATTGACATGGATGCTTTTGCGCAAAAAGTGCTTTTGCGCAAAAGCATCTGTGGCCAGTCGAGACACGATTTTGTGCAAGAAAGCCCCAATCGCCATTTTAGCCATTGGGGCTTTTTTGCGCAAAACAGTTCTTCCCTGTCTATACTGGCCCTCTTGAGCAAGTATTCTTGCACAAGAGGGCTTTTTCCCCAAGCAGGAGCATGAAAGTATTTGCGCAAGAAGCACTGATTTTGTACATTACTAAGTCTGTGCTCTTGCTCAAATTCAAGCGGCCAGTGTAGACAGCTGTCAAGTTTTTGCGCAAAAGCAGCTGCTTTTGCGCAAAATCTTGCCAGTCTAGACACACCCTTTTGTGGGTGTGATTAACCTAAGGTATTAATTTAGAAGAGTAAAGTTCTGATGGCACTGCTATCAGACATTATTGTATGCTAAACAGTGTAACACTAATGCAGCCATGCTTCTTAGTAATGAAAGAATAGTTTTGGTGCTATCTTAAACTATCCCTTCATTGAAAGAGTCAAAAAAGTTCTTCCAGACATACAAATGTGCACTTTATATGCTACATACATATCATCTATCACCTATAAGCCACACATACCCTGAGCACCTGTGGGTTACTAGCATCTTAGCAAGGAGCACTGGCCATCAGCTCAAGGAAAGAAGGCTACAGGCAGAAAAAATACTTTTGGAAAGGGAGAACTTCTAGCGACATTTTTACTGGGTCCTCAGTGCATGATCATTTTCACAGGAACTCCCGCACAGTTACTATTTTTCAAGGTAATTTTCTACCCTTGTATACCCAATATGCAGTTCTCACTGTGGCATGGTGTAAATTACAAAGTTGGCGATTTTCATTTTGCTTGCACAGAGAGAGGAACTGTCTGAGGCAATGAACATGAGTAACAGAACAGTCAACCAACCTTGAATCAGAGGTCTCATTTCAAAAAGGTATGTGCCATGGTGAGGCAGGCCTGGGCTATGGGGAAATTATGCCACTCCAGTTAATATAACACATAATCATGGTAGTGAATGGTGATGTCTCTTTTTTAGACACTGCAAATGTTTCAGCATGTTCATTCATTATCAGTAATAATGTACTCTGGCAACTGTTGATGAATAGCAGGGACATGCTGAGTCGGTGCAAGCTCTCACAAGCCTAGTGTCAAAATGATTGGGAAACATACGGATCTCCATTGCTCTTTGGCGGTCAGTGCAGCAGAAATTTGTGGAAAAATAATACCTGATGTATGTGAGGGTATTTGAGAAACAGAGTTGGAGTAAATTTGTGTTTTTTCTTCTTTTCAGATGAAGATTGCATCACAGTTTTAACAGCTGACTCCTCTTAGATGAGATATGAGCTGTGAACTTTCACCAGTTGAAGGCTTTGCAAACTTTAGCCTGTGATTGTCAATTTCCCAGTTTTCTGTGCAGCAGAATGATCTGACAGTTGGACATGGATATTCAAGTTCAATTTAAGCAATACTGAAGGTTGCAGAAGAAGTTTGGATGACGGGTTGTATTTTATTAGACCGCTTTTTATTGACTCCCTTAGGCTCCCCACACATCACTGCCGTCCAATTGTGTTCTGTGGTTGTTTACCCAAGGGGCCTGGGTCTTATGTTTTTACTTTGCTTCTTTTGGGGGTTCTGCAAAGTATGTGATATGCAATGCCTTGTACCTTGAAGAAATTGATACTTTTAGCTGGAATTTTCTTGACTATTGTTAACTTAAAGATTGTTTCAACTTGATTGAACCAGATTGTTGGAGTTCCCATCATTCTTCACACCTGGCTTTGCTTTTGCTTGAAGACATGAAAGGGAAATGTTGTAAGGTGAAGCAAATGAAGACCACTACTATCAGAGTGAAGGTCAAGACAAGGTGGTAAGTGTTCAAGCATGAAAGAGAGAGCCTGTGTACCTTTCTCCATCTATACTGTCCTCTATCATCAAGCAGTTTCTACAAGTTAACGCCTTGTAGGGTATGTTTACGCTTGGAGCTAGGAGCATGATTCCTGCTTGACGAAACATACTTGCCCTAGGTGTCACGCACTAAGAACAGTATGTAGCCATGGCAGCAAGAGCTGCAGAAGAAGGTACTCACCCTGCATGTCCATCTGAGATCCTCAATACATACTTGAGTGGTGGGGCCATCTGCTGCTCACCCTCCCATGGCTACATTCTATGTTTAATGCACTGGCTTAGTGAGAACTAGCATGGGTATGTCTCCTCGAGCTGCAAATCACACGCCCATCTCCAAGTATAGATGTACGCCAAGTTCTTAGACATTATCCTATACATACACATACGATCAAACCATAATGCCCTCTGTTGGGAAGCTACAGCAGTGCACCTGCATCAGTGCTGTTGTGCTACTACTGTAAGCACTGTCATGAAGATGTAGCCTGAGTAAAACATCTTTGTTACTTAAGAGCCTCTTTGGGTTCCTTTAATTCAGGAGTAGGAAACCTTTTTTGGGATGGGGGCCACTGACACACAGAAAAAATCAGTTGGAGGCAGCACACAAGTGAGATGTAAAAAACCCAAACAACCCACACTATGGCCCCCAACTGAGAAGAAGAAAGACACTCCCCACATTCCCCTCATACGCCAGAGCCTAGGGGGCCCAGCTTAGTAGATTTTCTGTGCTCCAGCCTCCAGAGGAGTAGCAGGGGGACTGGAGCACCAGCGTGGGCTCCCCAATGCTGGGGGGTGGGCCCTGAGTCTTGGGGGCTGGATCCAGGCAAGTGAGGGCTGCATCCTGCCCCCGGGCCTGAGGTTCCCCATAGGGATGTTAAGGATTAGACAACAAATACTAATTGGGTAGTCGACAGGATCTATCAGATAGAGGCAACAAGGATAGTCTACAGGATCTATGAGATGGAGGCAACAAGGATAGTTGACAGGATCTATCAAATAGAGGCAACAAGGCAGGGGAGGAGAGGGAGTACTTCAAAGTGGCAGTGCCACACAGAGCCCGGAGTTAATAGCTTCCTGCAGTGCTGCTGCTTTGAATGCTGCAGGAGGCATTTCAAAGGGTCAGTGCTGCGTTGAGCCTGGGATCAGCTGGGGACTTCCCAGCTGACTCTGGGCTCTGTGTGGCATTATCCCTTTAAAACACCATTGCGTCATTTCAAAGGGGTAGTGCTGCCCTATTGACAAATCGAATAATCAATGCAAAAATGCATCAACTATTCAATTAGTCAATTACACGGTACTTAACATCCTGAGTTCCCCACCCCTGCTTTAATTTAACCTCTTTGGCTATTATATTGAAATTGGATATTTCTGCACTGAGTAGTTGGTGTAGTTTGTTCCCCACTACATGCCAGTTCAGTGTCATTCCATCTGTCACTCCACAGAAACACAACTGACTGCATATGGCTGATCACCAGTAGAGTGGAACTCAGTTTTGGCAATCACTGCTTATACTGCTCATTTGAGCTGCAGGAATCTGAAATTACTTTCCCAAAGCCCTTTTGTATTTTGATGTTTCAGCCTCTTGCTTATACTGAGCTCTGAAGCATTTGGTTGTAAGGACAAACATGGGACTATTTTCCGTGATTTATGCATGGCTTTAAGGATCATTTGGCCGGAGGTTAGGAATTTGAAAGCTTGAATCAGTATTATTTCTAATATGACTAACCAGTCTGGACATGAGTTCCACTAGGCATATTAATTCTTGCCTTGCAAAATGGAAATTTTCCTTTTGTGCTGATGTTTTATTTGAGAAGTTTGTTTTCTAAATCTTGTAACGATAAGATAGAGCAATCAAAATATGGTTGTCCATATTTGTCCTCCTAACTAAAAGAAGAGTTTTAGCTGTGGAGCTTGGATCCAAATACATACTTCCATAAAGTTCAAGACATGTCATCTTGTAACAAGAATATACTCTCCCTTTTTCAGAGGGAGCATTAAAGAGTGCATGTGTGAGTGTGTTGGGAAGGGGGAATGGCAAGAGGAAGAATAACAAGACAAAGATACAATCACTGATCATCCTGGACATGCACAGAATTAATTTGGTATTTTACATATGTAAGTTATATTTTCAAAAATGGATACCTAAGATGTGAAATGAATGGCTCTAGGCAAACATAAGTAAATGTTATTTCACTATCAGTTTCCTTTTTTTAAATATTTGCACACATTGCTCCATGTTTGAGTGCGTAAAAGAGATGCACAGTTTTGAAAATGTGAACCTTTAATCTTATAAGTATTCTATGCCACTATAGCCACAAACACTGAGATCGCAATCAATTAATTAACAGATTTACAAATATTTGCTTCTTTTCTTCCTTTCAATCATAATGACAGAAAACACAATAGTAACACAGAAACGTAACCTAATGGGGCTGTAATTTCTGTTGTTACCCAAGATGTTATTATGTGTTCTTAATATACTGTGCAGAGCAAATATATGCCTAATGAGAAAGAATATAGATATTCACATAAAGTGACTTATGGCAGCACACAAGTTTTTTTTGTACTATAATATTTCAGAAAGCTTTATGGGGTGTAGCTGCTTTGACAGAAAACAAGACAAACTTGATAATGGATTTGTAAACAAAAAGGTGGTGTCACCTGCCTAGCATTCAACTCAATAAAACTTAAGTTAGAGAGTCTCACTCTAGTGTACTGCACACCTTTGGCTAATAGAATATGGAACACTTTTGCCTGGTGACTGTGCAATGACCAGTGGATAGTTAGCAGGGCTCTTAGCTGACCAGTTTCTACATTGCAAAACCCAACCTACATTGTACACCCAAGTGTACTGTCAACAAGTACACTTGTTGACTGGCCTGAAAGAGAAGACAAGGATTAAACAGAGAGTTATTTGATCTCAGTGGTTGCTCATCACGTGTAAAAATGTGCCACTCATGCATATGCTTCACTATTAGATTTAGGAGCATTCATTTAAATTCCTGTTTTTGAACATCTTAGCCCCAGTTGTTCACAGATAAGCAAGTGTAGTGAGAGTCAGGGGAAAATTCAGAAAAGAGTCTCTGAAGGAAAGTGCAGAGAGCCTAGTGAGAGTCTGAGTCAATGTAACTTACATCTCTTCGGGTGTGTATCACACTGCTTAGCTCTGGTCTATGCTACCAAGACTGGTCGATACAAGGCAACTTACATCAATCTAACTCTGTGAGCACCCTCTAAAATAAATTTCATGGATATAACTCGCTAAACCAACTTTATAACTTCACCTCTGTGTAGGGTTGCCAAATGGTTGAAACAAAAATACCGAACACTCCCCCCCCCCCCCCCAAAAACAAAAAAAACACACCGGGAAAAAATTCTGTTGAAGGAAAAAAACAAGGGGGGATGGGAGGGGGAGACCACAAAAAAAAAAGACTCCAAGAATTATTAAGCAAAAAATAAAATAAAATAAAATAAAATAAAATAAAAGAGCATGTTCCCTTTAAGATTGAGTGCAGAGATAGAAACAGGGGAACGGTTGAACACTAAGACCCAGGCTGCTTCCCCTTGGTTGGCAGCCATTTTGTGCCAGCAGCCTTGTGGAACCAGGTAAACATGGGTTCTGGGGGTGTTGGGAGCCAAGGGGATCGGGGGAGGCCAGGCGCTGAGTGTTTATAGGGTTGCCAGGTGCCTGGCATTTTCTCTTCCTGGCTGGGGAAAAAAAATCAGAAAATACTGGACATTTTAGGTGTCTGGCATTCTCTGAATTTTTTACTGGACAGGAGGTGAAAATACCGGAGTGTCCGGGTGAATATTGGACACTTGGCAACCCTACTTCTGTGAGAGGAGCAGCACAGGTTGACATAGTTAGGTCAACGGAGTGTCAGTGTAGTCACTGCATTGCTTACATCCGCTGCTGCTGCCGCCTTTCAGAAGCTATCTCACAATGCTCCCCACTGACAGGTAGATTGGTGCAAGTGCTCCTGGTAAGGACACACAGCATTGACACAAGAAGCATAGTGTGGACATGCAAAAGCAATTTAATTACTGTACTGGCTGTATGCCAACATGGCTTAGGTTATCTTAATTTTATAGGGTTACCATACCATTAGATTCTCTTGCACTCCCTTAGACCCACACTGATTTACCAACATGTAATTTATGCAATCTTGCCCATCACTTCTGGATTTGTCTTTAAGCCTTTGGGTTACCCTATTAGTGCATATAGGACTTACTCTTGATCTTCCTGTTGTTCTGGAATATGCTGAATAACTTCATAAACTGTACTGTGTAAATCCTGCCCTTGGACAAAGTCAGAGCTAGAAACAGAATGACTTGGAACCTAAAAGTAACAGACAATATTTTTGCTATGAATACAGATGGGAAAGCTGGACCAGTAACAAAACATAGACTAACAAGACTCTCTTCCCTCCCCTCCCCCTTTTAGGACAGATGCTCTTCTCTGATTATGTTCATATTGCTCAATTTTATTAGTTTTGATTTTGAGGAAGGGAATCACACTTATGATATGGCTTCCACAGACTTAAACACAGCTAGAAACCAAGAAACGTTAAGCTGCACCTACTGCATTAAGGGTAAAATGGGCTTTGCATTACCGAGCTACAAATAATACAAGGAGAAATAAGCCGGTGAATAAAAGCTGTGGACAAATGACAGAAGTAGTTAGAGAAATAATTCAGAATACACACTACCCTCACACTTCCAACACTAAAAAAGGCATGGAAATGTGCAGTCTACCTAAGTCCAAGGAAAGCTGCAGCGAGCTAGCATAAGAAATGAGATTAAATACTGATCTCAACCACACTGGTATAAATGCAGAGTGCCTGCAGTGGAGTTGCTACAGTTTGGCTGTATCTACATTGGCACGATCTTGCGCCAAAGTGGCTGCTTTTGTGCAAAAACATGCTGCCTGTCTACACTGGCGGAGAGTTCTTGCATAAGAACACTGATGTTCTAATGTGTGAAATCAGTGCTTCTTGCGCAAGAACTATGATGCTCCCGCTCAGAAATAAGCCCTCTTGCGCAACTGTTCTTGCGCAAGAGGCCAGTGTAGACAGGCAATATGAATTTCTTGTGCAAGAAAGCCCGATGGCTAAAATGGCCATCGGAGCTTTCTTGCGCAAGAGAGTGTCTACACTGTCACAGATGCTCTTGCGCAAAAGCACATCTCTTGCGCAAAGGCACATGCCAGTGTAGACGCTCTCTTGCGCAAACACTTTAACGCAAGAACTCTTGCGTTAAAGAGTATTTGCGCAAGATCATGCCAATGTAGACGTAGTCTTCTAGAACCCATCCCAGTGCCTCTAATTCTCTGGTGTACAGTCTTTCTTTCTTTACTCTCTGAGGCCTTGACTCTGGAAGGCTTGTGAAGATTTAACCAGGCAACTGGTAAGCCTCATCCTTAATGGGTGAGGCTTACCAGTTAAGGATAACTGGCAGGGGCTGCAGCAGTTTCCCACCTGTGGCGAGGGAGGGGGCACTCTAGCCCAGCCTCAAGTGACCCTGCCCCCCCCCTTTAATTGGTTATCTGGTTAAACAATATGTTTAACCAGATAGGGATGTAAAATCCTGTTTAATTGGCTAATGGAAATGTGCCCGACTATGAGATGAGACTAATCCTAGTAAAATCAGTGAGTCTGTTTGTGTTTTAAGAACCTTGCAGAACTGGGCTCTAAACTGCTGACTCCTGATATCTTACTTAATATGGAGATATACTTATCTCAAAGAACTGGAAGGGACCTTGAAAGGTTATGGAGTCCAGTCCCCTGCCCTCACGGCAGGACCAAGTACCATCCCTGACAGATTTGCCCCAGATCACTAAGTGGCCCCGTTAAGGATTAAACTCACAACCCTCACGATGTTCAAACCACTGAGCTATTCCTCCCCCCCCCCCTTCTTGAGCACTCAGAGATGCTCTTCTTCCTTCTGTAATGCTAGTGTTAGCTAATGTTAAAAACACCTGTTTTCCTTATCTATGCTACAGGTCACTCGGGGGTATGAACCATCCACACCCCTGAGCAATATACATTTCATTGACCTAAGTGCCTCCATAAAGGTGTCAGCTATATTAAGCTGATAGGAGAGCTCTCTCCCACTGGCTTAGAGCATCTCCACCACAAGTGCTATAGTGGTGAATCTTCATCAGTGCTGCTGTGAATGCTGTAGGACAGATGTAGCCTAAATGTAGGATTGCTTAACAGAACTAACCTTGGTGCACCTTTGTGAATCTGGCATGTCCCTGTTGCTTAACACATAAATAAGCAGAGTGAGTAAAAGTGCTGCTGAATAAGACATTGAAATATCTACATAGAGGCATCTCTTGTGGCCCTTTCAGCAAGCCACATAGAGATTCTCATGTAAATACTACAAACATTGTAGTAAATAAAATAGAGCCTTAATTGGTTGGCTACTGATTTATTGTTAAAACACATACTGTAGGAACACCAGTAGGATCTGGAAAAGCAACAAATTCATAGATTCCAAAGTCATCCAGAGCACTTTCATGCCCTAAAATAAAAACATGGTATTAATAGGTAACATAAATGCAAACAAGAACACTTAATAAGAGATGGACAAACTCATTTGGCCTACGTTTGAATTTCCGTGGATTCAGAGACTTTGAAAGTGCTGCTTTGTTCTACTGTTCCACCCCCTGGTAGAGCTGGCTCACTTCTCAGATCTTAAAGCAGCGACACTAATGTTTAAAGTCGTGCTTAGCTGCATTTAATGGGCTATTACACTGTTGAAGATAACTGGAGAGCAGTGCAGCTTTGGCCATACCCCTTCATTGCCCCACTTTTCATATTCTCCCTATGCTGAGAGACAAGTTCCCTAGGATAGAGCATTCCCACTGAACTAGTTAAGCATCTCTATTGCTGCTCCCTGGTATGTGGAAAGAAGATTCAATCTACTTTAGCTAATCTAGCTCAGTATTTATTTCATGTCTCAAGTATCTGAGCACTGAAATGGTCTAATACATTCCCCATGGCTCCATGAAGAGGCCCAGCTCTGTTCTTCAGGTGCTGGGACTGGAATTTGACCGTATGCTTCCATTTCATTCTTTAGCTTTACCTGAGAATGTCTGTGCTTTTCTGTAATCTGCTCCAGGCCTAGAAAACATAAACATGACTTTCAGTTTGATCTCATGGGCTAAGAAAAGAAATCTGAGACCAAAAAAATCCCCTCTTTTTGGGAAAGACACAAAGCCAAACAAAATTATTTATTTTGCTACCTGCTCTGCAACTTCCGATGTATAACTGAAAAGAAAAGATAAAGGAAAAATCAACCTTTTTGTAATAAAGTCCAGAAAGTACATCTGAGGTGTGTTTAAGTTTCACCTACCTTTATGTGGCTGATATCTTTTCCATAAGAATACAAGGGACAAAGATACGATCAAAAATAATGAAATTCCTGTTATTACTGCTAGAGATGACAAAGATTTTCCTTTCTGAGCAAGTTTCTCCAGTCCTGTGTCAAAGAAGAACAGATTCATAGCTAGTTCTTCACTGTATATAACATGTTCCTGCATTTTCACATAGAAGTGTATCCAAACACAGTTTGTGTTCAGCAAACCTTGCACAGAGATCATTCCTAGAGAGTATTATAAATTAGGTAATATAGTGTTTTCAAAGACATACTTGAAATGGCAACTTTGTATGTTAATAACTTGCATTTCAGAAACCACTCCAAAACATGTATGGTATCAGGAATTACGTGGTATGAGCATTATGGTAGCACCAAATACAAAATAAAAAAAGTGTCTCTTTAAAGTATTTTTGAATTTAACCTCACAGCTCCACAAGGAAATATGTAAATAGTCCTACTCTTGCATAAGGAGATGGAGCCTCATATATGTCTACACTGCACAGTTTTTCAGAATAAGCTATTCCAGAATAATTATTCCAAAATGGCTTATTTCAAAATAACACATCTACACTGCAGGGAAGCCTCAAAATTAGTCTGAGTCAGGCTTCCCTAATGTAAATGTGCTACCTCCATTTGGAGCCCCAGGAGGAATAACTTAGAATGGCTCTGGTGAGGAGCTATTTCAAAATAGCAGAAATGGAGCGTCTACACACGCCTTATTTCCAAATTGCTATTTTGGAATAGGTGTTATTCATCATAGAATGAGGTTTATAGAAGCTGGAATAAGCGTTTGTTATTTCGAAATTATTTCAAAATAACAGCATTGCTGTGTAGATGCTCGCATTGTTATTTCAGAATAAAGGCCATTATTCTGAAATAACTTGCTGTGTAGACATACCCACAGGGAGTAGATTATTGGATTAAGGTTAAGCAGGAAATCAATAGTGAAGTTGGGACTAGAAATTAGATTTTCTTAGTTCACATCCTGTGAATTAAAATCCTTTGCAAACCCCTTCTTCTTATGTAAATTGTTACCGATGTTATTATAATATACAGCCACTCCATATAGAAGACAGCCAAATTCTCTTTCCCTCCCTGAATTAGTACCACTTTCTAAACAGATACTTTAATTCAAATTAACATACCGTATATTCCGGCGTACAAGACGACCTCTGAAGTTAAAAAACATCCCCCAAAAATCGGGGGTCGTCTTGTACGCCGGATGCCCCGCCGCCGGAGCCCCTCGGCGGCTTTGAAAGCCTCGGGGGAAGCCGGCGGCGGGGCATCCCAGGCGCGCATGGGCTGCCCGCCCGCCGGAGCCCCTCTGCGGCTTTGAAAGCCTCAGGGGAAGCCGGCGGCGCGAGGGCTCCGGAGGGGGGGCAGCCCATGCGCGCCTGGGATGCCCCCCCGCCGGCTTCCCCCGAGGCTTTCAAAGGCGCGGAGGGGCTCCGGCGGGCGGGCAGCCCATGCGCGCCTGGGATGCCCCCCCGCCGGCTTCCCCCGAGGCTTTCAAAGCCGCCGAGGGGCTCCGGCGGGCGGGCAGCCCATGCGCGCCTGGGATGCCCCCCCGCCGGCTTCCCCCGAGGCTTTCAAAGCCGCGGAGGGGCTCCGGCGGGCGGGCAGCCCATGCGCGCCTGGGATGCCCCCCCGCCGGCTTCCCCCGAGGCTTTCAAAGCCGCGGAGGGGCTCCGGCGGGGGGGCAGCCCATGCGCGCCTGGGATGCCCCCCCGCCGGCTTCCCCCGAGGCTTTCAAAGCCGCGGAGGGGCTCCGGCGGGGGGAGCCCAGGCGCTCCTGGCGGCTTTGCTCCCGGTGCCTCTGGTCTGCTGGGGACCATCTCCAGCAGACCAGGGACACCGGGAGCAAAGGAGGCGGAAGGGCGCTGGGGTATAAGATGAAACCCTATCTTTTAATTTAAAAGATAGGGGGTCGTCTTATATGCCCAGTCGCCCTATACGCCGGAAAATACAGTAGAGCTGTTTGTGTTTTATCACTGTCTTCATAACAGTATACAAAAATATTACTATACTAGACAAAAACATAGTATTACACCATTGTGTCTGCAAGTCAATACCAAAATTTGACAGCTGCCAAAACATTCCCCCCCCCGGTGGAAATCTCATCCCCATTGAGATCAATGGAACTCTTGTCATTCCCATTCTGCATGATTTCTCTTTTTCCAAGATTTGTCTTTTATTGTCTACTTATTCAATAGTTATTATAGAATCATTTCCTGAAGCAGGAAGCACAACTCTGAAATGCTAATGCCCTGCCTAGGTAAGAGGCCTTACAAAGATCTCATCAGGGAGCATGGTCCCTGAACCTTAGCAGCATCCCATTTGGTACTACAGTAGTTGTCCCATACTCCTATGCCCTTGCTAACGGACTAGATGGGCACGGAACGGTGAGCCCACTGCAGCCTCTTAAATGGTACCAGAGCTACCACTCTGCTGTGTTCTCCTAGAGAAGCTCAGAAGGAATTCTGGCTGACTCCGGTGATATGTATCCCAAAAGTTTGAGCCACAATGTTAGTGGTACAACACCCAGCAGTGCCCTGGGCAGAAGCTTGCCTTAGTCTGCAGTACATATGTAAAAGGGAGTTTGAAAATGCACTTTATAATCTACAGTTCGGAAAATCATTTCTTCAAGTGTTTCAGACACAGTGGCTACATCTACACTGGCATCCCTTCTGGAAAAGGGATGCTAATGTAGCACGTCGGAATAGCAAAATCCCCCGCGGGATTTGCATTTACATGGCTGCCGCTTTTTTCCGGCTTGGGGATAAGCCGGAGAAAAGCGCCAGTCTAGACGTGATTCTCTGGAAAATAAGCCCTTTTCCGGAGGATCTCTTATTCCTACTTGAAAGAGATCCTCCGGAAAAGGGCTTATTTTCCAGAGAATCACGTCTAGACTGGCGCTTTTCTCCGGCTTATCCCCAAGCCGGAAAAAAGCGGCAGCCATGTAAATGCAAATCCCGCGGGGGATATTTAAATCCCCCGCGGATTTTGCTATTCCAATGTGTCTATTCTGCATCCCTTTTCCGGAAAAGGGGTGCAGTGTAGACACAGCCACTATGAAATAGGGATGAAGTTATTTATAGTCATTTCATGTCAAGAGACTGAACATCTGTTTTTATTATTTAAGAAGAAAGTGGAGTAAAGCTGAGGGCAAAGATTTATTGTATTTATCTGATCAAATTTCAAGAGGCTAAAATCATGTTTCTCCATGCAGTTTCATTCACTGATGTATAGCTGGAGGGAGGGTGACCACTTTCATTAGCTCTTGCTATAGACTGTGTCTTCCATTTTGTTTTGCAGATATTTTATGTTTATGCATAGCATGAAATGTTGCTCAGAAACACTTGGGCTGCGTCTAGACTGGCTAGCTTTTCCGCAAATGCGTCTGCTTTTGTGGAAAAACATGCCAGCTGTCTACACTGGCCACTTTGAATTTGTGCAAGAATACTGACGATCTAATGTAAGATTGTCAGTGTTCTTCCACAAATAGAATGACTCTTCGGGAAAAAGCCCTCTTGCGTAAATGCTTTTGTAGACAACTGAGAACCGTTTAGTGCAAAAAAGCCCTGATGGCGAAAATGGCGATCGAGGCTTTCTTGCGTAAAACCGCGTCTATATTGGCACGGACGCTTTTCTGCAAAAAGTGCTTTTGTGCAAAAGCATCCGTGCCAATCTAGACGCTCTTTTCCACAAATGCTTTTAACAGAAAAACTTTTCCGTTAAAAGCATTTGTGGAAAATCATGCCAGTCTAGATATAGCCTTGGAGTTGATTTTTGCCATTCAGACTCCAACCAGAGAACTATAGACTTCCTCATTTGAGTCACAGCACTGAAACCAAAACCATCAGGGAATTTTTTGTGGATAATTTGTTCACTTTAGGACTCTGGTCTTGTGAGTGTCAATATACGACAACCTTCTATTTGTTTTATACTGTCTTTAATTTGCCAGTAGAAAACATAGATACTACATCAATGAGGGCTTGATTGAGCCATGGGAAGATGTAGTGCAGAGTGAATAATCTGATGGGGATCACTAGGGGGCAATTTGACTCAGTGAAGGCATAGAGAGGCAGCACACGTGCTACTAGCCGTATGATGGGGGAGCTATTTACTAGCTTGCAGGCTACTGAGCAGTTCTACCACCCAGTGCGTTAGCCCTGCCTCTTCCTCAGCCACTTTGGGACACGGATTTCTCCCATGGAGAAAAAGAAAGGAGCAGTCTTTTTGCTCTCCAGACCTTGAGCACTGCAATTCTGCCTTCAGGGCTTGTGAAGAGGAATAAACTTATTTCGAAATAGTTATTTCAGGAGTTATTATTTCAAAATTATTCATGGGATACTTTCTTATGTAGCACTGTTCTTCCCGGAGATGCGATATGATTGTTTTTACAATGGAAACATTTCATTTTGTACTCAACACTACTGTATTAATATAACATTCTGACTGTCAGCAAGTGCTGTGTTAAAGCTATCTCAGCACCATGTTGGGCCTAGATGCAGGAGCCGCATCCTGCTTATATAGAGTGGCACATATATGGCAATGCCTAGATGGGAGTTATATCTTAATTTCCTTGCCTTGATATCCATGACTGGGTTTCAATGGATTTGCGTGTTAAGGGTATGTTTTCACATCAGTTAAACACCCTGACTGGCTTGTGTCAATCCACTTCAGCTTGTGGGAGTTGGGCAATCATTTTATTTAATTCAGGTGTACATTTTCTGGCTCAGGGTAGGGTCCCAGGGTCCAGGTTTCATCCTGACTCCAAACATCTACACAACAATTAAACAGCCCTGTCACCTGAGACTCACAATCATGAGTTAGCTGACATAGGCCACTCTTCATCTTGGATTAAACTTTGAGGAAGCCAGCTCAAGCTCCTGTTTTCAGCGAAGCACATTTAAATAAAATCTGCATCCAGTTTTTAGATCATCCTTGTCCTTCCCCTTCCCATAGCTCATTAGATCTCTTGGTTGGAGCAGAGCTCTAAGAAAGAATTTTAACGCACCAGCTGTACTTGTGCTGTGTATATTTTACAGTTCATGCATGAAAGGCTAACTTGCCAGGTACCAGTGCAAATGTTATTTGTCTCTCAAAGAGTCTGTCCCTAGTTAAATAAATAAAATGAACTATCACACCAAGTGTAAATATAAAAGAGATAGGGGGTATCCATGGCATCACACAGCAACAAATGTGTTTGATTACACAGTAACATTATAACCATATGCTATAGCTTGTAAAGTGCAGTGGTTCCATTTTCGCATTGCTAATAGGATCAAGAATTATAATGAAAGTAATATACTAGACTATTTCCAGACTAAAGGGTGCCAGTCAAATCAAGAATGACTCCATGAGAAGTAAAACCAATGTGGATTATAAACAAGTGTAATATTGCTCTCAATAGACATGCCAAATATTAAAAAAGAGTTTAATAGATGTTTTTGTGAGGCTAACTTACATATGATCACAGTAATACAGTGTATCAGTCATCATCATTAGGGAGTAGGGACTGAACCAAGATCTCCAGAGCTGAGGGTATATGTTGCTATAGCTTGAGATAAAGGATTAAGTTTCCTAGCTGGCTGCTATGATACGCTCATACCCTGTGTGAGAAAGATGTGATATACACTAAACATTGGGTTATCTATCCAAAAGTGGGCTGTTGACTGATGCTTTATTAGTGGAAATGTTCACAAAACTCCAGTTTTATAAATTATAGCAAATCAGACACAATATTTGCTATTCTTTGGTGTTAAAAAAAGTTCTTGATCTACAATCAGAAACAATATCTTGTGATTTAAATGATTAATCACATATCACAAATAAAACATAGCAAATGGTTGAAGTCAATAATTGGCAAATGAAACGAGGAAACAATTCTATGAAATATTCTGTGGTCCATGTGAATCATAAACATATGTGTAATTTTAGGAAGGGTCTTCAGACTATTCAAGAACAGAAATATACGCTAAATGTGTTGAATAATGTAGCCACAATCCATACTATAATCAATTCTAGCTTTCAGATTCTTGTACATATATCAGGGCTGAAATTTCCTTTCTGCTAATGCAGATGCAGGAATTCTTTAGAATACATACTGAAGGCACAGATAATTGGTCATTGGGCTGGAAGTGAAGATAGATATGTTTAATTCCCAAATCTGTTACTAAAATGTAGCTACAGCTTGTCACTCTACTTCCCAGTACTTCATTTATGGGATTTATAGGTCACTGATAGGTTTGTTGATCAGATTCTCACAGAAACTGCTGAATTATATGACTTCCTAACATTAGTAGTGTTGATCTTTGTTTCATTTGCTCATATCTGTTGCTGAGTCATACTAAAGCAAGCTTTTTTCAGTCTCTCTCTCCTCTCCCCGCTCCCCCAATTTTTAGAAGAACCAAATTCAAGTTTCAAAGTTATGAACTTGAAAGTTGGGAACTATTAGATTTATGGTTGCCCAAACTATCTTGTTTATCTACATGATCCCTGCTGTATGTAGGGCAAAAGAAACAATACGCCCTTTTAACAAACCTTCCACCCAAAAAAGTTCCACTCCATCAATCCTCTCTTTCCCAATCTAACCTCTCCTTCACCCAGAACACAGATGAGTCTTTAAATGAACCCTTTAAAAGAGTAACTACACTTTTATAGTCAAATAAAATTCAGCCTTACAAAATTCACCCTTAGAAGCCAAATAAAATTCACCCAAAATCTACATAGAAAACTCGTGTGCTAACATAAAGTAAATATTATTCCATCCAGGTTCGATCCTAGAAGGTCAATCTACAAGTAGTGCTCATGTCCATAATGAGATACATGCCTTTATTTTAAAATCTAACTCTCCAATAAAAACAAAACATCTTAGCTGACTGGATTAACTGTTTACAGCCGTTCTCTTTTTAGTTCTCTTGGCCTAAGTTGGACATATGTGTACAAAACCATATGCATGAATTTTAGCCGTAGGTGCAGAGAAATTTCAAAAGATCTTCTGAAATAGCTAAATTTGGTGCATATGCCTTAACTGGTATTTAAGTGTTGTGTAAGGCTCTTTATCTTAGGGCATGCCTACAGCGTTATTTTGAAATAACAAGGTGAGCATCCACACTGCCAGGCCTGTTATTTTGAAGTAATAACTCCTGCTTGTGAAGAGAAATAGTTATTTCAGGAATAGCTTTCTGCAGGAGACAAGGAGTCACCCCCCACAGTGGAGAAGACCAGGCCTTGCACCACCAAGGTTGAGCAGTCTCCTGCCACCACCGCGAGGAAGAAACATAGGGTAGTGGTGGTTGGAGACTCTCTTCTGAGGGGAATGGAGGCGCCCATCTGTCGCCCTGACAGTTCATCTCGAGAGGTATGCTGTCTGCCAGGGGCCCGTATCCGAGATGTTACGGAAGCATTGTCGAGGATTATCCGGCCCTCTGACTACTACCCCATGCTACTCATCCATGTGGGCACAAATGATACTGCCAGGTGTGACACTGAGTGGATCAAGCGTGACTACAGGGCTTTGGGAGTACAGGTGAGGGAGTTTGGGGCGCAGGTGGTATTCTCTTCGATCCTTCCTGTCAAAGGTAGGGGCCCGGGCAGAGAGAGGTGCATCCTGGAGGTGAATGCCTGGCTGCGAGGATGGTGTCGCCAGGAGGGCTTCGGCTTCCTTGACCATGGGGTGCTTTTCCAGGAAGGACTGCTTGGCAGAGATGGAGTTCACCTTTCCAGGAGCGGGAAGGCCTTGTTTGGACACAGACTGGCTAATCTTGTGAGGAGGGCTTTAAACTAGGTTCGACGGGGACAGGTGAGCAAAGCCCACAGGTAAGTGCTGAATGTGCGGTACTGGAAGATGGGTTGGAAATGGGGGGGACTACGGCCTATAATGGCAAGGAGAAAGGAGGGTCAGGGCACAACAGGGAGGCAAGATCAAATCAGTATCTTAGATGCCTATATACAAATGCGAGAAGTATGGGTAATAAGCAGGAAGAACTGGAATTGCTAACAAATAAATACAACTATGATATCATTGGTATTACAGAAACTTGGTGGGATGGGATGCACGATTGGAATGTTGGTATGGAAGGGTACGGCTTGCTCAGGAAGGACAGACAGGGAAAAAAGGGAGGAGGGGTTGCCTTGTATATTAAAAAAGTACACACTTGGACTGAAGTGGAGATGAACGTAGGAGATAGCTGTGTAAAGAGTCTCTGGGTTAAGCTAAAAGGGGTAAAAAATTAGGGTGATGTCATGTTAGGAGTCTACTACAGGCCACCTAACCAGGTGGAAGAGGTGGATGAGGCCTTTTTTAAACAATTAACAAAACTATCCAAAGCCCAAGATTTGGTGGTGATGGGGGACTTGAACTATCCAGACGTATGTTGGGAAACTAACACAGCGGGGCACAGGCTATCCAATAAGTTTCTGGACTGCATTGGAGACAACTTTCTGTTTCAGAAGGTTGAAAAAGCTACCAGAGGAGAAGCTGTTCTGGATTTGATTTTAACAAATAGGGAGGAACTATTTGAGAACTTGAAAGTGGAAGACAGTATAGGGGACAGTGATCATGAAATAATAGAGTTCATGATCTTAAGGAAAGGTAGAAGGGAGACCAGCACAATTGAGGTAATGGATTTCAGGAAGGCAGATTTTGATAAGCTCAGAGAACTTGTAGGTAAGGTCCCATGGGAAGCAAGACTGAAGGGAAAAACAACTGAGGAGAGTTGGAAGTATTTCAAAGGGACGTTGTTAAGGGCCCAAAAGCAAACAATTCCGCTATGTAGGAAAGATAGAAAATATGGCAAAAGACCAGCTTGGCTTAACAAGGAGATCTTGCACGATCTCAAAATAAAAAAGGAGTCCTATAAAAAATGGAAACTAGGACAAATAACAAAGGATGAATATAGGCAAGCAACACGAGAATGCAGGAGCAAGATTAGAAAGGCAAAGGCACAAAATGAGATCAAACTAGCTATAGGCATAAAGGGAAACAAGAAGACCTTTTATAAATACATTAGAAGCAAGAGGAAGACCAAGGACAGGGTAGGTCCACTGCTCAGTGAGGAGGGAGAAGCAGTAACAGGAAACTTGGAAATGGCGGAGATGCTCAATGACTTCTTTGTTTCGGTCTTTACCGAGAAGTCTGGAGGTGTGCCTAACGTAGTGAATACAAGCAGAGAGAGGGTAAGTTTAGAAGATAGGATACACAAAGAACAAGTTAAAAATCACTTAGGAAAGTTAGATGTCAGCAAGTCACCAGCTCCTGATGAAATGCATCCCAGGATACTCAAGGAGCTGATAGAGGAGGTATCTGAGCCTTTAGCTATGATGTTTGAAAAATCATGGAAGACAGGGGAGACTCCAGAAGACTGGAAAAGGGCAAATATTGTGCCCATCTATAAAAAGGGGAATAAGAACAACCCAGGAAACTACAGACCGGTCAGTTTAACGTCTGTTCCAGGGAAGATAATGGAGCAGGTAATTAAGGAAATCATATGCAAACACTTGGAAGGTAATAAAGTGATAGGGAATAGCCAGCATGGGTTTGTGAAGAACAAGTCATGCCAAACTAATCTGATAGCTTTCTTTGATAAGATAACAAGCCTTGTGGATAGGGAGAAGCGGTGGATGTCATATACCTAGAATTTAGTAAGGCATTTGATACGGTCTCGCATGATATTCTTATTGATAAACTAGGCAAATATAACTTAGATAGGGCCACGATAAGGTGGGTGCATAATTGGCTGGATAACCGTAGTCAGAGAGTTGTTAACGGTGCTAAATCCTGCTGGAAAGGGATAACAAGTGGAGTTCCGCAAGGGTCTGTTTTGGGACCCGTACTGTTCAATATCTTCATCAATGATGTAGATATTGGGATAGAGAGTACGCTCATTAAGTTTGCAGATGATACCAAACTGGGTGGGGTTGCAACTTCTTTGGAGGATAGGGATATAATTCAAAATGACCTTAGCAAGTTAGAGAAATGGTCAGAGGTAAACAGGATGAAGTTTAATAAAGAGAAATGCAAAGTGCTCCACTTAGGAAGGAACAATCAGTTCCATACATACAAGATGGGAAGAGACTGTCTAGGAAGGAGCATGGCAGAAAGGGATCTAGGGGTCATAGTGGACCACAAGTTGAATATGAGTCAACAGTGTGATGCTGTTGCAAAAAAAGCAAATACGATTCTAGGTTGTATCAACAGGTGTGTTGTAAGCTCTACTCTGCACTAGTTAGGCCTCAGCTGGAATACTGTGTCCAGTTCTGGACATCACATTTCAAGAAAGATGTGGAGAAATTGGAAAAGGTACAGAGAAGAGCGACAAGAATGATTAAATGTCTAGAGAACATGACCTATGAAGCCAGGCTTCATGAACTGGGCTTGTTTAGTTTGGAAAAAAGAAGATTAAGGGGGGACATGATAGCAGTTTTCAAATATCTAAAAGGGTGTCACAAGAGGAAGGAGAAAATTTGTTCCTCTTGGTTTTTGAGGACAGGACAAGGAGTAATGGGCTTAAAGTGCAGCAAGGGAGGTTTAGATTGGACATTAGAAAAAAATTCCTAACTGTCAGGGTGGTCAAATATTGGAATAAATTGCCAAGGGAGGTGGTGGAATCTCCCCCTCTGGAGATATTTAAGAACAGGTTAGATAGACATCTGTCAGGCATGGTGGAGACGGAGCTTGGTCCTGCCTTGAGGGCAGGGGGCTGGACTCGATGACCTCTCGAGGTCCCTTCCAGTCCTATGATTCTATGATTCTATGATTATTTCAAAATAACTTATTTTGAGATAACCTGGTAGTGTAGACATAACCTTAGATATTGGGGAAGCAAAAACACAGAATATCTTCCTTGGAAAGTAATCACTAATCTGGTAAAATTACCATTAAAGATTTTAGAGTTTGTTCCCCATGGAGAAATTCACTGGAAGTACATATATTTGAGGAAACACACAGGCAGACCTTTCACTGAAGTTAAGGGGAATTTTACCTGAATTAAGGAGTGTAGTCTGGAATCCAGTGGTTTGTATTACTGAAATAAATCCTTGGAAATAGGAAGAATGACAGAAAATGGAAAAAACTGATGATCTCTAAACTTAAAATCTTATGAAGTAATTTTGCAAAGAAGAGCTGCATTTTTAAGTACAACCAAATATAGAATGTACACGCCATATGGACTTTGCTTTCTAGCAGGCTTCAAAAACAGATCTCAAAACTATTGCTCATAATTGTGCATGGCTGCGTCTAGACTGGTAAGTTTTTCCGCAAAAGCAGCTGCTTTTGTGGAAAAACTTGCCAGCTGTCTACACTGGCCACTTGAATTTCCACAAGAACACTGACAATCTCATGTAAGATTGTCAGTGTTCTTGCGGAAATACTATGCTGCTCCCGTTCGAGCAAAAGCCCTCTTGCGCAAATGCTTTTGTGCAAGAGGGCCAGTGTAGACAATGCGGTATTGTTTTGCGCAAAAAAGCCCCAATCACAAAAATGGCAATCAGGGCTTTCTTGCGCAAAACCACGTCTAGATTGGCATGAACACTTTTCCGCAAAAAGTGCTTTTGCGGAAAAGTGTCCGTGCCAATCGTGACGCTCTTTTCCGCAAATGCTTTTAACGGAAAAATTTTTCCATTAAAAGCATTTGCGGAAAATCATGCCAGTCTAGACGTAGCCTGTGTGTTTATTTATAAACACAGATACTAGGAGTCCTGGTCTACTTTCACTTTCAGGAAAAATGCCATTTGTACTCCTAATGGAACATGACAGCTCTGTTTGCATTTCCCCCTTCTAGTTACCACATTATTTTATTTTAAACTGCAATATTTCCTCTGAAAAATTGTATCCTGTTTTCTGCTAGGGTGTTTGAAACCATGGAGCTTTCATTTGCAATTACATTAAATCCATCTGAACAATAGACACCTGCTGTCCTTGTTTATCTTAATAATAAATGTCTAAGCTCTTTGTCCAGTACCAGAAAAACATGTTTGTAAAACTTTCTAAAAGGCAACAACAGTCTGACACCTTCCTGTACATTAATAATATAGCCACATCTTCTGAAAAAAATCTATTGTTCCTTAGTAATTAAATTATTAAAAACCCAGAAAATGTTTTCTAATTAGTAACGAACAGGTAGTAAATAAGGAGTTTTCATACTTGAGCAGAATTGTACCATTTACAATGGCTTTTCTTTGGGATTCTCTGAAAAATTTCTTTGCAGTTATTTAATTTAGACTGGATCAGCATTTGCTATATTACACATGTTGTGTTCTTACCTACAGATGTAATGATCACTGTGAAATGAGTTTCGTCCTGCTTTCCAGTCACATTGTTGTAAGCACAGCACATATAATCTATTGTTGACTGGGCCACTTTTTCAGATACAACTTCCAGGTGGGGTCCATATTTGATAACATGTGTAGTATTGTTAGCCCTTCGGATCCAAGAGTAAGTATTGGGAGGATTTGAGTCCGCTGAGCAATCAAATAGGATAGCTTCTCCTATATCAACTGTAAACACCTCTCCTACTTTCAGTCCTCTATCTGAATTAACTGTTAGTCCATAAGGTCCATCTGCATTAATATGAACAACAAACATTATCATAATGGAAAAAATTAAAATCAAAGAATAACTCTTAAAATTCCAAGGATAAGTATAGAATTAACCTTTCAAATGGCTGCTATTAGTTTCAGTTATTCTGATTAAAAGGCTTCCATTTCATTTAATCTGTCCTTATTTAGATAGATTTGTGCCAATCTTATCACAGAATAGACCCACTTAATAATGATTTGCCTGTGTGTGAAATTCACCCAGAGACCCAGCACAAGACCTAAGCACTGTTTAAAGCCTTCAGAAAACTTTAGTGGGATTAAAGCTGCATAAGTAACGTAGTGTAATGAAGCACTAGGCCTTTTTCTGGCTGTCTGTATAAGGGTTGAATTGAACCCTTTATACTTAAATGACGAGGTTACTGGCATACCATCTCTGTTTACACATAGAGATCAGTAAAACAGCACTGAAATATACCTAAGTAAACATGTATTATGGTACTTACCACGCAATATTTGCTTATGGAACCATCCTCCTTTTAGTAAGGCATAGCTTGGTATGTCTTACATAACTTTAGACAACTGTTTTTCCTAAATTATCCTTAAAGCAAATGTCAACTTTTCTTGCACCTCCCTCCGCAGCTTTTGCTGTATTCACCTATTAGTTCCTGAGTTTCCATTCCTAATAAGCTTTCCCCTGGGCCAGGGGAGTTTTATAGGAACCCAGCATATCCACCTTTTCAGGGATCAGACCAACAGACTTTTTTGTTATTGTGTCAGTCTCAAAGACAACTTTTTTAAAAAATGCAACAAAACAAAACAAAACAAAAATACCACCCTACTAATTTTAAGAATGAACCTGCTTTTTTGGCTTTTTGAAACCATTCAGTAGTTCTCACCCAACCCATTATCTCACTCCCTTGGGCTTTAATTTCTCCCAAACTCAGTTTCAATGAGAATATGAACTATCTGTGTCAGCTGTGAGTGAACCTAACCACAGAATATTAGGGTTGCAAAAGACTTCAGGGGGCCATCTAGTCCAACCCTCTGCTCAAAGTATACAGAATACTTGAATATTCAGTATGGATTGTCTTCTGCTCCTGCTGAAGATAATGGAGGATTTGCTATGTCTATAATGGAATCAAGATTGGGCTCTGACTTAATACCCTGAACCATGACACAGTGGACTGTTATAGTGCTACATAAATAACCCATACTGACAAGGTCATTATAATTCTGAATAACAAAACATGACAAAAGTACTGTGACATGCTACAGTATACTATATGCTCTCTGGAAAAAAGGTGTGAAGGCAAAAATAAATCCTGTAAAAGCATACTATTAAATCTTGTTGGAGTGTTTTATAGATCAGCGTTCTGGGTGGGAACTCTTATGATCATCTAGATAATCCCACTGCCTGGTTGTCTTCATCCCTTCTCCTCCTCCTTGGCACATATACAGCAGTGCCCAAAAATAGGTAGCAAAAGAAGACATAGGCTTCCATTTAAAGGCCTACCCTTGCTCATTTGGAGATTGACACAAGCAATTTTTCTCTAGGTCCTAATTCCTTCCTGGGATCCTACAGTCTCCACTACTCTTTCCCAGTTTCGTTCTCAGCAGAAATGGGTCTCATGTTTCAGTGAAGCCTGTTTACTAAATGACTTGTAAAATAATAAATCACCGGTCTTAGTAACAATTTACTACTCTGTGGGAATACTTGCAATTGCTGCTATCACCATGAGACTCTTATCCATCTAGATTCTGAGCAGATGGCAGGTATTTACTGTGAGTGACCTTTTTTTTTTTAATCACATATAGTAACTCTCCTGCAGCAATGGCATATGGTGCATATAGACCCTGAGGCCTGTACTGGATTGTTATTGACAACTGTTAGCCTGAACACAAAAAGTTGGTGAATTACTAGCAGAGACAGGTCAGTCTCAATTACCTGACTTGAAAACATAACTCACTGAAATTGCCTGCTAATTAGGGAACTACTACAAGAATATTGGTCTTGCTTAGCCGTTGGTTCAAGATTTAGAAATGTGCAAAATCTTACATTAGCAGAACAAAAATAAAACTAAGCTTTTAGTAAATGAAAATTTTTCATAACATGCTCAGTAATTTTTTTGTAAAAAAAAAAAAATCCAAACAGAAAAAACATTTTTTTACTCCCTCCCTCCCCCCCCCCCCCAAAAAAAATCATCCAATAAAATATGTCTCTTTCAAATGTTATGACAAAGTCATTTTGGAATATCATTTTTTTCCCCATGAAAGTCAGTTTTCATTTTTTAACCCTCTCTCACACTATCAAGAGCACCAACATGCCACCTGATTCTGAAATAAAGCTCAGCATATAAGTGCTATATGGATGATATTTCATATCCCTAGAATAATTTATGTATTGGTGGTTGTAGTACAGGACCTATAAATATAGGCCACAGGATAGGTGTATGTCTCTGTCCCTTTTCATTGTAATTACCAGTGTAAATATACTCTTTGGAGGCTACTATGTGGAAATTGCCACTGCCAATGTTGTCTAATAGAATGTATGGAGAGTGACAGATAAATCAGAACAGTAGCAATAATGATAGATATAAAACCTCAAACACATGACTCATTGAATTGGTTTCATGACCAATTAGTCATGTTAGTCTGTAACTTTAAACATGTTACAGCCATATTAGCCTGTAACTTTAAAAACAGCAATTAGTTCTGTAGTACCTTAGGGCACGTCTAGACTAGGGATGTTAAATATTGCTTAATTGAATAGTCGAGTAACCTCGTGAATTCTTATCGGTTAGTTGACTATTCTATAGTCCCTGCGAGTGGGGTCGGCAGTAGCGTGGGGTGCCAGGTGGGAGCTAGTCTGTGAGGGGGAGCCAGTTTAAAAACCAGCTTCTCTTACAGACTTGCTGCTTGTCGCCCTGTGCTGCTGTCTCTGATAAAGAGGCATCAGTGTCGGGTGGCAGCAGCCCCTGTCTGGGGGGAGGGCTGAACTCCCAGACCTGGCGTGAACCGGAACTGAGCTGGGTTGCCTGGCCACCCAGCCCCTAATACACTTTAAATGCAGAGCCACAGCGCGGGTGGGTCCAGGACCCAGCATGAGCCAGAACTGAGCCTGGCTGCTAGCCAGCCTGCTAAAAAATTTACTGTTTGGGGTGGGAGGAATGCATGTAGTTTACAGCATTAATGTATAAGGTTTCGCTTATTAGTTAATTGGTTAATTGACTACACTATAACATCCCTAGTCTAGACAGAACCCTTCTGTCAGAATAAGCTATGCAATTTGTGTTACGCAAATTGCATAGCTTATTCTGAGTCTAGGTCGAAAGAGCCTATATTGAAATTTGGCACTATGTAGACAGCGCCAAATTTCAAAATAAGGCACTATTCCAACAAATCCCTTAACTCTCATGGAATGAAGGTTACAGGGACACCGGAATAGGGCGCACACTATTTCAGGAAATAGTAGGAGAGTTTAAAGATGCGGTGTTGCTATTTCGGGATACTTCTGGTATCCTGAAATAGTGCTGCAGTCTGGATGTACCGTTAGAGACTAGCCCAACAAAAAATACAACTGGTGTTATTGCTTTGGTCTAGGAAGGTTGTCAAGACATCCCTGGATATAATGGCTCTCAGCCTTGTTCCAATATTTTATCTCTCTGTTCAATGTATGTAAGGCCCTTCATTTCTCATCAAGATCTGAAAAGCAACATGACCAATATTTTCAGAAGTGCAAGCATAATCTGAGCACTTTTCAGATGCCAAAAATTCATGTCAATCAAAGTTGCACAAATGCAAAAGTGTGAACAGACTTTTGAAAATCTGCTCCATCATCAGTAGATATAAAACAGACAAGCTATTTTTTCCTTCAACATGGAAATTATTAAACAATCAGATCATTTTTATGACTTTACAGCCTACCACCGTCTGTACTCTTGTGTGTGAGGAAGCTCTACTGCATAATGGGACGGCTACCTGCAGCTCTTTCATCTTCATCTCAGACAAGAGTAAGTGCCTTTTGTCAGGTTCAAAATATAATTGTTCTAATATTTTGGTTGGGGTTTAGCTAACCTAACGTTTCCCATGACTCATTTCATCCATAAAGTCCATATTTGCTCAGCACTACCAGGTCCCTCATGATGTTTTGGAATATGCATCCAAAACCTTGAAAAAAATCAATAAAGCTCTTTTTACTGTTTTACTTTTTTATGGGTTTGCTTAGGGCCAGCTTAAACATTGTTGGCTGTTTTAGTAGAACATTTCACATCAGAATCTTTTATCAGTCAGTTTTGTCATTATCCAATCAACTGCATAACCTGATTGCATTATTCTTTACCCATCATTATCTGTTGTATTTTTTTTGTCATGCTATTATAAGTATAATCTATTCCCTGATGCTGCTAAATTGCTCATGCTTAGTGTTTATGCATATGAAGATTCCCTTTCAATCAAAAGGATTACCTACAGACATAAAGTTGAATATGTGTGTTTGTATGATCAGAAACTAAATTGTTAGACCTTCAGGAGAGAGGCTTTGGGCCTGAAACTTTTTTCATTTACACCTGTGTAAATCAGGAGTTACATCTTTAAAGTAAGCGGAGTTCCATCAGTGTGAAAGCAAGGTAAGTTAAATCTGAATCAAGTCTCATGATGGTTTTTTTACACATGCTTGTGAAGCACTATGAACATCAATAATACTAAAGATATAGTACATGGCAATGATAACTAGTTAAGAGATGGGCTTGAACTGAAACCCAAGAATCAAACACCTCTGAACTTTGCCAGAGCTAGAAATCTGAACTTGGGTCTAGGTCTATATTTTGTGCCCAGTCCCTCTAATTATAATGAGCTGGACAAAAACCATCAATTTGAAGAACTCTATACTTTGAGGCATCTAAAATACATACCTAAATTCTGCAGCTCAAGCTGGTCTTTAAAAACAACATAAAATTTAGCAAATTCTATGTTATATTATCCTGGAGAGGATATAGATCGATTATTATAGGCCAGTGAACCAGATAGGTGCTGGAACTAGAGGTGCAGAGGTACTTCAGCACATCCTGGCTTGAAATGGTTTCCATTATATACAAGGTTTACAGTTTGGTTCCATGGCTTTCAGCACCCCTACTGTACAAATTGTTCCAGCACCGCTATTGTACTGTGAGTGAAAGCCAAAATATAAATTTGAATTAACTGTTTTGTGCCCATTCTGTTGTCAGGGGTTCTCCCTCTGGGAAGTTTGTTAGACAAAAGTATGCATGAATATTTTATATACTCACAAAATATAGTTGGTGTAATTATCTCACTTTCCATCGCACTCACAGGATTAGTTGCCAAACAGCTGTAATTCCCAATGTCTTCTTTCATGACGGGGACAATTAAAACTGTGTCATTGTTTGAGGAAAAGGTGTAACTAGAACCGGCATACATAAGTTTCCCATTTTTCATCCACTGGTATCCTATCCTTGTACCTTTTCCAACAACACAGGTTAACGTCATGTTCCCCACATACTCCACTACCCCCGAAGAAGGTTCAATTTGTACAACTGGCTTTGTGACAGGAACTGTAAGGTAAATAGATATAAACAGTTGGAAACAAGACTTGCCATTTCTGTTAGGAGAATGTATCATTTAATGCCCATGTGATATAAACGGCATATGTCATCCTTTTAAGAAAGTACTTACATTTCAAATTTTATGCTGCTAAAAATTACAAAGGGTCATGCAAATGGGCATACTTCCAGTGATTTTAATAGTGCTAGAATGACTGGAAACAAATATTGTATTTTAATTAGAATTAATCAAACTCATGCTGCATGAATTTTTCCCATTTTCTGTTCTTCTTTCTCTGTGTATGTATAACTCCCACCTGCATAAGTGGAAGCTAGATATGTAGAAGAACAGTTCCATATAAATATCTACCTATTGATCTAGGCGGGAAATATCTACCTATTGATCTGTGCCTTCCCTTAGGGCCAAACCTGCCCCACTAAACCTCATTATCTTCTCCGTTGGGCTTTGGGCCACTTGCCTATCACCTTCCCCTATCATGGGTGGCAAAAGGGCCTCTCCAGGCCAATTAGGGCCTGGGGCGGGGGAAAGTGCACAAAGTTTCCTCCATCCTGCCAGGAGCACGTGGTGCTTAGAAGTGTCATGCGCTCCTGGCAGGACAGGAGGAAACTTTGCATGCTCCCCTACCCCCAAGCTCTGATTGGCCTGGGGGCAGAAAAGGGAGCATGGGAAGTCTCCTCCCACCACTAGGGGCATGGGTGCCTAGGGGGAACCTCTGGGGTGTGGTGGTAAAAACTTCATGTGCTCCCCCACTCTCAGACCAATCATGATGTATGGGTGGGGAAGCAGGGAAGTATCCTGGCCCTGCCCCTTCTGCTTGAGGCCCTGCTTCTTCCAGTGTGGCCTGGGGCCACTTCAAAAATTTCTGAATTTTGCGAGTGGCCCCGGGCCCTCACAAAAAATTATTGGCCACCCCTGATCTAGACAGCAGGAAATCCTGAGCAGGCAGCTGTCTCCAGAGTTTCCTTAAAAGCAGGTTTCCAGGTACAGAAAAAATGTCACACAAAAGTGAATGTAGCCTCAGGGTGAGTAAGGTTGGCAGATCTGAACATTATGAAAAACAGATTATTTCCTGAGGTCACTATAGTCCATTTAATTTCATAGTTATTATATGAGGCATACAAACCCAGCTTAATATACAGTACTGCTAGGATTAATAAGGCACCAACCAATAAACAAATTTTGTTGAATAATTAACTATTGCGGTTTTGAAAATAAGCATAACAAATCCTCAGTCAGTAGATTTATTCATGCACTATCAGACTGAATTACACAGAATTGTCACTGGATTCCAAGAGATTAGAAACTTCCCAAAAGTTGTAGTCTTATGTGCTGCATTAAAATACAACATTTTATTGACTTACCATCAACAGTAACTTGAATTTTTTGATTGGCTGATATTGTCCCATTTCCATGGACATTGACTTTTACAATGTAATTGCCTTCATCAGTAACATGTAATGGATTGATCATCAAAGACGCATTAGGCGGTACGAGGGTAAACTTATGCTTATATTCTAGGTCTGGTATTACTGACTGATTCACAGAGCCAAGTAAATATTTGGGGTTACTCTGAGGTTTTTCAAATAGCCATATTATCTGTATTTCAGAAGCTGTAGTGTTGAAATTGTAATCAACAGTAAGATGGAGAGGTTGTCCTTCAATGCCATGTATAGTTTGTGATGGTACTGTCAGTCTTAGCGCAGAACAAATACCTGCATAAAAATGTAAAGAAAACAAAACTGGGAACACTGGAAGTTCTAAATGGAAACTCTTATGCAGCTATGGTTGTTGTGTTGCATTCTCAAGATGGTCCTGATCCAAATCCTACTGATCCAAATACAAAGACTTAGTTGGAGTTTGATCAGATTTCATAGGCCTGATTTTCAAATCACTTTTTCTTTCTTACATAAAATAAAAAACTGATGTGCTTTAAATTAGACATGTCACTTCTCATCTCTAGGTAGGATATTTTTAAACGTTTGACAAAACTAAAAAATGGAGTTTTAAGGTAATTGTTTTATAATCATTTCCTGTGTTGAAGATGTTCCAGCTATTTCTGAGACAAAGTGAGTGAGGTAGGACCAATTCATTGGACCAGTTTATTTTGGTGATAGAAACAAGCTTTGGAGCTTAGGCAGAGTGCTTCTTCAGGTCAGCAAAACTAAGGGCAGGGGTACACTTAAAACGTAGCAGCAGCACTTATGCGAAGATGCTCCTAAGCCAATAAGAGAGAACTCTTCTGCTGACGTAATTAATTCACCTCTGTGAGAGATAGTAGCTGTCTCAATAACAGAAGTTCTACACAAGGATTTAAGTTTGATATAACTATTGCTCAGGGCTATTGATTTTTTCATACCAGTATAAGTCTGTAGAGTAGGATTGGCCAAACTCAAAGTGTAATAGCTAAATACAAGATTTGAACAGATTGTTTCACATGAGTAGTTAGCACATATTTCAAGGGACAAATTCAAGGTAAAGTGATTTCTTCCCATCAGTGGGAGGAAAGGAAGTGGTGAAGAGGGAATAACTGGGAAAGGTTGTTAGTGGGTTACAGATTGTTGTAATAAACCATAAAGCCAGAATCTCGATTCAGTCCATGATTTTTAGTGTCTAGCAAAGTTATGAATATAAACTCCCAACCTCATCTTTTCAAAGTGTTGTGTAGTTTTCATTTGATTATGAGGACTGAGAGGTCAGAGATAGAGTGACTGTTTTGTGAACAATGATGTGGTGTTTGTGTCTTTTATCCTTATCCTGTCTGAGTTCATATGAGAACATAGTAATTGTCTGGTTTCACCCACATAGTTGCTATTGAGGCAGTTAGTGCACTGGGTGAAATGTACCATATGTTGTGATAAGCATGAGTAGAACCCAGGGATCTTGAAAGGTATGTTGTGATAAGTGTTGATCATTGTAGCAGTGGAAATATGCCTGCAGGTTTTGCATCTGTGGTTCTGGCAGTGGCTGGTGCTGCTCTGAGTTGGTGTGCCCTGGATTGTGGAGAACTTGTTTCTGGAAATGGGGTTGGACAAATTGGAGGGTTGTTGGAAGACCAAAAGAGTTCAGGAAAGATTTATTTCAGGATGGGATTCTCATCAAGTATGAGTTGCAGTTATTTGGTGATAACCCAAATAGGTTCCAGTGTGGGCTGATAGGTAACAACTGGGGTGTGCAGTCAGAGGGGGCTTTATATCTGTGATGAAGCAAATTCTCTTAGGCTGTGTCCAGACTCAAGGGTTCTCACCTGCGTCTAGACTACAGCTGTGTTCTTTCGAAATTAAATCGAAAGAACGCGGCTTTTCTTTCGATGGCGGAAAACCTCATTTCACGAGGAAGAATGCCTTTTTTCGAAAGTGCTCTTTCAAAAAAAGGCGTTCTTGAATGCAAACAGGGCTTTTTCGAAAGAGAGCATCCAGACTGCCTGGGTGCTTTCTTTCGAAAAAGCGGCTTGCTTTTTCGAAAGTACTGCTTGCAGTCTAGACGCTCTTTTTCAAAAGAGGCTTTTTCGAAAATATCTTTTGAAAAAGCCTCTTTCGAAAGAGGCTTGCAGTCTAGACGTAGCCGTAGGGTATTTGGGTGGCTTTCACCAAGCAAGAACACACCATGGGGCATCCATGTGCTGATCAGGAGGCTTGGAAAGTTTATATCCACCATAGAGCTATTCATCCACTTAAGCTAAAGGAGTAACTGATAGCAGTAGTAGGTTGTCATCTTCTCTGTGAATCACCACAAGAGGGTGATGAGTCACTTTGCCAGTGGGTTTCATGAACATTGGCTAACTGCAGAAGGATGGTTAGACTGAGGAATCTTGGGTTCAGTTCCTGGCTCTGGAGGGAAGTGTGCTTTAGGTGGCACAGACACTTCTACCCATTGCCCTCAGGCGTGATCCTTTCTGCCCTTTTCCCTTCAACATGTCTCTGTCCTGTCTTGTCTCTTTCTCATCCTGACTCCTTGTCTCCATCCCATTCTCTTCACCTCCACAATCCCAGTCTCCATTCCCCATATTCCCCATCCTCCAACAGGGTGGGAGATGTATGTTTACTTCAAGAATTGGAACATTGCTCCAAAAGTTATCCCTTCAACTGGGCCACAACTTTTTCAGGTAGAACAAAGGAAGAGAAGAGACTTCTGACTGAAAATGCTGTTCATATTGGAGTACAAAGAGAGGCAGGCACAGAGGTAATAGCTGATCTTTATCTTGTTCACAGTTAATTAATGGAGAGAAGTGGCTCCTTACATCATTCCCATCGTTGAGGAACAGGGCCGGTCCTAACCAATTGGCAGCCCCAGGTGACTGCCTGGCTCACCTGTAGGGTTGCCAGATGGTTTAAAAAAAATATTGGATAAAAATTTGTCAAGCCAAAAAAAAAAAAAATGTCGGGGGAAGATTCAGGAGGTTGGGCTGAAGACTGACTCTGTTGGTGGCCCCTTAAAAATGGAGGCCTTAGGCAACTGCCCAGCGTGCCCGCCCCTAAGACTAGCTCTGTTGAGGAATATCAGAGGGGAGATTATGAAAACAATATTTGTTTTCACTTTCAAAACAGTCAGTTTCAAGGAGATAGTTAGTTAAGGTGGGACTCTCACAGGCTAAAGCAAAGTTTACTGTTCTCTTAAAGTATGCTCTGATGATATGATCAGGTGCAATAAGTGTGTGGAAATTTCCGTATGGCCATGGGGAAGTGAGGACTGGAGAAGTTATCAGACAAGGGTGTACTGCCAAAGATTAATGTTTTATGGGAACAATATTGGGTGACTCTTGGCTCTGGAAAAATAGAGATCACCACTTCATCAGAATAGAATCTGAAATATTAGAGCTAACTCAAACATTTATAATTCAAATTAAATGAAAGCAAGAGCATCTTATTATGGTCACGCTTTACATTGAGGTTATCCTTTCATACTGGAAGTGCTACTAAATACTGAAGATTTTAAAAAATGAAAACTTAAAATCAGACTTTTATGTCAATTTTAGGTGTCTATGGGTAAATCTACACAGTAGTTTGGGATATGTAATTCCCAGCTCACACAGAGATATATGGGCTAGCTCTGCAACAGCTAGCACCTAAAAACAACAGTGTCACCCTTGCAGCACAAGTGATGATTTGGGCTAGTCACCTGAATGCAATTTGGCCTGACTTCTTGAGGTATATATATGGGTGCCTAGCCTCAGCCACCATCTGTGTTGACATGGCCATGCTGCTGTTTTGAAGTGTTAACTAGAGCAAAGGTAGCAAGAGTGTGTCTACCCAAGCTGGGGATTACATCTCTCAGCTGCTGTATGGATGCACCCTGCAGTAAGAAGAGTGATTTAAAAAAAATGCTGAGTATCCCACAATCCAATTTATTTAGTAGGGGCCACCAAGTACTTTTGAAACTCAGACAATTGATTTAGGCACCACTTATTTATTTAAGGGATTTAGAAGCCTGAACTTAAGCAATTCTTAAAAATCTGGTTGACTGTTTAATCAGTCACTAGTTTTAAATTTTGCTCCTGCACATCATGTGGAAGAGACCTTTATGAAACTCCTGGAATAAATAAAAATGTACATGTATAAAAGGCAATATTTTAAAAAGTTTCTTTGTTCTACAAAGCCATGTAATTTTACCTCATGCAATAATCAGGAGTATTCCTAACTTACACATATCAATATGTATGGATTGCTAAATAATGCATGCATTTTTCCAGCAACACAGACCTCTTAAAACCAGTTTTTCTGTATTGACTATAAACACATTCAGTTTTACCAAAGTGACCTCCAGCTGGAACTCAAAGCAATGTATGTTTTGCTTCCATATCACTCTTCGAAGTATTAGCAAGCACAACAGAACCATTGTTGACAGAAAACAAAGTATGCAATATTAGTTTAAATAAAAACCATGACATCATATTTTGAGTTAACTGCATAAACTGAAACCTACCTAGTGATGTTTCATTGTTCTCTGGATTTTAAAGCATTCATCACTTGATCAGTCTAAAAAATCCAAGGGCCTGTTTCTCAACTGCTTTGCATTTTGTGCTGTCATTTATCCATGTGCAAAGTGAGAGTAAAATGCTACTAATTCTCAATGGAGCATTTTTACACCCATTTTGCAAAGGAGTATATGCATCTATATGGTGCAAAGCAGTGCAGTGTCAGACCCTTAGTATTTATAAGGCTGGGAGTTCACACACATTCCTAAATTAATAGATTTGAAGGCCAGAAGAGATCATTAAAACCATCTATCACCTTGTGTACAGCACAAGCCATAGGACTTCCCCAAAATAATTCTGCTCACACATATTTTAGAAAAACATCCAAATGCTTTGTCATTTGGGTGGGAGAGAGTGAGCTAACAAGAGCACACTGTTTACACATTCTATTTACTGGGCCAAATTATGCTGCCCTTAACTGAGCAAAATGTCTATTAACTTCCATGGGAGTTTGGCTTGATTAGTATCTGAATCAAAGCCCACTAAAGTCATTGGAAAGGCTGACATGCTATACAGTGGGCTTTGGATTATGGCCCTAGGGCAAGAAAATTTTGTCCTTGCAGCGTTAAAAAGCAATTAGCATGTGAGGAAGCTTATAAAGGTCTCTGAGAATGTATGGTATGCCTTCTTGATGAGCGTGTACATTGCTATGCATTATATTTAAATGCTTCTATAAGAGTAAATTTTGATCTTCGATGGGGTTTTAATCAAGTGGTTTAACAAAAATGAATACAAATATAGTAGCAAATAAGAAATACAGCTTTTTACATACGCTTAAAATATGGGTGTTATTTAAAAATAACCAAACAAACTGGTCATCTTTATTTTTGGGGAGCAGTGGGGAGGGGAACTCTGTGGGTATGACCCTACAAACTCTCATTCACTCCAAATGCTCACAGATGAACTCTAGCAAATTAACCTACAATATATTGAGTTCACAAAGATATAGGAAAGCAACGTAAAGCAAATCCCCCTTATCTGTAGGTCACATGAAGATACAATTCAATTGTAATGTTACATATTCCTTCTGTTGAAATCATATAAATGTTTTAATAAAACAACGAGAAGTCCTGTGGTACCTTACAGACTAACAGATTTATTGGAGCATAAGCTCATAACTGACAAAGTGAGTCTTTGCACACGAAAGCTTATGCTCCAATAAATCTGTTAGTCTGTAAGGTGCCAGAGGACTTCTCGCTGTTTATGCAGATTCATACTAACACAGCTACCCCTCTGATACTCAATAAAACAAGTTAATTCTCAAATGTTGTAGGATTGTTGGAGAGAGTTAAGTAGAATTCTTTCTAATATCTAATCACAGCAGATTCTTATGGAAATACATTGACCATTCAATTTTATCCAAAATGCATGACTGACAAATGTCTGCTTATAAAAGTAACACTCAAGATACTGAACAGAAAGTATTACTAGCAGTAAAACATCCTGCAGATCATTGAGTGACCAAGTGAGAGCTTTTGATAGTGGTTAGTTACAAACCTCTTCAGCTTTAATAGCAAATATATTTTATTTTCCTTTTATGCCAAAAAAAAAAAATAAAATCATATGGATACTAAATGGTGAATATTAGAAAAAACAAGAAAAAATCCTATTCTTTAGTCTGTAAAACATAAGTGTGCAGCTCCCACACCTCCAGTAAAAGATATTTCCTTGAAATACAATTTTCTATAAAACTTTTCTCTCAGATTACCGGGGGCAGGACAACTGGTTTGATATTATTTTTTGTTTCTGTATGTAACTTCCTTATCAAAATATCATGCCAAAATATGTCTAAAGCATGCAGTCTTGATTTTAAATATTTACAATCCAGTATTACATGGAGAGATTAAAAATCAATACCATAACTGTAAAGCAAAAGAAAATCACTTTCTAAAATTGTTTTTGAACAGATAATAGAAACAACTGCCAAGTGAAACCTGGGCCTGACCCTGACAACCTTTACTCATGGTAAGACCTTCTCACATTAGTAAAGGTTTGCAAGATTTTGGTCCTGGTGAGAGTTAATTATTTTCATCTTTGTGGTGCCGTTATTAAAAACTGAGCACTGTACGGTACTTAATACAATTTTTTAAAAGTCTTACATATTCAATATCCATGTTTTACTTACAAATTGTGCATAAATATTAGTGTATGACAGTTTACAGACATTCTGCATTTCTGACTAAAAGAAGAACTGCTATTGGGTTACAAACTTCTAGGCTGGTTTAAAAAAAATCTGACAATTTAACATAGAAATTCTCTTAATTTTTTAAAGTACAAAATGCATTGTAAATCCAGAGTGAACAATTAACCATCATCATAATACATATTGTATCTTACCTAAAAGTAGAAAATATATATTGCACTGCAAGTCACAAAATGTGTTGCTAAAGGGCTCCATGAAAGCATCCTGTCCCATGCAAATATCTTCTTCTCAGTGCTAAGTTAGTGCTTGGTCCAGCAGCTGCTGGCTTATTTGCCAGGGAAATTAGTAATGAGTTAACAGACTCTATCCTGCCTACTACCTTGTGTGATTTGAATATGTGTATACAAAGGACACAGGGAGTGGGAACACCTGTTAGCTTAGTAGGCAACATCTTCATTGCGTGTGAATCTATCATAATACTGCCTTGGTATATTCACAGCAAATATGGAGTGTGATAAATAGGATATAGCGTATGAATCACTCTGCTTTTGTAAAAATTAATGCGAGTAAAGTTTATATAGGTATTTATGCCATATATAGTTAGTTATAAAGCCAAAAAACCACTGACCTGCTACATACATATCTTAACTTCAGATAAGAACCTAGTAATCAGGAATGGAAACAATGTTAGACAATCCCATTAAGCCCCTTGCAATAGTAGGATCTACACTGCTCACGGTAATATGAGATATTAAACATCTGTTACAATGGATCTTATCCAAAAAAGCAATGAAAATTTTACACAAAGGAGTTAATATTGTAGTTAGCTCTATTGCAAAATGCCTTCTTCCTAACAAATGTTGGTTTCTAGTTATTTTTATATTTCCCTTAAAATATTACAGCATAATACTTATTTTGGGATGACCTTATTCCCTGAGAGATTTTCTTTATCCCTGGGCCATGGATGTGTGAAGTTTTGGTAGGGTGTCTACGTGGTGTATTTTAATAAAAGAGTCCTCTGCCAAAAATGTAAATCTTATTCATACTGCAAAGTTAGCTGCCAGTCAATATTTTTTTCTTCATTAATTTAATGTGGTTTAAATTAATACTCATACGCAATCTGGATTTTATCCAAGAATGTCACTCATTGTATAAGTCTAATCAACCATAAACCAGGCAACTCCCTTTCTACCTCCTTCCATATGCAATAATTTCCAACAGCAAATATTTGCACCTATACAGATGGTTATAAAAATATTTAAGTTTTCATTAGCTAGCATTTAGATAGCGACATATAAATCTCTCAAATACTGGGCTGAATTGTTCCCTGTCTTGTGTGGGAGGGAATGGTTGCAAGGAGTCCTTTTTCACTTCACTTATACCTCTGAGCTGAGGTGAGGAACAATCCCTGTCTTTGTGTTCAGAGGGCTCAGTTGTGCTGAGCTACTCCTGGGGATAAACATTCTCAACTCTCCCTGAAGTTAATGGGAGTTAGCACTCCTCACCTTCAGGGGTGGTTCAACACCTTGTAGGGTCAGGGTCCAGGAGCACAAGAACTGCCTCAGGATAATGATTAGGCTGTCATAGTGTACCCAGAGAGGATGGAAGGAGGAACACATGGGCCATGGCTCTATCACCCTATTTACTGACCAGGAGAGAGAGAGAGAGAGAGAGAGAGAGAGAGAGAGCATATTCTGTCCCCACACAAAGCATGTAACAATGCCTGATCGTCGGCACAGCGTGGCGGCCATGTTTATTTAATGAAGTGAGGATTATTTAGATCCCCGCTTCTTTGCCTATGCCAGGTAAACTAGTTTACATGGCTCCGTTGACGGAGCCATGTAGTCTAGACATACCCTAAAAGTCCAGGATGTCGGCAATCTGGCCTAGGACACGAGGCAGTGATGGGTGAGCTAGAATCAGAATAGTACTGAGGGCCAGGCCCAAAATCATCAAGTAAGAGTGAGAGTCAGAGTCAAGCTGGATTCAGAGACTGAAGGTCAGAGAGCAAGGCAGCTCTGAGAGAAGCCAGGTCTACAGTTACAGCAAGCCAGAACTATTCATGGCTGCCCAGACAACTTCCTGGCCCATCCTCCAGGGTTAAATAGTAAATGTGGGCCAACCAGAGAGCCACAGGATACTATCACTCTTGCTCTGTTGGGTGGTGCTTTCACAGATGCCTAATCTCCACAGTGCTTCTTGGAGGTGATTCTGCCTGATCTCTTGGTGGTGATATGGGACCATCAGCTATCTTGGCTCTGAAGACCTGGGATCTAGTCCCAAAGATTCTTACATGACCTCCATCTTTCAGGGGTTCCCTTCTTAGGGGTAAACCCAGCTTATCTTGATGAAACCTTTTTACTAAGTACTGGGCATAGACATGGGCAGCAGATTCCCAAATATACTCTTTAGCACCACAGCCCTCCCAATCTATAGGGTAGTAGAGTCTCCCTCTCTGTATTCTAAAATTGAGGACAGTCATGGACTACATATTCCTCATGCCTTTGGACCTATGGGGCTGGGACTGGTGGGGAAGGAGATCCTCCATGTCAGGCTTCAAGAGGGATCCATGGAAAACAGGGTGTCCATGCTCTCCGGGCAAAGGATATAACCTAAAAATTCTGTGGCACATTTCTTCAGTTTAACATATAAGCTGTTTTCCTGTAGTCTTTCCAGGCTGAAACTGATGTGATAGCAATGCTGCTTGGGGGTCTCTGAAAATACAAGTTTGTCACATTAGATGATTGTATATTGATTCAGGATGTCTATAAACATGTCATGAAGAAAGCGTTGAAAGATCACAGGAGTGTTGGTCAGACTGAATGACATTACTACGTATCCAGAGTAGTGCCGCAAAAGAGTAGTTGATTAGTCAACTACTCAATAAGCATAGGCGATTGCTCACATTCCTCCCCCCACCATTGCTGCCTCTGATATAAATGCGGGAAGGGGGGGACAGGAGCTGGTGCTGCTGGGAGGCAGCTTAAAAGCCGGTTCCTCCCAGTGCCATCTCCGTGGTACTGTTTGTCCTTCCCTGTACTGCTGCCTCTATCAGGCTATGTCTACACTACAGAGGGTTTTTTTTTTCAGAACAAAAGGTTATTTTCTTCCAAAAAAACTTCGCTCACGTCTACACTGCAATCACGTTCTTTAAAAAAAAAATCAAAAGAACAGAGGTTTTTTTTCCAACATTGGTAAACCTCTTTCTATGAGAAAGAAGCTTTTTCTGAAAGCTCTTTCAGAAAAAGGTGTGTATGGAGGGGAAGAGGGAGTTCTTTCAAAAGAAGAGCAAAGAGGAAAAAGCACAGGTACCCTGGTGGCCATTCCACTCAGTAATCACAGCTTAAATGTGAAATAGTGTCCATTCAGTGTGAACACTATCTTACGAAAAAGCAGATCACTTTTTCTTTGCGCTTTAGCAGTGTGGACGCTCTATTTCGGAAGAAGTTTTTTCAGAAGATCTCTTCCAGAAAAGATCTCTTCCAGAAAAGAAGAAGATCTCTTCTTCTGAAAGAAGCCTGCACTTTAGACATAGCTTCAGAGGCTGCAGTGGGGGCTGGGAAGGTGTCAGGGAGGCTGTATCAGCAGCAGCCCCTGTCTGTGGGGATCCCAGTGGGGAATTGGGACTCCCCGCAGACAGGGGCTGCTGCTGCGAAGCAGACCCTGTCTGTGGTGCTTCAGCAGCAGTCCCTTTCTGCGGCCAGCCCCAGCCACGGTGAACAGAGACTGTTTCAGCATCAGCCCCTGTGCATGGTGGCCTGGGGTGGCAATGAACAGAGGCTGCTCTTTATCAGCCTCTATTCGCGTGGGGTTCCAGCACTTTGTGTGAGCCGGGACTGAGCCAACCCAGCTCAGTCCTGGCTCGTGATGGGTCCAGGAGCCACCCCCCTGCGGCTCTGCAATTTAAATGCAGTAGGAACTGGGCTGGACTAATGAATAATTTGTTGGCTTGGGTAGCTTCAGTATCTATGAAATGATATCTGGCCCTACTGACGGAAATCGATTTGGCTCCATTCATGAGGACAGGGGACTGGGCTCGATGACCTCTCGAGGTCCCTTCCAGTCCTAGTATTCTATGATTCTATGGCATGTAGCAATGTAGCAGAATTTGTACTTATGGGCTGGATATATAATACTCATGTTATTAATGTATTAGTGCCAAGCACAAGCATCCTATGGAAATAAAAAGTGTAAACTAAAAACATACAGATATTTTTTCTGTGTGGGCTTTCATTGCATACCGATGGCCTGATAGTGTTTGTGCTTAATACAAAAAGATAAATGTTATTTTAGTAATAATCATATGTGTGTGGTGGCCCAGTTTTAGTGAGTATTAATTATTGTATTGTACATAGATAGATCATGTTGCTGTTTGCTAAAATTTGTTTGAGGATGATTTCCACAACAAATAAGTAAGGACCATTGTTTTTTACTCCACTAAAGGATGTAGAAAGTCACCTAAACAATTACAATCTGGCCTGGGACATTATTATATGGTTTCCCTTATTTTCCACACATTTTACAGATGACCCTCCACCACAGATGTACATATCCCATTTTACTGTGATAAGGTGAAGGGTGTGATAAGACAATGATAAAACTTCAGTGCATACCAGAGTATAGAAAATATCTGTTTCAAAACAAAGCTGGCATTTCTTTTGTTGCTCTAAGACAATGCAAGTCTCTTTTTGTTTTGGTTCAAGGTTGCATCACATTGTGATTTGAATTTAGCAGTAACTGCACTGCAGCAATGACTGCTTAAAAGCACCTCAAGCAGCCAGAAATTTTTTTAGAATTTGCAGTTACAGGCAGTCCCCGACTTACGCGGATCCGAATTACGTCGGATCCGCACTTACGAACGGGACTTTCTCGCCCCGGAGGTCGGGGCAAGAAAGCCCCGTTCGTAAGCTGCTCCGGTGCCCCTGGTCTGCTGGAGACCGTCTCCAGCAGACCAGGGGCACCGGGCGGGTTCCCGCACTTCTGAGGCTTTGCCAGAGCAAAGCCTCAGAGGCGCGGGGAACCGCCGCTGCTGCCGCTTCAGTCTGGGTGCCTGTGGTCTGCTGGGGACGGTTCCCAGCAGACCACAGGCACCCGGACTGAAGCCGCAGCCGCGGGGGGGTCCCGCGCCTCTGAGGCTTTGCTCTGGCGAGGGACCCCGCCGCGGCTGCGGCTTCAGTCTGGGTGCCTGTGGTCTGCTGGGGACCGTCCCCAGCAGACCACAGGCACCCAGACTGAAGCGGCAGCAGCGGCGGTTCCCCGCGCCTCTGAGGCTTTGCTCTGGCAAAGCCTCAGAGGCGCGGGACCCCCCCGCGGCTGCGGCTTCAGTCCGGGAGCCTGTGGTCTGCTGGGCACCGTCCCCAGCAGACCACAGGCACCCAGACTGAAGCGGCAGCAGAGGCGCGGGACCCCCCCCCCGCGGCTGCGGCTTCAGTCAGGGAGCCTGTGGTCTGCTGGGGACCGTCCCCAGCAGACCACAGGCACCCAGACTGAAGCCGCAGCCGCGGCGGGGTCCCTCGCCTCTGAGGCTTTGCCAGAGCCGCTGCGGCTCTGCTCCCCGTGTCTCTGGTCTGCTGGGGGGGGGGCCGCAGCTAGTGTGCTCCCCCCCCCAGCAGACCAGGCTTTTGTTTTGGACTTTGGGGCAGAGCAGCTGGGGCGCTGCCGATTGGTCCTGCAGCGCCCGCTCTGGGCACTACAGGACCAACCCGACAGCACCCCAGCTGCTCTGCCCCAGGCGTCCCCAAGTCAGCTTCTGCTGAAACTGACCAGCTCTGACTATAGGAAGCCCCAGGCAGAGTTGCTCTGTCCCGGGCTTCCTGGAATCAGCTGCTGATCAGTTTCAGCAGCAGCTGACTTGGGGACGCCTGGGGTTCTTAAGTTGATTCTGTATGTAAGTCAGAACTGGCGGTCAGTTTCAGCAGTGTCTGAATCTGGACGCCAGTTCCGACTTACATACAGATTCAACTTAAGAACAAACCTACAGTCCCTATCTTGTACGTAACCCGGGGACTGCCTGTAATTAATATTTTCTTGCTACTGTGTGGAATAGTCACTTCATTATACTATCTCTTCAAATGGCTATAACTGAAGTCTGAACATTAATCCTACATGGAAACTTGCTCTGCAATAGATCAAAAACAATTTCTACAAAAATTTAAAATTCAGAAGCTAGCTTTTGGCTTATTGAGCAACTAGCCAGTAATAAACAGCTAAGAAGTCAGGGAACATGTACAATATATGACAGAAGATTTACCAATATGGATTGACTTTTTGGCCAAGCATGTTTATATATAATAAACTGGCAAAATTATTATCACATCAAAGTCCTTATTTTTGTTTAAAGACAACTCAGTGTTATTGAATTGTGCTGGATTGATTGCCTGGAAGCAGATATTCTTTATCCAGACTAGTTATAGCATGGATAATGGAGCTGTCTTGCCATTATGCCTGCACCCTTAGGCTAGGTCTAGACTACACTCTTTTATTGGAAAAAGCTACGCAAATTGAGCTCCTCAATTTGCGTAGCTTTTTCTGATTGCTTTTCTGGAAAAGGCTTTTCTGCCATTTGGCCCCGTCTAGATGAGGCTCAAATGGCAGAAAAGCCTCCTCTTTCGGCAGAGCCCTTATTTCTTGTAGAACAAGGTATACAGGGCTCCCCAAAAGAGCACATTTGCTCTTCTGCAAAAAGAGCGGAAGAGCAAATGTGTTCCCTGAACACAGCTGAGTTTTTCCGGGATACCAGAGGTATCCTGGAAAAACCCACCAGTCTAGCGGTACCCTTTCTTGAAGAGACCAATTCTAGAAAAGAGAAGCTTTTTGGTTTTCCTTGCTAATGCTGATGAATTGACCTCTCTAGAGATGGCCAAAAGAGCTGAAAATTAGGGTCAGTTGTATGGTGACTTTATGTGGATGCCTGTGCAAGTCAATTGATTACAAAATCACTTGGTGAAACTGAAGGTTTTAATAAAATTATACTTATGTACCCCCCCCAAAACCCCAAACCCTTTATTTCTAACAACAAAAAAAATAAGATACACAGAGTAGGATAAGCATGTCATTGTCTCTCATATCCAGTTTTAGCCACTCTAACACCCACCTGATTTTATAGATGCATGTTTTCAAATAAAGGAAGAGCGTCAAGTTATTTATTTATGAAAATATTTAGATGCTGATAGTAGAATCTCGTGTAAGAACTCTGGGCTCCATGCCTAATCTGATGGAAGGTCTGCAGGTGCTGCTTTGATGGAATGGACTTTGAGTCTCACACTGTATGGTGCAATGCTAGTTTGCATGCACATCACACAGTATGATATGGTGCCCTTTTCCATGCTATTTCATTGCTGGTTGTACAAACATAGAACCTCTCTGCCCCAGGGAGTATTCAGCGCAAGCACGAGTAAAATGTTTCACACTTGCTTTCCTTTCCTCAAAAAAGTATGAAGGAACCACGGGAACGATCCTAGTTAGAGCACAATTTTTAGGATAAATAATTCCAATGGGAGTTACTTTGGACCCCCCCCCCCCAAAAAAAAAGGCACAGAGACAAAGGGTGCAGTCCTTGTACTTCTCCACTGATCCAGTGCAGCCTTTGGACAGCATCCTCATTCACAGAGCGTCTTTCCTCCACAGCGGGGACCACGCTGCGCGCCTCGGGTTAAGGGGGGGGGGGGAAGCTTTGAGCCCCAGAAGGGGCGGGGCCTCAGTAGGATGGGGCGGGGCCTTGGGCAGCCAGTCCTCAGCGCCACCCAGCCCCCAGAGCGGGCCGCAATCCAAAGGGCGAGGGCTGGGAGATCCGGGTCCCTTTGAATCCCCAGCCCTGCGGCTACTGCTCCCTTTGTCCCGCCGTCCGGGATCCTGGTTCCGCCACGAGAAGCAGAGCAAACAGCCCCGCCCCCCAGCGCCGCGCCCTGGGTCCTGCCCCGAGAGGGGCACCCGTGAGCTCCTCCCCGGCCACGCCCCTTTCGCCCCCCTCCTTCTTTCCTGCGCTCCCTGGCGCCTGACGGGCCCGCCTGGGCTGGCAACGAGCATCGGCCCCCACTGGCCGGGCTGGTTACACATTGGCCGCGCCCACAGCGCTGCTGGAGGAGCGGAAGGCAGCTCGGCCGGCAGGGGGTGGAGGGTCTGCCCGGTAATGGGCTTTCTACACAACGAGTCCTTTCCTCTCTATGATCCCCCCGCTTCTGCTGAGGCAGCAGCCTCGACCGGGTGGGGTGGGGTGGAGGCGCGGGTCTGGGTGCGTTGACGGGGATTGTAGTTCCCTGCGGCTGCACGTCCCCCGCATCGGGAGGGGTGATGGCGCCGATAAAGGACTACAAGTCCCAGAATGCATCCGGCAGCAGGAAGGTAGTCACGTGATGTGCAATATGGCTTCCCATTGTCAGACCGGGCTGAAGCTTGTGGGTTGACGGGGGCTTGTGAGCGCGGCCGGTCCGCGGGCCTGAGCTGCGCGAAGCGGCGCGGACATGCAGAAAATCAAGTCACTGATGACCCGCCAGGTACGGGCCGCGGGCTGGAGACCCGGATGCCAGGGGGCAGAGCTGGGGCCGCGTATCTGTGCAGGGGCATGAGGGGAGGGGACGCAGCTTCTTACGGGGCCGAGCTGGCTGGAGCCAGACGTCGCTCCCTAGGGGGTCTGTTGAAAAGCGAATCGAGGCTCTTATACGGTCGGGATGGGGGGCGAGGTGTTGGGTGGGTGTGTGCTTGCCTGCTGCTGTCCCAGGCTTTGCTTGGGGATTGCAACACCTGGGTCTCTGAGATTATAGCGTCCCACAGGTGTTCGAATGAGGGGTGCTGCAAAACTATGGTGACCATGTTTTCTGAACCAAAAATTGGGACACATTGGCCACTCCCCTTGACTCGATTAGCCATGCCCGTTGATCCTTTAAGCCCTGCCCACCTGCCTCAGGAAGTGCTGCCCCTAGGTAGTATTTTTGTGGTCAAGATAAACACATGATCAGAAGCAAAGGGTGTCATATGACCTCTTATAGAATTCCTCCCATTGTTCTCTACCAATAGGGATGGCTATAGGATCCTCCCTCATGCAACTATACTGCAATTTCATTAACCGAGGCTTCACACCTGTGGTCCCATGATACTGCAGTGCTAGGGGTCCAACCTGGATTCAAGATGAGATCCAGGATCCTAGATCTATTAATTTGCAATGTATGTGCAGCCTCCTTTGATTCAGGGCCTGGGAATCATCCAGAACTATCCCACAATTTCATAGGACAACTTCCTTAGTTCTCTTTACAAATGATGCTTACCAGTTCCAATTAACTGGTAATCAGATGGGGCTGGAGCAGCTCCCCACCTGCTGTGGGTAGGGGACTGCTCCAGCCACAGAGAGGGCCTGCTACAGAAAGAGGTTGCTCTCATCCAGAGCAGCCCTGGGGACCCAGGAGCCACACAGGCAGGGACTGTGCCAGTGTCCAGAGCAGCCTCTCTCTTTGGGGACTCAAGTCTGCAGGGGGCAGAGGCTGCTTCAGAGGGGGCTGGGAGCTGCTGGCAGCCCGAGTGTGACCTAACAGTAACAGGTTAACTGATTAATGGGAATTTACATGCTAATGAGATGTACTACAACTGCATATTTTGAAGTTACTGCAAAACTATCATGTGTCCTCAGTTTTCACAAGCCAGAATGACAGTATTGAATTAACCATGACAATTACATGGTGGAGAAGACCATGCCACTAACGCTCACCACCATTTCTTGAAAGGTACATTGCCCATGGAGATAAATGGGGCTGGGCTATTTCATATGTAAAGCTACTGAGAAATGTATATGTCAATAGGATGATGACAATGCCTATATTATGTAAACAATACCTATTAATAATTGCCAAATGAAACCACTTCCCAAACTGCTTACAAAGGGCTTGATCCAATTTAAGATTGGGCTCAAAGCAATTTGTTAACATTACCCAAGAAGTTCCAGGTGACATTGTCACCCTTCAAAAATATAAGGGACCAATCAGTAAAGCCCCACTGCCTGGTAGAGACAGTATCTGAAGAAAATTGAAGAGACTTTGAATTAAGTTCTTCTGACAGCATCACTTTCTCTCACTGGACGTGGGGTCTTTAGCACAGGTTTCACTTTGTGTGTCAGAATAACTCAGAAATGTGTTGTCATAGCTAATTGCATTTGGACTAGGCAGTGTGCAACCAAAAACAGAAGAACAAATCCCTTGAAACTGGAAGTCAAAATTTCTCATCTCTTCACAGAGCCCACAAATGCATGTTCACCCAGAGACATAAGTCATGACAACCCTCTCTGTAAAGAGACAATATATCCTGCCTCTCTCTGGAAGCACCAAGTTTATGTCTACACTGATGGGTTCTTGTGCAAGAATGGCTGTTGTGCAAGAGCTACGCTCCTTTCTAACAGGTGTAAGCCCTCTTGCGCAGGAGCTCTTGTGCAAGAAGGCAATGTGGATGCACGGCTGTGGTTTCTTGCGCAAGAAAGCCCTATGGCTAAAGTAGCCATCAGAGCTTTCTTGCACAAGAGAGTGTCCACACTGCCATGAATGCTCTTGTGCAAAAGCACATGGCAGTGTGGACGTGTTCTTGTGCAAGATGTTCTTGCGCAAGAACCCGCCAGTGTACACATAGCCCAAGTGTTTTCATGTGGCATCTTAATACGCTGTTTAAATCATCAGCTGCTTGGATGAGGAAGACTTACAAAGAGTCTGTCCATCATCCACACTGGAGTGGCGTGGTGATTTCATGGCCATGGTAACAGACCCAAGTTCTCTGTGGGCTCTTGTGGAGCAGCAGGGAGCCTACAGTGGTCTCTGAGGGACAGAAGCCAGGGGTGCCTCTTTGTCAGTGGTTCTAAACCATTTTGGCCCATGGACAACACCTGGCTCAATGTAAATCTTTCCGTGGGCTACCAGTTGCTAATGAAAACTCATTAATTACATAATTATGTCTGAGCCATTTTGCTAGTGCTGCAGCTAGGGAGAATGGTTTAATTTAAATTATTAAACATATTAATAGTTTTAACTTTCTCATGCTAGTTTATCAAACTTAATTTTAAATAAAGTAAAATATTATCAAGGAACTGATAGAGGAGGTATCTTAGCCTTTAGCTATAATCTTTGAAAAAGATAGAGATTCCAGAAGACTGAAAAAGGGCACATATAGTGCCCATCTATAAAAAGGGAAATGAGAACAACTCAGGAAACTACAGACCAGTCAGTTTAACTTCTGTGCCAGGAAAGATAATGGAGCAAGTAATTAAGGAATTCATCTGCAAACATCTGGAAGAAAATAAGGTGATAGGTAACAGCCAGCATGGATTTGTAAAGAACAAATCATGTCAAACCAATCCGATAACTTTCTTTGATAGGATAACTAGTCTTGTGGATAAGGGAGAAGCGATGGACATTGTATACCTAGACTTTAAGTAAGGCATTTGATACAGTCTCGCATGACATTTTTATCAATGAACTAGAGAAATAAAACCTAGATGGGGCTACTATAAGGTGGATGCATAACTGGCTTGAAACTGTTCTTTGAATAGTTATTAATGGTTTGGTGTCATCCTGGAAAGGCATAACAAGCGGGGTTCCGCAGGGATCTGCTTTGGGACCGGCTCTGTTCAATATCTTCATCAATGATTTAGATATTGGCAGAGAGAATATGCTATTTAAGTTTGCGGATCATACCAAGCTGGGAGGGGTTGCAAGTGCTTTGGAGGATAGGGTCATAATTCAAAATGATCTGGACAAACTGGAGAAATGATCTGAGGTAAATAGGATGAAGTTTAATAAGGACAAATGCAAAATAATCCACTTAGGAAGTTTCACACATAGAGAATGGGAAGTGATTGTCTAGGAAAGGAGTACGGCAGAAAGGGATCTAGGGGTCATAGTGGACCACAAGCTAAACATGAGTCAACAATGTGATGCTGTTGCAAAAAAAAGCAGACATGATTCTGGGATGCAGTAACAGGAGTGCTGTGAGCAAGACATGAGAAGTCATACTTCCGCTCTACTCTGTGCTGATTAGGCCTCAACTCGAGTACTGTATCCAGTTTTGGGCACCACATTTCAAGAAAGATGTAGAGAAATTGGATAATGTCCAGAGAAGAGCAACACAAATTATTAAAGGTCTAGAAAACATGAGCAATGAGAGAAGACTGAAAGAATTGGGCTTCTTTAGTTAAGAAAAGAGAAGACTGAGAAGGGGACATGATAGCGGTTTTCAAGTACCCAAAACTGTTACAAGGAGGAGGGAGAAAAAATTTTCTCCTTGGCCTCTGATGATCGGACAAGAAGCAATGGGCTTATACTGTAGCAAGGGAGGTTTAGGTTGGACATTAGGAAAAACTTTCTATCAGGATGGTTAAATACTGGAATAAATTGCCTAGGGAGGTTGTGGAATCTCCATATCTGGAGATATTCAAGAGCAGATTAGACAGGCCTCTATTGGGGATGGTCTAGACGGAGATTGGTCCCGTCGTGAGGGCAGGGCACGACGAGCTTCCTTCCAGTCCTCATGTACTATGATTCTATGATTAATTTATGTCCAGCACAAGAGGTTTAAATGTTTTCTTTATATATGGCAGGGGTGAGCAATCTTTTTTGGGTCGGGAGCCACTTACCCTGTCAGGGCTGTTCCCCACTCTGGCACTCCTAGTACAGAAGATGGGGGGCCACAAAGAGCTCAAAACAAAAAACCTTTGCCTCTAGCAGCACTGGTTACCAAAACTTCCTAGAGTCACAGATTCTCTGGCTCTGAGAAATAAATAAATGAAAAAGCTGTGACTTTTTTTATCCCTAAAACTGGGGGTGAAAACTTGAAATCACCCTGAGAAGTACCCCAAGCTCTTTTGCCCAAGAAGAGCTTGAAAAGAGAAAAACAATCTGCAGTCTCTAGTAGCTGATCCCTCAGAGGCATGCAGATACACACAGACAGACCTTCCAGGATAAAAGAATGAAATCATCACCTTAAAAAAGTGATTTTTATCACAAAACAAAAGATAAACTTGATAAAGCACACTTGGTTGTTGGATGTTACAGAGCAACTAAGGAAAAACAAATTAAGACACAGAGAAAAGTCTATGGGTACAATGCAAGGTAGTCGTTCGGGAGGGGAGGCGTAGATTCAGTTAAACCAAACTGCAAAATAAAGAAAAATTACCCTGAATGTGACTAGATTCACTTTTCCTTTTACTTACTTCCAATTTTCTTTTTGTTCAATCTACTCCCATGCCCCAAATTCCTTGGAAGCAAGGTAGTCCTGCCGGGTTTAAATCATTCTGTGTCTCTCCTGGTTTATCTCTCCTACACAAAGAAAGCAGGCAGGGAACCTATATCCAATTCAAACCTCAGCACTTTATCTCTATTGGTTCTCCTGCACACTTTTGCTAGCTACCTGAGTTTCACCCCCTCGTCACCTGGTGCTGGTCAGCACTCCTCCTGTGCTTTACAGACCCAAAGAAAAACAGCTCTTCCCAAAGCCCCCAACCCTCACTGAGGTGGCCCTCAATTTCTCTGGCATTTCCAGCCCCATAGGATGAAGGGAAGGGACAGAGAGGACTGAGGTTCAAGACCTCCCATAGATCATATTTATTATTCTAGTGGATTTTATGGACTTCCTTAGGTTCTGGGGTAGGGATAAAAATGAGGGGTTCAGTGTGTGGAACAGGGTTGACCATTGGTATTTTGTGTTGAAGTAGGCCACAGGCCTCATGATATGCTCTTGTGAGCTGTGTACAGTTTGTAGGCCTTAGAGTGGGCATCCTGATGTAATCAGTATCACTTTCTGATCTTTGGAGTTTATTTAACATTCAAGAAGTTCTTCCTAATGTGTCCTACATAAGCTATATAAGCATTGCTAAAAATAACAGTGTGATAAAATGGATATCTGAGTTTCTTATTTTTCAGTTACCGTCTAGGTTTGCTGATATTTTAAGTGTTGGCCTCACTGTGGCAAAAGTTTTTGGTTGGTAATGACAGTTGAGTTGGAGGATATGTTTGGATTTCTGAAGTTCATTATAATGTCAGACAAATATACTGGTTAAAAAGTGATTTTTTTTTTCAATCTGGAAGATGAAACATTTAAAAAACGTAGTAATCAGAAAAATGATGCCGTCAGCAACAATCATCTATTTACTTTCTGTCAGAGGCTTCATCACTTTTTAAATTTGTCTGCTTTAAATTAAAATGAGATTTTTCTCACGGCAAACTTGTACTTAATTTCTATTAATGCTGAAAAATGAAGATGTAGTATTAACTAGCATTTATACAGTACAGGCAGTCCCCGACTTACGTGGATCCGACTTACGTCGGATCCCTAGATACGAACGGGGTGAGGCAACTCCCGCACATGCGCAGCAGCATTCCCGGGGCTCGCTCACCTGGGTCCTAGGATCCTCCTCCTCCTCGGGCCGGCTCCGACTGGGGTCCCGCAGAGCTGCCGGGCAGAGGAAAAGTGCCTCCCCACGCCCGCTGCCCCCCTTCCACGGCCTCGCCGCCTGCACGCCCCCCCCCCCTCCCCCTGCCAGCAACAGGCTGCCCCCTCCCCTGAGCAACAGGCTGCCGGGCTCCCGGAGCGCAGCAGCGTCCCCGGGGCTTGCTCACCTGGGTCCTAGAATCCACCTCCTCCTCCTCTTCGGCCGGCTCCAACTGGCCTCTGCCTGCAGCAGCTGGCCACAGGGACAGGGATCCCGCAGAGCTGCCTGGCAGAGGAAAAGTGCCTCCCCACGCCCGCTCCCCCCCCCCCCACGGCCTCGCATCCTGCACGCCTCCCCCCTCCCCCCCTGCCAGCAACAGGCTGCCCCCTCCCCTGAGCAACAGTGATAGAAATGTAGCCGTGTTAGTCTGGGGTAGTTGAAGCAAAATGCAGGACAATGTAGCACTTTAAAGACTAACAAGATGGTTTATTAGATGATGAGCTTTCGTGGGCCAGACCCACTTCCTCAGATCAAAAGTGGGTCTGGCCCACGAAAGCTCATCATCTAATAAACCATCTTGTTAGTCTTTAAAGTGCTACATTGTCCTGCATTTCCCTGAGCAACAGGCTGCCGAACAGCAGACAAAAGCAGCCTCTCCGCCCCTCCTCCCCCATACATGCTGGGCTCCCTGGGCAAACAAAGACTCCACCAAAACAAACAAAGTGCTGGCCTCATTGTGTTAGCAAAAAAAGGACCCTCCTCCTAGAACCCTGGGTGGTGTGTGGAAATAAAGCTATTAGCTCAAAGCATGGTGCAGAGCTGTTTGGTATTTGATGAGTTACTCCTTTAGTCCTGAGTTTGTCACAGGGACAGAAATAGATGTGAAATCTTCTGAACAGGGGAACAGACAGCAAAACAAACAGAGGGGAGTTAACCTTTCCCTATGCTATCCAAAACTAAAAAAAATGTTTGGCTAGAGTTTCCCCTACAATATGTACCAGTTCTGACTTACATACAAATTCAACTTAAGAACAAACCTACAGTCCCTATCTTGTACGTAACCCGGGGACTGCCTGTACTTTTCATTGAGGGTTTCAAAGAACTTCACAAAGTCCCCCTTCAAGAAATTCAATTTTTCCATTTATTAATAATGTTCAGAGAGTCTCAGAGCTAATATCTCCAGTACTAGACAATGGAAGTTTTGGGATATAAATATATCTGAAACTCAGGTCTTATGTCTCTTGGCTGAGGCGCAGTGGGTGCCAGAGCCATGTTTAAAATTTGGGAGTTCCTTGCTCTCAATCTTGTGCATACACAGTTAGAATTTATATATGTAGGAGAACAGAATACTCCTTTGCTTTTCTGCCTCCATGTTTCGTGTGGACTTTTGATAGTAGTAAAAGCTAACCAGGCCTGATTCAGAAGACATATTGGGAACAGATAAGTGCTGTCATATACCTTTTAGATTGTCTCTCTCAAAAATTATATAACATGCTTAACATTCAGTAAACTTTTATGTATTATTTGTCTGGGTGATAAATCCAGTATCCTATATCATGTCTCTGTATCATAAGGACATCTTCTGTTTCCCTGAATAAAATTCTTTGAAAGAAGCAATAATTACACAATTGCTAGAATTTGGAATATGCTGTTTTTCCTCTCTAAAAATATAGCAGAAAAAGTTAAGAATTTTATGTGGTAAACAGTTAAGTGTTCCATTATACAGAAATGACAATTATGCTACAGAGTAGGTGGCACTTAATTTGAATTACTTTTTGACACCATTAACTCATCAAACTAGCAGAATAGGGTACATTATGTTTTGAGTTGCATTTGCCTTTTAAACACTGAATAATAGATGTGGGAGTTGACAAGATGGTATAATAGGAAGTAAGTATTAATTGTAAGGAAATGGTAATCTCTTTGTAGTTCATGAATTTGACTGATGTGATGCAGGCTCTGGTCTTCAATCTGCAAATACTTGTGTGGCATGAATACGTTACCCATTTTAATAGTCTCACTTAAGCATTTAACATGAGGCAGGCCATGGCCCAGTCCTGTAACAAGTCTGTTAACGATTGTATATACATTGTCAACTACAGATAAGATCTTAACATTGTTTAATTTGCAAAATATTGACTAGGTTAACTAATTGTTACATTTCTTTTTTTAAAGGGCCTGAAAAGTCCGCAGGAGAACATTCATGACCTCAGCCCTGTTGAGAATTTTCGGATTCCTAGTAAGGTGTGACCCACAGATATTTTTTTAGTTCTTGTTTGTTTTAATGTTTCTACATCATGTTAAAAAAAAAAAAAGAAACAAAAGTTGTCTACAATCCCATTTTTGGGACATGTTTGTGTTGGATTTTCCCCCCACAAGCTGGATGAGTAAATTCTGGAAAAGGACTAATATACTGGGGATAAGAATGTGAATTGAGTCAAAATTAAGATGAACCTTCATGGAACTCAACAATTCTCATATTGTTTCTGTTCTTAATCCAAATTGATCTTCCTATGACACTAAAATTTACAAAAGCCATACCCTCCTGGAAGGTACAGTGGCCATTTCTGTCCTCTGTTTTCAGCCTCTCTATTGGTTTGTTATCATTACTCATAATTGGACATTTTTAATCATAATATTTTTGCAGTTATGTCAACAATTACATTGCTTTCTATTTTATGCTTCACAACTAATATATGTTTATAATAATCCCAGAAAAGCAAATTGCTGTGTTTTACTGCTTAGGTAATGTCAGTTGCTGATCAATAGAGAAAACATGCTGCTGTCTTGACAGTCATACTGAAAGGTGGGGCTTAATTCTCAATATGTCTTCCAGTTGTTAGCTGCAAGATTTGCTGTGTCCATTGCCCCATTGATTTTACTAATGTCCTTGAACCTGGCATGATCTGTAGTAAATGATGTAATTATTTGTCATTTTGGCTTTTAACCTATGAGTTATAAAAATTACTGTCTTTAGCTTCTGAAATTACCTTATTTTGTAATTTAAAAAATAAATACTGATTCTGAACATTCATAAAAGTAGCTTTATAATACACTGCATGTACTGAAGGAAATCAGAAAAATCAATCCTGTAAAATTAAAATATTTAAAATATCAAAGTGTCTTTTCATAACATCTGAACTGATACATAATGCATGTACTGGTGGTATGCATGCATTAACTCCAAGGAATATGTACATTAAATTCCAATGACATCAGAAGTTCTCTCTCACCTCCATGATCCAATTTCATTTATACAAATTCCTGTGACCCACTGAGTTATGGTTTCTAGGTGAGAAATTTAAAGTAATCTCTTCTGCCACGTCAGTATTTTCAGTTAAAAGTAACCTTACAGTAACTGTTATCTTGGGTTTTTTTTGTTGCACGCAATATCAGGCTGTTCTACTTCAGTATGGTAGTTAAATCTTGAAACATTCACAATGGCAAACAAAACAAGCCATTATGAAGTGTTTTAACTCAGGCATTTTAGTGTAGTAAGAAATGTGTGGCAATCATACACTATCATACTGTTTGGGGCTTAATTCTGCAACTGGATGGAAATTCTGCACTCAAATGAACTAGTGGACTTCATTTGAATTATTGTTAAAGATGTGTGACTTTTTTTTGTGGAGATGCTAAGCATCTGCAACTTCCCTAATGGGAACCTTATAGACTAACTGAAATGTAGGAGCATAAGCTTTCGTGGGCAAAGACCCACTTCGTCAAATGCATGTGATGAAGTGGATCTTTGCCCACGAAAGCTTATGCTCCTACACTTCAGTTAGTCTATAAGGTGCCACAGGACTCCTCGCCACTTTTGCAGATTCAGACTAACACAGCTACCCCTCTGATACTTCCCTAATGAAGTCATAATGATTGTGGATGTGCTACACCTCTGAAAATAAAGTTGCTAATCTTTCCTATGTTGCTAGTGTAAAACTCTGGAAATGTCCCAACAAAAGCTTTTTAAAATGTCTTTAGGTGAGTGACTTTCTTAATGACTTGTTATAGGTATATATTAAGTCACTGATACATACAAAATAGCTTAAATAGATTGCTGTGATTCTTTCCTACCAAAATCGTGTATGAGGCTTTATTGAGGTTGTGAGATAAATTAGAAACAAATTAAAATTTGAATTGACTAGCTGTACTATATCTGGCTCAATTTGTGGGGGTAGGGTTTCTAAGAAGTCTAGTGTAATGGCTTTATGGGTTCATATTTTTGGTTTTAAGGAAAGACTTTATACTTGTCATAACAAAAAGATATAGAATTCCATCCCACCCCAGATGGAATGAGACATGCAGCTGACATTCCTTCTCTGCTGGAAACAAATTCTGTTTTCCTGTTTGGGGTGCCAGGATTGCTTTTGCCTTAAAAGATTAAGTCTATCTTGATATGAATGACAATAACGGAAAGTAATTATCAGTAAAAATAAGTTCAAATGGTCAAAGTTTTGGATTATTATTTTTTGTCTGAGTTCCTGTCTGGCTGTTTATATCTCTTGGCATATGCACGTGTTTGGTTTGATTATGATATAAATGTAGGCTCAAGTAGCTGCCTGAAAATAAGCTAAATCTCTTAATAATATTTGATAATGATACACAAAATTTTACAGAAACATGAACTGTATTTACCAGCAGATAAAGAAAAATAGATTATGGGCACACTAATACATTACTTTTTTTTCTTAAAACAGGAGGAAAAATTCCAAGGAGATCTTGCAAAGCTTATAACTATTCCCTCCTGGCATGCTTTAATATAATGTACTTGCCCAAAATGTGGCTATCTGGAGTAACAAAATTTCCCACCCAAATAAAACCCAAGAGTATGGTATTGCTCTTATTATATTAGAATACTTTGGTATTCAGTATGTATACCTCTAAATTGAGCTAAAACAAATATTGGTACTGGCTCCAATTTTAAAAAAACGATTTAATGACATCAGAAGATGCCGCAACTGGAAGAGCATGGTATCTTTATGAATCACAGGAAGGAACGTGTTCTGTTTACAGATGATCCTAGGCTGTATTGTTATAAATCATTGATTTAAATCACTAAAGCAGGAGACTTTGATTTTGAATCCTATTTTCACTTTGTACTTTTGGTTATTTTCCTAAAGAAAGGTTGGGTTTCGTTGTATGATAACTATTGATGTTAGTTTGTAACTCCATATATCCAAATTTTCAGTGGTTACATGTTTACTTAATTAAATGCATTTTTAACATCCCTACTGCATGTCTTACCATCAGATTGAAAATGGAGTTGATCAGGCATGGAGAATATACCTGCCAATAGTGCTGATGGCCCCTAAAGGTGCAATATCACTGTGCTCGTTAGATGTAACTGGCATGCAATCATCAGGTTTTGGTTTTGCATCCCTGCCCATCCTGGGTAATAGCTATTGATGGACCTATCCTCCATGAATTTATCTTGTTCTTTTTTTTTTTTTTTTTTTTTTTTTTTAACTAGCTTGGCCTTCACAATATCCTATGACAAAGAGTTCCACAGGTTGGCTGTGTGTTGTGTGAAGAAATACTTCCTTTTTTGTTTGCTTTAAATCTGCTGCCCATTAATTTAATTGGATGACCCCCTCGTTCTTGTGTTTAATTGGGTGACCCTTAGTTCTCCATACCTGTCATGATTTTATAGGCCTCTATAATATCCACCCTTAGTTGTCTCTTTTCCAAGCTGTAAAGTCCCAGTCCCGTTAATCTCTCTACATATGGAAGCTTTTCCATGTCCTTGATCATTTTTGTTCCCCTTCTCTGTAATACGGTCAAACCACTTTTGAGTGGGACATTAGTAAATAGCTGGGTGAGCCACCTGAAACAACCCTCTTACCTCGGAATCTTCTGAAATGTAATTGAAGTGATTCCATATGGATAGCCTGCCATTTGCAAACAAAAGACTCAGAAAGGCAAGGGATGCAGGAAGTGTGTAGAGACAAGCCCAGTATTTGACCATGTAATGATCTATTTAAAAATACACAACTTCGGGACCGCTACTATTTCTACAAGGTAGTCTCCACTGGTTTATCTCCTTCCATTGTTCGATGTGTTTTGGTGATTGCAGTGACAGCAGTGTTAACTTGCAAGGATGTATACACTATTAAAACTGGCAGGGTACAGTGTCCCTACCATGAACATGTGGTTAATTTTTCAGACAGTTTGATAAGAGAAATAGTATACTGGCAGCACAAGTGATGTGAACTTATTTTATAGATTGGCTGTCCCGCTGTGAAAATTTCCAAAAATATGCCAGACCATAAACAGACATCTTAACTAAAAATGTCAGCCTACTGCCTCCTGAATTCCTCACTTTAAAGAATGCCTATTAACCTAGGTGAATCTTTTCATCCTGGGGGAAGTAGATGCATTTGAACACACACACACTTTAATAACATGCTAATTATTCTTTCTGTTCCTTTGTGTATTTATTCTGCTTTAGCAATGTAGTATTCTCTGTTTGACTCACTCTGTCCCCAATTTCCTTATGGTACATCTGTTCTGAATGAATGTTGGGATTGATGAATTTACATGAGATCTTTCATTAAAATACTTGTATTATTGATTTTTCTTTTAAAAATGTCCTGTAAGTGGGGCTGGAGAAGGAAAACATTTTTGATATGAAAATGCCTGAGAATGTTGTTTAAAAAGCTAGCATGTGTTAACCATGGAAATATTAGGGATATTAAGTTGATAAGTCTGGAACACTGGTTGGATATCTCATATATACAGTAGACAAGATCTGAAAAAGTTCATAAACTGAAGGGGTTGGGAATATCGAATCTTAAGAAACAAACCTTAAAATTTTGTGCACAGACATCCTCTCCTGTCAGTGGTAAGGGGTTGAGTTAGCCCTGAATGGCTTTAGTTACTGAGAATCAATAGAGCATGGAGCTATGATAGCGTATTTGTAGTCCTAGTGTATGGTGAGGTTTATTAGTAGTTTAGGGGTGTATGAACAACATGTTTTGTACATACAATGGTGAGAGACACAAACAAAACTGAGTTAAACATTTAGGTGACAAGTTACATCAGTTAAACTGCATGATAGCAGTTTTCAAGTATCTAAAAGGGTGTTACAAGATGGAGGGAGAAAAATTCTTGTCCTTGGCATCTGATAAGACAAGAAGCAATGAGCTTAAATTGCAGCAAAAGAGGTTTAGGTTCGACATTAGGAAAATTAGGAAAAACTTCCTAACTGTCAGGGTGGTTAAACACTGGAATAAATGCCCAGGGAAGTTGTGGAATCCCTGAGATATTTAAGAGCAGGTTAGATAGACATCTGTCAGGGGTGGGCAAGTTACCTCTTGTGGGCTGAATCCAGCCAGCCAAGACACTGGATTCAGCCTATGGAGACCCTGTTGGGACCCTCAGTCCCATAGCAGTCTGATTTAAGTGCAAGACCGTTCCGTGTGGCTCTGTACTCTAGAGTGAGGGGGAGGCTTCATTTCTTTGCACGACCTCCGGCCCAGTCCTCAACTTCTGTTGGTTGGAAACAACAATAGGAGCTGAGAGATTGGCCTGTGGGATGGGTGTGTGTGGAAGGGGGAGGAAGGCAGCACAAGCCCTTCCCCATTTCGGAGCTGAGAGCTACATGGAGGGAACAGCCTGCAATTGTAAGCAATCTGGGGCTGCAGCAGGCAGGAAGCACAGCCTGCTTTGCTGGTGCTGCAGGGCTGCTGGCTGGAAGTCCCTTAGGTAAGTGCCTCTAGCCAGAATCTGCCTCTGGCATCTGTGCCCCAACTCCCTCCCCCAGGTTACCATGCAAACCCTCTGCTCCCCTCTGCCCCAGGTCACAACTCCCTCCCAGACCCAATACTGCATCCTACACCCCTCCCCCAGGCCAGAATCCTTTCCTGCACACATACCCCTCACTGACTCTACACCCTAATCCCCTGACCCAGGTCACAACCCCGTCCTTCACCCAGACTCCCTCTCAGAGGCCACATCCATCTCCTGCACCCCAGCCACTTAACACGTGCGCCCTTATGCACCATTCTAGACCCTGCACCTTCTTCACAGAAAAGCACGACCTTTGATCACTTTCCAAAATCTTGGAGAGGGCCCCCCCACCAAAAATTATTGCCCACCCTGATCTAGATGGTGCTTGGTCCTGCTGTGAGGGCTGGGGACTGGATTTGATGATCTCTCAAGGTTCCTTCCGTTCTAGAATTCTATGATTCTGTGAAGTTAGATGATTTTACTTGTAGTGACCCAGAGGACAGATTAATCTATTCTGGTTTCCATTTTAAAAATTTTTTAAATGAGCCATCAGTTCCTGATGGGTGATATTTTACAATACATTGAGTTTTAAACTAGCTTATAACAGGAATCTGGGTCCTGATACATAGCTGTGATTTATCTAGGAGCTTGTTAGGAACTGATTTTTTTCCAGAGGACATTAAGGCATCAGTTTAGAGTAGATGCCTTTAAAATAAAAGTGTGTGTGTTGTGAGGGTAGCGAGCCATGTGCCTCTAAATGTATTTTGTTCTTTGATACACCTGACTGTTTCACCTGTCTCTTCAGGTAATGAAAACCTTTTAGATGAGCTCAGAAATTGGGACTGATCAAAGTGTTTGTTTTTAAATAGCCTTTTAAAATCCCAGAACATTCCTGTCCTCTCTTCTGTATACAGCAGCTACATACAGGCAATCTCCCTTTAACGTGCACATTTATTCCACAACTGATTGATAAGGTGAGTGAAAGTCACCCCTATACTGCTTGCTTCTCTAGAGGCAGAGAGCTTCGTTTGTGTCTGTGCACGTGTGTTTAAATGTGCATTAATTTAATGCTGGATTGTCAAAGCTGACGAGGTGAAGTCCTTCAGTTACCCCCAGGACCAGTACTATAAGAGAATAGGCACATCCATATCAAAGTACCTTAAACCAGACCTTGGACAGACCTCCTTCTATTGGTGAGAGGTTGTTGTGCTCATTCAGTTTTTGCCACTTCACTGAGGGTATGTCTACACTAGCCCCCTAGTTCGAACTAGGGAGGCTAATGAGGGCGACCAAAATTGCAAATGAAGCACGGGATTGAAATATCCCACACTTCATTAGCGTGTTCCTGGCCGGTCGCTGTTTTAGAAATTGACTAGCCCAGATTCTTTGAGGTTTAACTGGTAATTCGAAGTAAGGGGTTTATTTCGGAATCGCCCTTCTCTGCCGTGTGTAGACGCAGGCAGGTCTTCCGGGCTAGTCAATTTCCAAAATGGCGACCGGCCGGGAACATGCTAATGAAGCGCGGGATATTTAAATCCCGCATTTCAAGTGCAATTTCAGTTGCCCTCATTAGCCTCTCTAGTTCGAACTAGGGTGCTAGAGTAGACATACCCTGAGAGAGCCAACAGGTATGCCAGACTGGATAGTGGTGTATGAGGGTATGTGTACGGGTTCACTAGGAATGAGATTGAGACTAAAAGTCAGCTCATGTAGGCCGTTAAAAAGTTGTAAAATGGTAACAACTTTTGACTGTAAATTTTTGTATGGTGCTGTTAGAAAATAAAACATTTTTTTTAATGGGCTGGATTCAAGCTACTGATATCCAATTACCAATCCATTATGCCATCCAGTCAATTAAATATCTCTCTCTCCTACTGCTCCACTGTCAGTGTATACTTACTTGTATATTAAGATTGCTGTCCACTGATGACCATGTCTTATATCAGACCACCAAAATGTCTGTTCTTCAGTCACTGTGGTCTTGAGTAGATTCCTGAACATTATCATGAATCCACCAAGCCCACTAAGAATATGGGTGAAGAGTAGGGCTTGTGAAGATTGTCCCTGAACCAAACTTTTGTAAGTCAATTTATACTAAAAGCAAAATACCCTTTTGAACTACAGTTTCTCAGGTTTTCCACCAGATGGCACCTAAACATAGTCAGTCATAACAGCTGGGATTGACAGAAGTAACAAGAACATTTCAAAGAGACTCTCTGTTTACTTTTGGAAATAAGATGATGAAAAAATTACTGCACACAGTGATATAACCTATTTCATATAAGCATGCATCCTTCTGTTTTATTACGTTAACTTTTGAGCAGTATGTCTCACCAGACGCACTATTAAGTCTCTTGAACTCAAACAGCTTGAAATCCCATTACTTTTCAAAATACTAGGGAAAGCAAATACTATTGGTTTATTTTTCTTCCATTGTGAAAAGTGTTGGTACAGATGGGACACTGACTTCATGCTCTTCTGTGTTACCCCCTTTGCTTTTTCTGTTCTTCTAGAATAGCAGTTTTTTTGGGTGTAAAATATTTGTATCCATTTTAAATGTGTTAGCCTGCACTTTCGCTGCTTGACCTCTTGCTGCAGTGTTCTGAGAGAGGGAGCCCTAGATAGGCCATTCATTAATCTACTTCCAAATACCATGTCTCTTGAATAAAGAGTCTCTTCTGAGGTATGAGAAGGCAGAGCCAAAGCCAGTTGATCATTGTTGGAAGACAGAATATTGGGCTAGGTGGACCATTGGTTTGATCCAGTGTGGACATTTTTATGTTCAGTGGGTTGTTTTTTTGGGTCTCTCTTGTTTTGATGTAAAGTATGAATTTACATGATTTTTGAATGTAATGTTGCCTATTAAATCCATAAAGACATTTTATCTTCCCATACTCTCTATTATATTTATCATTGGTATTCTCTTTGTAGAAATTTTGTTTGCATTTTGCAGTGATTTTTAGGTACTTAAGGGGATTTAAATGTCTGTAAAACACAACCACTGGTAAAAGAAAAATCCTGGGTCAGATTTACGGCCTAAAATTGGACATTTCTGTCCCATGGAACAAAGACTTAGGCCCTCTGCGGGTTAATTGTGGTTATGTAACCAACCTACTGTGTCAGAGGATTGTGAGCCAATTGGGGTGGACTGTAAAGTTGGGCATTTTGGTCTGGCACATTCAGCAGATGTATTGAGTCAATACATAATGGCAACTCCACTTGTGAAGTGTTGCTATGCTATGGAGCCTTGACCAGGGTATTAGTTTAAATTTTTGTGAAAGGCAATCCTGTTACTCCTTCCTTCTGAGCAATGTTTGTCTTTTACCCCTCTACAAGAACCACATCTGGGGCAGGGTTCCCCACTGCTAACTGAGTATCCATTTCAATTAGCCCAGAGGATGTTTAGCACATTCTATGACCTGTGCAATTAGTGGAAGCCGTAGAAGAAACTTTCCATGAGAGAGAGATATGTCCAACCCCTACTGCCCTGAGGAGTAAAGGATTGAATGACTCATTAATTTTGATATCTTAAATGCCAGTGCGTGCTACTCTTAGACCTCCTGGCTGACTGAGGAAAATGTGTTGATTTCAAATTTGTTCTTTTCACGTAAAGAAGTCAGACATAGTTTTTGACACGGTCAATTTCTTTTATAAAGCAAAGCATTTAAATGTCACAGCTGTTATAAATGTTAATTATGAGGGTTGGGTTGACCAAATAATACACTAGTGGTTAGACTGTCTAGTCCTAAATTTACAAGCTGGAAAGTTGCATGCCGATGGATGAGCCAAGATGATTCTTTTCTTTTAGGGATTTTTTTTGGGCGGGGGGGAGGAGGAGAGTTATTTGTGTTGCAGAAAAATTCCCTCTCTCCCAGTAAACAAGTAGGAAAAAAATTGTCTTCCTCTCCTCAGGAAAAAACCCCCCAAATATTAAAGCCTTTGTTGGATTAAAGGAGGAAACCTCTTATGGAATCTTTGATTTACTGTCTGAGCATAGCTTGAGTCAAATTGCAAGTCAGCTCCAGTCCTCCTAGCTACTGTTACAGCGATATAAGGCAAAATTAACTAGTGAGAATTAGTGTAGTTTCTTGACATTTGAGGTTAAGATCGCCCTTTCTAAGTAAAATTTACTCAGGTCAGAGTCATCCTCTGTAACGTCATAGAATTTGGTTTATATTATCATAATAATCAGCAATGGACAATAATTGTCACAGTTCTCATATATGGCTACTCATGTGACATAGTCTGAATCTTGATGCATGGAGTCAGCTGCAGTGAGGGCATGGGAAGTCCTGGATCGATGATGGTGCAGCTCTGTGACGCCTTTCACATGGAGCCTGGTTTGTCCTGCTTTGATTCTGTTCTGAGCCATTTGCTCAAGTTCTTTGGGATTGCTGCCAGCCTACTGGAGACTGCTCTTCTGGTTATCTTTGAAGTGCTTATACAGACTAGGGATGGAAGTGAGTACTCAACTATTTGACTGGTAGTTGAATGGAGTTCTTGACTACTCGCTCTGTCCCCTTGCTGCCTCTCATAGAGAGGCAGCAAGGGTAGGGGGAACAGGAGCCGGTGTTGGGGGGAGCTGGCTGAAAATTTGGTCTCCCCCCAGCATCTTCTCCACAGTGCTGCCTGCCCCCCTGCCTCTATCAACAGCAACGGGGGAGGGGAGATTGGGTGGCTGCTCCAACAGCAGCTTTTGTTCTGGGGGGGGGGTCCTAGCAAGGAGCAGAGCCCCATTGCGGAAGGGGTCTGGTGCCGTCTTGCAGCAGCCCTTGTTCACTGGGCTGCTGCGCCTCTGCATTTTAAATGTAGTCAGAGTCCGGTGGCTGTTACTACTTTTAAAATTCAGAGCTGCAGCGGTCCAGAGATGGCGCGAGCTGGGACTGCTCAGTCCTGGCTCCAGCTGACTCTCACTGTGGCCCTGCGAAGGGCCCCCTTATCGACTAATTGTGTAGTGGATACAAATTGTATTGACTACACTATTAGCCAGATAATTGCAATTTAACATCCTTAGTACAGACAATCCTTCTTTCTTTTGCTCTGATTTAGCTTCTCATACAGGATCTGTTTTGGGGGACAGTGGTCTTTCATTCTGATGATATTCCCAGTCCACCTAAGTTATGTTATCAATAACATTTCCTCGGTGCTATTTGTGTTTGGTCTCTCAGGGACCTTAATATTGGTCACTCTGTCCTGACAGTGAATGTTCGTTATTGAGTGCATGGAGCACATGTGAAATTGCTTAAGTTGTTTAATGTGGCATCTGTACAGAGTCAACATCTCGGATCCAACAGGGGTGATTTTAGAGCCATTGCACTGTAGATCTTCAATTTAGTGAAATCTATTCTAGAAGGTATATGTATTGCAATACACCAGGTCTGATTCACCCTCTGTAACTGCATGGAGAAATGGATATTGTGTTGGATAAGAAATTTTTGTTCAAAGTTTGCAAAGGTTGGCTGGCTTTACTAATTCTGGAAGAAATTCCTCATTAAGGGATCCATTACTTGAAATGCTACTGCCCAAATAATTGAACAGATTCACATTTTTCAACTGTGTGCCTTAGATGAAGTTAGCTGGCACTTGAGCATTGAGGTAAAGTGCTGGTGAAATAAGACCTCTGTCTTCCTGAAATTTATGGTGAGGCTAAAGAACTGGGATGCTTCAGAAAATCCATCAATAGCTTGAAGGTCATCTTGTGTATGAGCCATCAAGACAGTCATTTCAAAAAATGCCTTGACGAGAAGCCTCGCCAATGTCTTGGTCTTAGCACTGAGTCTTTAATGAGGAAGCTATCAAATCAGTAATGCATGTATATCTCCTGCCCCAAGTCCCTTGTTGCATGGCTAAGAACACAAGCAAAGAACATGTTGAAAAGCTCTGGAGCAAGTATGCAGCTTTACTTCATTCCATTCGAGATTTCAGATGCATTGGAAAACTCAACACTCACAAGTAACTTGCACTGTCATTTGATCATGGGACAAATGGATAATTTGTATAGCAGTTGCACAGAATTTGGATTTACACCAAAGATGACAGGGGATCATTGTATTTAGTAAATATTGCATTACATGAGCCTACTTTTCTTGGGGTTGATGGTATGTAGATGTCTGAAGTCGTAAAGGCTTGGTCGGACGCTACTCACCAAAATAAAATGGTAGATAGAAAAGCATTTTTCTAGCCAGGTTCTTTGAATATTAACCCAACCTTACATAAATAATAATAATGTAATGTACAATGGAATATGTTAATGTTTTATTGTAACTTTGCCTGAATAAAAAGTTAAACTCCCACCGTTTTCTTATTACTGAGAGCCAAGTAGAGACTATTCTGTGGGCGACCTGCTAGGGATGATAGACAAATCCTATTATTATTATTATTAGCAAAATACCTTCTAAATCGGGCTGGGATGGGGGGGCAAAAATCAGGTTTAGTGTGAAGGAAAGGACTGCTGGGGAGTGGACTGGGAGTTGGGGTGTAAGGTATGGGCAGGTGGTAGGGTGCGGGAGTGGGCTGAGTGTGGGGGGGTCTGGAGAGAACCATTGCAAAGTTGTCTAAAATTGAATTTTAGTCACATTCACTTGCTGAGACCGTACGTGTGCTAGATTGAACAACACTGCAACTTAGTCGTCACGGGAGGTCGGGTGCAGGAGCAGGCTGAGGTGGGGGGGGTCTAGGCAGGAAGGGACAGGGGATTTAGGTGCTTGTCTCTTGCAGCTTCTGGAGGAGGAACAGATTGCTCCATACTATCCTGTACTTGCAGGCACTGCCCCTCTCCCACGGCTCTCATTAGCTGTGATTCCTGACCAGCAGGAGTGATGGGGTGGAGCTTTCAAATGAGTGCAGGGACAGAACTTCCTTGTGCTGCTGTTCCCCCAGCCAGAAGGGGAGGGGGAATGGCAGGGTGTAGAGCTGCTTCCTTCCTCCACTCCTCCAACCCCCACTAGGCAGAGCCTGCAGGCTGGATCTGGCTCGCAGGCCATAGATTCGCTATCCCTAAGTGCTGTCTGTCTTCCTCGTTGCTCCCATTGGTACACAAACAATCTATTGCAAATAAAATGCATGGCATGGAGATGAGTTGTCTTATTCCAAGGCTGAACTGCTTCACAGAGATCATTTAAATTCCTGATCTTTGGTTGTTGTGGAGACAAACAAGGTTTTCATTTAGCTTCTGCAGAGTGGAACTATTGCAAGTGAAAATACTTGGTAGATTTGGGCAGTCATACGGTCATCAGTTGGAGGCAAAATAGTGTGTTCTTTCCTTAAGGCTTTTCTAACTTTACTGGTTGAATCTTGCTAGTCCAGCACTTTCTGGTCCGGCAACATCTGTGGGCCAGCATGATTTTAGTTAGCTGGATGCCCGCTTATCATGAATGCGACCAGGTTTCCTGTGGTAAAGTTTGTTTGCAGCCACCAGTAGTAGCTCTCAGTGTTCTGTGTTGTTTAGTTCTAATTTATCCCTAAATGTCTTTTAAAAGCAGTGGAAGTGTTAGTAATGCTACTAGACAATATTGACCTCCCATGGTCTGGGAAATTCTCTGGTTTGGTACAAGTCAGGTCCCAAGGATGCTGAATTAGAGAGGTTCAACCTGTACTTATAAAATCGGACTGGACTGATGCTCTGATGGTACCAGATTCATGTCAGCAGGATACCAATGCCAGGTTGCCTAAAATTGTATCGTCATATTCACTTGCTGAGGTCCTATAAGTTCTGGATGGAACACAACACTGCAACTTCATTGTGTGTGTGCGCACGTGTGCCTTTTTTTAGCAAGGAGCAGTGGCATTGAAAATTTATACTTTCTGAAGGGATAGCAAAATACCATTTTACCTCAAAAATGTTCACTTGGACTTTGCTTACCATATCATCACTTGAGGTTGAACTTGCTATCCTTATCCCTGCTAACCTGCCTTGAATGGGGTAAAATTGTTTAGAAGGTGGCAGCACATTTCAAATTTTCTAAGTCCTCTGATTTTTTTTATGTGTCAACTAAATCAGAAACATAAGTATCTAATTGCCTGAGAGTTAGGGGCAATTCATCTTTGTGATAGAAGTTAGATTTCTTTTTTTTTTTTAAAGATCTGTCTATCTTAGTTACTAACCATTAAGATATTGGCTGACATTAGCAGGGTCCAGTGGAATTGGTATTATGTGGTATGGTTCTTTGCTATCTAATAGATATGTTGCTGTCTTGACTGATTATAGTAGATGGGTCGCTGATTTATGTCCTCATTTTACTGGCTTTATAGTATGTGTTGTAACTTGCTTCAAGGTCATGACTAAAAATTCCCCCCCCCCCTTTTTTTATTAAGAAATTAGCACAATGTGAATGTTATGCAAATATTTTTTCAGCTTATTTAAACTACGAAAAACCTAATATGGCTGAGGGCAAAGCTCTCTATTTAGTTTGAAATATTCTAAAACAATTTAGTTAATGGAAATAGACTGCTGCACTGTACTTGTTCTGATTTGTTCAGGAACATAACAAATCATCACAATATTTTTAACAGAGAATGTCTATCACTTATACTCTGCTTGCTAACTTTGCCTTTAAACCCATCCGCTTTGACATGATTTGAAGCAGTACCAAACACTTGTGGTTCTTTGTGACTTCAGTTGAAGTAGTGAGTGCTTAGCACTTTTGAAAGATAGGCCCCCAATCTTTTTTTTTTTGAGTGTTTCTTAAATGTTGTAAATACCCAGGGAAAGACATGATCCCATAAACATTTGTACCATGTTTCATGGATGAAATGTATATCAGTACAGTGATAACTAAGCAATTCACAGTAGTATGAGTTCTGCTATTTGGTTTGTCTCCTATTTCTAATATTTGGAACAGACTGAAAAATACAGATGTTTCTGTTTTGTACACAGGGTGCTCGCACTTGTACAAATGGCTGTGAAAGGCAGATTGTCTTGAGTGCAATGTTCCTTCTATGTAGTGACATTTACTAAAACCAATATTTTTGTTAAGGAGGAACTGAGAGAACTCCGGGAACAACCAACTGATCCTCAGGCACAGCAAGAAATAATTAACAGCATTGAAGAAGTGTATTTTTCCAGTGATTCCTTTGATATTGTGAAGTATGAGTTGGAGGTAAGAAGTTCTCCCCCCCCCCCCCCCGCCAAAAAAGTCAGCATTCTAAAAGACATTCCATCTATAACATTTATTTTAGTCATTGTTCACGCTTTCATCTTGACTTTAATATTTGTGTGACTTTTTTTGCCTTAACATAGAATTAAGAATTTTCTGTCATACTGTGGTTGTGTAGGGCCGAATCCTAACCCTATTGACATCAATGGGAGTCTTCCAGTTGAATTCGGTGGGTTTAGAATTAGGCCCATCATGTAGGGATGTTAAAATTGGAGTAATTGAATAGTCGATGGAATTTCCATTGACTATTTGATTAGTTGTTGAGGGCACTTCCGCTTTGAAATGTACAAGAGCCCCAGTGGGGGCTCTTGTACATTTCAAAGGTAGAATGCTGCTGCTGCGCCCCTTCCCCTTCCCACAGAGCTGGAGCTGGGGGGAACCAACATTTAAGCTGACTCCCCCCAGCATCCCCTCCTGCCCTTTGCTACCTCTTTCCCATAGAGGCAGCAAGGGGAGGGAAGCGACTAATCCACTAGTGTGTTGACTATCCAATAAGCTTTTGCTTATTGGATAGTCAACTAGTCGATTAGTTGCTTACACCCCTACCATCATGCTATCAAATAATTCAGAGATTAAATTATTTATGAAATGGACAAAATAATCCAAACTGAGAAATTAATTAGACATGGCAGAAAACTGTATTTTTGGTTTTATTTTGGTAGTAAAAAGTCACAGTATGTTATGAATTGATTCTGTGGTGTGTGTGCACATAATTTGTTGAATGCAAGAGAAAGCTTTTTTGAGATTTTGATTATCGGTTATTGGATACTTACCATAATGTAACTCTGACTTTTTATTTGACTGTTTATCATTATCTTATTTTAAATGCAGATTAGTTTGTGAAAGCATAACATTGTTTCCTAAATGCATGTAATTTTTAGTTATCATAATTATTTATTATTAATTGTCCACTTTGTCTACATTTATTTTTCATTGGTTTTCATTTTGTCTTCTGCATGTAGAAGCTTCCTCCAGTACTTAGCCTTCAAGAAATGGAAGAATATAGAGACAAATTAAAGCAACAACAAGCTGCTGTAAGTAAAATGATTTCTTCCAATGTTAGTGTATACAACTTGTTGCCACTGTAGTATTGAGAGCTCAAGGAGGTCTCCCTGTAGTTATTAAGAATATCCTGATATGGGGCTGAAAATAATCTTGGCTACTTAAAAAGTATTAACTCAGTTAAGTTAGCATTAAGTGATGTTGTTTTGTGGTAGAAAATCAAGATAAGTAAAATACGATACTCAGCTTGGTCTAATATTAATTACCTTTTCCTTTAGCAGCATTGGTTTCCTTACTGGCTATGTTTCAGTCTACCAGTACATTGAAAGACAAGGAAATGTTTGTTGTTCTCAGCTCTGTAACTGCTTTAACTTTTTGTTCTTTTGAGGAACTTTTGTCAATGTAAAACAGCTTAAATAAAGTGTAAATATATCGTGTAACTGCACAGCTATCTTGTTAATGTTTATATTTGCAGTGGATGGTTTGCTGTATTTTTATCTCACCAAGTCTGTTATTCCCTAGTGTGTATTGTCATGGAACAAAATAAAAGAATTGGTAGTAGCCGCCTTTTCATGATTATGGGGGAAAAATCAGTGCAGCCATTGATTTGGGATATTTCCCTTTGGTTATCCAAATGGGTACTTGTTAATGTTTTCTTGCAATACATTATATGCTTTCTAGAATAGATTTCCTATGAACTGTTAATTACTGGTTTATTAATCTTTAAATATGTATAATTAGGTCAAGCATTAACTTCCTGTAACTTTTGGTATTTATTAGTGTTGCCTTTAGTGAAACCCTTCACACTGCAAAAAAAGCTTCAGTCCTTGAAACTTGTGTGTCTCCAAGACTTCTTTTCCTAGAGCTTGGCTTTTGAAGTTCTGCAGGTATCATCAGTCTGTTAAGACTGAAAAGTTCTGGTAGATGTTTGTCATCTTCAAGAGAAGGAAAAATGAGAGATTCCAAAGGAATTGGGGCCTTTTTCTCTTCACCCAGAAAAAATGTTTTGTAGTGGGCATCTGATGATGACATAGACATCTGCTAGAGCTGTGGTTCTCAATCTTTTTTTTTTTTTTTATATCGTGGGCCGGCAAACTCGTTCACAAACTTTTGGCGGACTGGTAACATTTTATTTGCATATTCATTATACAAATATGCAAATAAAATGTTACCTGTCTGCCTACTCCCAACCTACCCCCTTGCTCCCCAGTGCCTAATTCCCTTTGACCCTCACCTTTATATCCTGTGCCTTTTGACCATTTACCTCAGACCCCTACAGCCCATGCCAATATCTGGAGGGAAAGCGGGGAGGGAGGCTTATTGTCCTTCTGTTGCCTCAGCCCTAGTGCCGCTACCAGGCAAAATCAGCCTTCTGATTGCCGGAGCTGAGCTGCACGAACAGCCGGCGTCAGCTCTGGCAGCTGCTATGGCCTGGCAGCCAGCAGTTTATGGACCAGCAGTTGGGAACTGCTGGACTAGGGAACACATTCAGGACAAAGAAATGACTTGATGGAGAGGGAGCCAGTTATGTCTTTATCTGCCAAATGCTGACTGTCCACTCCAAAGGAGTGAAAAGATTTCTCGATCACAGTGCATACATAAAGGAAAAACAAATAGCAAATTAAAAATATGTAAAGGGTTGTGAACCAGAGTCTTTATTAATGAACAGAAACATCTTTTCATGCTGTTGTTTTCCCAAGATAGTCTCTTTTTTTATAGCTTCCTTAATCTGTTTTAAATTTCTTCCTTGAGTAGGAGGATGTTATCGTTTAGGCAAGGTAGTCTTTCTACTTGTAGGTCCTGTTGAGACAGTAACTATTTGATGTATGGTGCAAGAAATTAGTGGGGTTCTTTTGCAGAAGGAAACCTGGGTGATTGTTATCAATGTTATCTTTCTTTGTTTTAAAGGTTCTGTGGGATACAAGTCAATACTGGTCATGGGTCAAGCCATTTAAAAATTAAATGAATAGTGTTAAGGACACATTAGCACATTTTATGTAAATCAGCACCACAGAATTCTGCATCTCATTTTTTATGTGTAAAATTCAAAAAATATTGTCACGCACAGGTTACATTTTAACTACTGATCCAGAATTAGGTCATTTCATACAGCACCTCTGATAAATACATGCTTTAAGAAGGTGGATGTACATCATCATTTCCTATGTGTATCTCTGGTTGACATAATTACAATGATAGTTTAAAGGTGTATTAGTCATTTGTAGGGATGCTTTTCCTTTTGGAATGCATGTTAAAGATTCAAATGCTATTGACTTTCTTGTGAATTACTGATACCCTCTTGATTGTGATAAAACATCTTTCTCTGTATCTAAAAATGTTTTTTCCTGCCGGACGACAGAATGTTCCTGCCGGGTGACAGAATGATATCATCCATGGGCAAGGGTGTAGGTGGGGTTGGAGGTCTGCTCCCCCAACCCCACATGTCCCAGCCTCCCTTGGAGCATCGGGGAGAAAAGAGGCCGCAAAGGTCCAGCCTCCCTAGTCCCTGGAGCATCGGGGAGGGCAGGCGCTGGGGGTAGCAGCACTCTGTCCCCAGAATGCCTATAGTAGGTGTTCTGGGGGAAGAGTATGGGCAGGCCCATGCCTGGCCATTTGGGAAGGGAAAGCCTTCCCCCGCCTAGGCTACTGGACATCCATGATATCATCATGTCATCGTCAACAGGCTTTCTCAGCGAAGCGAAAGCGGCCAGAGAGAGAGGGGTTGGTGTGAGTAGCGGCCAGAGAGAGGAAGGTTGGCACGTGTAGCGAGCAAGGGGCACAGCCCCCTCATTGCTTAATAATCCATTTTCGTTGGCTTTCAGTATGTGTTTTTGTAAAATTAATCGTAGCCACATTTTCTTAAATTACTTGATGTGGTGGTTTTGTAAGGAACAAAGCTCAGTGATTTATCTTAAATATCTTTGCTCATTCAGCATGTACTTGCAATTGTTCTATTACATGAAATGCATTTCAGCACACTCAGGTTTCTTTACTGTCTGTATCATCTCAATCTTAATCTGAGCAATCATCTGTGTCTGTAACATAAATCTGTACAGCAGGAAGTTGGGTCTTATCTGCACATCTGTGTGCTTTTCATTTTAGTTTGCAAAGTACCATATGTAGCCATATGGTCAGTTTTCATCAGAAAAGTGTAGTAATTTATTCAGTTCTATTTTTGAAAAACTGAAATCATTTCTTGTTTCCCATACCTTGTTGTAATTTCTTTATATTGACTTTGTAGTCAGTCCCATGGTTAGGAATTATGTTTCTGGCTTCTAAAGGATGCTAATAAGAGTTGTGCTAGATTAGTTCTGCTCTACTAGTGCATTATGAAAAATGCCCTTGCATAAAATGCTAGTTAGCGAATGAACAAATTAAATTAGTTGAGATCAGAAGCTGAGATTACTGAGACAATATTTAACCTCCTAAATAGGATGCATTGTGCTACTGGTACTCAGCAGCCATTAAATGATATGTTTATTTGAGTGACGGGGCTTTGCTTTCCCTTCTGACAACAGAATGGATGCTCCCTGCTAGAGAAACAGCGATGACGTGACAATATTTTAAAAAAAATTTCAGTATTGCTGACTGTAGGATGGCTGTGTAAATGATGATGGACAACCCTAGAATGTATGGCTATTGTTTGTGGGATGTTTATGTAAAAGAGAGCAGATGGTGATAATTTGAATGCATTTCATATGACCGAACAAATGAAAGTAAGTGCTGAATCTGCAAAGATATTTAACTTGAATAGTAAATAAATACATAAAAAAACCTTGAGAAGGGGGAAGAAATGCGGTGGGCGGAGTCTGGGGAAGAGCAGGGAGAATACCAGTGATGAAAGGAGATAGCTGGTGCCTATGTCTGCAAAGGTAGGCGGATGGAGAGGCCAGATAGGCAAGAAAGATGGGACTTGCACAGAGGAGCTTGGGAAGTACATCACCAGAATGAAGCTGAAGAGAATAGACAGTTGCCACTTTGGTTGGTTCCCTGTAAGTAGTGATCTGTGTCTGCTGTTCCTCATGAAGGCATGACTAGGCGACTGTGCACGCTGCCTCTACCTCACCAAAAACACTAGCTCCACAGCTTCCATTGTCTGCGAACAGTAGCCAATGGGAGATGTGAAGTGGTGCTTGTCAGTGGAGGCAACATACGGAGCTGCTTAGCTGCACCTCTGCTAGGAGCAGCAGGGATAGGTCACTGCTTGTGGGGAGCCATCGGAGGGGCACCCTGAAACTCTTCCTGTGCCCTGCTCCGAGCCCTCTCCTGTACCCAAATGCCTCTTATAGCTAGCACTCCCCACCGCCGCCCTATCCCCACAATTTCTCATGTACTTCAAACCCTTTGTGGAGATTCCTTCGCCTAGGGGCAGTAGAGACATGTCACCACTTCTGGGAGCCATGTGGAGCCTGGTAGGGATCCTGCTGGCCCTGCAGCAACTGGACCTTCTGTGAAGATTAGAAAAAGTTTATAGAGCTTTGAGTGGTATAAAGCTGGATAACACAGCTTTTACCTCAAATACAATATTCCTAAGTATTACCTCTATACATTTTGTATTGTTTGAGTCTTGACAAGCTTTACCTTTAAAGAAACTTTTTATGGCTAAATATGCCGTAGGACATTTGTTTGGTTTAGTTAATTTGTCCGGTCTGAGGTGAGACTTGTTTGCAAAGAACAGGATACCCTTTGCCAAGGGCTCTCTGACACAGAGACTGGGAGAAGATAAATAATAAACTGAAAATTCCCTGATCCCATAAAAGAGAATTACATAATCTGGCATATGACATACCTTCTGGAGAGCAATCAAGGAAGCATACATCTGTATTGTGGTTGTTGGACTGATTTTTGTGTGCATCTGTCGCACTCTTGGCTAGATTGCCAGTTGATGGTACTAAAGAGAACTAACCAGACTCTGTTGTATAGCTACTGGAGGTTTGCCATAGGAAATGCTGATTGATCTGGCTTCTAGCTTCACCTCATGGTTAACAGTGCAGGTGTGCAACCTGTTACTCATAAAGAAACCCTTCATCTCCATTTTTCCTCAGCAAACAGAAGATGGCTGAGTTGATAGAGGAGGCTCTGGCAGAAGCAGATAGATTCCTATCAGTGGGCGGGTTAGAGAGAAGTGCTTGAGAGAAACAAAAATCATTCCCACATTTCAGGTGCCGAGAGCTCTGTCTCGTTAAATGCCCGTAACCTCTGCTTGAAGAAAACTGCTTTGAACCTGGAATTATTCCATGATTTTCTGTATAAAGTACTACTGGCTTATTTAATAGCTTTCTTTGATCAACCTTTCTTATGGGTATGTACACTGAAAAAATGCTTATTTTTTAATTTCAATACAAGGTGTAATTCTCAGAATGAAATATAATAGTCCTTAATTTATTATTTAATTCAAAGCAGTGGAAAACATAATTTAAAATTAGAAAAACTTAAGTTGATTTTTGCCATGCACAGGATGATTATGAACGCTAACATAAATTTATATATAATATGGTATCTGTATGAAAGGAAAGCTTCCTTTGTAGTTTGTTCAGTCTCCCATGTAGGTGGTTAATTTGTAATTGCACACTAATAACCTGAAAACAGAATATATCAGGTTCCAGTGCTTCACATCTTTTCTATTTTTACTCAAGTGTGCTCTTTAGCTGGTAAAGGACTAAAAGGTTAATTTGAAAAAACCCACTAATTCCCAAATGGAGCTGTAAACATACATCTGTTTTTACTTGCGGGAAAAGTGTGGTCATTATCTTAGAATGTTTACTTCTTTCCTGACATATGTATTAATCAATGGATGATTAAGAATGTTAGGAATTGCAGGAACTCTTTAGTGTTCTTAACCCAGCTCTTTCATTATAGAGATTGGATACTTCCCAGATACCTCACATGTAATATTTTTTTCCCTTTAAGGTATCTAAAAAGGTTGCAGACTTGATTCTTGAAAAGCAGCCTGCATATGTTAAGGTAAGATAATGAACTGACATATTTTACTGTAAATGCCTTCTGTAAATTATTAAATCACCCTACCTAATATTACTGTAATTCAGTTTGATCTGTTTTTCAGGCACAAATACGGATAATTCACGTAGTCAGTGGGAGAGTGTAGTCTTAAATTCTTATAGTCTGTGGCTATTTTACGGCAATAATATTGGACCGAACCAGCGAGTCTGCCAGACCACGAGAGGTCAATACTGGCCTCTCAGTGCCCCCAGCTGTGAGGCTCCATTCCAGCAGAGGGCTGGTATTGACCAAGTGCAGCTGAGGGCAGGAGGGAGGGGGCTCTCAGGAAGAAGCAGAATGACTGTGGAACTCCATGGCCTGTGGAAAGGAGTGCAACCTCGTGGGAGTACCCAAACCCCATGGCTACTGTGCTGCACTTCTGGTCCTTATCCACACGACTCAGCAATCACCCCGCATCCTTTCCTGAGCATCCCCCTGTACCCACTCCTCCCAGTCCCTCCCTGAGCTTGAATGCTGCAAATGAGCTATTTGTAGCACTCCAGGAACTCTGGGAGGGTAGGGGAGGAGTTGCTAATAGGACCCAGCTTTTCCCATGAGTGCTCCAGCTTGGGAGCACCCAAAGGTGACGCTGGACCGTAAATGTTGCCTGACTATGGAAGTCTGAACTATAGAGGTCCAGCATATTGTTGCGTAGTGTGTCCATTACCAGTAGGAATTAAATCCTTACACTAAACTCAGGTCTAAAACTAGACTGATAGGAAACAAGTGCACAAGATTGCGATGTCATGGAAAGTGCTCCAACATCATCTTCATAAAAAGCTGTTCCAGAAATGGGAAGTTATTGATGGCATTGATGGAAGTTATTGAGTTCAAAGGGGCTTGAGCAGGAGCCTCGTTGCTGCTTATGTTGAGGCGTGGCTTGTACCCTGCTTCTGAAGAAGATATTAACAATTCTCATCAGTAACCAATTCCAAATTTCCCACCGGTCTCTAACAAGTCATGAGAAATGTGTCCAACAGCCAAGTAAGTTGGACATAGTACTTTCAAGAGACTTCAAAACAGTTAAACTCTAGGAAAGATGGAAGCTTTAATACTCTCTTTATAATGCTCTCTTGAGATTAGTCATGTTAAGCTGGATCTGCTTCATCTGTTCCACAAATCAAAGTGAGAATTTCTCAAGGAAACAAATGAGTCCATGAGAGCCAATGAAACTTGATTTACCATGTTGCCAATTTAATATAGATTATCATGAAGTCCCACCCCCATAAGAGTAGTATTGAAATTTCCACAATTCTGATGAGTTGCACTGGATGAGGTTTTGCTGAAACTGAGGGAGAGGACAACACCTTCCATTTCCCATGTAAGAATATTCTCTGTAGCAGCAGTCTCTGAGTTAGTAGTTTGTCTCTTCCACTGACACTTCAACTTTCTTCCTTGTTGCTTGATCAGTTGCAAAGTTTCTGTAATTGAGGTGACTCATAGGTAAGACATAAAGCAAGTGGGTGACTAGGTTCCAGTCTGTCAGTATTTCTGGATAAGGTATTGTCATAGACTCCACTGTCGTTGACTCCACTGAAGCATTGGTAGAATATTCTAAGGCTTCTGGAAGTGTCAGAAGATGAGGTAGGCTCATCAGCCTCCCAGAGTGAAATATTAAAACAGTTTCTCCAAACTCACAGGAATGTCCCTAGCCTGACTTTTCTCTGAAGAAGTGGGTTGCGCCCATGAAAGCTCATGATACCATCTACATTTTTTGTTAGTCTCTAAGGTGCTGCAGGACCAATCATTCTTTTTTTGACTTCTCTCTGGAAGTGGAAGAGAGATGACAGTGACAAGCACTGTCACTTCATCCCAGAGTTAAAATACAGAAAGTGAAACTTGGTTTCCTCCACGCATGTAATTGTAACTACTATTAATTGATCTCTATCTGACAGTTTATAGGACATGGATTGAAACAGAAGCATTTTGATATTATACAAAAAAAAATTTTTAAAGTCTGTTTATGAGCAGTTGATACAGACTGGCAAATAATTTCTGTTTTGGATCTTGTTTCTTTTCAGTACACAACAGCTTTGCTATTACAAATCCTTCCTCACCTATAATTCTACATTCTTTTGATATCTTGTAATTTTAAAATGCCTGTTTTATTGGGCTATTGTGTACATACAGATCATTACAAGCAGGCATTAATTTCATATTACAGCAGCCTTTTAGTGTAGCTTGAAACAATACTGTCTGTGGATTTATACCAGAGTACACTCTGCTTCAAAGATTCCCAAGAGAAAGTTAAAAATCTCTCAGGCCAATATGAGATACCTTAAAATCTCGTCAGTTGTGTGTTGAGTCAATAATCCTGTTTAAAAACCTAGGGCTCCTGAGGATCTATTTTTGTCTGTTGACTCAAGAACTCGACTTCTAAAACTTTAACATATGGTGTCCTATCCTGTGTGAGGGGCAGAGTGCTTGCATTCCCAATGACGTGTATTTTACCATTAATGTGCTCTTTGCTTCATGATAATAGCTCGTATTTAGCAGGAAATCCTGTCCTTTCTTCCTCACTCTGGACAGGATCTCCTGGAAGTGAGTGCGTTTCCACTGGGTGGGAGAAGGTCATGGAGGTAGTATGCATCCCCTGTATAATGCAGAATCCCATTCTGTGGGGACTTTCTGTGGGGACTAATGGGGCATAGACTGGGCCAATGGATTTTGCATTGTTCAGATTCTCTGGTGTTTCCTCCTTAGTTTGGAGGAAGGGCACTCCCCCCCCCCCCCCCCCCCCAAAAAAAAAGACGACTGCAGCAGCTGTAAGAAATGAAAATGACCATACTGGGTCAAATCAAAGGTCCATGTGGCCCAGTGTCCTGGCTTAGAATAGTGGTCAATGCTGGGTGCCCCAGAATGAACAAAGCAGATGCATCGAGTGATCTATCCCCTGTTGCCCATTCCCAGCTTCTGACAGACAGAGACTAAGGACCCCATCCCAGCCCATCCAGTCCATGTTTGATTGAAAGAAGGGAGTCTGCCCAGCTTCTCTGTCTGGGTATTGCACTGAGGGTTTTGTCCATAGGGACCTAATAGCTGTACTCCACTCCAGTCCCTAACCTATGCTATTTGATTGTCTCCACAGAACAAGTTTTACTGAATTAATACAGCCAGAAGTATTTCAGCTGAATGCCATCTATTTTTAGATTACATTTATTAATAAATGTATTTCTTTATGAAAAAGGAAGTAATGACCCTCTGCAAAAGCCTTAGCTCTTCAAAGCCTTAGTTTTTCTAAAGGAGAGATTGTTAGACACATGGTGAGCAATCTTTGAATAGAATTTAAATCATTGCTCAAACCAGGAACTGGTTTCTGACTTTTCTAAACCAAAGACCTTAATAAGACCATAGCATATTTTTGATTATTTTGAGCAGAAGGTAATGTTAGAATGACCTAGGTTTTAATCTGGACTTGAATATAAGTTAGATCTGGTCAGATTTTGTATAGTAAAATTTTAAAGTAGAGACCATGCCTCTTGCTGTTTTTGGAAAGCCCTTATCACATTTTAAAATACAGTGCTATCATATGTATGCACATCCCATCCCCCTTTTGGGGTAGATCATCATGGGTATAGTCTACCTGTGTGTCCTTGGATTCAAGTTGTGTAATTCAGTGGCCAGAGTCAATATGGCTGCCCTTTGGCCATTAGGCTATCCAACCCTGAACCAGAGTCAGTATGACTCCTCTGGGGTTTCAGGGCTTCATGGTATAATGGCCAGAGTCAGCTGTCACCAGGGGAAGGGAGGGGTGACAGCTGGTGTAGAGGAACCCAGGTGCTCCCTGCTTCATTGGTCCAATCCATGTCCCTCTGAGTAGTGAATGTGTCTGCCACTCAGTCAGCAGGCATCCCACACTGAATTTGCCCTTGTGGAGTTACAACTTGCTCCTCATCCCTGGGCTGCTTCCTACTTTGTCTCCTGAAGCTATTGTCTATATGTTGAGAGTCTCCTACCTCCTTGGCACAGACAGTTCCCTGGGACTCTGACTCCAGCCAGTTAGCTGTAGGCAACAGGTCTCCAGTCCAGTTTTTGAAATCTCTTACTCCTTCCATCAGTGACTGTTGTGGCTCCTGTGTTGGATCCTCCACCAAGCATCCTTCCTCCTTGGGGGGGTCAGCTTAGACCGGGATGGACAATAATTTTTGACTGGGGGCTACTTCAGAAATTTTTGAAGTGGCCCTGGACCACCCTGGAAGGGGTAGGGCTAGGACACTACTGTGCTTCCCCACCCACAGACCCTGATTGTTGTGGGGGTGGGGGAGTACACAAAATCTTTGCCCTCCCCTTCCTCCCCCCCCCCCCCCCCGAGAGAACCGCCAGGTGTTCTGAACAGCTGGCAGTTCTCTCTAGGCACCTGTGCCCCTGGCAGTTGGAAGAGACTTCGTCTGCTGCTCCTAGGTCAATCAGGGACTGGGGAGGGGGAGCACGTGAAATCTCTCATCCCCTGTCCTGCAAGGGAGCGCCCTGCTTAGAGTCAACTGCCAGCTGAGCAGCAGATGGCAGATGACTTTAACTGCTGAGCTGCTTATAGGTGGGAGGAGACTTCACATGTTCTTCCCTCCCCCAGGCCCTGATTGGGCAGGGGGTGGAGAGTGCGCAAAATCTGCTCCTATCCTGCCCCTGTCCTGCAAGGCGCATGTGGCATTTTGAAGCACTGCACTCCTCGCATGGTGGGAGGAGACTTCAAGTGCTCCCCCCTGCCCTTAGGCCAATCAGGGCTTGGGGGGTGGGTGGGAGTGTGCAAAGTCTCCTCCTGCTCTTCTAGGAGCGTGCGGTGCTTCTAAGAGCTGTGTATTCCTTCCAGGGCAGGGGCAGAGTGGAGGAGAGTTTGCGTACCTCCCCCCCTCCCCCCCCAGCCCCAGGCCCTGATTGACCTGGGGGCAGGGAGAGTGGCAGGGCCTCTGTGGCCCAATCAGCTTGCTTGGCGGGCTGGATGCGGTCCACAGAGGCCCTTTGGCCCACCCCTGGCTTAGACTAAATTAGTCTGCAACCTTTTTATACCAGAACCACATGGTTGGGAGGAAGGAAGAGAGCAGAAGTTCCTCCATACTATGAAGTTAATCCTTTCTTGTCTAGTGCAGGGTATGGTATGCACACCACCTCGCATGTGCAATATACATTTTAAAAATGTTTAGTTTTTCTTTAATATGTGTGTGTGCAAATTTTTCCATGGCATGCTCTCAAATAAAGATAAATTAATAGCTGTTTTAAATCCCTTGTGGTTATGTTTAAGAGCCACAAAATGCATTAGGAATTTCACAAAAATTAGATCAGCATTCCTTGCTCTGAAGAGTTCAGTGCTTAAATTCAACAGGTCACAATTAAGGGTCATTGCAAAATGATATCTGTTGAATCGCTAGTGAGTACCTAAATAGTGTGAAACAAAATGTGGCATGCAGCATATTTCCCTACTTTTGCCAGTATCTATCTGGTTTATTAATGCAAATTAAAGTTTGTGCTAGTGTGCCTAAAGCTTTGATCATTCCTTTAGGCTGAGCTTCTTCATTAATGGCTATAAGAATATTCTTATGTAATTTTGTAATATATAAGTTAACCAAATTTTGTTGATAAGCTGTCTGGCTCAGTTTTGGCTCACGCTGGGTGCGGCAGATAAAAATCGCTGCTGGAATCTCCCCCCCCCCCTTGTGTACAGGGGCTGCTGCCAGCTGGGCAGGCAGACTGTCTCAGTTCCAGCTTGTGCCAGGTGTGGGACAAAACCCCACTGTGGCTCTGCAATTTAAATTGTAGTAGGAGCCAGGGGTCGAGGCTGCCCGGCTCCTACTGCCTTTTTAATGGCAGAGCCACAGCGGGGTTTTGTTCCGCAACCAGTGCGAGCCAGAACTGAGCTGGGCAGCCTATCAAGTAGTCAATTAAAATTCTATTGACTACTCGATTAGTTAAATACCTGCATTTTAACACCCCATGTACATATAAATAAAAGTATTTTATGTCGCTTCCAACTTCAATAAAAATGGATTCCAAATAATTCTCTTCTGCAGATTGTGGGTGTGTTTTTTTTTATTTATTTTTTTTTTTTTATTTTATGTGAGCAACTGTAAAAGTGTCTCTGAAGAACCTCTAAATTGCCTTATTTCCCTTTACTTATTGGGTGACTGAAATACATTTCATCTTGAAAATTGTGGGAATAGATTATAGGTTTATGTAAGTCACTTTGAGATTTGTGATTTCTTTTACACAAAACCATAACACTTGCAAGAGTAAATTGAAATATTGTTTCTTTTAGGAGCTTGAACGAGTTACATCTTTACAAACTGGCCTTCAGTTAGCTGCAGTCATTTGCACAAACGGAAGAAGGTATAGTACATACTTAGCAACACATGTCTGATGTGCAGAAGTTGAAAGGGAATAAAATTATTTTAAAACATTATTCATGTTCCCCCCCCCCAAAGAACCCCTTAATTTGCTTTAATATGAATGATCCCCTAACCTCTGTTTCTCTGGAGGTGGGTGACGGGAGGGATCACGTGAGGATTACCTGTTGTGATCCCTCCCTTTGGGGCATCTGGTATTGGCCACTGTCGGCAGACAGGATACTGGGCTAGATGGGCCTTTGGTCTGAACCAGTACGGCTGTTTTTATGTTATTACTTTTATTGTAATTACTTCCTATGAACACAAAATTACTAGTCAATTTCTGTACTTACATCCAAATTGTGAATTGAAAGTTTTGCCTCCTATTGGAATGGACTGTTGGGATAAATGTACCCTTCAAATTTCTCTCTTGTGTCAATGTAGTGGCTGAATTTCACTAGAAGTGCTGGCTATTCATTTTTTCTAATGTGAATTCAGACCTACCTCTTAATGTTTTGATATAAAATTCTTAATTTTGTATACTAGCTAAGACTATTCTGTGTATTGTTGACTTCAACAGGCACCTGAATGTTGCAAAGGAAGGTTTTACTCAAGCTAGTTTGGGACTTCTTGCAAACCAAAGAAAACGACAGTTGCTGATTGGACTGCTAAAGTCTCTGAGAACAATAAAAACACTGGTATATACAGATTTTTTTTGAACAGTAAAATATATTTTTCTCAATTATATAGTTTTCTTATGGCTTTTTTTCTGTCAATTTTTAGCAAAGAACAGATGTACGTTTAAGTGAAATGTTGGAGGTAAGTTTGCTTTGAACTATTTTATGATTATTGTTGCTGGGTATGTATTTGCTTCCATCCTTTTAATTTCTTTTACTCTTATTTCCTAACACAGAGCCCACTTTTTTAAAAAGCAAATAAAATGACTTAGCAGAAATTTTGCTTTGTAATGTAAGAAATACTGTATATATGGCCCTGATTGCTAATTTATTGGAAGATGTCTGCTATTCTATCCAAGGCTCCAGTTCTCCCACTGGATCTACATGGCAAACCTTTGTACATATGTAGATCTGAGGGCTGAGGCTCTAATTAGTACAGTAAGGTTTCTCTTAGGTATTTATAGACTGCTCAGAAATGTATTAGATTTTTGTAGAACAAAAGCAGGATCCTTGCCTCGATGAACTGACAGTCTGACTTAATATTAGGTGGAGTGACCAGAATGACAGTGGGGGAGGGGGAGCACACCGCAGAGCTTGGGGAAGCTCAAGGAGTTTTAAGGTGCACAATTTTGAGGGTTCTGTTAACTTTGTTTTATAATTTAAATTGCTCCTTGTAGGCAACATGGAGTAATTTGGCTTTCAGGAGGGATTTGAATGAGGAGAGATTATGACTTGGTAAACGGAGATAGGGAGGGCCTTCCTTTAAGAGCATGGACAAGTGTGCAGATGAGTGGAAAATGAAAAGAGGGTGTCAAGTCTAGTGCTATTGGTAGAGTGGAGTGGTTAAGAGAAGTACAATAGGATACAGTTGCAGAGAGGCAATTGTCACAGTGCAAGCTCAGCTGCTCCTTTGTCCACCTTTGGGTCTTTTTTTGAGAAGTTTAAGTGTTGGGTGGAGTGTGTGTGGGGGAGGGACTCAGGGCAGTGGGTAGGATGGGGGGGGAGGGTGTTCAGGGGATTCAGGAATATGGACAGGAGATTGGGAATGGGGTGCTCAGGGTAGAGGAGATCCGTGAGGGTGGGGGTTAGGGCAGGATGCTGGGGTGTGTAGGGCTGAGTTCAAGGGAGGACAAGGGCACAATTTAGGGAGGGCGGAAAGAGGAGGGGGTCTTACCAGGTCGCTGCTGCTCTTCCTCTTCCCCTGAAGATCAGGGAGCTGAGGGGAAGTATGTAGATTGTGTGAAGTGTCCTCTGCCCCTCCCCTGGGCAGCTGGGAGTGAGAGGAAGGCACACAACCTGTACGCTTTTCCCCTCACTCCCTGGTAGACAGGAGAAGGGAAGAGCAGCAGAATTCCGGGTAAGCAGCCCCCAGCCCTGTCAAAGTGGGGGGTGGGGAAGGGGAGAGCGAGCACAGTCTAGGAGCTAGGGAAACCCTAGACGGGAGGTTGGGGAAGCGCACACCCCCAGCCAGCCCTTTCACCTGCCTGGCTGCTTGCTTCTTAGCAGCTTCTTTTTGCCGGAGTGCTGCACTGGGGTGCTCTGACTTTCACCTCTGGATTTGGCCCCCTTCCCTCCGTGGCCTTGCATGGGCGGCAAGTCCTGCATGCGCCCTAGTTGCACCCCAGCTTACCACAGATCTCTTTAGCATTGTTTTTTCCCCATATAGTTCTATTTTAGTCTAAAGATGTATGCTGCAATATTTGCTTCAAAAGTTACATTTGCTATTGAATTTTTTCCCTAAGGAGGAGGACTATCCAGGAGCTATTCAATTGTGCTTAGAATGCCAGAAAGCAGCCAGTACTTTCAAACACTACAGTTGTATAAGGTAAGGTTGCACTTTGTTTCTAAAGAGTTTGGAGCTTTTAGCTTGTATGCAGTGTTTTGGGGAATATAAAATGTCACCAGAAGGATGAGGCCATGAAAAAGAAAAGGGTAGTCTATAGCAGGTGAGAATTTCCAGTAGAGATAGGGACTATTAATGCCATCATACAAGGCACTGTCAAGACCTCATCTTGAATGCTATGTGCAATTTTGATCATCCATGTTTGGAAAAGATGAATTCAAACTGGAATAGGTGTGAAGAAGGGTTACAAGTCTAATTGGAGGAATGGAAGATCTGTTTTACGAGAAGAAACTAAAAGAGCTGGGCTAGTTTAGCTTATCAAAATGAAGTCTGATATGGGAATAAGATTACGCTCCCCAAATAGCTCAAGGTGATGAACATCAGTGAGGGAGAAGAGCTATTTCAGAGAGTATTTGCCCCAGAACAAATGGGCATAAATTAGTCATTAATATATTTAGGCTGAACATTAGTAGAAAGTTTCTTACCATTAGAGGAGTGAGGTCTGAAACAGCCTGCCATTAGGAGTATTGGGACCAAACAACCTATCAAGTTTTAAAAAGGATATTGATAGTTATTAATGAGATTGAGTGGCTGGATTGCCTTCAGTAGTGGGGAATGGACTGGAATTGATGACCCAGAAGAGTCCTTCCAGTCCCATATCCCTATATTTGCTAATGTTGGCTAAGTGGTGGTTAACGAGTGTTCATGAAAGAACTAGTTTTGTAATTTAATTATCTGGTTAGAAAAAGGAAGTCCTGCTAAGACAGTTTAAGAAGTGTAATTATGAATCATAAAATTATCAGCAGTGATTTTTTTCAAGTCAAGTTGAACCTCCCAAATCCGAGACTCTGGTCTGGCAACATCGGTGGTCCAGCAAGACCATGGATGTTGCTGGATCAGAGAGTCCCAGGAGTAGGAGCCAGCTGGGAGAACGCAGGGTTGGTGGAGTCCCAGTTAGGCCAGCCGCAGCTAGGCAAGGGAATCCTGGCATCAGGTGGCATGGGGGAGCCTCCACCCCTGCCAGGGAACCCCCAGTGTCAGTGCGGTCAGGTGGCTAGAGAGCCCCTGGCAGCGGGTCGGCAGCAGCCAGAGAACCCCGGGAACCCCTCAGCAGCAGGGCTGGGATGGCCGGGCAGCCCTGACTGGAAAACACCCGGCAGCAGCAGGGCCATGCAGCGGCCTACAAGGCCTGGCCAGGCAACCCTGGCGGTGGGCCAGGTGACAGCTGGGAAGTCCTGGCCCCAGCAGGGAAATCCCCATTGGCAGTGGGGCTGGCCTGGTGGCCCCGGCCAAGAAACTCTGGGAAACTCCCAGCGGCAGCGGGGCTGGGCTACAGCAGCGGTGCTGCTATAGGCCAGGTGGCCCGGGGCTGGAGAACCCCAAGGAACCCACGAAGATAGTGGGGCTTGTGGCGGCTGAACAGCCCCATCCAGGAATCCCCAGAGGCCACAGGTCTGTGGCAGCTTGGTGGCTGTGGCTGGGGAACTCCTGCAGTCATGGGCATCAGGGCGGGCAGCGTTGGCTGCACCAGTTTTGGCAGGGCAGGGGACCCCAACCTTTGGAGCCCCAGGAGGAGGAGCCAGTAGCAGGGCAGCCATCAGGAGAGCATTAACATGCTCTGGTCTGGTAAACTCACTAGTCTGGGAGACTCATGTCCCGAGACTGCCAGACTAGGAAGGTCCAACATGTAATGAAAATGCCTAGGGATTCTGATGTTCTTTCATAAGCTGCAAATTGCTTGGCCCGTGTAAGTATTTTATCCAACAGTTGTGATTTGTAGAGGTTTGCATTTACAGGACCCAGCTGAAGTTGAGACTCTATACAAACATATAGTAAGAAGTTGGTTCGTACCACACACACTTTATAGTTTTAATAAACAACACAGACGAAGGGCTGGAGAGGAAACAGGTAAAGTGAGGTCAAGTTTGTTGGCTAAAGTCTCATGCCAGAGATTCCTGAGTCCCACCCCAGAGCCCTCTTCACTACGCACACGTAGTGTGCCTCACACTTCTGTTCTACATTCCCCAGAAGGACACTGAATGACAATAAAAAAAAATTTGTGCTTCAGTGTTTGAGAGAGTGTTTTTTTTTTTTTAAATTAGAAATTATGGGTGAAATTCTGACTTCATTGACATCAGAGGGAGTTTTGCCATGGGCTTTAATAATACGAGGATTTATTAAAATAAATGCTCTGGCTTCCCCTCCCCATTCATGCAGATTATTGCAATTCTAAAGTAATTATGAATAATTATTGACTTCAGTTGAAATACTGCATATAGAGTGGCAGTATCTTCTGGTCCTGAATGTACAAAGAAGCCAAAGTGTGTAACATTATAGGTTTTAATTTGGTAATTGATTGGGGGAGTGAGGGGAAGGGCGTGTTTGCAGCATCAGGCTTTAGAAACTACTGGACAGGTTTGTCTAGATTTTATAAAATATATATGAGAAAATGTCATAAGTTCTTGCCTAAATCAGTTGAAATACTTTAGAAAGCAGCCATTAGAAATTCTACCTACAGTAGTCTGTTTCTTATTTATGATCGTTTGTGTTTCCATGTGGCTTTTTAGTGCATGTCTTCGTTCACTGACTCTTGAGTACAAGCTAACTTAATTTCTATCTTTTCATTCATAGTAGAGGTGAGGATAAACTGGGCCATTCTTTTCCACAGAAGCCTCCACTGTATAGTAATGAGCACACTTCCATGGGGAAAAATGGTCTTTGAATACTGATGTGGTCCTGGCAACTTTTCACAAACACCTTAAACTGTTCAGCACCTATGCTGCAAAAAATGTAGCACCTCAATCATGTAATACTTTGTCTGAAACTGATTTTTTCCATTAGTTGAGAGGTCTACCTGCTCCCTTTACCCATTTTCCTGCATGATAGTGATGTTTGGTATTTTTATGTTGTTTCAAAGGGAGTGTGGAAAATAATACAGAAAACAAACAGTAATCTGATTTGCATTGTAAACTACCTAATCTTTCGTTTAAGTGGGGAAAAACTGGAAGCTTGCTTATAAATATTTACAAAGACAATTTGATTTATTAAACTGTTAAAATATTTGTTCATTGAACAATCTTCCTTTGTTAATGTGAGATTTAGGTTAATTAGACAGTGTTTTCTTGTTAAAATTCACTTGGAATATAAATGATTTGAAAGTTGTTGGTGAGGAACCATTTGGCATTTAATCATTTTTCCCTTTTCTGTTTTCTAGAAGCTTTTTTTTATATCTTAAGTATGTAAAGTAAAAGTGCTGTAATTTTATATTGATATTAACTGTCACATCATAGATAATGGGTGACCAAGTTCAACTGTAGAAGCCATATAATTATAAATCTAATATCATATTGAGACAATTATTCTCTCTCGTAAAAGGGTCAGTTTATACATTCTAATGATAAAGCTTCTTTAAAGAAAGAGAATTTTTGTGTTGGATCAGCTTTGTCACAAAAGGTGTAATGGTGGAAAAGATTAATGTAGAGATCATATCTGGTAAAGCTGTGCTTCTGATTTTTGGCTTGCATGGATTGAATAATCTTTCTATCCTTGGAACACATTTACTTCTAAACTCTGTTTTTTAAAATTTTTACGTGCGTGTGTGTGTGTGTGTGTGTGTGTCACTACAGTGTTCCTATTGCAACACATATACAATAATACTAAATGTTAAGAAATGCTTATGGTGGGCTCTGGACATCTTTGTCCACTAACTTCCCCTAAAACAAAGAGGTGTCAAAAATCATTTCAGCCACAGATCCCAACTTTCAGGGCACAGATATTAACCTTCGGCATACCTGTCAGTCTCCAGAAAACCGGGAGAGTACACATGTTATATTGCAGCCCTACCTCCCTCATTGGCAGTTGGGCCAAGTGAACTAACGAAACTTGTAGTTTTCTGTTACTTAGGATCCTCCTGGAAATCTCATGAAGTTTTGTAACATTCTGGGTAGGTTGTTAGCATTGGGGGTTGAATGTGGGGTCTCTGGATCTAATGTATGAACATGTGCTGCTTGTATTAAAAGTCCCGGATCTCTACATCAAGGCTGTAGCAGGCTCATCAATCTCTAGCTGGCGTTAATTTTCTACTTTTAAATGTGGAGGTGAGAATAGAGTTTAGGGTTATCAAGGTGCTCACATTTAAAAACATAACTGAAAGATCCCCTTGTGGTTCTCCATGTCGCTTACTGGTTACACTATAATCCATGTGTTTAGCAGCCCAGTATTTCTGTTTCATTGTAAAGCCATAGTAACCCAGGCAATGATTATTGGGAAAACCCAACACAGGTAGCATTGTCTTTCCATGTAGGGAATTTTCCCAGAATTTTCTTTTTAAATAGCTGTGGGGATCAGGGATTGCTCCCATTGAAATGGTGGGGGAATTTGACCCTGCTCCTTATATTTATGAATCTGCCTCCTATTATAGAAGCCTAATCTTGAAAGAGCTATGTTTCAGATTCACTGTGAAGTGAATCCTCCAGGGTTCACAGTGTGTTGGTTCCTGCCTTGCAAGATAATACAGACTGGATCACTATTATTTTGGACTGGATTGTCTTGTGTGACAGTAGGAGAAGGAGCAGTGCTAAGGTGAGAACTGGCCATGGCCTGACACTCCTTTTGTTATCCTGAAAAATGGCTTTTTGGGGCACAGCTACATTAACCTACTTCTTGCTCCATTAATCTGTTCATCTTAAGTTTCCAGGGTTGCAAAGGAAAATACTCAAAGGACACAGATACAGTCTTCCAATAAAGTAATTGACACAGGAAGTATTTCCTTTCCAAAATAAGGTATCTTTTTATTAAAGTAACTTATAATCCCTAATACAGTATATTCTAAATACAGTATATCTTAAAAATCTTAAACAAAGCACAAAATCCCTGAGATATAAATCCCGTGCTGCAAGGTAAAGAGTATTTAAACTACAATAGAATATAGTTTAAATGAGCAAGTCTCATAATAGCTGCCTAAGATGCTTGGATGAAGGGCACATAAGCGACAAGTGTCATATTCGTAAGTCCTTGAAATCCAGGACAAAGGATTGCAACAACTGCCTAAAGTGTTCCTGATGGAGTCAGCACTCGCTCCGGTACCAGATCTAAGTCCTGACTTGGTGCCGCGCACCACAGCATTGGCAGAGAATGCTCTGCTGGCACCTATCCCCCTCTGTGGCTCAGTCCAAGAAGTGAAGAAGATGGTGAGGGGGAAAGGTGAAGGCTGGGGATGAGCCAAGACCCATGCCAGGCAGCTCAATGCCCTCTTTGGGTATTCAGGTCCCAGCTCAAGTCAAGCATTGTGGTATATCCCATAACTTGTCTGTGAATCTGGGTAGTGATGTAGGCCTCCGTTGACATCTGAAACCTTCAGGTATCTCAGGAGATCCTGACACTTTCAGTGCTACCAACACTGGCTCCTTTGGTACCTCAATCTCGGGGTAAACACATCTTGGGATCTCTGTATGCATCCCTGCTTCAGTGGTACTGTTCCCACCATTGCTCACTTGTCTGAAGGCATCATACATCCACTCTAGAGAGGTAAGCTCAGAGGAACCCTCTTTGGTCCTTGCACCTTTGGCACTGAGAGTGGGATTTGAGGCATAGCTTGGCTAAGACCCAGAAGGGTGGGCTCCCCTCCACCCCCAGCAAGAGCAACAAGACCAACCCTTTGCATCTCCAAGGGCTTGATAAAGATTGTAGGACTGATTGGGGCAGAAGTCACTGATCATCAGCCCGTTGTCAATTCTCTCTCTGATTAAGCCATTTTTCTTGCTCAGGCAGATCTACCTTGAAGTGCTATGGCTGGCACTGGTCAGATAAGAGTCACTGCTCTGCCCAATCTTGGTTGTCTGGTAGTGTCTGCATCGAAACCCATCTTAAGGTCCCAAGTGCAGCATTCGGTACTGTGGATACCCATGGAACCCTTGCTGGTTTCCCTTACCTTCCTAGGCTGCTTGCTAAGTGTCAGGAGCCTCAGACAGGTTAGCAGCCTTGCTATCCCAGGCCTCTTCAGTGGCGTCTGAGGGAAAGACCCCATAGGTCCAGGAGAATCTAGGGCAGCAACCTGGGGACCACCAGTGAACATTGAGAGTCCCACAGCAGCAGCATTATCCTCATTGTGTCCGGCTGATGCGGTCATGGGCACCGTGGCCTCCACCATCTCCATTCAGTGAACTTCCTGGCAGCTCCTCTCTCGCTTGTCCATTGAGACTCAGCCATTGATGCAGGACCTTCCCTTCATCAACTGGGCCTTATTGTAGAAAGACAGCAAGCTGTATAGTTTCAAGGACTCCCGTGCCACCCTGAAAACATTGAGGCTTTACATCCCTTGACTAGTGCATAAGTGGTTCAAGCCACAACAGCTTCAGGGCCAGGGGAGCCTGGTACTTTTGAATCCCAAAGGCCAAGGGCAATCTATTAAGTTCTGGAGTAGAGGTCAGAGTTCAACACAGCAGTGTTCGACTTGACCTGTGCCACAGAGATCCTGCTGCTAGACAGGTTCCAGATATTTGCAGCACAGAAGCCTCCATGTCCCCCCAATTATGTCCAGGTTTGCCTCAGTCTGCTAGGCCACATGGCAGCATGCATATATATGTTGTGTGCTATGCCAGGCTCTGCATGTGGCCCCTGCAGCATGGCTGGTGATGGTCTATTCTCAATTCAGGGATCGTTTGGAAGAGTGTTACTATGCTTCTGACCTTGCTGTGATGGTGGACTAATTGCAAGAAGTCTATAGAGGGAGTTCCCTTCACCAGCCCCTCCCTCCATTGAGTTGATATCATACACCTCTTTGGCACACCGAGTCATCCTACCTCACCTGTCAGGCACGATGTTGAGTCCTGATGGACAACTCAGTCACAACTCGACAGACAAGGGAAGCATGCTTTATTGGCTTTCTGCCAAGAGACACTCTGTGTCTGGGAGTTCTGCATCAGGCACAGAATCCACCGGAAAGTTTGCTATCACCTTAGCATCAAGAGGAGGATAGCAGATCACCTTAGTAGAGACTTCTTCTCTCACTCTGAGTGGTTGCTCCTCCCAGAGGTTGGCTGCATTTTTTTTCCAGGGGTGGAAAACTCCCCAAGTGCACCTGTTTGCTACCAAGAAAAAACAGGAAATATTTCTGGTTTGCTCTTGGGAAGGCTTGGGCAAGGACTTATTCTCTGATGCTTTCTGCCTGTCATAGTTGGAGAGCTTGATGTACACATTCCTTCTGATTCCACTTACCAGCAAGGTTTTGGCAAATCTCCAGAGAGATCACTTTCAAGATAAAGAGATTTCATTGTAGCTCTTATGTGAGATGAATTGAAAAGTTCTACAGGTTGGTCCTACCTGGTATGGAACTTATAGGACCTGACTGGTCCTGGATGAGGGATTTTGCTGGACCAGGGGAAGTCATTTCTGGCCCCTCTGCTGCGAGCCCTACCTCTTGCGCTGGCCCCAAGGCTTCCCCTCCTAAAGCCCAGCTGGTTCATGCACTGCTCCGCCCCTCACCGCATTGTGGCCCCCCCTCACTGCACCAGGACTCTGTGATCCTGCCAGACCATGGATGTTGCCGGACCAGAGAGTTGAATTTATAGAGGTGCAACCTGTATTTCTTCTATCATTTCTACAGTGTAGATATTTGTAATAAAAACAATATAAATTAAGTAATGTACACTTTGTATTCTGTGTGTTAATTAAAATCAATATAATTGAAAATGCAGAAAAACATTCAATTAATAAATGTTAGTTGGTATTCTACTGTTTAACAATGCGATTAAAACTGCAGTTAATTGACAGCCTTATAATGAATTAATGTTTCTAAATTATGGGTAATAGCTTCTCATGATATTCATCCAGTGTTGTAGACACAAACTTTTAAGGACAGAAGGGACCATCAGAGTTATCTAGTTTGGTCTACTGTACGTTGCAGGCCACAGAACCTCAATGACCCAGTCCTGTAATAGACCCTTAACCTCTGGCTAAGTTAGTGAAGTCCTCAAATCATGCTTTAAAGCAGGAGTGGGGAATCTTTTTAGAGTCCGGGGCCACTGACCCACAGAAAAATCAGTCGGAAGCCGCACAAGTGAGAAGCAAAAAAACCCTCCTCACTGTGGCTCCCCAACTGAGGAGAAAGACAATCCCCACATTCCCTTCGCACACCAGAGCTGGGGAGTTGGGGGCTAGCCTAGTAGATTTTGTGCGCTTCAGCCCCTGAAGGACATCAGGGTGGCTGGAGCACCCAATGCTAGGCAGGGTCCTGATCCTTGGAGGCCAAATTCAGGCAAGCTGAGGGCTGCATCTGGCCCCCGGGCCTGAGGTTCCCCACCCCTGGTTTAAAGACTTAGTTACAGAGAATCTACCATTTACACTAGCTTAACCTGTACCATGACCAAGAGTTAATTTTATAATTGTGCAAAATGTTTGGTGTAGAAAATGCACTCATTTTTAAGTATGTGATGTTTCTACAAATTCTCTAAAATTCTTGATTAAAGCAGCATTTTCAATATTGCTTTGATTTTCTGCATCTGTAATACACTGTGTACCAAAAGAAAGAATATAGTACGTGCATATTAATAATAGCTGTCAAAGAGAACAAACTTATTAATATCAGATTCTTGGATAAAGCTGTAATAAAATGGATTAAACAATATTCACATGTAATTCTACTGTTGTGTGGAAAAGAGATGGAGGAAAGAGGTAGAAAGAGAAACCTGGTAGATGTGTGTTTTCAGTTGCAGAACTCTCCTACTATAAATCTGCTGTGTGTGTGTGTGTAATTGATCTTTTTTTTTTTTTTTTTTTTTTTTTTTTAACTTCGGGATGGTACTCTCTTTAAAGACGACAACAGAAATAAAAGAACATAAAAACCCAGCTAGTATTTTTTTTAATTTTGTTGGGTCTTCAGTCTTATATAAAACTTCTTTTCCATTCTGAGAGCTATGACAATGAAAATAATTCTCTTGAATGTGTACAACATCAGCAAAATCTGGGTTCTGATCCTGCAAACATATATACAGATGAATTATTTTACTCGATGAATAAAGATAGGTTTGTGTGTTTGTTTTCAGGATCAAGGTCCAGACTTCCATTGTATCTTGAAAGAGTGATGGTAAGAGGGGCCATGGAAGTTATTCTGTCCAGAAAACAATTCTATCCCGGGAAGAATGTGGAGGTTTTTAAAGACTTGTTTTTGTTCTGATGTGGAATGGAAATGAGACCTTTTAAACTTCTTTTCCAAAAGCCCCTGGGAGATGGGAGATCCATGTTTCACTTCCTGTTCTGTTTGATTCAGCGCAGAGAGTTGAACACGATTCGCAAGTGAATGCCCTAACTGCAAGGCTATTATTACCTATTTCTTTTTTTCTCACGCTGATTTTGATGAGAAATTCCACCCTGGACCTGAGACACTTTCCAGACTAAATTTTCATGGTAATTGACTTTGTCTACCCAAGATGTATCATTTTTGGACAGAAAAAAATGGTTGAAATGTTTTTGGCCAGCTCTGCTGACTACAGCCCATTGAAATCAACAGTGCAGTATCTCACTTTTAATGTAAAAGTATTGCCCCTGAGGATAACCTACCCATGTCATAGTCCAACTTGAATTTCAGATCAATAGTTTGTGCTAGTCACAGGGGCTGTGTCTAGATTGGCAAGTTTTTCTGGAAAATCAGCCACTTTTCTGGAAAAACTTGCCAGCTGTCTACACTGGCCTCTTGAATTTCCGGAAGAGCACTGACGATCTCATGTAAGATCGTCAGTGCTTTTCCGGAAGTACTATGCTGCTCCCGTTCGGGCAAAAGTCTTTTTCCGAAAGACTTTTGCGCAAAAGGGCCAGTGTAGACAGCACAGTACTGTTTTCCGCAAAAATGCCCCGATCGCGAAAATGGCAATCGGGGCTTTTTTGCAGAAAACCGCGTCTAGATTGGCCACGAATGCTTTTCCACAAAAAGTGCTTTTGCGGAAAAGCATCCTGCCAATCTAGACGCGCTTTTCTGAAAATGCTTTTAACGGAAAACTTTTCCGTTAAAAGCATTTTCGGAAAATCATGTCAGTGTAGACGTAGCCATGCTGTATTAATAATATGAAAAGCTGAAGTATGTTATTTTTAAACAGATTAGTTGTAATCCATGGCCAAGCTGACAGTTTAATTTTCAATTGTGACAAACAGGACCTGAACTAGCTATCCTTCTCTACCCCATATTTCTGCCAACGTAAACATGTCTGCTAATTTCCCCCTAAGTTTTCTCATGCATTTCTGGCAAAATAAATTCTGTTAATAATGGTTGAGGTCAGAAAGTGTACCATAATGCAAAATATGCATAAATACATTTTTAATGATTGGATGCTGTAATTCATAAATCTAATGTCAAGTTGATAATGCTTTTCTTTGGGGGAAAAATATATATTTTTAATGGGATTTTTATTATTGTGGCTTGATGCTCTATGTGTGTGTGTGTGTGTGTGTGTGTGTATGAATATAATATAATAATCATATAATATAATATGAGCCAGAGTGATAATAAGAGAGCTTATTTTATTTGTGATATTGCTATGAAGGAAAAAAAAATTAGATATCAGATACTATTAATACTTAATCTGATAAGGAGATGCTCCCTTTTGGCTAAGATATCAGAAGCATTAATGAATTTTTTCCTCATTTCATTTTGGCTCTTTTTTATATAATATATGAAAATAAGAAAGTAAATCCCCATTGAAAATTCATTTCCCCTGGTTTTCTCATTCAATTAGGAGATCTTAACTGTACCTGTACATCTGAACACTGTTAAGAAGTGAAGTGCATAAACATTAAGGAATACAATTGAGACATTTCAATTGTAATTCTTTCCCTCTGGGGCTTTGTTTCAAAAGAGCTTGCTTTAATGTCAAGAGCAGAATTTTCAAAGATGGATAGCATGGGGTGATGAAAACTGGACACGGATGATAGAATTTCCTGTAATAACTGTTCATACTTAAGGAAGCCATATGTATGTGCTTGAGCACAGCACAGACATGTGCAGGTTTTTTGATGGTCAACTGTTGCGACCTCTTGGAAACAATAAATTTCAAATCTTAATGCTGGAAAACAATGTTTTTCATCTAATTTCCAATCTAAAGCTACACAAACCCTGTTTGTCAGAATAAATTAATGCACTGCTAATATGTATCTAAAAGCTGTCATGAACTCATAGAATCCTACTATTGTGAGATGTTCTCTTAATGTGTAAGTAACTGATATTAGCACAGTTATTTACCTTGTTGTGATTGCTCCATATTTGCACAGGCTGCATGTGAATTGGAATACTTTTTTGAATGCTAATAGCCTTTGCTGTTTTTAAACAAAATGTCTTTTGTATGAAAACTCTTTATATGTATATTCTATGCCTCTAACAGCTTTAAAGCACTTTGTGCCTTCCTCATGTGGCACTTCTTTTGGATCTGGAAAGGCCCACAAAGGAGATTAGAGAGCTTTAGGGCTGCCTGTCTAAATTAAAAACAAGCAGTCCTGTGGCACCTTAGGGTGCATCTACACAGCACCCTAAATTTGAAATAAGATATACAATTTTGCAAATTGTACGGCTTATTTTGAATCTATTTCGAAATAGCTTATTTCGTCATTTGGTGCCATCTGCACAGTGCCAAATTTCGAAATACAGTGCTATTTCAAGCCATCTCTTACTCCTCGTACAATGAGGTTTACAGGGATGGTGATATAGCATGTCCGCTATATTTCAAAATAGTGGATGCGTTCAAAAGAAACAGGGTAGCTATTTTGGGATACGTCTGGTATCCCAAAATAACTTTGCTGTGTAGACATACCCTAAGAGACTAACAGATACTCATCACATGAGTTTTTGTGGGTAAAACCCACTTCATCAGATGAGTAGATAAGATAAGTTAAGACAATTTTCTTAAGGCTGACATTGCCCTCTGGCTCACCCTCTATATCATGGTTTGCATGGGGGGCCTTGGATAGCATCTTTATGGGTGTTTGTGGTGTAGGAATCCTACCTGTACCTTGCTCAGTCCTTTTTTACTTGGCATAAAGATGCCAGAGTGGGGTGAGATTATCACCCTAACTATGTAAATGTTTTCTCCCCTCTCCCCCTTCAGAATGAACAAATAATTCTCTTATTTGAAGTGTTGTCATTTATGTGACAGAGTAGAACAGCAGAGTGGAAGGCTGCTAAGCCTTCCCTCGTGTGTGTAGAGAGGATTGATAATGGACGAGAAACTGGAATTGGCAAAAGAGAGACTTCATGTATATGAAAGTTCAGTAAACGTTCCTTATGTTGCAAGACAGTAACCAATCTTTTCTGGCTACAATGCCATGCTTTTTAGTTGTCATTTTGATGTGGTCTCTGAAGTTGTAAACCTCAGCCTATCTACGACCCTCGGTTGATGGAGTGAGATAGCAGACCATAGTAACAAACTTGCGTGCTTTCATTTTAACCCCCTTTTCTGTGCCCTCTTTCTTTAGCTAGTTATCATCTATGTATCCTTTTTCCATGCTTACTCTGAGTACCTCTCAGTTGCTAAATCCCTTTCCTGATCTTAACCCCCAAGCCTTTTGCCTTTCTAAGTCTTTTCTAAGACTCTTCACTATTTTAGTGAAGTTTATAAACTACATCCCCTTAAAGCATTTAAAATAAAGCATAATGAAATAATACCCTTAAAACTTCTGATTCTCAAGTAACCCCATTATCTTATTGTACTTTCCCTCATCTTTCTTCATCCCTTATTTTTTGTCTTAACCTGGGTTGTAAGGTCTTTGGGGAAGGTACTTCATCTGTATTGCTAAGATCCATGCACAGTTGCTGTACAGGAGACATTCTAAACAGTAAATATGTTCTCTTATTGCTGGTCAGTGCCTTAGGTCAGTGTTTCTCAACCAGTGGTACGCATACCCGTAGGAGTATAGTGATAGAAATGTAGCCGTGTTAGTCTGGTGTAGCTGAAACAAAATACAGGACTATGTAGCACTTTAAAGACTAACAAGATGGTTTACTAGATGATGAGCTTTCGTGGGCCAGACCCACTTCCTCAGATCAAATAGTGGAAGAATATTGTCACAACCATATATACCAAAGGATACAATTAAAAAAAGAACACATATGAAAAGGACAAATCAAATTTCAGAACAGAAGGCGGATGCGGGGGGAGGGCGGGAGGTAAATGTCTGTGAGCTAATGGTATTAGAGGTATCCCCCTTCTGTTCTGAAATTTATTCTGAATTTCATATGTGTTCATTTTTTTAATTGTATCCTTTGGTATATATGGTTGTGACTATTTTCTTCCACTATTTGATCTGAGGAAGTGGGTCTGGTCCACGAAAGCTCATCATCTAATAAACCATCTTGTTAGTCTTTAAAGTGCTACATAGTCCTGTATTTCCCTTAGGAGTATGTGAGAGAAGTCTAGGGGGGTTCGTCAACACAGGTGAAATTTGGCAAAAAATGTCCAGGATTTTGCCCTGCAAAGCGGACCCCATTGCTCCTTCCCCATGGCGTGCTGCAGAGAGGAGCTAAAAGGCGGTGAAGCGACACAATAAGCTTTGCTCCAAAGGAACCTCCCCCCCATAGGTGGCGTGGGGAGGCAGTTGCCCTCAGGTGGCATGCTAGGGGGCACCAGGCTGGGATGGGAGCGCAGCCCCATGTGGTGAGCTTGGTGCTGGTGGGCCACTTGCTCCCTGCAGACAGGCTGCTGAGGCAGGGCCAGGTGCCTGGAGCAGGCACTTCAAAGGTAGGGTTACCTTACGTCCGGTGCCTGGCTCTGGGGGGCAGGAGCATTGGGTTAGAGCTGTGGGGCTGGCGGTGCCTGGCTCTGGGGGTACTTATACTTTTTTTTTTAAAGGGGGTACTTCAAAAAAAATATTGAGAAACCGTGCCTTTGGTCCACTGTGTTGAAATTAACAAAAGGTTGTTGAAGGCTGAAGTTGGTCAGATCAGTTAGGTAAGAAGCCTCCATCCTCTCTCTAAGTTTAACAGAAAACAAGTAGGTTTGTTCTGCTTGTGTTTATTCGGAAGAGTAGAAACAAAATACCGGTGTAGTCGTTTTTCTGTCCTGCCCTCTAAGTCCATGTTTCAAAATACTCTATTACTTACTTCCTGTGGACAAGGAACAAGCTGTGCATATCTATACCCAAGGAAGAAACACCAGGATAGATGGAAAACTGTTAGGCTACCTCTAGACTGGCATGATTTTCTGCAAATGCTTTTAACAGAAAATTTTTTCAGTTAAAAGCATTTGCGGAAAAGAGCGTCTAGATTGGCACGGACGCTTTTGCACGAAAGCACTTTTTGCGGAAAAGCATCCGTGCCAATCTAGACGCAGTTTTGCGCAAGAAAGCCCCGATTGCCATTTTCGCCAGTGGGGCTTTTTTGCGCAAAACAGTTTTTAGCTGCCTGCACTTGCCCTCTTGCGCAAATACATTTGCGTAAGAGGGCTTTTTCCCGAACGGGAGCAGCATAGTATTTATGGAAGAACAATGACCATCTTACATTAGATTGTCAATGTTCTTGCGCAAATTCAAGCGGCTAGTGTAAACAGCTGGCAAGTTTTTCCGCAAAAGCAGTTGCTTTTGCGGAAAAACTTGCCAGTCTAGACGCAGCCTTCTTGTTTATCTCCCCTCCCTATTTAGGCATCTTGCAAGCATACTGTAGAGCAGGGCTACACAACACATGGCCCTGTGTTGGTTTTTGGCCCGAAGTGCAGTTTGGGTTGATATGTGTTTTAGTAGTTAAATTCTGGACTGTTACAAAGCCAAAACAAAAAAATAGTCAATATAATGGTCTTCTGTTGATATGCGTTTTAGTAGTTAAATTCCTGGACTGTCATTGCTTATTGAAAGTGCTGCCATACGGGTGGAAATCGGGTAAATATTGCATTTTATTAATATCAGAAGAACTGACTTAAATGGGGCCCTGCGCGTTGTGTAGTCTTGCCTTAATTTTTGTATTCATGCCCGTCAGTGTAAAATAAGCTATTTGCATATATTTGCATGTATATGCAACCACACTTAAGTTGCAGCCCTTGGCATGAGCTGTGAGTATCATTGTGGCCCCCAGGGCTTCCAAAGTTGAGTAGCCCTGCCATAGAGGAAGAATTTTGACAGATTCTTAGGTCTCTTATGGTATTTTTATTCTCAGTTGGTTTTCTGTACATTTACTGTATTACGGTAGATCATTTATTGAATATAATCTACAACAGCTTTCTCCATCTGGCAGCTGACAGTGCCCTGGGGAGTTATCACTTTATAGGTTCAAAGCATTAACACTCCTGTTCATATTTCTCAAGAAGTTATAGGATCACCACTTGAGAATTTTGCCCTCAAAGGCTTCTGAGCTCTGCATAAAAGTAACTAAACCAGTTTACAAAAACCATGCAACATTGGTATTTTGCCTTTGGTATTATCTGGTGTTATACAAATAAATTATGAAATGCTGGAAAGGCTGAAAGGTATTCTATTCCCTTTCTCTTCTGCTTAAGAGACAAAGTACTTGATGCTGCTAAGATGTCTATCTGTGCATGTGTGTCTCTTTTTTCTGTTGTCTATATTCATTGCAGCTTGTAGACCTTTCTAGATGGAATATTGCATTGGCCGTGACCAGTATTCCCTCTAAGCTGCAGGGCAGCTTAGCTTCACAGGTGATTAATCAGCCCTGCCCAGTCAGTCAGCTCTGTGCACAGAGCCTTGAGCCTCTGACTGGGAGGAGCTGATTAATCACCTGTGAAGCTGAAATAAAAAACAGGACTATGTAGCACTTTAAAGACTAACAAGATGGTTTATTAGGAGATGAACTTTCGTGGGCCAGACCCACTTCCACAGATCAAATAGCGGAAGAAAATTGTCACAACCATATATACCAAAGGATACAATTAAAAAAATTAACACATATGAAAAGGACAAATCAAATTTCAGAACAGAAGAGGGATGGGAGCAGGAGGTAAATGTTTGTGAGCTAATGATATTAGCTTTCCCAATTATCATCTCTAATATCATTAGCTCACAGACATTTACCCCCCCCCCACCCAATTCCCCTTCTGTTCTGAAATTTGATTTGTCCTTTTCATATGTATTCATTTTTTTAATTGTATCCTTTGGTATATATGGTTGTGACAATTTTCTTCCACTATCTGATCTGAGGAAGTGGGTCTGGCCCATGAAAGCTCATCATCTAATAACCATCTTGTTAGTCTTTAAAGTGCTACATAGTCCTGTTTTTTGTTTCAGCTACACCAAACTAACAGGGCTACATCCCTATCACTGTGCTACCATCCATGCAGTTTAGAGGGAATATTGGCAGTGACAAGCCTACAAATATAAATGTGTGGCTTTTCTATATTCAGATAGGTGTCTTCGTGGAAAATCCCATTAAACAAGCTTTTATGAATCTGGCTGAAGTACAGCTATTCTACTTTGGCCATTCATGGGATAAGAATGGATGCTTGTCCATATTCAGGAGGAGATTGCTCACCAGCTTAGTTCAAACTGTTTGCAAGACACACAGTGTTTAAATGGATGCACTTCCTATTGCTGTACAAATCCTCTCAATCTAGAGACCATGTGGAGAATAATGTTTTTCTTTATTGTAACAAGATATTCATTTGCATATGTCATAAGAAACCCTGCCCTTAATCAAGGCTTTCAACATAATTCTCTTTTTTTTTTAGAACTATTTTGTCTTTGTGATATTTTTAAATCAGACATAAATTTTACACTTTTAGCTTTAAATTTTCATTCTTAGTCTTGTCAAAGGTGTATTTTGTTAAATACTGTTAGTTCTTTTAAATAGTTAACAACTTGTATGTTGTAAATGTCACATATAGGAAATAGATGGGAATACAGGCAGTCCCCGGGTTACGTACAAGATAGGGGCTGTAGGTTTGTTCTTAAGTTGAATCTGTATGTAAGTCGGAACTGGCGTCCAGATTCAGCCACTGCTGAAACTGATCAGTTTCAACAGCGGCTGAATCTGAACTCCAGTTCCAACTTACATACAGATTCAACTTAAGAACCCCAGGCATCCCCAAGTCAGCTGCTGCTGAAACTGATCAGCGGCTGATTCCAGGAAGCCCGGGGCAGGGGCTTCCTATAGTCAGCCGCTGGTCAGTTTCAGCAGCGGCTGACTTGGGGACGCCTGGGGCAGAGCAGCTGGGGTGCTGCTGGGTTGGTCCGGTAGTGCCACCGCTCCTCGGCGCTACTGGACCAACCCGGCAGCACCCCAGCTGCTCTGCCCCAGGACTCCTGGGGCAGAGCAGCTGGGGTGCTGCCGGGTTGGTCCAGTAGCGCCAAGGAGCAGTGCTGCGGGACCAACCGGCAGCGCCCCACCTGGTCTACCACAGGCCCGGGGCTTTGCTCCATGTCTCCCTGGTCTGCTGGGGGGGGAGGCGCACTACGTAAGTCGGATCCGCGTAATTCGGGGACTACCTGTAGCTGAATTACTTTCTCTTCCAAAACTAACCTTTATATATCAGCATCTTTAGGCCCTGATTCTGCAGTCTGATCTATGCTGGGGAACTTCTGTGCCCAGTGACTTCATTGGGACTCTGTGTTAGGTGTAGGGGTTCATTTTTGCAGATCAGATTGCCAGATTCAGCACTTTTAGCACATAATCTCCTGAAGTCAGTGTGTGTGCGTGTGTGCGTTCGTTCTCCATACCTGGGATAAAGGAGTCCGCATCCTGAATGGAACCTCTGGACACTATTGCAATATAAATGTACTACAATAATTGCATTATTTTTGATTGCCAGTGCAAATTCTAACTGATGTCTCTGGATAAGCCAGTGGAGTGTTTCTTCCATCATAACTGTGCTGTTCCTAATGTAACTGGACTAAGCTTAACACTGTCTTTAGCACCGGATGAATAGTTTTAGATGTAGAGTATGGATGCAAGAGTGGCATGATATTAACACAAATGTATACTTTTAAAGACAGTGTTCTTGGTGTAAAATGCTATTGTGAATTACTACTTTGATTTTAAACACAATGTATTACAGGATTTCATTTTCTTTCTAGTGAATTGAATTCAAAACTACAAGACACTTTGGAACAAATAGAGGTAAGAATTTTGCCTTTGGATTTTTATAAATTAAATATTTGTTTACATTTTTATGTTTTACATTTCCTAATTAAAATATTTTGGAGTAGTAGTTATTGAACATAATTACTTTACAGTATTGTCTCTTTGGAATGCTTTATACAACACAATTCGTATGAAGTTGTGTGCCTAGTTAGATAGCTCTCCTATATTTAATTAAAGTTTATGCCAGCATTTATTTTAAACCAGTCAAAAAGGAAGTCAGTTTATTTGAGATATAGCATTCTATATATTTTTGCAGAAAGTCAGATTTGTTTGCATATTAGAGGAAGATGTACTTTTTTAAAGTTTTCCTCTGTCTTTTTTTTAAATTTTTTACATCCAGCTAATTAAAACCTCTACTACATTTACCTTTTATTTTCTTCTAGTCATAACTTTACCCTTTATGGCCTCATTTTATATAGGAATGGTTAAAAAACGTGTTGGATTAGGGTTGCTTTTATTTTTCCCTTTTAACACAGACTAGGTATATTTTTTGTTGTCATTTTCACTCGGATTTCACATTCCCACTTTTCTTTCGTTGACTCACTGTTTTTATTCCTACTTAACAAGATTCTTATTAGCAACTAACTTTTCATCTTGTGTTAATCCAAATTTACAGATTTTCAATTAATTTGCTGCGAAGGCTACATGCACCTCTACATTCTCCCTTACTGCTTTGTAAAGTAAATCTTCCCTTGTGGTAAATTCTGCTGAAGAAGCAGCAATTCACGGGTAGCTCATGATTAACACTCAATCTCTTGATTGTTCTCTATTCCCAGGTGAATGAATGATAGACACATGAATGGATTTTAACTGGCAGGCTGCAATTTTATTTTCTTAGCATGGGGTAGGGAGGGTGGATGCATATCTATCTCACATACCAGCTATTTAACGGGTCCAGTGTGGGGTTACAAAGCTCTCACCATATAACCAGTAACTTGAGACAGACTTCTTGGCCTATCCTTCTTCATGTCCAGGAGCTCACGTCTGAGTCTTCTGAGTCAACTTAGCAGAGAAGAGTACAAACAGGGACCTTTGTCTGCAAAGATGTCAGGCTTCTCTTCCTCTATATTGGTGCAAGGTCTACTGGTGAAATCTGTTTCTCATTTACTTGGGGTACCTGGCCCTTTTAGCTTGTATCTGCACTGGACAGTTGCACTAGTGACACGTTTCTGATTTATCTCTTCATATTAGATTTGCAAATCCTAGGTGTCTACCTTATCAGTGCTTCCACAGTGCTGAGAGAAAGGTCAAAAACCCACCAGACCTTTACAGCTAAGGTCTTATTTGTAACTAACTTTTCATCTTGTGTTAATTCAACAGTATAGATTTTGAATTAATTTGCTGAAAAGGCTACATGCCAGTTTAGCCCAATGAAAGCAAATTCTCTCCTCATCTTTCCCCTTCTCTTCCCCCCCCCCCCCCAACTGTCAATTGGTCACACCCACAGTATCCTTGTTTTCTATTACTACAGGGAGTGAGGGCGAGACAGCTGAAGGGGCAAAAGGCATCTGCGGTTTATGGAGAAGTTTTTAAATTGTTTTTTTGGAGAAGGCAATAGCTCTTCCTTCTCTCCGTTAGTCAACTGCTAAGACACAGCAAGCCTGAGGAGAGGGGGAAGTTAGCACAGTCATTTTGCGGTGGTGCCTCCCGTTTTCGGTTCTGACAGCAACATTCTCTCCTTCTCTCCATTCTGACCTGTATCGGTGCTAGTGTAATCTTTCTTCCCTTCACCTCTGTTTTGGAGACAGTACCTTCTGCCTGTGGTCTGACCAGATGTCCAGATCTCCCTTCTGTCCCACTTTAAAGAAACATTAAAATTAACTAATGGCGTACATATGGCTAATATTAAACAGAAGGAGAGACAACGCTTCATGGAGTGTTTATATTAATTATTTGAGACTTTTGTTCATCTGCTTAATCTTTAGTAATTTAGTAGTGACACCTTTCAGCTGTTGAGCGCTTCTGTTTCTTCCCATGCATTTTGTTAGTCTGCTACTTCAAAGAACAATGTCAAGTTCAAAATTGTATTTTTCTGAATATTTATTTTTTGTTACCCAAGTAATACTTAAGATGACTCTATCTGCAGGACAAGGGGAAAACTTTATTTTAGTTAAATTACATTGTGCATTTGACAGCCTTATATGCTTTGTCAGTTTGACACACTCTCTCATGCTCCTGTTTTGTGTGGGTCTTTCACACAGAAACAGAGAAGGGAAAATATTATATTAAAAAAAAAAAAAAGGGAAGTGGTTTAAATACAAAAAAATGGATTGGGAGAATTGAGGAAGTTGTAGTAGCTGAAACTGTTTTATTTAGTTTATTCTGGTTCTGTCTGCTTCGAGGTCAGATTAGTCCATTCTAACATTCAACATACAGTATCTATGAATCATGTCCCCCATTCTCTCAGTCATGGTCCCAATCTTATTTGCCCAGTTCATTCCAGTCTCTTATCTTTTGCTTTTTGTCTCTGTATTCCTCCATCCCAACTCTGTCACAGTTTCCTTCCCTCTTCACCAGCTTGAAAATCTCCATTCCAAGTTGCATGCCCCTAGATCCTTTGTCTCTATTTATTCCCTCCTGCACCTGATGTCCAGTTCTTGTTCCTTCTGCATTTAAATCCGGCATCTTCATTTCTGAAGGTGCTCTGGGCATCAGAAATGAGGATCACTGAGAGCACAGGAGAAACATCTTTATGTTCTGCTTCCTCACTGCAATTTCAGATGAAGTCCTGCATGGTCCCAGGCCTGGAGCATGCTCAATGTGGATGGAATCTTTGGCATTTTCAACTGTGAAAGCTATATCATGTTTCTATTGAGCATGTGCAAATTGCATTTTTAAGGCTTATAACTTTTCCAAATTTGCATGGATTTTCATGGGAATGGCAAAAGGCACATGCCTGACATGAAGACCCCTGCCTGCCCGTACCAAATTATAAATCCTTGTTCCACAGTATTGGGCAGTAGAGCTGTTCAAAGAAGTTTCCAGAATCTTTTTAATATGAACTAGACAACACATTTTTTCACTAGCCTGGTTCTTGGAAATGCCTAAGCTATTTTTGACTGAAATACTGCCAAATAATTCAGCCCGAGGCAGTTACCCGGGCTAGAAAATGAGAATCTAATATAGTGAAGTTTACCAGCGTTAAAAACAGGGACTTACAATGGGAAGTTTTGCTAACTTCATAGGTCGTCTTACCAGCCCCTGTAAGAAATATGGACTGGAACTTCATATTATAATAAACTAACTCTTTTGATTCCTTTTGTTTAATATTTAATGTTTCCTTTTTTAATTACACTAGGAACAATTAGATGTTGCTCTCTCCAAAATATGCAAGAATTTTGATATCAATCATTATACCAAAGTTCAGCAAGCTTACAGACTTCTTGGAAAGACACAGGTTAGTATTTTTTGCGGGGGAGGTAAAATATGAAGTATAGTGCTGTCATGATATAAAGTTGGCAAGGACTACCTCGGAATTGTACTTATTAACAGTATGTGTTTATAAAGACTTTAGTAATGCTTCTGTTTGTTACAATAGGTTGCTTGCTAATGCAAAATGTCGTTTGTAGTCAATATGGAACTGTTTTATTAATTCAATACTGGAAGTTGCAACTGAGTTTAAACCCCATTTATGTAATTGTCTTGTCGTTCTAAGACCTTACGCAGGAATGCAGTGCTCATTTTCTTAAGTCATGTTGCATTAAGGTAAAGGGTAGTTGGAGAGTGATGGCAATCGGAATACTAGAGGCAGGAGTGAATTTTTAGAGCTTGTGGAAGCTAGGAGCTGGGGCTGAGGATATTTTGGAGAGAAACCTTAGTACAGGTAGTCCCCGATTTGCAAATGGGTTACGTTCCAAACACTTGTTTGTAACTCAGTTTGTTCGTAAGTCGGAATACATGCTTTTAAATGTGGCCATGCTGTTCGTAAGTGTGGATCGCTCGTTCATAACTCAGGGACCAGCCGTAATGGGCTTAATGGGAGGTTGGTCATAAGTACGAACGGTCGTAAGTCGATGCATTCGTAACTCGGGGACTGGCTGTAATGAATAAGCTTGAGGAGGGTTAAGTTGAGGTTTGAACTGTGGTGTTGGTGTCTGTGGGTTATCAATAAAGCAACCGAAGGAAGGGGCTAGCTTATACTCTTAACTTAGGGTGCTGATGATGAGGTAAGGACTTAACCCAGGTTCTTCTGGTCATAAATTTGGTGATTTAATTGGAAACATGTTGACCCTAGAATGGTAATTTTTTTAATGGTTCCTTCATCTGTGGAAAGTAGCTCTTTTCAGTGTTGTTTTTTCATGGCAACAGTGTAATTTTTAAGTGTACATCAATTGTTTTTGGCACTGTGGTTGTAATCTTATTTATTAACTTAAAGCATGTTACAAAAGTATTAAAATACTCAAATGTAAGCCATTGTGACAGAAAACAATATTAATTAAACTTTTCTATGCTAGTTGTGTTCTGTACATTTTTAATGTATTTGGAACAATTAACTCATTTATTAAATGCTAGACATAAAAGTAAATATAATCCATCTGTGCTTCCAAAGTGTCATGTATAATGTTGGGAAATGTCAGTAAGCAAATTAATCACACGCATAAATAATTTAAAACGTTTTAATGATTGTGACTACCTTGTGAGAGTTTTCTGATTAGCAGAATGAAACAACAAATAATATTTTAGAACCTACATACATTACAAAACAGGTTCTTTGTTTCTTAACTGACATTACTGATACTGCAGTATTGACTGTATTTTTATTTTAAAGATTTCAGTTCTAGACTTGTCCTGAAAAACATTTCAGTATACATAGGACACAAAGTGAAGTCTTCCTATTTTAATTGCTATTTATTTTGTATACTTTAGTACCAGAGGGGCTTCATTTTTTCATTCTATTTAGATGATCGAATTCAAGCTAGGTTTGGTGGGAAATGATCTAATTGATTATTTGCTTTTCTTTTCTGCTTGGAAAGAAGCAGAATGATACTTGTATCTTACTCTCTTCTTTCAGTAGATGGGGTGGAAGATAAAAGGCAACTCATAAGTTAAATACTTTTAATTCTGCAGAACCAGATAACTTTCACTTTAAAGTATTAAACTAATAGCTAAGGAGGTCTCTAAATCATTAATAAAGTTCCAGAGTAATGGAAAAAATAACATATTACCAGTATTTTAAAAAAGTAGACTGGGAAGACACAGGAAACTATAGGGCAGTTAGCCTGATTTATATCCAAGGCAGAATCATGGAAAATCGGATAGGGATGCAATTAGTAAATATTAAAGTAGTTACCATATTTAATGCCACTCAATGCAACCACATGGACGATATTGTCTTGTCAAACTAGATATATTTTATGAGATCACAATTTGTAAATATAACACTGTTAGTGTACTATATTTAGCCTTCTATAAGGCATTTGGCTTAGTCCTGCATGATCTGGTAAGAAAAAAAAATGGTATTCTGCAAAATCAGTGTAATTCATGCTAAGTAGATTAAAAATAGGTTAGCTGATAAATCTTGGAAAAAAAATTGTAAATCAGGACTAATAATCAAATGGTTTTTTTCCTATGGAATCCTACAGTGATCTGTACTCAGACCAGTGCTATTTACCATCTTTGGTAATGATCTGGAAGAAAATGTATAATTGCTGGTAAAAATTGGAAATTCAAACTAAAGTAACACATAATGATAGGGATTTAAAATTATATAGACCCATGGAGACTACATGGCAGTGTGGGCTCATTTGAATGACACCTGTTTTTAACAGCGCCAAATGTTAGGTTATAAATCTAGGAACAAAGGAAATGTTGGTCACACAAGGTGGATGAATGTATCCTGTAAATCAGTCACTGTGAAGAGGATGTAAAGTTCTGGTAGAAAGCCAGATAGATTCAAACAATCAAACTGATGCTCTTCTGCTTTTCTTTTTTTTTTTCAGACAGCGATGGACCAACTACATATGCACTTCACTCAAGCCATTCACAATACAGTGTTTCAAGTGGTTCTTGGGTACGTAGAGTTGTGTGCAGGAAACTCGGACACCAAATTTCAGAAGCTACAGTACAAAGACCTCTGCACTGTACGTGGGTAACATAGTTGTCTTATATAGTTCTTGCATACTTTTATCACTGCATGTAACCTTTAATGTGTCTCATTTATGATTCTGTTTTTGTGTGTGTATATTATAGATATTAAAATTATTTTAATTTCAGCATTACAATTAAGTATTACAATCACTTAATAAAATTGCATGGAGTTAGAGAGACCAGTCTATCAATATTCTTTGTGGGTTTAGATTAAGATGATACTTGGTACTGTGAGATTCCAAAGCGTGATCATATACTCAAACCTACATGAGTGTTACAAAAGATAGAAATTGTAGACCTACTGCTGCTGCTGTCAGACCTTGATGTTGCACCCACTGAAATTAAAAGGATAAATTTAAAAAACAATAAATGGTCTGGTAGCACTTTATAGGCTAACAAAGCATGTAGATGGTATCATGAGCTTTCGAGGGCACAGCCCACTTCTTCAGATGACCGGAGTTCAGATGACCAGTCATCTGAAGAAGTGGGCTGTGCCCACAAAAGTATATTGGTTCTATGTGTCTGTATATCTCTCACACTGGAAGAAATTAAAATGTCTTAAACATATGATGTAGAATTTTATTAAGTTTCCAAAACAGAAAACTAATTAGAAAAATTTCAAAAAATATTACAATGACCATACTGGGTCAGACCAAAAGTCCATATGATCTAGAATCCTATCTTCCAACAGTGACCAATGCTATGTGCTCAACAGGGAATGAACAGAACAGGTAATCAAGCTATACAATCCTCTCACCCATTCGCAGTCCTGACAAACAGATGCTACGGATACCATCCATGCCAGTCCTGGATAATAGTCATTGATGGACCTGTTCTCCATGAATTTATCTAGTTCTTTTTTAAAACTCTTACGTTTTGGCCTTTACAACATCCTCTGGGAAGGGGGGGGGAGGGAGGAGGAGGAGAGAGAGAGACAGACACTTTTTTTTTCCTAAGGATGTAAGCAAGTAGTTGACTACCTGATAAGCCTAGGCAAGGTAGGGAGGAACAGGAGCCAGTGCTGGGGGGAGCCAGCTTAAAAGCCATTTCCCTCCCCTCGCCCGCCCCCAGCTCCGTCTCAGCGGTGCTACCTGCCCCTTCCCCTCCTTAAGAGCCTTTGGTGAGAGATCTTGTCAAAGGCTTTCTGGAAATCTAAGTATACTATATTCACTGCATCCCCCTTGTCCCACATACTTACTGACTTCAAAGAACTGTAGTAGATTGGTGAGGCATGATTTCTCTTTCCAAAAAACATTGACTCTTTCCCCAACAAATTATGTTCATCCATGTGTCTTACAGTTCTGTTCTTTACTTCAGTTTCAAGCAGTGAGTCCCATACTGAAGTTAGACTTATTCTCCTGTAATTGCCAGGATCATCTCTAGAGCCCTTTTAAAAAAATTGTCATCACATTAGCTATCCTTCAGTCATTGGGAACAGACGCTGATTTAAAGGATAGATTACAAACCATCGTTAGTAATTCTGCAGTTTCACATTTGAGTCCCTTCAGAACTCTTGGGTGGATGCCATTTGGTCCTTGTGACTTATTACTGTTTAGTTTATACGTTTATTCTGAAACCATCTCTAATGATGTCTTGATCTGGGACAGCTCCTCAGATTTGTCATCTAAAAAGAATTGCTCAGGTTTGGGAATCTCCCTCATGTCCTCAGCTGTAAAGACTAATGCAAAGAATTCATTTATTTCCTCTCTAATGGCTTTGTCATCCTTGAGTGCCTGTTTAACATCTTGATTGTCCAGTGGCCTTTTGGGGTAGCTTTACTTTAATTCTTTTTTTATATATAATATCCTTTCCTTGAAAAATGTATACATAGCATCTATATAGGAACTTTCTCAAAAATATTTTTCTAGAAAAATTGATTGTTTTAAATTCTGCTTTCAGTATACTTTTAAACTTGTTTCATTTGTGATCGTGCCATTAAACTCTGAGCGATTTCATTACTATTTGAAGAAGAAGTGGAAAATGGGTGAGCTCAGGCTTACTACAGTTCAGCCAGACTTTGACATGAAACGTGAAATTGTGTGTCTAGATTGAAGGTACTGAAAGTAATTTGTGCATCAGAGACTGAGCCCTCAAATATTCAAATATTTTCACATTTGACCAAATGGCTAAGTCAAACTTCAGACTTACTCCTTCCGTCATGCTATTAAATCAAAGGGTAGTAGCAAAAAGATTAAAATTCTTTTGCTGATTGCTGTGTTGCTCTTTAATTTCTTAGAAATGTTCTGGAATTGCTTAGTTTCAACAAGTAGACACATCTGCATTTCATTTTTTAAAATTTAATAGGACACTAACATGTTGATTTCAGGACAAAAATATATTAGTAAAGAGGTGTACAGACCCTAAGAGATGTGGTCCTGGGAAACTGCTTTTCAAAGCCCTTTCACAGCAGAGGAAGGGCTTATCCAATAAGTCTCACTGCCTCCACTCTAATCCAGAAGACTTGGAGTAGAGAAGTCATAGGGACTTCCACTTTGAAGTACCTCTCTCTCCCGCTTTGCTGCCTCTATCTCATAGAAGCAGCAAGGGGGGTGAGATATCGACTAGTCAAAAGACTATCCAATAAGCAAATGCTTATCGGATAGTCGACTAGTCTTTAACATCCCTATTGCCCATTGGTGGAGGCAGTTCTTTGGCTAGGCCCAGTTAGGTTTAAATGTAATTGTTTGTTGCATTACCTTCAGAGCAGTAAGACTAACTAAAACTTTCAGGTTGGAATATAATACAAACTCTATTGCATTCCCACCTCTGCATAAAAAGCAACCCACCACATTCAGCACTTGTATTAGGGATGTTTGTAATTGACTAACTGTTTAACCGATAAGCTGATGCTTATCAGTTAATGGTGTCACTTAAACTCAGCTGGATCCTGGGGAGGTGGATTTGCAATGGCAGGGCACTGAAGCCTCCTCCCGGGAGTGGGATGGGCAAGGGCTGCTCACTCTAATCCTGGGGAGGTGGCTTTTCTGCATTAGGAAAGACTTCTCCCTGGGAGCTGGGCTAACAGGGCCTAGTGGCCCGGCACTCGGGGAATCTTTATTGTGGCGTCTGCAGTATAAAGCTAAGCTTAGTGTTGTACTGCAGAGCCCGTAGCGTATAGCCACTGAGTTTTTCAGAGGAGATGTGGTTCTTTTTAACCAACTTTTAACATCCCTGAATTGTCAATTTTGCCATGTTGTAGATAGGCTGAGGCCAAAAATATCAGCTTTATGTGCCTGTATTTAATAGAACTAGGACTCTGTGTATTCACCACAATATCAAATCAGAAAGCTTTTAACATAACAGTAGCTAATCGGCCACCAGCTGTGTAGTCAATTTAAACATTTTCAAATTAAACGTTCAATCTTATTTTTGAGTAGATTTACTGTTGTGTTATTCTGAAAACCTTTCTGATAAACCCATTTGACTCTGATGCATGTTCTGCAGTTAAATTCAGAAACTCTTCAGGAACTTTTGTTTGTATAACAAAAACTTATACCAAATTGATAGTTTTAGGATGCTGGGATGACACTTGCAGATTTTAAAAATCATTCTTAAATAGTGACTGCTGGAGTCCCAGATGAGCAGGGCTCGCCGAACTGCGGCGAGTCCCGCTCGCCAGCCACGCTGTCCGGTGATCTGCACATGCGCAGATCACCCGAACCCGGCTCTTCTGGGTAATAATCTACTCGCCACGGGTGAGTAGATTGTATAATTTGTTGAGCCCTGCAGATGAAGAGATTAATACTTGAGAAATTTGTTTTCAAAATTTCTTGAGTTAATGTTCTGTGTTGGAGTGGGTTTTCCCCCTATTAAAAAGCCACATTTATTAAACCTTCAGAGAAGCTTGTATATAGAATGCTAATGTGTTTGTTTTGCACTGAATCTGTTATAATGTATATTATCTACTTTTTTTAAATCAGTGGTTCTCGGTCCTGGACACGTGACTCCTTTCATGTAGCAAAACTCTGAGCGCAACTTTTCTTATATAGAAAAGTGTTTTTAATTTATATTTTTACACCATTATAAATGCTGGGGGCAAAGTGGGTTTTGGGATGGACACTGACCACTCACAACCCCTTATGTAGTAACTTTGTGACACCCTGTTGTGTCCCAACTCCTGACCCTCAATTTGAGAACCCCTGTTTTATATGTGTAATTGACTCTGTTTTGTTCAGAAGTCAGGTCTTGATTGCACACTAATGTAAAAAAGCATTATTTTCTCTTCACTTTTTCTTTGCCCTGTGTAGCATATTGCAAGCCAATGTCCTTTTAACTATCATTCAGTTAACTTTCTTGACAAGTTTTTGTTCTGGGGACGTGTTTTGTCTTAACTGCTACCCGTCCTTCTTTTCTATTGATTAGCTCTGCAGCAGTGTAGCTTTGAGAGATGTTCCCATCACATTTATTTTGTTTCCCTGAGTCTAGTTCAAAGAAATTCTGCTGTTCTTTTTACTTATCTGCCTTGTGAAAATGCATTTATTTTTGGACCTAATCAACACTGCTGTCTTCTCTTTAAGCTTGCTCACTCTCTGGAAGTTGAAACATCTCCATGTAAAGATCTGGAAGGCTTAAGTTTTTGTTCTTAGTTCATTGTTTGTCATTTTTTTATTTTGTTCTTGCCAAATAAGCTAGAAGCACTATGGTTACTAGTCAGTGAGTGGACCAGCATGGTTCTCCACATGCTTTGTGCTATTTATATGGATTTATTCAATCAAAGTGGATTATGTTTCTAATAATGCATGACCACCTTGAAAATTCATTATGTCAGGAGCACATTAAACTGTCTAATGCAATAACGTGAATACTGTTAGAAGTAACATTATAGGTTTTGAATCCAGAAATAGTTTTGAAAGATTACTTACATTCATTTGGCACTAATCAGTCCAAATTATTCTGTATTCCTTGACAAATGAAATGCAGTCAGTTTTTATGTGAAATACGGCTGTTTTTAACAAATCAGAGAAGCTTACATAACCTTTAGAGAAGGTAATAGAGGAAGACACCCAATAAAAATGGCAGGGGTAGGCAAAATCATAAAGGGTATGTCTACAGAGCAGGACTAGAGTCGAATTAAACTACACAACTTCAGCTACGTTAATTGTGCAGCTGAAGTCGAAATAGCTTAATTTGGCATTTGGCGCTGTCTACGTAGCAGGAAGTCGAAGGAAGAACACTCCTTCCTTGACTTGCTTTTACTCCTTGTGAAATGAGGGTTACCACGAGTCAAAGTAAGAAGTCCTCCAGCGCGACATTATTTAGAAGTAAACACTTGGGGTATGTCTACACTACCCCGCTAGTGAGAACTAGCGGGGTAATGTATGCATACCGAACGTGCAAATGAAGCCCGGGATTTGAATTTCCCGGGCTTCATTTGCATAAGCCGGCCAGCGCCATTTTTAAATGCCGGCTTGTTCGAACCCCGTGCCGCGCGGCTACACGCGGCACGGGCTAGATAGTTCGGACTAGCAAGCCATTCCGTTCCACGAGGCGTACAGATAGTTCGGACTAGCAAGCCATTCCGAACTATCTAGCCCGTGCTGCGTGTAGCCGCGCGGCACGGGGTTCGAACAAGCCGGCATTTAAAAATGGCGCCGGCCGGCTTATGCAAATGAAGCCCGGGAAATTCAAATCCCGGGCTTCATTTGCACGTTCGGTATGCATACATTACCCCGCTAGTTCTCACTAGCGGGGTAGTGTAGACATACCCTTGTAGTGTAGACATGCACTATGTTATTGTGGAATAACACCAGTTATTCTGAAATAACACTGCTGTGTAGACGTACCCTAAAATGACAGAACTTTAGAGATGGAAGGAGCATTGAAAGGTCATCTAGTCAACCCCATGTACTGAGGCAGAATCAAGTATACGTAGACCATCTCTGACAGGTGTTTGTTTAACCTGTTCTTAAAAATTTTGAATGAGAGGATTCCATACCCTCCCTTGGAAGCCTGTTTCAGAATTTAACTACCCTTTCTAGTTAGTTTTTTCATAATCTCTAACCTAAATATTCCTTGCTGCAGTATAAGCTATTTTTTATCCTACTTTCAGTGCATCTAGATAATTTATTGCAGTCCTTTTTATAAGAGACATATCTGAAGACTTCAATCCCATCTCCCCCCCCCCCCCCCCCCACCTCCCGGTCATCTTTTTTTCAAGACTGAGTGTGCCCAATTTTTTAACCTGTTAATGGGTCAGATTTTCTAAACCTTTTATCGTTTTAGTTGTTTTCCTCAAGATGTGGACAATTTGGAGAGTCCTGAAGTGTGATGGTCAGAAGTGAACACAGTTTTCCTGTTGGGACCTCACGCTGCCAAGTATAGTGAGACATGTACTTCTTGTCTTATATAAGACATTGTTAGTACACTCCACATTATTAGCCTTTTTTAAAAAAATGACTCACATCGTTAACTCATAATAACTTTGTGGTCCACCATAATCTCCAGATCCTTATCAGCAGTATTATCACTAGCCAGTTTTTCCTCATTTTGTAGCTGTTCATTTTATTTCTTTTTCTTCTTAAGTGTACTATGTTGGACTTGTCTTCATTAAATTTCATCTGGTTGAATTCAGACCAAAGCTCCAATTTGTTAAGGTCATTTAAAATTCTTATCTTGTACTCCAAAGTGTCCGTAACGTCTCCCAATTGGTGTCATATGTAGAACCTTACAAATCCATGGATATCTGCTTTATATCCACAGGAATCTGCCTCTGGACATAAATATCCATGGTTCTTTTTTGCAGATACAGATACAAATTTAATATTTAGAACCCTGCAAGTTTATGAACGGTTACTTTATATCTGCAGGTATCTGTGCATTTCAGTGCAGATATCTGCATCTCATTTTTGCGGATACAGATGTGGATGTGGATACAAATTTTGAAACCATACAGGATTCTAGTCATCTGCAGATTTCATAATCATTATCCCAGCTCTGATATCTAGCCATTAATGAAAATATTGAATAATACCAGACTATCAGAGGCAGCTAAGGGGGGAGAGCCAGGAGCTGGCTCTTCACATGTGCTGGTCCCCGCAGAACAGTCTGCTCTCCCCTGCTACCTCCCACAGATGCAGCTGTGTGAGAGCCATCTTAAACTCGGCTCCTGCCGCAGACCGGCCCCACCTGCCACCCAGCGCTGCTCCAGCAGCATGGAGCGGGGATGGGAGCTGCAAGATCACTGGCTGCTGGTTCCACCCCCAGAGGGAGCATTTTAGTAACCGTGTAATCACTAAAAATTGTTGCGGCTACATGATTACTAAAATAAATTACATCTAACATCCCTAATAGGTGCCCGATTTATATACCTTTTGTAATTCTGTTGACTTGATATGACATCTGTCCAGAATTATAATGATTAATAAAAAAGCTGAAAAGACTTTAATGATTAATGTGAGGTCTCAGGATACTTTCACCAGGGACATATATTAACTCTAAAGAATGATTCTCATGAGTATTTAATCATTGGCAGAGTATAAGTGAATATAAATGGCTTGAGCACTGAGTGCATTGCAACCAGGAATATTACTTAAGTGAAAGAGATAAGTGAACATGACTGAGTAGAAAATAAAAGCATGCTTCCATTTCAGATTGTAATTCTTTCTGATAAAGCTGAAAAAAGGGAAAGGCTTAAGTAACCTCCACATGCATTTATTAGTATATCTCTCCAGTTTAGTATTTGCTATTTGTCACATAATTCATATGAGGGGCCTGCAGCTTAGCAGGCCCAGGATGGATGTTTACATACCTACTGTACCCATCTTAGCATAGCCGGGGACCCTACAAGTGCAAACAGCAGCTGGGCTTTGTAAGCTTTAACCCATGCCTTGAGCTGGGAAACTACCAAGCAGTAAACAAGTTTGACCTTGGTCTCAGTGCTTAAGAGTGATAAGAATGGCATTGAGGCAGTACACACACACCCGTAAACAACTGTAGTATAAGTAGTGTAGGGAGTCCCGTGCTTTGAGAGTCTCACCAAGGACCTAGACCTTGGAGGGTGCCCTGGATTCCCCCAGCTGGTGCCACGTCCATTGCAGCCTGGTGTGAGGTGACAGGAACAGCACTTCCCGCAGACTGAAGAGATGTAAGCATTTCTAAGTGCCTGTTGCTCGCTTTTATGCATTGCTCTGCTTATGCTTATTGAAGTATTACTTTGCAGTAGCTGAGTAACCATCTGGCAGTATTAAGTCTGTAATAGTAGTGACGTAGTGAGATTAATAAACACAAGTATCCCTAATCGACTCTGTCTTGAAGTGAATCCATAATCCTGTTTGACTATGGCCCTGTGAGTTGACATTATTAAACTACAATTAATTTTCAAATGTGCATCTACTTTTCCTTCAAATTTCTGTGTTAAGCCACACATAATAGATTGGTAGATAATCAAAAGATGAGAGTCCCTTAAAATGAAACTGGTGCTAAAGTTTTAACCCTATGGAAAGGGTATATGGTCATTTAGATAGGTGTAGATTCCATTATTGTATGTTGGAAAAAGAATGACCAAGGCTTTGACACGTTGATTTTTACGCGATGTTTATCTGTATATGTTTGAAGCCTGGTAAAGGCATTGAACAAACTTCACTGAGAATTAAACATTAAATCTTAGGTATTGACAGAAGCTAATGAAGGAGTATAGTGACAACATAGTAAGTGTTGCAAAATAATGCTAGCTTTTGTCATAATCTAACCTTGTAGAAGTCTAGTTGGGGCAAAGAAATTGTGGAAAGGTATGAACTACTCACCAGAACTTGTCAGATAATTTCAGTGTTAATTTTAGGCCTAGCTGGGAACATTTAAACATGAGTTTATCATCATATATATTGCATGATTGCCGTGCTCTCCCTGCTTACCCTTACCAAATAGGGGCTGAATTTGAGGAGATGAACGTATTTGATTTTTTTTTGTTGCATAATCCTAGTTTAGACATAAGGATTGTATTCAATTAATGCTTTTTATGAGGTAGGTTGTCTATTCTTTAATGAAATCTTAAAACACAAATAGCAATCTTGGGGGGGGGGGGAATATTGCTTAGCCTTTAAGCTAGAAAATGTATACAGCACTTAGCACAACTGGGCTCCAACCAAGTTGGCCCCTAGGTGTTACATATCTGAATACTTTATTTACAGAGGAGTCAAGAGTTTTTAACCGAGATGGGAGCCACACTGTACTGGGCACTGTGCAAATGCAGACACACAAAATCTGCCTTGAGGGGTCTAACCATAAATAGACAAGACAAAAAGAGGCTGACAGAGAAAAGTAATCTGTTCAGCAAGGTCACCCAGTGGACCAATGACAGAGAAAGTAATCTGTCCAGCAAAATCACCCACTTGACCAATGGCAAAACCAGAGGCAGAGTCTAAATCTCCAGGTTGTTCTGTACCCTGGTCAAAAGACATTACTGCCTCCCTTTTTATTCTGACTATGCTAGAGATAAGATTAGGATAAATACATGTGTGATTTTTGGCCTTGGTCCAGTTTCTAATGAACCCATATATCAAAACCAGCATCTTAAGAAATTAACCCTTGTAAAGAGCCAAAGATTGTGTGGACGCTCAAAGATTGATGTATTCCCCTCTAAAACAGAAATGACCATATAAATCTTTAATAGCGCAACCAATATAAGACCTAAAGCAACTATCTCAAATGCTTTTATTGTTTAATGTTGGGTATCAAATGGCAGAAGAGATTTTTATTTTGTCTGTTCAGAAAATTGAGCTGAATTGTTGGTGTTCTCACAGGCCTCACTTCTTTTCTGTAGCATATTACATCAGACAGCTATATACCATGTCTTGCTGACCTCTGCAAAGCACTTTGGGAAGTCATGCTTAGTTACTATCGAATGATGGAATGGCATGAAAAACATGACAGAGATGAGGGAACTGCTTCATCTTCTGGTAAGATATGACTTTTTGAAGTAATTCTCTTGTATTTTGTTCAAAAATAAAATTTTACTTCTGTGGCTCTGACCCTCAAGCATCTTAAATGTTGTTGCTTGTTTTCCATGCAGTTACTATTTTACATATGTGTGTATGACACACACACATTAGAAGAAAAACATTAAATTGGAGGCAATAAATATTAAGATTCTTTCTTAAACTATTCTTTAAAACATCCAGACTTCAAGTAGAGTGTACCACTCCTTAAAAATGTCTAGCTTTTCTCTTTAACATTGTCCACTTGCATTTAGATTCATTATTAATTTGTGCTTCTTTGAATTTAGTATGGAGGGAAACAGGCTGGGGGAAAGGGGCCATCATTTTTTAAAGTGGGAGGGTTAAGCCTTAAGAGAGCAGAGGTGGTGGTAGAAAACAAGTGGTGTGAGGAGAGCCAGAGGATAGAGGAAAGAAGCTAGTAGGCCAGGCAGCTACTGCTGTGCTGCTCAGATAGGGACACTCAGCTGATCACATTTCGCAGTTTCCAACCCATGTAAGTTGGAACCTGTGGGATCAGCTGACTGTCCCCAGCCCCCAGATAGATAGCACAGGGATCCCTGTTCCTAGCACATTGCCTGGGTGAAGACCCCAAAATCAGTGCTACTGCATCCTCCCTGACTTGTAGCTGATGCCAACAAAATGCGAGTGGCTCAGGGCCCCAACGCCTCTGTCCTCTCTGCTGCTGGCTGCTCTGTGCCAAGGCTTCATGCTTCCTGACCCCAAGGGAGCATGAAGTGGCCATGGACCCACCCTCAGGATCCTTCCCATGAGGGGTGTGTGGGTGTGTGGAGAGAGGAGCTCTCGGCCCATGGCAAGCTGAGAGAGGACCAAAACTAGTGGGGTGGAGGGAGGAGAGCAGGAGAAGCCCTGAGTCAGCCAGCCAGAAGCAAAGGTGAGGGGCAGATAGCTGAGAGGAGAGCCTGCACTGCAGCCACTGGGCTACAGCAGAAGTGGGAGGTAGCCAGCTGGACAGGTGGGCTCCCTGGTGGGCATGAGCCTGAGGCAATCACAACTTTTGGCTCCATTGTCAATCCAGTATTGTCACTGTGATGTAAAAGAGTAGCTGATTAGCCTATATCAGAGGCAGCAAGGGGGGCTGGCTTAAAAGCTCCCCCCCCCCCCAGCACCATCTCTGCAATGTCGCCCCTTGCAGCCCCCATGCTGCCTCCTCTGTCAGAGGCAGCGGTGCGGGGTGGGGAGCAGAGGCTGCTGCTGCCTGGGCAGGCAGCCAGCTCAGTCCCAGCTTGCGCCGGGACCAAACCCCACTCCAGATCTGCAATTTAAAAGGCAGTAGGAGCCTGACAGCCTGTCCCCTACTCTGCCCCCACATAGCGCCTACTGTGTTAAAAATTGCAGAGACAAGTGGGGTGTGGTCCCAGCATGAGCCACGACTGAACTGGCTGCCTTCCCCTATTGACTCATTGAGTAGTCAATAAAACTTCTGTCGACTACTCATTTAGTAAAATAACCTCATTTAAACATCCCTAATTGTCACTCAATCTGACTTTTGCACTTCTATGCCAATTTGAAGGCCTGGAAATGTCACCCTACTGCATGTAACACTACTTCATTTGGAGAAGTGGTGTTTTGCCCACAAAAGCTCATGATATTATATGCATATTTTTGTTAGTCTGCAAAGTGCCACAGGACTACTTGTTTTTAAAAGTTGTTTTTAAAGTTACAGACTAACATGGCTGCCCCTCTGATGCTTCATTCCGTGAACTCCAAAAATCTTTGTTTTAAAAGCACCTGATCCATGACACATTATGACTACAATGTCATGTAGTCTTGAGTAGTCTCTGTTGTCCTGTACTCTCCTTTAAAGTATTCCAAGTGCATGAACCTTGGTTTGTCTGGCGCAGCTCTTCTAGACATATATTGTGCTGTACGTAACTTGAATTGATGAGGAAATCTAAAGGCAAACATTATCTACATTCCTGTAAGCCAAGATACTTGGATGTGGCAGTAGTCACAGGTTGAAATCCATTCCATTAACTTCAAAAGGAGAGGATTTCACCCATAGTCTTTACATCTGCAGACCAATAGAAACAATAGCTTCCATTTCTGTCAGGTATTTCTGGCAATGCTGTTAGAGATATTTCTCCTTCTATGATAATAAAAAGCATGATGTGTGTAAAACAAGTAAAAATATTTTTATTCTTTACACTGAACTGGGAAGAAAGAATAAAATTGCAGGAGAGAAACAGGAGAAAATGGACTAATCTTATCGTTCTCTGTTCACTTTGATATCCACCACTGCTTTTGAGTATATAATTTTTAAAGTCAGATATACCCACGGTACTAGGAATTAAAATTAATTATGTTTACACTTATTGTGGTTACCTCCTTACTTCAGCATTGAAAGCATAAAAGTATTTTTTCCTCTAAGGGCCTTTAATATAGTGTTTAGTATTTTTTAAATTAATGTGCGCTAATTTATTAAAAGTATTATTCCAAATTAAAGTTTTCTCAGTATGACTAAATTAAAATTCAAATATTTCATTTAGTGTGCACTTTAAGGGGAAAGAGTCTTTATTAATCCCCTTTTCCATTCCATTTTACATTATCAGCAGTACTTATAAATATTAAAAACATCATCATATTTTGTTTTTAAGCTATTTTGGAGGTGGATTCTTTTATAAAAATTTCACTGTCCTTTATGCATATATAATAATTCAGATGTCATAAACAAGTGTATACCACAGCACTGTTGTAATAGCCCATTTTTTTTTATAATCCTTATATCATTTGTATAATAGGCCATTCCTATTCGTATGGTTGGTTTTGGTGCTGTTTAAAACTTTGAATTAAGCAATATTCTCTGATACTGCAAAATGGCTTTTAAATGAACTGTTAGATTACTTAGAGACATTCTGTTCAGTCATTGCATTTTAAATTCACTGTTGAAGTGTTTATATATTTACAGCACCAGTAATACTCTAGATCCTATGGTGCACAAATAGTAAGTTTGGCAATTCCTGTAGCTAGTCCCTTCAGTGTGACATAATTAAAAGTGAGCCATGTTTAAAAAAGTCTGAGGGGTAGCCAAGTTAATCTCTAAGGTGCCACAGGACTGCTAGTTGTTTTTTAAAGTTACAGACTAACAAATATATCATGAGCTTTTGTGGGTAAAATCCACTTTGTAGTGGGTTTTAGCCACAAAAGCCATGATATATTTGTTAGTCTCTACACAGCAGAGCTAAACTCAAAATAAACCACACAACTTGAGCTATGCTAATTGCGCATCTTAAGTCAAAATAGCTTATTTCGAATTTGGGCACGTCTACACAGCACTTCTTTCGAAATAGAGCACTCTTCCATCGATTTTTCTTTAATCCTTGTAAAATGAGGGTTACAGGAGTTGAGGTAAGAAGTCCTCCAGCTAGGCATTATTTTGATATTATGTCAAAATAACTGCTTGTGTGTAGATGCACTCGCTATTATTTCAAAAGAACATCAGTTATTCCAAAATAATAGTGCTGTATAGATATACCCAAAGGTGCCACAGGACTGTTTATGATTAAGAAAGAATAGCGAATCAGCTTTTAAAAAAATCTTCTGTAGCAAGGGAATTGATAAGTCTAATCTTTGAAAGAAAATAAATTTCATGATAATGGACAGTGATTATCAATTCTGCATGAGAGAGTCTGTTTTCTTAATTTATTTAAAGGCTATATTTAATGGCTGTGATACATTTTATAGCTGAAGTGTAAAGGTCAAGAACATACTGTTTGTAGAGCAGGAGGACACAGTAGAGGGAGCTGTAGGATAGTTTACCATAGTTAGTACATTATAGTGTTCTGAATAGTGAAATCCAATAGACTGAAACAGTTGAATGAGCATTATAACTTGTGTATGTATAGCTGGATCTCATCAGACTGAGGCATGAACTTAAGGCTGTCCCTAGATCCTTCCATTATTGTATTTTTTATTTTCAGTAGTGTTCACAAAGTATGTCCAATAAATCAAGTGTCTCTTGCTCATGGTGTATAACTCCAAGAGTAAGAATGAGAAGCAGTGGATTCAGAAGATAGTAATTACAAAGCTCTTTCCATTTTTGTAGACTCCCGCTTGTCCAAAGGATTCTTACGTGGATAGTAGACATAATGTATTTCATCGTGGCTCATAAATCCTTAAGCTTGTGAAAATGAATTGTGCTTGCATAACTTTGAAATGTAATTGTGAATACTCATTTCTTTCGATTTGTGAAAAATTAAAGATATCTTTATTACCAGTCAGTTTTTGTAAATTCACATGGATTATAAATTAATGTTAAATCATAAATTTGACAAAATTAGATATTTTCATCCCAGAAAAGTGTAGATTGGTCTTCATTCAAAAATGTTTTAATACTGTTGCACACTACAGATTGAATAGACATGATTATTTTTGTCTGATATTTAATATTTCATACTATTTTCAAAAATAAACACATTTAAAGTTGACTCTCAAATAAGGAAAGAGGGGGAAATAGACGTGTGCTTTTTCAGCTTCTTCATGATTTACAAAGATGACCAGAAAGAAATTCTGATTATTTTTTCTAAGGTTTTGTTGGAGGAGGAGTTAGATGCTCACTGTGAGTTTTTCCAGCATGTAGTTGGAAGAGTAGGGATTGTGGAATCTTAACCAAGTGTTTTTTTTGTTTATAGGTCATGGCAATTAAAATAGTTATTTATTTTTAAAAAGCATATTTAAATTGCAGTCCATTCATGGCAGAGATTCTCTGTTTGCACATTAACATAATTTATTGCTATTATTTCCATCATGGTAGTACCTGAAGGTCTCAGTCAGCAATCCATTTGTGCTGGGCATTTTACAAATATATATAGTGACAATCCTGCATTGGCTTTTTAGAACTATCATCAGATACAGGCAGTCCCCGGGTTACATGGATCCGACTTACATCGGATCCCTACTTACAAACGGGGTGAGGCAACCCCGCACTAGCTGCTTCCCCCCAGCAGACCAGGGAGACGCGAAGCTAGCGCCCCCTCCCAGCAGACCAGGGAGACGCGGAGCAGCTTTTCTCAGCAGACACCTCAGCTTGAGAATAAAGGACTGAGGGAAGTGAGGTGTGGGAGAATAAAACTGAGTTCTGGAGAAATGTTTGGCTAGAATTTCCCCTACAATATGTACCAGTTCCGACTTACATACAAATTCAACTTAAGAACAAACCTACAGTCCCTATCTTGTACGTAACTCGGGGACTGCCTGTACATACTTACATTGTAAAACAATTTTTACAAATGACACAAAAATCTTGAAACTAAAACCATCAGAACTTTTAGCACAATATATGATGCTGGCTCCTCCAGGCAGAGAGCTTGCAATACCAAATACCTAATAAACTTTTGGTGAATTTCTGCTTTCAAATGTACCTGCATAGTTAGGATCTTTATTAGATGTTTACTACAATAGCTTTTGTGACTGTGGAAGTTTTAACAGATTGTTTCAGAAGGAACAAAACTATCAACAGTGGAAGGCACCAATCCTGTAATGTTTACACATATGTTTCACATAATGTATTGTTATGGAAAGTTAATCGTGTGAATAAGCCTTTGGAGGATTGGAACCTATCATACAATCATAGAAGATTAGGGTTGGAAGAGACCTCAGGATGTGATCTAGTCCAGCCCCTTGCTCAAAGCAAGACCAAGCCCAGCTAAATCATCCCAGCCTGGGCTTTGTCAAGCCGGACCTTAAAAACCTCTAAGGATGGAGTCAGGGCTGATCCCCACTTTGGCACTCAAAGTGCATAAAGGGGGGGGGGGCGCGCAAAGACCTTAAATACCTTTGCCTCTAGGCTCTACTTCTAAAAACTCCCAGGTCACAGATGCCCTGGCTCTGAGAAAAAACAAAAGCTACCACCAACAAGCGATTTACCCTAGAAAACGGGGAACACTTGAATTCCTCCCACAGGGGTACCCCAAGCTCTTTTGCCCTAAAGAGCTTGAAAAAAAGAGAGAGCCATGCTAACCACCCAGACTCAGGAAGGCAAATACACACAAAGACCTGTTACTTTCCAGGACGCACAAATCAAATCACCTTAAAGTGATTTTTATTAACAAAACAAAAGATATATTTGATAAAGCATACTGGGTTGCTAGATGTTACAGAGCACCTAGGAAAGAACAAATCAAAACACAAAGAACCATAGTCCTTTGGGCAGCAATTTATCGGTGCATGGAGAGAGGGAAAGGCATGGATTCACACAGAAAAGTTTTATCCAAACAACCCAAAATAAAGAAAAATGCCCTAATAGCGACTAAATACACCTTTTCCTTTATTTACTTATGATCCCTTCCTTGTTCAGTCCACTTCAATGCCCTGAATTCCTTGGAGGCATGGTAATCCTGCTTGGGTTTAAATCATTCTGTGTGTCAACTCCTGGCTTAATTTCCCCACTAAAAGAAAGCAGGGAAGGTATCATATACAATTCAGATTTCAGCACCATATCCCCATTGGTTCTTCTGGCACCTGCCAACGCCCTTGCCAGCTACCTGAGTTTAACCCTTGGTCACTGGGAGCTGGCCAGCATTCCTATCCATCACAACCATCTCCGTAGACAAACCCATTCTAGTGTATCACCAGTCTCCTAGTGAAGTACTTTTTCCTGATATCCAAACTTAGACCTCCTACACTGAAACTTGAGACCATTGCTACTTGTCCTGTCATCTGCCACCATTGAGAACAGTATAGCTCCTTCCTCTTTAGAATCCCCCTTCAGTTAGTTGAAGGCTGCTATCTAATTCCTCCTTAATCTTCAGAAGATTAAATAAGCCAAGTCCCCATAACCAAGCCCCCATTAATGCTCATAAATCATTTGTCCTCATCCCTTCTTTGTAGGGGAGGACTCAAAACTGTACATAGTACTTCAGATGTGGCTTCATACTCCATGCTGAATAGAGGGGAATAATCACCTGGCAGTGCTCATACTCATGGATCCCAATATGCTGTTGGCCTTTTTGGAAACAAGGACACACTGTTGACTTGTATTCAGCTTCTCATCCACTATAATCCCCAAGTTCTTTTATGCAGAACTGCCACTTAGCCTGTCAGTCCCCAACCTGTAGTAGTGCATGGGATTCTTCAGTCCTAAGTGTAGGACTCTGCACTTGTCCTCATTGAACCTCATTAGATTTCTTTTGGCCCAATTCTCCAATTTGTCTAGGTCACTCTGGACCCTATCCGTATCCGACAGCTTATTTACCTCTTCTTCAGCATAGTGTCATCCACAAACTTCTAAGCTTCCTTTTTTGCTTTTAAGCAGTGCATCACATCTGGAAACAAAAATAGAATAAACAAGATTACAGTAAAGAGTTGAAAAACAGCTTCCAAAATTCAATCTTGAACTTTATCAGAAAAAAGCTTTTGGGCTTGCCATAAAATATTACATAAAATTTCTTGAAGCATTGATTTAGCTATTTGGAAATATTAAGTTATTGTTTTCAGTTTTAAATTTTCCTAATTTTACAAACAAATTTTGATAAGCTTAGTTAACATCTTTAATAAGCATAATAAATTGATTGGAAAAGCAAAAAGTGAGTCACTTAAAATGTGAATTAAATCACATACCATTCTGCTCTTCAAAACATTGAGATATAACATACCGTATAAATTCCTACATGATTACTGTGCAAGATCTGTTTCTTATCCAGCAAAAGTGGAGGAAGTTTCAATGTATGAATCTACATGAAAATGATTTGACTCATACCTATCTAGCAAGGAGTCAACAAAAATCTCCTTTTTAGTCCCATGACTGGAAGTAAAACTTAACTAAATTATTTAGTTTAAAAGTAGAAATTTTTGTGGGAAACTGGAGACTTTATATACCTAAATCAGCTATTTAGAAAAATAGATCTCCAGATTAGGGATGTTAAATTTCAATTAATTAGCTAGTCGAGTGGTCGATGGGTTTGGGGTGGGGAGCTCGCTTATCCCCACTGCGCCTCTGCCTTTTAAATGTAGTAAGCGCCACCTGCGGTGCTTACTACATTTAAAAGGCAGAGACGTAGTGGGGAACCCAGAGCGAGCAGAGACACAGGCAGTCCCTGTTGACACCTGGTACCAACTGCTGCGCCTCTGCCTTTTTAAATGTAGCAAGATCCCCTGCTTCAGTCCCTGCTCACACCATTTTCCCTGCTCTGCCTCCCCTCCCCCTCCCCGTGGAGACGATGCTGGGGGGGGGGGGGAATTGGCTCCTTCCCCTTCCCCCATTGCTACCTCTGTATCTGATACAGAGGCAGCAAGCTGGGGGAAGGGGTGACTAGTCGAGTAGTGGCTTGAATACCCAAAAGTCTAGGCTTATCGGGTAGTCGACTAATCACTTCCATCCTTACCTCAGATACCCATGAATTTTACTTTCACCTTAAATCATGCTGTCTATTTCAAATCCCATAACACAAAATGCTTTGATGTTACTTTTAGAATTTTTTTAATATAATATTTAAACACACAATGGAGGTGATTTCAAATTCATATAGCTGCATGTGAAAAATAGGTCTCCATAATATTGAATAAAAGTCAGAAAGCCAGATTCATCTAGCCTACTGGAGCTCAAAACAAGAGCCTTAGAAACTTCTTGTAAAAAATGCATAACAATGTCACTGCAGATGGCAAACTGGAGCCAATGAGATCTGCGAGGATCTGTGGCTGCAGAGCCGGTAAATAAAAAAACCCACTGAGGGATCTGTGGACCACTTTGAGAAACACTGCTCTATGTGTACTTGATATCTGTTCTTTCTCAATTCACCCACCCATCCGTTCCTTCATGTTTGGCAACACTAATGACCAATATTTCAGCCTAAGCCAAGCATTGTTGGCATACTTGTAAATATATCAAAGACAAGTTGCCCTATAATTCAGGCATGGTTTGTCTCTGTAGAATTGTCACCGCAGAGTAGGTCACAGTAACTTCTAAGAGCATGTAATGACTGCAGCATCTATTTACAGTGCTCTGACAATTCAGGAAAAAAAATGCGTCAGTGTAGTATGTATCTAGCAGAGTGCTTCATTTTTCATGTTTATATCTTGGCTGAATTTTGCATGGTAAATCACTTATCTCAAGCAGGTCCATTTGTCACTCAGAATTGCTACCTTCATGAGAACAATATGAATTTGGTTGACATGAGTATTAAACTTTAGCTTATATATCTATAGAGACTAAGGAGATAGTTTTATCATGACATTGTTTAAGGCACTTCTTTTTCTTAGAAAAAAGTTGCAGAATGATTAGTGGGAGGTCAAAATGGGAAAAAATGTATTTTTTCACTAGCAAATTTACCTGGCATTGCTTGGATCCTTACCTCAAGTTTCCTTTTTCTTTTAAATAAAAAGAAAATGCACATGCTTTGTTAAAATGATTGTTTTTCAAAAATACAGTGCTATTTTTATGAAGGTAATTTTTATTTCAGATTTCTTAAAGGGATAGTTAAAATTTTTCCATTTAATTTTTTTGTAATTTTTTAAAAAATAGGAATTCCATCAAGTGTTTTTTTTTCCCCTTCATCCCCATAAACGCTTATCATTCACTAGTTTTTAACAAAAAAGGGTTATAGTCAGTTTTATTTCCAGTAATATTTATATCTAGTTTTCAAATCTTAAGCATAGATTTAACTGTGCCAAAACAGAACACTACTCCACATTTCTCTGTTTTATCTATTTTCTTTAAGAGAAGCAGTCCTCTTCCAGGTTTATCTTATTTTTACGGCTCATCTTGGTTAAGTCCAAGGGTGAAAATATCTTAAATTTCTTGCAGGTACTGTTGTATACCACCCTCAGGGAAGGAGGTTGGATGGGGGTTGTTATACAAGAGTACCTGTAAGAAATTTAAGTGTGGGGTGGAGTAGAGCACGGCTGATGTGTAGTTTAGACTGACGCTCCCACCCATTTGAAACATGAATGGCAATTAGCTTTTATCTTAATTTGATTTTATGGAATGGGATTGTATGTTTTCTTAGTCAGACACTATCTGCAATAGTGTGTGATTTATTTTTTAAAAGGTTTTGCTTTCCCTGCAGACTTTTCAACTGCAGATTAATAAAGCTATTATCTATTATTCACCCTATTGGTCAACTTAGAGATCGTAGGTTCATTAAGAATGGAAGTATGTTTCAAGATTATTGGAACTACCCATAGTATCTTCCAATTTCAGTTTCAGATGGCAGCAATGTGATTGGAGCCGAGGAGACCAATTTTGACCGTGGCTATGTACAAAAGAAATTAGAACATGGACTTTCTCGAATATGGCAGGTTTGTTTTGGGTTGTCTAAACATACTGTTTTCCAGATGCAAAGGATAAATCTTACATGGTGATCTTTGTTAGAAATGAAACTACTGTAGATAAATAGAAATTAAAACACTTTAAGGAATTGTAGAATGAGAAGGCTGCTTCAGTCTCCAGACCTAGCCAGTTCTTAATTTGGAATGCCTACAAGAGTAATCCTGCTGATTTTTGTGGTAGGAGACTATCAAGTAATATCTAATAGGCTAAAGCAATTTAGGATTGCTCGGTTTTAGTCTGCAGTTTTACAGCCATAGCACTGGCCAGATGAAAAGAAGAGAATGTATATACACGTGGACAACCAAAATAACAACAACAAAACCCAAGCAAAAAACAGAACATTCTAAGTAGACTAAAAGTCTGTGTTAGGCATCAGAAGATCAAGTAAAGTATTTCAACTAATACTGCCAAGCCTCACGAGGGTTTAAAACAATGGATAATCTTTTCTACCAGCTATGCTGAGATCCAGTGGTATGAATTCAGGATAGTATGTATGTTTTAATTCAGAATGTTTTGCATTTACTTTAAACCAAGACTTTTGATATTAAGCACATATTCTTTATATTTGTGAGTATCCGTGTATGCTTTTGGAGGCATATATTTGAACAGATTAATAGAACTTTTTATGAGTCCCCATCATCATGTGGAAGACAAGTACCCTACAGTGGTATGGCTTGTGTTAAAGAGTAATAATCTTTAGTGCACCAGTAACAAGATGAGCGGTTTTGTTTGTTTTTAAGATATCCAAAGCTGTTCATAGTCGAGTTAAGTATAGCATTTTTGCAGCTTTGCCCTTCTTAGTATAAGCTGGAAATACAAGGCTGCGGGTTTTCATCAGTAAGCTTTGGGGAGAGCCAGAAATCTTGTGATTCTGACTGTTTTTGTGACATTTGTAACTTGATTATTGCCCAAAGATTTTTAATAAGCACCCAAAATTTTGGTTGAAAAGCTCTGAACCTTGTGAGATTACCATAGAATGGCAATGATCCAAGTTATTCTTTAAAGTCCGTATCAGAAACTATCTTAGCATCTCAAGTTGTTTTGGATTGACACTGCATTATTCAAAGTTGAAAGAAACAATTTTTGATTAGTGAACTAATCAGATATAATGTGAAAGCCAATAAAAGATCACACATGCTAAAGAAAATGGTTAACAAGCCTTATTTCTCTAGAGGACTGCCCTAAACCACAGTTGAGAGGGAACAGACATATGAAAAAATCAACAAAAATGCTAGTGAACCATACTTTTAACCTACTGCCATTAATTTTTAACTCTGGAGTAGTCACTGCTACTTCTATGAAAACTCACAATATGCACACAAATGTAGTAAGTATTTAATACTAACTTTGATATGTTTGTGTTTTATAGGATGTGCAGCTGAAAGTGAAAACATATCTGCTCGGAACAGACATGTCTAACTTCAAATATGATGACTTTATCTTTGTACTAGATATCATTAGCAGGTATGTTGATGGGATCATAAGACCATTTGCTTCATCTGGATGACTGGCATGAGTTAACAAAAGATAACATGATAAATTAACATAATTGGACTATATCCTGCCCCCAATTTCCATCCACTTCACAGTGCTCTGGTGATGCAAAGAGTATGTGTGATTCCTTAATGGGACACCCAAGGGAGTCCCTGGATTTGAGGAAATTCATGACTGTTGTTGATTTTTAGCTACATGCTCCTCTGAGCCACTCTGAAGATGATGTGGATGTGATGGAAAGGGAGCTGTAGTACTCTTATGAGCCTTGGATAAAAAGTCATTTGAGAACCATTTTGATATCTTAGTGGCTTCAAGATTAAGGGTGTAAATATTGCTTAGATTCACATTTCTGTCCCCATACACCCTTTAAATTGTGTGTGAGTACTACTTGGGTGGGCTTAGGAATCTGCCTGGCTGTTCATATCCATTCTCTGCAGTGGTGACATTATAGAATCATAGAACTGGAGGGGACCTTGAGAGGTCATCGAGTCCAGTCCCTGCCCTCATGGCAGGACCAATCACTGTCTAGACTACAGTCGTGGTCCCTCTAAAATTCTTCTTAGTGTTCCTCAAACCAGGAGCCAAATGTGTGAGGAGTTGGGCATATCTTGCTTTTGGTCCTGCTTCTGTACTTTTTTTTTTTTTTTTTTTAACAGTGAGAATGAGCTGGACAAATGGCATTTGGTGACAGGCTATCAAGCTTGTATTAAACTATAAGATCCCCAGGTGCTTGGAATGCTTGTGGCTTTCAAGCCCTGAGTGTTTACAAAAAGCCCTGATGTGCAATAGAGGAAACTAGAGCATATGTAGGCCTGGCAGTATGTTGTGATGATCTTTGTTTGTTAGATGGTCAATTATTGTGGTGATAGATGAGCATGGCATGTGTGCTTATAGGTGAGAGAAGGAATTCCAGCTGAAACATAAACATTCAAGTAACAGTTGTTTTCTCCAGCATTTTTAAAACTGATTGAATGGATAAACTCTTCTAAAATGTCTTTTGTTATCATAGGCTGATGCAAGTTGGGGAAGAATTTTGTGGAAGTAAGTCAGAAGTTTTGCAAGAATCTATTAGAAAACAAAGTGTTAACTATTTCAAGAATTATCACAGGTAAGATTACTAACGGTGGGACAGTTTGGTTAGATTACTTGTTTGCTTTTTTACATTTAAACCTGGGTTTCCAGAAGCAATGATTGACCTGCCTGCATGGAGGTGGACTGGTTGGGCATGTTTCTATCCAATGTGTGGGGATGAAGAGCCTGAGTGCTCAGCTGTTGCTACTGGGATAACCTCTCACACATGCCAAAGTCACTGAAGAGACTTCTGAACACCCTTTATACCTTGACTTCCTGGCAAAAGTATTTATTTTGATTTTTCTGTCATTGTGTAAAAAGAGAGCCCGTCCATCCCTGGCGCTCATCATTTCTGACCGTTTTTCAACATGTATAATTATACAATTTATTTCTGTCAGGAATTTTGTAATTTTATGGATTTGTACTCCTGGAACCCTTCCCTTTTTTTGACCATCTGTAACTGCATTTCATTCCAGTGTCCCTTGGCTCCATTACATGCAAACCTGATCTGATTTTATGGCAGCATATGGGTCAGCTTGAACACTTGCTGGCTTTTCATTTGAAAGTTAAACTGCCCTAATTTTGCTTTGATTTCCCCAGCGTTCAGGCTTGGAAGGTAGAAGTTTCTTTCATTCCAGTGGTCTGGCACTTGTCTTTCATTGCTTCAGTAGCCAGGAAGATATGAGAAGAAAAAAATGACACAGTGATTCTTGCCAGAAGCCCTTGTTTCCCAAGACTTTCACAGGGCATTCCATCCCTGTTGTTCATGCCATTTTATTGCACATGCTACTCCCCAACCCACTCATTCTGAAACCTTCTGCTGGGGAGCCTGAAGAGATGAATTTATCTTCATATGAATGTTCTGAGGATTAATTGATATTTTTCTAAAATCCATAAAATCTTAAAATGTCTACAGGAATGCATGGGAAAGTGTCTTAACTTGTTACCCAGACTGTGGTTTGGATCCTCTTCAGGCTCCCAAAAGTCAACTCTAGTCTGTCTTCTCAGCAATTTTAATTAAGATTTTACTTCCAGTTGTCTGATATGGTCAATTCTCAGCCTTAAGGGCACTTTCGAGGGTACAAGGTTCTATGACTGTATAGTTGTCATAGCTCCTGTTTTTCTAAAGTAATATCCAGCCTTAAGCCTCAACCTGAATCTACTCTTCTGCCTTGGAATCTCACGTTGGAGTTTTAGACATTCATGAAACTGCCATTTTGAAGTTCTTCTGAAACTTGCTTCTACACTTGGCCATTTTAAGACGCCTTTTTTAAAGTTTTGTCTACACGAAAAATCCTACCAATCTAATTTAAAGTTACTTGTTTAGTTAACTAATGCATCCTCCTCCCCTTTATGTCAGTGATTCCTCACTGACTTAAGTAGACATAAAGGAACTCTTAAATGAAATGTGGCCATAAAAATATTGCATCTATGCAAAGGACAAGTTTAATAGTACCTTATGAAATCACAAACTCTGAACCCTCTCAGTTCTATTTGAATAAAGCACAGGACGAAAACAGAGCCAAGAGTATATGACTAGAACTTGTCTTTTGCTTATTCTATTGCTTTAGGAATTATACATTTTGGAAAATAGGGATTTTTGTGATGATTTTTCAAGGCTGTGTGAAATGTCTATTTCTAGCACTGTTTTTTGGCAAATCTTACTGAACAGAGGATGATTTTTAATGTTTCCCTACCTGTTGTATTATGAAGAATAATTAGACAATGTTTGTAAAGCTCTTTGAAGATCAATACTACTATATAAGTTCTAAGCACCTGATTTATCCTGCTTTATATAAAGCTTTAAGTGTTTTGGATGTTCAGACCAAGCAAATGTGGTTTTTGCTTCCCCTGCGTATTTAATTGAAAAGAGCTGGACCTTTTAAAGATGCATTAGTATGTAAAAGCTACAAGAGTGGAACTGCTCAAGGAGCATGATTCATCAGGCCCTTAATTGTGCAGTTTGACGTATGTGGTCTACTGGTGTGTTAGATAGAGGCAGGCTTGGAGGGATTCGATTTTTATCTGTAAATGACAATAAATGTTGATTTAATCATACATGCAAACTGAAAAAGTATTTCCATATTTCCTAAATTTACAGGTAGGTAAAGTTAGAAAAATTTAGTTGGATTTAAGACTATTTGTATATTTTGACTAATAGTTAGTCAAACCGACCAGTTCTTCTGAACTGTACAGCCAGAAGAATTGGCCATTTAACTTGAGATTATATTGAGCATGCAAAGCATTTTGTTGAGAAAAAGCTATCCTGTTTGTAAAACAAGAATGGGTTTTTAATGGTGAAAGACACCAATCAGGGGAACTTCCTAAGATTCGTTCATTTTTTGCAGGTGTAGGTTTATTTGGATAGGAATGGCAGAGGTTTTCAAAGGATAAAGCTATATTTGATTGCAAGCCCTCTTTTTGCGCCAGGTTCTGAACTCTTGTGTATGGTGGTGAAAGTCAAGAGTGACTACAGATGTTCATTATACCAATGAGTTACTTCTGACTTGCAAGCTAAGTAAAAAGCTGTCCCTATATTTAAAAACTTTTCTACTTATCCTTTCACCTCCAATAAGATTTACTATAGTGACCACTTCCCTTCAACTCTACCAGTGGCACGAACCAGATCAACCTCATGCATCCAAGCCTTGTAGTATTAAACTATGAAGGGTTCATTAGACAGGTGCTTTCCTCAGTTTAGAGACTCCAGGAACAAAGAAAGTCCAAAGATAGTGGCCACAAACACAATCACAAAAACTAGATCTTAACTGTACTACTAGTTTTATTAAAGCAAGAAATTTTTTTTTCTTGTAGCACTTGCTCACTTGCTCACATCCATTCCGTATTAGGTGTTTGTGCTCGCCACATGCACCAGTGCTGGAAGCTTTTCCCTCAGCAGTATCTGTAAGGGTACATCTACACAGAACTCGAAACTCAAAATAAGATACACTTTTGTGCTATGCAAACTGCATAGCTTATTTTGAGTCTATTTTGAAATAGCTTATTGAAATAGCATTCTACACAGCACCAAATTTAGAAATAAAGCGCTATGTTGAGCCAACCTTTGCTCCTCATAGAATGAGTTTTATAGAGATGGCGAAATAGCACTTCCCCTATATTTTGAAATATATCCTGAAATAACTTTGATATCCTGAAATAATTTTGTTGTGTAGGCATATCCTGAGACCAACTCTGGCACCACTTGGAATGGTACCCTCTGGTGTGGTAAAAGAGGTGCTGCCAGGAAACCTGTAATTTAGTTGCATGCAATTAGTAGTTAAATTAGTAACCATTGGCAGTAGTTTTAAAGTCTTTGTTAGTCACAAACAGAACTCAGCCTGATTATAGGGCATGTACTGTTTCCCAGATTTTATACCTTGTGATCATTGCAAATGGCCCTTACCCATCTGTGATTCTCTTAGTAGCAGTCTTAGGTGCTTGGGCGAATGACACACAAGCAACAAATGCTGTATTTGCAAGTCCTTCAAGCCCAGGACTAAAAAGTAGCGAGAGATCCATAGAGCCCTGCACGGATACAAAATTAGTAGATGCGGATACCTGTGGATATAAAGCGAAGAGCTGCAGATTTGCAGGGTTCTAGATACAAAATTTGTATTTGCATCCACATCTGTATCTGCAAAAATGAGCTGCGGATATCTGCATTTACATCTGTGGATGTGGATACCTGCGAATATAAAGCAGATAGCTCCTGCTTTGCAGGATTCTAGACATCCAACTTACAGTGCTCCTGGTGGCATCAGCACTCACTCCAGCAGTACCGCCATATCAGACGTGGCACTGATGACCGCAGCGTCGGTGCAGTGTGCTGTGCCAGCTGACATTGATCCCTCTATGGCTAGGAAGCTGAAGAAGACCAGGAGGGGATGATTTCTTACTTCCTGGAAGGGAAAGGAGATGGCTGGGGTGAGCCAAAACTCCAGCGGAGCAGTTCAATGCCCCCTTAGGGAGGTCAGGTTGCAGCTTAAGGCGAACAGTGCAGCTCATCCCATGCCTTGCCTGTGACCCTGGACAGTTATGCAGGCATCCATCAGCATCAGGTGCTTTTGCCACCTTCAGCCCTACAGGCAGCTCATGAGATCCTGACTGTCCCAGTGCCACCAGCACCGGCTCCCACAGTTCCCAGATCTTGGGGTCAATCTGCCCTGGGACCATCGCATGCGTGTCTGCCTCAGCAGCACTATTCCCCATTGCAAGGGATGTCCCACCACTTCTCACCTGTCTCAGAGCTAGAGAGGCAGATTCAGCTGAGGCTTCTTTGGTCTCCTGATCTAGAGCACCTACATCAGAATTTGAGGCATACCTCACTCATAGCCTGGCACAGCTCCATTGAGACATGCACCCCTCCCCCAGAAAGTGCACCAAAACAGATCCCTTGCATTGCAGAAGTTAGTACGGATCCTGGGACTGACGCTACCAGCCACCAGTCACCCACTGCCATTGGTCTCTGAAATGGGATTGACATATTTGAGAAGATCCTCCTGGCAACTTACTTGTGATAGGTCCCAATGTTGTATGATGTCCTGGTTTTGGGTAGTGTGAGGCTGGGTTTCCTATGCTGATCCACTGAATGTCATCTGTCCCTGAGGCCCCAACCAAGCTGTTTGTCTCGCTCAAACAGGTCCACCTGCAGGTACGATGACTGGCACAGACTAGCATGATTGCACTGGCGTGTCCTTGCCAGCCTTGATTCAGCATGCTCATGAACGTGCCAGCCTTTCTGTCCCCTGCCAAGTGACAGGACTTGCTGTCACAGGACCCACAGTTGACTCTTACTCCTCAACCTTCCATCCTTTTACGTCTACCCATGGATGCTGCGTGACTGAACCAATAGGAGTGGACCTACATGAAGGAGGACAAGCGGGTCCTTCTGGGAAGTAGGAAGCTTTCAATCAGACTATGACTGATTTAGCCAAGTGGAAAAGGTTTTCCTACAGGGCATGTGAGTAGGGCATCTCTCCCATGTATTCTTCCATGCCGTTTGTCTTAGACTACCTTCTTCATTTAAGGAACCAGGGCTTTGGTGCATTCTTCCATTGGAGTGTATCTTGTGGCTGTCTTTGCTTTTCACCAGCCAATTCAGGATCAAATGGTGGGTTTTTTTCTCATGACATGATGGTCAGATTCCAGAATAGTCTTGAGAGACTCTTCCTTCACGTATGGACCCCTTCCCACATTAGGATATTAATTTGGTTTTCTCTAAGCTAAGGGCCCATACTTCAAGCCTCTGGACCTTTGTTCCCTTTCCAGCCTGTCATGGAAGTTGCTTTCTTGGTGGCAGTAACATCAGTGAGATGAGTTTCTGAAACTGAAGCCTTGACCTTGGAACTGCCTTACAAGGTCTTCTATAAAGACAGGGTTCAGCTTTGTCCCCACGTTGTTTTCCTGCAGAAGGTGTTATCTACCTTCCATATGAAGTAGGATAGATTCCTTCCAGTGTTTTGTCCCAGACTACACAAGGCCAGTGAAGAGAGACATCTTCACATGCTAGATGTCTAAAGAGCCTTGGCTTTTTACCTAGAATGTTCCAATGGATAGAATGAAGGGCCTTCTGGTGTTCTCACAGATGATTTCCAGCTAGGTCATCTCTTGCATAAAGTTCTGTTACACGTTGGTGGGGGTTGCACCATTCAACAGAGCCCATTCAACTAGAGTTCAGGAGTTTTTGCCAGCCTTCCTGGTGCATATCTCTATCTAGGATATCTGTAGAACTGCAACATGGTCTTTTATTCATACATTCACAGAGCATTATGCAATCACTCAGCAGGTCTGAGATGATGCTGAATTTGTCAGAGCTGTGTTGTAATCTGCATGTTTGTGAAGCTCTACCCACCTTTGATTTGTACTGTTTGGGAGTCACTTAAGATAGAGTAGCCATGAGCAAGCACTCAAAGAAGAAAACAGTTATCTTTTTCCATAACTGGTGTTCTTCAAGGTGTGTTACTCATGTCCATTCCATGACCTCCCTCCTTCCCCACTGTCTGAGTTCAGACACCTAATTTGGAATGAACATGAGCAACACACCTCGATGAATACCAGTTGTGAAATAAGGTAACTTGTCTTTTACAGTTATCCAGGCATATGTAAATCCTGCAAAAACCCATGGAGTGATTAGGACTCTCATCGTCAAAGATAGTCAAAGGTCAGAGGCTCTCTCAACAGGTGATCATAGCTAGAAAATTGGTTACTGCTAGGATTTCTCATGGAAGGGGAGGTTTCCCACATTTACACAACTAGGAAACCTCTTTTGTATTGTTCTGACCATACCGAGCACCATATGCATATACACGAGACTTTTAACACTCTTTTCTTATCTGTACTTCCATACTCCATGAATATAGAAGAATCCTTTTTTTCTACAAGTTATTTCTTAGTTCCTCTTATTCTCATTAGCATCTATGTACAAATTGTGACCTGCCATTAAGCCAGGACATTCCATAATGCTACAGTTGGGTATCTTGTAATCTTGGATAATGTGGTTTATTGCAATGGAGTTTTCTCTAACATTACCAATTGACACATCTTTTTCAGTAATCTTGTGACATTACTGGCCTAGGGTTATTCCTAGGTCATCCACTTGTGTCAAGCCTTTTTAAATTTATGGCCTAGTCTGGTTAAGAAAAAAATGTAGACCTTACATTCTAGCCATGCTTTACTTAGGTACACTAATACCTGTATACACTAATATTTGTATACTAATATGCACTAATTGTTCCTAACTATTTGTCAGTCCTGTAATCCTACATTGGTTATATACAAAATAGCATGGCTTGACCTTAAAATCACAATGATAAATGGATGATAAAATGAACTAATTGGTTACACAGCAGTGTAAAATTTCTGCAGAACTCTTCTGCCACAAACATGTATTTTGCCACCATCACAGTTACAAAACTAGTAGAGCTGTTCTTATATTGAGCCAGTTCATTCACTTAGCTACCTGGCCAGGGCATTGATTGCTGCAAGGAAGCCTTCAAGCTGTTTATCAGAAAAGATAACCCAGATGTGGCAAGAATTCACCATGCCAGAAAAATCTGTTCCAGAAATTTCATATTAGTCACCTGGATTTAATTGTATCTCATTATGTTTGATGAAGGTTAGAAGAGACTTTGGAAATATTTGAATCAACACTTGTAAAAATGGCTTGTCCCCTGTCTGTCTTGTTGTTAAATGGTTATGTACACTACTAATTGATCTCAACAATGGCTTCTTCAGAGACATTTTTTTTCCTGTGAAAAATGCAACAGACCATTCTTATCACAGAAAACTCCATCAACAAAATAGTGGATAAAGGGGCATGATATAAAGATTTGGATTAAAGCCCATGACAAAGTCCCTTAGGGTACATCTACACTGCATCCCTAGTTCGGCCTAGGGATGCAAATGGAGACGACCGAAGTAGTTAATGAAGCAGGGATTTAAATATCCCGCGCTTCATTAACATGATCTCGCCGGCGCGCAAGTTCGAGTCACAGCTGATTCGAACCAGGAAGTGCGCGTCGGGATGCGTTAGTTTGGACTAAAGCCCTTACTCCGAACTAACGTTACTCCTCAAAAAATGAGGAGTAACGTTAGTTCGGACTAACGCGTCCTGACGCGCACTTCCTGGTTTGAATCAGCTGTGATTCGAACTAGCACGCCGGCGAGATCATGTTAATGAAGCGTGGGATATTTAAATCTCCGCTTCATTAACTACTTCGGTCATCTCCATTTACATCCCTAGGCCGAACTAGGGATGCAGTGTAGACGTACCCTTAGAGTAGACTGATCAGGGAGCTAAAATGTGAGAAATAAGTTCAGTCATTTACTAGAAATTATATTTTTTTCTTGCACTCCAAATCTTACTGATAATTCCTCTTCTATTAATTAACCCTAGGCAATGTTAACTTACAAGAGACATTTCCCAAGGGCTCATTTTTGAGGAAACAGTGGGATTTTGGGGCGGGGATACTCTGACCTTCTTTAAGGAAATTAATAGCAAAGCTTAGATAAGGACAAATTTGTATTTTAAAGTGTTGTTTCTTTTTGTTCAGTTGAAAGTACTTTTTCATGCTAATGTTAAAATAGTCCAGTTGGGCTGTTGTGGGGTTTTTTATTTGTGTGTTGCTGATAATCTACAGTGTTGTATTTCAGAACTCGCCTTGAAGAATTGCGAATGTTCTTGGAGAATGAGACCTGGGAGCTTTGTCCTGTTAAGTCAAGCTTTAGTATTTTACAGCTTCATGTAGGTACTTCTACTCAATATTCAAAAGTTCTTTCTGAAATAAGTTTGTTTTATTTGCATAGACGAGCTGTCTGCATAGTGATAGCTTATGCAAACCATTGTTTGTGTTTTGGGTTTTTTGACAGTACCATAATATCAGAGTGATTTTTATTTAAGGACTTTTGTATGCTATTCTAAACCTCAGATTGCGGTACACCTAACTGGTAATATGCCTGTGTGGGGTTAGTGGATTACAGTACCATAGAGTTCCATTTAACACTTAATTATGCGATTAAAATGACTGAAGTATGCTCAAAGTAAAAAAATCTACATGTTCTTGTATCAGAAAATAAGAGGTATCTGACTTTGAATAACCCAATTTTCAATAACGTAATGAAGGCCAAGATGTTAAAAAATAGATATCTAATTGAATTAAATGGTTCATTGCTGAAAAGTTGTTAACACTTACAAGCTGAAAATTAAATCATTATCTTTTGGCACCCATTTTGTACAAAATCAGCCCAGTGTTCCTGATTAAAGAAAACATTTAGGAATTTTAAAGTATGTGGTAAAATTCCATTGAAAGCCAGGGAAGCATTTGCTTTAGTGCTTTCTTGAATCAGGGCCTCTGACAAAGCTGAGGTTGGTAAATAGTACTATTTCTGTTTTAGGCTCTTTTTTTAATATTTGCCTATTAAGCGCTGCCTGAAAGCAACATGGCTGGAGTCATTGCTACAAATAATATCTTGGTTGCTAAGGATGAATATGGTTGGAGAGGAGGAAGGAGACTGTTTTCTAGGTTGATTGTACAGGGAAGCTGACTATAGATTCATGCAGCAAGAGAGAAAGTGATCCTTCACAGAAAGAGAAGAAAAAGCATTTTTAATAGTAAAATGTGATTGTAAAACTACATCCAGTCACATGGAAGCTCTAGTAGCTGCAGATCCCAGAAATTATTCATCTTATTTTGTAGAAATTATTAAATTGTAAGTCCCATTAGCCCAGAATATTTTGATCTGTCATTAAATTTTGATTATGTACATTTACTATTGATAGAAAGAATAATGAAAATGAATTGTTTTCAACTAGAAAAAAATAGGCTTATATTTTCAGAAATAAATATGTAGAAATAGGCCATTCATTAAGTGGCTTGATTTTTTCAAAAGGGCTGACCATTCTTCTAGTCTCTTGAAATCACATATTATCGTGCATTATTATGATCCAAAAAATTTGAAATGTACTTGGGTTAGGGATATTTTAAGAACGTGTTCCATATTAGTAAGTTAATAAAAGGTTTGTAACAAAGGTAAAGAGAATTATCTTTAAAATATTTTCTAGTCTGATAGTGTCACTTTAATTTTGGACATACGTTCTTTACATTTGAGGCTGTATTTGTATAGTTTGAGATTGAGGTCCTGTTCTAACTCTTGTTGAAATACTTTAACGTCTGGTAAAAGCTTTTCTGTTATTTTTAGAAAATGAACACTTCTGTAATACAAAAAGTGCATTGTACGGTGCAGCAAGACAAACCATGTAAGATTGCAGACTTCAAGCTTAACTTCAGTCTAAAAATTATATTTAAATAAGAAGTAAACTCTTGTTGCAGATCAGCAATTGACAAATAAGCTATGAATCAATATTTAAGCTACATTACTAGGCATAACAATTATTCTGTATGTTTTTTATTAATAGGAGTTTAAATTCATGGAGCAGTCACGTTCCCCATCTGTGTCACCTAGTAAGCAGCCTGCTTCAGCAATCTCAACAACCATAACTTTGTTTGAACAATATTGTAATGGAGGAAATCCATTTGAAATTCAGGTCAACAGCAAAGATGATGAGACTGAAGATGTACTTGCTTCTAATGGGGTATGGAGCATTTCATAAATATAAAAACTATGCTAGCTGTCATTCTTATTAAATGAATATGACATGCAATATATAGGCAGGATCAATTATCTTGTAAATTAGTAATTGCAAACTATTAAAGACAAATCTAGTTGTCTTTCTATGTTGCACCAAAAGTAACCATTTTACTACTGAAAATAGGTCACTCTGTTTCCTGTGGAAAGCCAGATCTGTTTGTTTTTCAGTGAATCAATATTTTTCCATCCAAGTCAATTGTTTTTGAAGGTTAGCAAGTCATGTTTCACTTAACATTTTTTTGTTTCTGTTCTAATTTATCACAGGACAATTGGATGCAATTTACTTATTTTTCCTGTTTGTGGTAGATTTGGTCTTGTTTTAATATTAGAAGGATTAGCTCCCTCTGGCTTGTTAGAGTAATTGCCACAGACAATTCATAGATTTTTTGTGTGTCTTGTTTACATATACTTACCATGATTTTCCAAAGGAAAAGGTGATTTGTTGAGCAGTTTTTATTTTATAAATGTTATGGGAATGCTGATTTGAGATCTTCTGGTATAGTAGTCAACATCTTTTTGTTGACTTGTATCATAATCATACAATCAAGTGTTTTTTCTTTAAAAGATAATTGTCACTTATAGTTTGTTTAAACCTCCATTTCTTATTAAAACCTTGTTCTAACTTTCTCATAAGTCAAATAGTATTTCCCCCTCTTTTATTATGATGTGAGCAAGTCCATCAGTCTGTCTTACCTGCACTCACTGTCAATGCCTTAACAAACCTCACACACATTGTAAGATTATTGGTTAAATCACATTACCAATCTGCAAATGGAACTGTGTTTAGAGTCATATGTGCATCGTCTTTTTGATGGTCATCTGTCTGTCCATGATTTGTTGCACTTCCTACCCTGGGCTGGGCAAGAGGCTGCCTACAGGCCAGATCTGGCCCACCAAGCCACTGGATTTAGCCCATAGCTGCCTCACCGGAACAGCTCACACTTTAAAAAGCCAGCTATTCTCCACTCTGAAATGCTGGGGAGGGAGGAAGGAGACTTCTTATGCTATTCCTGCCTTCCAGCAAAATCTCTTAGCTCCTATTGTTCAATCTCTCTGTTTCCAGCCAATGGGAGCTGAGAACTTTTGCTGGGAGCAGGGGCAGTGTAGGAAGCCTTCATTCTCCCTCCCCTCTCATGCCGGGAGCGGAGCCATATGAAGCAACAAGCAGCCTGAAGCAGACAGTCTGCCCCAGGTTTCTGCTGGTAAGCGCCTCCCAGACAGAGCCTGCCTCTGGTACCCCAGCCCCTCCCTTCCCCAACCCTCTGCCTCCTCCCCCACATACTCAGACCCTCTGTCCCCTCCTGCACTCATACCCCCTCCCAGATCTGGTACCCCAATCTCCTGTCCAGATCACAATCCCTTCCTATCTCAGGTCACATTCCAAAACCCTGCACCCTAGTCCCCTGTCCTAGCTCCCAAGCTCCCTCCCAGACTCCATCCTTCCTCCTGTACCCCAATCCCTTATTCTAAGCTCCGTTCTGCACTCAACCTCCATCCCACACTCTGGAATTCCTCCATTAATATCCTGGAATAGTGCAGCCCTCAACCACTTTCCAAAATCTTGAAGTGGCCTCCCATCAAAAATTATTGCCCACTCCTGTTCCTATCCCTTCCCTCTATGGAATAGAATAGAACAAAGGGTCCAGATCCCTAAGTCCCTCTGTCCTTCCTGAGCTACATGGGCAAGAGGGAGGGAAGGGAAGAATGCCCAGTGGTAGAGCTAGCCATTAGGATCAAAAGACACCCTTCAAGATTTGGGAGGCGGACATAAGGGCAAGGAGAGGCCAAACATGGCCCTGGTTCTTTCTTCCTTTTCTTCCTCCATGTACCATCACAGCCATTGAACATTAGTGAAGTCAGCTAAGCGTGTTCCAAAACTTGGACTGTGGATGTTCTTTTCTGACTTCTAAATGGTTGTTAACTCCCACACCGTTCTATAATTGCGTTTAAAAAGAAGTCATATATTAGGCCTATGCTGACTCGTTTGGTGCTACGGCACCATGAAAATCTTGAGGCTGACACTGCTGACAATGTATGTAGCAGCACAGGACCTACTCTGCTTCTCGGAGAGCCTCCCCAGGTACCTCTCAGTTCCTTCTCACCAGACAATTTCTGATATGGAAGAGAAGGAGGATAGGTCAAGGAATAGATATGTACAATACATCTTGAAGAACAAAAGTTACAGAATAGGTTACCAACTGTTTTTTCTTGAAGTGAATGTCAAGCTCTATTTCATTCAGCTGATTAACAAACAGTTCAGTCTAGAAGTGGGTTTCAGAGTCCAATTGGAAAAGTATTTGTCCAGCCTTGGCATCATTTCCAAAATGCAGTGATATACTACGAAGAGTAGAAAAGGTATCTGCTGATGACAATGCTACAGCTCTACAAATGTCTGTTATAGTTAACTGAGCCAAAAAAAGTTGCAAAAGCTGTTTGAGATCTCGTAGAGAAAGCACATTGGCAAATGTCAAGCACAGATGTGTGCAGGACAAAATCCAAGATGAAATCCTCTGCATGAGGACTGGAAGGTCTTTCATGCTATCCACAACTACATAAGCATATGGGAAGATAATCTAAAAGACCTGTGCTGTCCAAATAAAAAAGCCAGCATCCTTCTATCATCTTAAACATGGAGCCTTCTCTCATTCTTGTGAGAAGAGGGCTTAGGAAAGAAGATCAGTAAATATATTGCTTGGATTAAAGCAATATCAGAAATCCAACTCAATCAAGACATAAGAATACTTGTTTAAGAAGGAATAAGACATGTCAGCTGCCAATGCTAGTAACTCTGCCACTTTAAACAGAGAAGGGTTAATAATTACCCAATATACTGTTTTACATAGATGCAGTAAAGAGCAAATAGCCATTGGTTCCAAAGGTGGAACATTTGTTAACATCAGTTTTAAGAGTCCCAGGAAGGAATGTGATCCATGACATGGGGCTATAAGCTGCCCAGACCCCTTAAGAATCTAACTGACGAAAGATCAAAAAATACTGAGTGGCCTACAATTTCTGGAAAGAAGGCAGATATAGCTACCATGAGAACTCCAATGGCACCCATAGGCCTTGTTATTTCAGGTGGAACACCAAGAGTCCACAACATGTTGGACAAAGTCTAGGACTGGCAAAACCACCCCCTCTGCTTTGACCACAAGAAGAATCCCTTTCACTTCTACAGGTTAAGTGTATCTGACAGATAGCTTCCTGCTATTCGGAAGAATGTGCTGCATATTCCCTGAACACTCCTCTTCTTGAGATATAAATCATGGACCTTCAGTTTATAAATTGAGTAAGACTGGGTTGGGAACAGCACATGACTCAGATCCTGAGAGATCAGGTTAGGATCCATGGGTAAGGAGTTTTGGTAGAGAGACTCAGCAGACTGGAGAAACAATGCTAGCAAGACCAAACCAGTCCTGCAACAATCATGCTTCCATGATCCAACTTTAGCCTGTACAGTACTTTGGGATGGAGCGGGATGGGAGGGAACACGTACAACAATTTGTCTATGCAAGAGAGTAGGAAAACATCCATCAGCCAGCCTGCACTGTGACCCCACCTGAGACAAAAGAGCTGGCACTTTCTGCTGAGACAAGTAGAAAACAGTTCTATGTGAGGGATTCCCCAGGTATGGAAAATAAATCTAATGATATCCAATCTGAGATGCCACTCAATTTCTGCTGAACAACTTGCTTAAATGATCCACTGAGCAGTTCTGAATACCAGGAAGGAAGGAGACTGAGAGAAACTGAACTGATGACACAAATCTTCCAAACACGAATCGTCCTTTGACTGTTTGATTTGTCCCCTTCCTCATGACAATCATCACCACAGTTCTGTATGGGAGGACTTGTGAAGTACCTCCTTTGATATTAGGGAGAAAAGCTCAACAGGCCAGATGAATAGCAGACAATTCCTGCACATGTACAGGCAGTCCCCGAGTTACGCGGATCTGACTTACGTTGGATCCGCACTTACGAACGGGGCTTTCTCGCCCCGGAGCTCGCAGGCAGCGGGACCGCCCAGAGCGCAGCGGTCCCGCCACCTCGATCTCCGGGGCGAGAAAAGCTGCTCCGGGTGCCCCTGGTCTGCTGGGGACCGTCTCCAGCAGACATGGGACACATGGAGCAAAGCCGGGGAGGCGGAGGGGTCCCGCGCCTCTGCGGTTTTGCTCCCGGTGTCCCTGGTCTGCTGGAGACGGTCCCCAGCAGACCAGAGGCACCGGGACCAAAGCGGCAGTGGCGGCGGAGTCCTGCGCCTCTGAGGCTTTGCCAGAGCAAAGCCTCAGAGGCGCGGCACCCCGCCGCGGCTGCCGCTTTGCTCCCGGTGCCTCTGGTCTGCTGGGGACTGTCTCCAGCAGACCAGGGACACCCGGAGCAAAGCCGGGGAGGCGGAGGGGTCCCGTGCCTCTGAGGCTTTGCTGTGGCAAAGCCGGGGAGGTGCGGGACTCTGCCGCCGCTGCGGCTTTGCTCCCCATGTCCCTGGTCTGCTGGGGAGGGGGGGGCGCAGCTAGTGCCCCCCCCCCCAGCAGACCAGGGAGAGATGGAGCAAAGCCCTGGGCCTGTGGTAGAGCAGGTGGGGCGCTGCCGGTTGGTTCTGCAGCACCGCTCCTTGGTGCTACTGGACCAACCTGGCAGCACCCCAGCTGTTCTGCCCCAGGAGTCCTGATTCAGCAGCTGCTGATCAGTTTCAGCAGCGGCTGAATCAGGATGCCTGGGGCAGAGCAGCTGGTGTGCTGCTGGGTTGGTCCAGTAGCGCCGAGGAGTGGCGGCGCTACTGGACCAACCCAGCAGCACCCCAGCTGCTCTGCCCCAGGCGTCCCCATGTCAGCCGCTGCTGAAACTGACCAGTGGCTGACTACAGGAAGCCCCTGCCCTGGGGCTTCCTGGAATTAGCTGCTGATCAGTTTCAGCAGCAGCTGACTTGGGGATGCCTGGGGTTCTTAAGTTGAATCTGTATGTAAGTCAGAACTGGCGTCCAGATTCAGCCGCTGTTGAAACTGATCAGTTTCAGCAGCGGCTGAATCTGGAGGCCAGTTCCGACTTACATACAGATTCAACTTAAGAACAAACCTACAGTCCCTATCTTGTACGTAACCCGGGGACTGCCTGTATTTGAACAGCCTAATCATGATAAGAGCACAGACCTTGGTTTCTAAGGTGAGCTCCCCAACTTAAAAAAAAAGTCAACAACGAGAGTCCATGTGCACAAGAGAGAGGGGTGAAGGGAACCCCCAAATACATGTCTGCTGCACCCATCCACCAGACCAAGAAGGATAGTACTGCTGCAGGCACTCGGATCAGCTTGTCCAATGGATGACAATCCACTGAAATCCATGGGAAATCCACTTATTTTAACCAGCTTTGCAACTCTGAGACCAAGTCTGGCATGCCATCCCACATACAGGAAAGAGGCCATGTGGCCTAGTAGTCTGAGGCAATTTCTTACTATTTTAAGTGGCTTTGAAGTCTATGGATATTTTATATAAAATAAATAAATAAATAAATAAAAACATTGTCTGAAATTTGAGGTAGGAATGTCCTGGCTACTGTGGAACCCAGAATTGATTCTATAAATTCTGCTCACTGAGCTGCAGAGAAGACTGATTTATCTTCATTGGTCAACAGACCCAGAACACTGATGAGGGATCAGATTCTGTACAAAATGACTTAGACCATGTACTAGCCAGTCATCTACATTAGGACACACACACCTTCTTTTTTTAGGAATACAGTTACCACCATCGTCCATTTTATAAATACTCACAAGGCCGCAGACAGAAAAAAGGCCTAAACCTGCAATGGGTGTTGCTGACCAAAAATCTGAGGAATCTCTTATGGCTTTGATGGACTGTCATGCAGAAATATGCATCCATCCTTCAAGATGATGGCAACATACCAGTCTCCAGGAAGGGAAAAGATGCTGCCTAGCATGACCATTAAAAACCTTGTTTTCTTTACATATTTGTTCAGATTTCACAGATTTAGGATGGTTCTGAGTCCTCCTTTCAACTTTGGAATCAGGAAGTATCATGAATAGAAACCCTTCCCTAAATGGAGAAGAGATGACACTTCTTAGAGAAGGACATCTTCATGAGAATGGGTCCTGAAGAGGGCCAGAAAAGGGAACAGAAGGAAATAAACTACACGCTTCAAATAACTGACTTGTTCTCAGTACTTAGGACTCACTGAGCTGAGTAATATGGGGCAAAGCAGACAGGAAGTGGGATAATATATTGGGAAACAGCAGGGCAGAGAGAAACATTACACCACCAGATAGTATTGTATTCCCAACAAAACTGTCACTTACCAGCACACATTTCTTGTTGTCAACACAAGGCTTAAAACTCAAAGACCCAGGTATACGCTGCTCACTGCACTGCTATGGAGTTGGGCTTGTTACTCCAAGCAAGGCTGCCTCAACCCTGCTTCTCAACAGGAGCTCAGAAATTGGAATGAAGGGTCCAATGGGCTAGATGTGGCCTGCAGGCCACGGTTTGCCCCTTTCCACTTTATACCACCATCCAGAAGCACAAAATAGGTGAGGTTGCATGTGCCACAACAAAGGATATCACTAAGGGAAAAAATCCAGCTGTGGCATACTGAACATGCACACACCTGAAGTGAAATGGACAAGTGCCACCACTCGAAGAAGTACATGGGTTCAATCTGAAACTCCATTACAGATTTCCTACATGACTTTGGGCATGTCACTTGATCTGTCCTGGGCACTACGCTCCTATCTGTAAAAATGGGATAGGACTTCCCTACTCCAGAAGGGTGTTTCAAAGTTAAACTCCATTAACAATTATGAGGCACTTAGCTACGGTAGCGATGAGGATCATGTAAGTGCCTAGACAAATAGACAGGTATAATACACAAAGTATCTGAACATATTGATCTACTTGTTCAGCACAGTTCCTTTGTTTCTCAGAATTTCCTTTTTAATAGAGAAGAAATCAGCTAATTCCCAAGTGCTAAGTTCCAATGCCGTATAGAATAACACTTTCATAGAAAGAACACTCTTGGCAGTATAGCGTTGAGTACAAATATAGAAAGCCATTACCAAAGATCTTTCTGCAAAGGAAAGAAAATAAAATCTCTCGCTATGTGACTGTAAACTTTGGTTTGCATAGACACCAATGATAAATTATATTAATCTGAAACACAATAACTCTACAAACTCATCTAAAGTTTCCATAATTAATACCACATTTTAAGGTTAATGAAACTGTTTATAGTAAGTACAGCCTATGTTTATCACAAGACTAAAAACATATAAATCATGTCCTCAGTATTCCATTCTTTTCACACTGAACATTCTGTCCTCCTAGTGTCAAAGAAAAGCCAAAATTCAATTACAATTCTTCTGCAGGCACAGATTCAGTTTTTATCATTTCATGACATATTTAGGTTTCACTATAATACAGAATACTTCATGTTGGCACACAACTATTAAAATATGACAACTCAGCCAGGCTTGTAAGCGCACAGCAGTGTGTCACCCTACATAACAGAACATCATTCAAGATTAGAATGAGGAAACCACTATAAAGGTTACAGAAAGGCTGTCCTTGGTGCATCTACAACACTGGAACTGACTGCTAATACATATGATCAACAGGCCCTCCAGTGACTGATTCCAGCAAATATACAGCCCACTACACTTGAACAGCTAAAGAAGAACTACTTTAACTCAAGAGGCAGAAGTTTGTGCTTTTTGATTCTCAAATTCCTGCAGTTCAATCCCCAGTGAAATTCTAACTGTGTGTTACATACACAAAGATTGAGATTTATTTAATGGCGAGGATATCTCAATTATTCTTCATCCAGCATCCACTTTGGACGGAAGTGAATATTATATCTATTTTTGTAGTAGGCAGTACTGCATGCTAGAAGCAAAAACAGGTAATTTTAATAGGATGGAAATGCAGTGCTCTCCAAAAGCCTAGCGACAGATTGCAAATTCAAAAATGATGAAACAAAAGTAATTCCACACCACCATTTGACTGTAGAACTCATTGCTGCATCATGTCACTGAGGTCAGTTAAACTTCAGAGGGAATGGATGATGATTATATGTTTAACAATCCATTCAAGAGTCATGGTTAATGCTACAATAATTAATTGGGGGAAGGGGGAAGTTATAAAAAACGTAAGCCAATCTCAAACTACATAAAAAGGTGCGATGAGATTTGAGGGGTTTCCTGATCTTTTCTATCTAGCAAGTGGGGTTGGCTACTGTCAGAGACAGGATGGACCAGGAGTCTGTTCCACCAAGGCAATTCCTATGCAACTTGACAGAGTTCTGAGAAGAAATGTTTTAGGAAACTCAATTTCTGTATTTTACTGAACACAAAAGTATGTGTTTTCTAATTCAGTCAAACTAGCTCATTCTTACAGTAGGAATCATTCACTCAAAAAATGTAAATGATTCTCCAGCCTATATGTGATGTACGGGTTCACAAAGGGCTAAGAGAATTCAGTGTATGCCACACAAAAGTATCATCCTGAGAAGGATCACCTTCCATCACTATCCAATTTTTAACCACATGGTAAGAAGACAGAAGGAGAAACTGAGTACAGATGAAGCTGGTTCAATTTGGTAGGCCTGGAAGAAGAGGACAAAGTAGATTCTGAAGAATGAGAAATCAAAGAAGGAAGAGAAGCAGATCAGCTTATTTTTCAGTTTTCTGATTTCACACAGCATATAGCCTAGAAAGAGAAAAAAAAATCACAGCAAAGCTGAGGCCAGACTCTGCAGCAGCTTTGACATCCCCACATTTTACAATCAGGAGAAAAGGGATGAAAGGGAGAATAATACAGAGGTTGTAAACAAACAGTATATACATTCACTTGCTCAGATATTGACACTTGTACTTTGTGGGCAATCCATTTTGTACTAACAGAAGAGATATTAGAACTCATACCTTGGCTTGTATTTTGTTCTACAAAAAATGAGCCTGTTTTGAGATTTCACAAGTTGGTCCTTGTGAGAGGGAGCTGGCTTAAAAGAGAAGCAGCCGCGTGAGGGAGGTAAGAGATGCAGGTGGGAGCTGTACACGTGGGCTTCCTAGGTGTACCCTGTCTCCCTGTGTGTATGGGCTCCCATGGAGCAGCCTGCCCTCCCTCTACTGCTTCTGCATCAGGCAGGAACTGGTGCTCTGGGGGGGGGGGGGGGGGCTGGGTTAAAAGCCAGCTCCTGCAGAGCTGCCTGCCTCCCGCACTGCTGCCTCGGATAGAAGAAAACGGCAGTTACACGTTTACAAAAAACCACGTTTGCTATCTTCCCAGAGGGTACTCTGCCTTGTCCTCCTGGTTGTTTACTTGTAGTTGGTAGCAGGGATGTTGATTTTTGAGTGGAGCCATGGCTTGGCTACTTCGGTGAACGGAGGTCTCCTCTTCTGTACTACTATGTCAGTATTGGAGGAGGGGATCCATGCCAACGTCCAGAAGCATTGTCTGGAGGGACTTTTCTCTCCAATGCTGATTTGGAAGATTCAGACGGTGGATGCAGAGGGAGCCTCCATGAGAATGTGTCCCTATCCTTTTTTTGTCCAGGCTTTGAAGTCCCTGCAAATCTGGTAGTGGTCTTGAATATGACTGTCACTCAGGCACTTCTCACAGGGGAGATGAGGGTCACTCATTGGCACGGCTTTCTTACAGCCAGCACAAGGCTTACCACCTGGATACCAAGGCATGTCTCCTTAGTTGGGCATCGGGACCATGTGAATAAACTGAACTAGAATGGACATTTACAGTCATTTAGAGAACATTCCTACTTAGTAATAGTTTTTTCTTGAATCCAGTCTCGTACCATATAAACTTGGCTAGCCTTCTTCCTCTCCCCCCCACCCCCCACAAAGTACTCCAAAGAGCTGATATTTTTAAAGGTCCAAAGGATTTACACTGTATAATACAGTTTTAGAAAATGCTTTAGGGAAAAGGGGAAATGTATCCGGGGGTGGGGATCGGGTGGAAGATCCTACAGGATTATTGTGTTCTCTTTTAAGGCACATATTTTAGCACTTATGTATGTAATTATTTCGGGCAGTTTTTGCACTTTCATTGCACAGTTTTGTTTGCTGTTTTCTAAAATGTAAAAGCAGCATGTATTGGGAGTATAGCAAGTCTGAAGATTTCTGTCAAATGATCAGCAATGTGTTAACAGTCTGCTAATTTTTTTAGTAAGATGATTTCTGTTTACCAGCACAAAAACTCCCTTTTATTGGCTAGTAATCAAACCATGACTCTGTTTTTTCCTGAAATAATCTGTATTGATGCAATAGTGGTTTCTATTTATTTGGAAATGTGGAGTGGCAAAATTCTCTTTTAGAAATAACCATCAGAACAGCTGTTTGTTCATTATCTGTCATATCACCATTTTCTTCTGTGTGATTCCCTCCACTTTAAATTCCACTTCTGATTTCCAAGGCCTCCCTCTATAATATTTACTGTTCCCACTAGGGATGAATAGTATAGTCGATTAACCAATAAGTAAAACCTTATAGGTTAATGCTATAGACTACATGCATTTCCCCCGCACCCTTGGCTAGTAAATTTTTTTAGCAGGCTGGCCAGCAGCCCAGCTCAGTCCTGGCTTGCACTGGATCCTGGACCTACCCCTGCTGCAGCTCTGCATTTAAAGTGTATTAGGAGCCAGGCGGGCAGGTAGCCTGGCTCAGTTCTGGCTCATGCCGGGTCCAGGAGCTCAGATCCTTCCCTCCTGGATAGGGGCTGCCCTGGGACTATAGAATAGTCAACTAATCGATATGAATTCATGAGGTTAATCGACTATTCAGTTAACGGATATTTAACATCCCTAGTTCCCTCAAAAGCCCTCAGAGTGGCACATACATAAGAAATACTTACATGCTCTATAAGAGTGTTAGCAAAACATGTAATGCTAGTTGTTGCATCCCCTGAATCATCCAGGCATTAAGTGTCTGAATATTTTTCTGTCAAGAATGTTCGCTCAATAGGGACAAATCTTTCAAAATCCCTTATCAGCTGTTAAGACCCTTATCTTTAGTGGAATTGGCACAACTCCCATTAAGAGGTGCCTTTGTGATCCTTTGCAAAGAGTGTCCAGAGGGCAGTGTGGATTGGGGCAAAGCTAATCTAGAAATGTTGGTGTGTTCAACTCTGAAAAGGGTGGATTCATTTAAAGCAGTGGTTCTCAAACTTTTTGGCCCACAGCCCACTCTGCTCAATGCATACCTTTCTGTGGACCACCTGCCAACTACCCGTGATGACAAAATAGGTGCAGGCTGGAGTGAAGGTGGGAGGATTGACCAGGAGGCAGGATGCAGAAGCAGGCTGGGGGTAGGAATCTGTCCAGGATTCTAATCAATGGTTGAAGCGGGGATAGCCTCCAGATGAGCGGTTTCCTGCACTGCCATTTCCCCAGCTGGGGAGAATGGAGCAGCAGTGTGCAGAAGCACTTCCTCCCTCGGTGACCAGGATCCAGCCTGTGAGACTTGGGACTCCCTTCTCCCTGCAGCAATAAACCAACCTTGCAAGGGGAGCGTGTGGGGCTGGAACGCCTGCATGGGCTCCCTGCAAGGGGGTGGACAAAACCTAAGCCCACAGGGCACCTGCAAGTGGTCCATGGACCACACTTTAAGAACCATTGGTTTAAGGCAGTGTTTCCCAAATGGTGCTCCGCGGAACCCTGGAAACCACTGGAAAAAGCAGAGTGGCAGCGGGGGATGCGGGAGAGGGATCTTGGGTTGATCGGGCAGAAGCGGGACAAGCAGCTGTTGCTGCTGCTAGGTCCCTTGGTAAAGGCAGCATGTGTGTGTGTGTGGAGGGGGGGAGGAGTACTATCAGTGAGTGGAACACTGGAACTCCTACTCACTGTGAGGATCGGAACAAATCCCCATACACACTGTGAGGACATGTGGCTCCTGTGTGTGACTTTAAGTTTAAGAATTCAATCTAATATCAAAATTCCCCATGGATCGTTGGTTAAAAGAAGGAACTTTAAAGAGAAAAGTGAGTACTTCAGACTTCAATATTTTTACTGAAACCAGCAAGGAAAATACTGAGGCAGCTCAAGTTAATTATGAAAAATTTCAGCTGACTAATAAGAAACGCAGGTATTGTGAGGACTATTTGGCATTTGGATTTACAAGCAATGGAAATGAAGATGCTCCAGGTGCCCAGTGTGTAGTGTGCAACAAAATATTATCTAATAGTTGTTTAGTACCTGCTAAATTGCTAAGACATTTTGAAACAAATCATCCAGAATACAAAGATAAAGACATTAGTTTTTTTAAGCAAAAGCTTGAATCGCTTGAAAAAAGTAAACTCTTCATGTCAAAAATTGCCAAATCTGATAATGAAAATGCAACAGAGGCATCTTACAAAGTAAGCTATCGTATATCGCTCGCCGAAGAAGCACACCCTATGGGGAATCACTCATAAAACTATGTGCAAAAGATATTGTGATGTGTATGTTGGATCAGGAGTCTAGTAAAAACGTTGAGGCTGTGCCACTGTCAAACAAAACTGTCACACGTCGTATTCACGATCTTGCTGCTGACATCGAGAAGAAGCTTATTTTTCGGCTGCCTTTATGTGATGCATATGCATTGCAATTAGACGAGTCCACTGACGTTGCAGGTCTTGCAGTTCTGCTTGTATTTGTCCGTTATGATTTTAATAGTTCTATTGAAGAAGACTTACTTTTATGTGAATTTTTGCAAACCAATACAACGGGTGAGAATATATTCAATTGTATCAATAACTTTATGAAAACACATCAAATAAGCTGGGGAAAATGTGTTGATGTGTGCAGTGATGGTGCCAAAGCAATGGTAGGAACAGTGGCTGGCGCTGTAACACAAATAAAAAATGTAGCACCAAACTGCACCAGCAGTCACTGCATTCTCCACAGACACGCTCTGGTAGTTAAGAATATTTCTCCCTCTCTTAAAAATGTGTTGGACGAAGCAGTACAGATTATTAATTATATAAAAACTCGACCATTACAGTCAAGACTGTTCAAAATTATGTGTGAAAATATAGGTAGTCAGCACACAGCCCTGCTTCTACATACAGAAGGAAGGTGGCTATCATGAGGAAAAGTGCTGGTTAGATTATTTGAATTGCGTCATGAGCTCTCTGCAAATCTGATGGATCACAAATTCCAACTGTCTGATTGTTTAACAGACTTTTTGTGGTTATCTAGAGTTTCGTATCTTGCAGACATCTTTACAAAACGAAATGAAGTAAATCTGTCGCTGCAAGGAAAGAATGTAAATATTTTTAATGCGAAAGACAAAATTTTGTCATTGTCACGGAAGCTACAGTTTTGGGTCTCATCTGTAGGACGAAATGATTTGGATTGTTTACCAACTCTGAATGATTTCCTTGAAGAAAATGGATACAAACTTGATGAAGATATTCGCAGTGACATTGCAGATCATCTCCGCGATTTATACACGAACATCATTAAGTATTTTCCAAACATCAATGACAACAATAACTGGATTCGAAATTCATTAAGTTTAACAGAAAAGCCAGTCATTTTTCCTACACAAGATTATGAAAACCTAATTGAAATCGCTTCAGATGGCCAATTAATACAAAAATTTAAAGAAGTTTCTCTGATTACATTTTGGAGTGACTTATGTCAAAGTCAAGAATATTCATCTTTATCAAGACGCGCAATTCATCAGCTGTTACCCTTTGCCAGTACATACATGTGCGAAACTGGGTTCTCGAACTATGCAGCAATGAAAACGAAATACAGAAATCGACTGAATGCTGCGCCAGATATGCGAATCCAACTTTCTAGTATTAAACCAAATATAAAAAGAATTTGCCAAGAAAAGAAGAAAAACCACTCTTCGCATTGAAAACTATGAATATAATTAATATTATTTGATAGTTTTATTTTTTGTACATATTTAATATGATTTTTGTTGAATTTAAATGAATGGTGATCTCATGACCGTATTTAGCATCTTATTACTACCAATTATGGTGTACTGGCAGTCTGTGTGTGTTTGGGTGGGTTTTTTTTTTTTTTTTTTGCCCGACAAACTTAATCCCTGGTTTGGGGGTTCCTTGAAATTTTTCTGAGTTTGAAAGGGTTCCGTGGTCAAAAAAAATTAGGAAACACTGGTTTAAGGGGTCACGTGGGAGCCAAATGGTGTGTTGGAATCCTGAGGTTGCAGTAGCACCTGTGTAGTAGCTCTGCAGGGGATTCAGGATTTGCCCTAGAACTTCTGCTGTTTTCTTTTTATTTGTTGGCAAACAATAGACTAGTGAGAAGCCTATTTTTCTTACCCAGGAAGTACCTTAGAGCATATCAGGTTGGAATAACTGACAGTAATTTATTAAACATATATAACTTCCATTCTGAAAATATCTCCCTTTACAAACTAGTTTTCCTACAAACTACATTTGAGTCAACTAATTAACTGAAGTCAAATATTGCAGCAGTTAATTAATCTCTAATTTATAAGCTAATTTCTTAATTTAGGAATGTTCAAAATACAACAGCTAGAAAAATAGCTAAACTTGTTATTAATTTGCACAAATGAAATGACTTATTTTTCTTCCCCCTTAATTGATTATACACCATCTTGTAGTATACAGTTACCAATTAAGTAATTCAGTTGCTAATCTAATAGTCTGGAAAGTCAAAATAGCTTTTTAAATTTATAAACATTGGTTGTATTTTTTATTGTCCACATAGTCTCAAACACACATTACTTCATGAGCTCACATTGAGGTGTTTGAATACATTACAGTCGATACTCTAGTGACAATTAGAGTTAAGGCTGCTGGAATATTCCCTTTGTAATTGTTCTAACTGGCTCATTTTTTTTCAAAGCTTTCAGTTTATTCAGCTGAAATTTTGTAGGTCTGGGGAAAACAAAATGATCTTTCACACAGAGAAGTATCAGTATTTCATTTACCTGTTAGCAGAGGAAGAGATTTTCTGCAAAATAGTAAAATGTGATTTATAAAAAAACAAATGAACGGGTGCTCTAGCATAGCTGTACTCCCTGCAGTGAGGTTTTTACTTTTTTTTGTTTGTTTTTTTAAACTACAGTTCACATTAATAAAGTCCCTTTCACAATGGCTACAGGATATTCTGAGATGTGCACTTGGGTAATTTAGCTGCATGCACATTTCCAGTGAATTTATTTAGGAGGCTAAAGTTGTATAAAATAAGTAATACAAGGAGGAAAACAGTAATTGGGAGAAAAGCAAGTATTTACTGTTATGAGACATCTGAGAATGGAGGCATATTTTAAAATCTAGTTAGAAGACTTGTATATTTTTGTCCATTGTCAACCTGTCATATTTTTAAAATTCCTCTGTATTATTATTAATGAGCCAGGTAGGCAATTTTTAATCATACACAGAATAGAGAAAACTCAGTCAAGGTACAAATGATGCTGTTGCAAAATGGCAGAACTAAAAGCAAAGAAGCCACAAAGCACTGCTGATTTATTTAAATGGTTGTTTAGGGATATTCTAAAGCAAGTGAACGTTGTCATTTTGTCTCTTTAATAGTATGAATCTGATGAACAGGAGAAGAGTGCCTATCAAGAGTATGATAGTGACAGTGATGTTCCTGAGGAGCTAAAAAGAGATTATGTGGATGAGCAGACAGGAGATGCTCCTGTAAAAAGGTAAGTGTGCAGTTATTTGCCATTTTGTATCTCTTGCTCTTTGCTTTTTAGCCTTTCCTTTTTATTAAAACGTACATGGAACCAAACACAAATTGTCAAATAATCTATAATGTTATAGGTACAGTTAGAAGAATATGGAAGATAGCTCTCCAAAAATCAAGAGAAGCTATTTACTGTGCAGCATTAGCTGTTACTGTATGTAGTATTGTAGCCATCTTGGTCCCAGGATAGTAGATAGACAAGATGGGTGAGGTAGTATCTTTTATTGGATCAGCTCGTGTTGGTAAGAGAGACAAGCTTTAGAGGTACACAGAGTTCTTTCTCAAGTCTGGGAAAGGTACTGAGATTGTCACAGCTAATTCAAGATTGAACAGAGAGTTCAGCATAAGTAGTTAGCACATATTAAGAGACCATTCATAATAAATCAGCCTATTATAACCCTGTAATTATAGGATAACAAAGGGGAATTGGTGGATTACAAATGGTTGTAATAAGCCTTAAATCCAGTGTCTTTATTAAGACCACGAGTTTAATGGCTAGCAAAGTATGAATTTAAGCTCCTTGGCTTGTCTTTTGAAAGTCTTGTGCAAGCTTCATTTGAGGATGAGGACTGAGAGGTTAAAGAGTGATTGTTTTGTGAAAAGTGTTCACCCTTAGGTGATACAGTGTTTATCTTCCATTGTTTTTCTGTGGGTTTACTTGAGAGCATAATGATAGTCTGGTTTCACCCACATAGTTGTTAGGTATGTCATGCATTAGATGAAGTACACCATCTGTTATGATTGGCATGTATAAGGCCCAGGGATCTCTAAAGGTGTATTGTGTGATTATTGATCATTGTAGCAATAGATGTGTAAAACCTACAGACATCTGTTGTTCTCGCAGGGTCTGGTGCCTCTCTGAGTCGAAGCGTCTTGCTCTGTGGGAGCTTGTTTCTGATTATGAGATCTGAGAGGTTGTTTGAAGGCCAGAAGAGTGGATTCAGGAAAGATATCTTTTGGGATGGGGTCCCCATTTAGTATGGGTTGTAGTTGTTTGATCATACCCCATAAGGGTTCCACTGCAGGATAGTAGATAATTGTGCAGTCAGAGGGGCTTTCAACTTTCTGGACACCATCAGCTTAAGCATTGTAAACCTTCAGACAACCATATACAAGAATCCCACAAATCACTACCTCTATTTGTGCATTAACCACCTAGAACCACTAAGAAATCTGTTATCTACAGCAAGGCACTCATTTACCACAGAATATTTATTCTCTGACGTGAAAGTCCAGTATATACACCTAAGCACAGTTAAAACTACCTTCAATAAACAAGGATACTTCATCAAAGAAGTAGATTATATCATTGAATTGGCTACCCAGGATTCCAAGAGAACATATGTCACTACAAAAATAAAATGCAGAAGTCTATAACCCACTAATTCTCCTTTTTGTCAAACAACTGCAGGGCTGCTAATGGGCCACTTCCGCTTGCATGATTCCTTTCAAGATGTGCTAGCTGCTTATGCTAACCTGTTTGAACGTGTATTTAGCTGTGACACAGTACATTTCCCAGACTAGAAGAAAAGTCCTGTGTAGCGCAAAAGCTCGTGTCTCACAAATGGAAATCGGTTCAGTAAAACATATTATCTCATCCACCTTGTCTCTCAGCATTATCTGAGAAAGAAGCAGTGAATGGACTGGTTTAGAAAGAAAATAAAGGTTCTCATAAGGAAAGAAGAGAAGTATTGATTAATAGAGCATTATATATTAACTGAAGGCTTGAGCCTATAGTCTCTCTATGGAGGTAACTTCTTTTTCAAGACAAAGGTAATTGTACAAAGACAGACTGCAAAATTTCAATTCTAAACCAAACCAGTCAACTTTTCAGTGCTGTAGAATTACTATATATGTGTTCAGTTAAATGCTTCCATAGATCAAATATGTCCATTTGTAATTTCACTTTACTATTACTTACAGGCTTTAAAGTGCCAACTCTATAATATCTAAATGAAAACAAAATTATAATTCATTTGCCTTCCCCGGCATTGTACCAAGACCAGAAATTAATTCATACTCATTAAAATAAAGATTTTTATTAGATTGCAGGGAAAGTAGAATTCTCTGTTATCCAGGTACAATTAAAATGTTCTTAGTGCAGTTTAAAAACAGATGTTCCTATGTCATCCTTGAAACCTAAGCATGTATGCAGAACACATGCATCAAACTAAGTAACTTCATACACATATAAATTCATATTGGTTGTGAAATTCTTACATATTTTCCAAGAGTGACACATTATTTTAAGTCATGACATATGGGGGTGGTGGCTGTTTGAATTTGATTGCCTTTTAAATTTTATCAAGTTCACTCGATTCTTTCCTCTTACATACGGTGCTTTTCATCTTGAACTGATTAATTCTCATCTTCTCTATTTTACAAGTGTTGTAAGAATCAGCTAGCTCTAGAAATCAAGAATTCCTGTCTCTAGTCCTGTGTTGAGAGAACTAAACTAGGCATCTCTTTCTAAATATGTACAAGATCATACACTTTTTCCAGTTACATTTGTACACTGTTAGACATACCTGTGTAATTACTTTTTTTAAATTAAGCATTTCTCGAGAAACCCTGAGGAGCAGGAAGCGATCAGATTATAGTCTCAACAAAGTGAATGCACCCATCCTAACAAACACTACACTGAATGTAATAAGACTTGTTGGTAAGTAGAATGGTTCCTGAATCTCATTGTTGGTTGGATTTTAAAAATTCTTATAATAGAAACCCTTACTCATTTGTTTTCCTTAGTTATTCTGAAAATATTCATTCTTAAACTGACTTTTGGCTGCAAGACAAATAATATTAATCTTGGGGGATATTATATTAATTTTGAATAGGCTTAATTTCAGTCCTCTGCATATGTTTGTATTGCCTTTGTAAAGGCTTAGTTATGCAAAGTGTTGAGTGCATAAGATCAATGGCTGTGTCTACACTGGGCCACTTATTCCGGAAAATCAGCCGCTTTTCCGGAATAAGCTGCGAGCTGTCTACACTGGCCCTTGAATTTCCGGAAAAGCAACGATGCTCTACTGTACAAAATCAGCCGCTATTCCGGAAAAACTATTCTGCTCCCGCTCGGGCATAAGTCCTTATTCCGGAACACTGTTCCGGAAAAGGGCCAGTGTAGACAGCCCAGTAGTCTTTTCCGGAAAAAAGCCCCGATCGTGAAAATGGCAATCGGGGCTCTTTTCCGGAAAAGCGCGTCTACATTGGCCACAGACGCTTTTCCGGAAAAGCAGCCTGCCAATGTAGACACTCCTTTTCCGGAAAAACTGAAAACTGAATAGTATTCCGTTTTACACTGGCATGAATTTCCGGAAATGCTTAGACACAGCCAATATGTATAAAAAGGGCACAGTAGAAATCCATGTTCATTACACAGGTGTTTTGATGGATTTTTTTCATTTAAAAGCAACCTGGTTTCAAAAGTAGAGCTTAATTCATTTTTTTTTCTCTCTACTGCGCGCACACAGTGTATTTTACCTCATCTTCTACCTAAAAAAGAGATGTGAATTGTTTCTTGAAAGATAAATTCTGATCATATAGGATCATAGGATGTAGGGCTGGAGAAGACCGTGAAGTCATCAAGTCCAGACACCTGCCCTATGGCAAAACCAAGTAGACACCTCTGACAGATGTTTGTCCAATGCTTTTTTTAAACTTCCGGTAATAAAGATTCCAGACATCTACTGGAAGTGTATTCCAGATCTCAGCACCATCAGGTTAGAAAGTTTTTCCTGGTTTTGTAATTTAAATCACCTTTACTGCAGATTAAATCCATTATTGCTTGTTGTACCTTCAGTGGACATAGAGAGCGATTGCTCTATCTTCTGTTCATAGCAGTCTTTAATGTGTTTCCCTTTGGTAGTATTTTCTCAAGTCTAAATGCTCAGTGTTTCTAAGCTTTCCTTATAGGTCAGGTTTCCTAAACCCTTTGTGATTTTTGTTGGGCTCCCCTGGACTCTTTCCAGTTTGTCCATTTCTTTCTTAAAATGTGCTGGCATCCATAATTGGACAGTTCCACAGCTAAGACCTCATCAGCGCTAAGTAGAGGGACAGTTACACACAACACTCCTGTTAGGACATTCTACAACAGTGGTCCCCAACGCAGTGCCCGCGGGTGCCATGGCGCCCGCCGTGGCATTTGTGTGCGCCCGCTGACAAACTGAGCTGGCCCCGCCCCCGGTGTGCGGCGCACTGGAGGCACCGGCCCCAGGCGCGCGACACGCACCAGCGCCTGGTGTGCGGCGCTCGGGCGGCCCCAGCCCCGGGGCACATGTGGGTATGCGGCGCCGGTGCCGGCCCCAGGTGCGCGGCTTGGGCGCCGGCACAAGGTGCTTGGGCGGCCCCGGCCCCGGGGCACATGCTGGCACCGGGTGCAAGGGCATCCCCGCCCCTGGCGTGCCCCATGCTGACTTGATTACATCTAACTTATCTAAATAGTCTTGAAACTTTTCTTTCTCTAATTTGGCTTGCATTCCTTCCCCCTTTTTGTTAATTTTAATTGGGGTGAGTATCTGGTCACCATCAATTTTATAAGGGGTGAAGAATGAAGCAAAATAAACACCTCAGCTTTCTTGATATCATCAATTTCTAGCTTTTCTTCCCCACTAAGCTGAAGACCTGTTTTCCTTTGTCTCTTGCTCCTAATCTATTTAAACGCCCTCTTCTTATTGCCTTTAATGTCCCTTGCTAGGTTTAGCCTTTCTGATTTTGTTCCCACATGCTTTATTCTTTTGTGTCCCTCCTTAGCAATGTTTCCACGTTTCTACATTTTATAGAGCCCCCATTTTGATGTTCAACATTAGATGGTACTACACTGGCTGCTTGCTATTCTTCCTGTCTTTCCTTAGTATTAGTAGAAGAGAATAGTTGGAAGAACAGAATAGATTCCCCTGGCTCTCAGCCCTGATTTTGTTCTCCTACGCCAAGGGACCTTTTCCTAAAGAAAGGAGCAGCACCAAAAGGAGGGGAGGATCCCATTTACCTCAAGAAGGATGTTGATAAATTGGAGAGGGTTCAAAGAGAAGTGATCCCCAATCCATCAATTCCAATCTACCAGTTAATCAAAAGCTTCTGTCTGTCTCCATGCTGCTCCCAGAAGCAGCTAGCTGGCTGAGTTGCAGGTACGTTTCTGCAGCCCCTGGGAGGAAGGGATGAAGCAGCTCTATGCTGCTGCTGCTTCCCCCCCCACCAGAACTGTCCAAGCAGCTCTAATTGCCCAGGCACTTGCGGGCACGAGCAGCAGTGCAGCACGTGGAGACCTCCTGCCCTTCTACCTCAAAGGGCTGCACACAGAGACGTGCCTGGACTCAGGCAGACGTTTTCAGGAGCAGGATAGGGTCAGGCAGGCAGAGATGGCTTTCCTGAGCCCTGCTGCACTGCCACCTGTGGTAAGTACCTCCGACCCAGCCTACACACCCTGTGCCATGTGTCAGTCCTGTACTTGCACCCAAATCTCTGTTAGAGCCTACACTCCTCACCTGATCTGCACTCTAACCCTCTGCCCTGGCCTAGAGTCTTTTCATGCACCCAGACTCCCTGCCAGAGCCCACACCTCTCACCTCCTTGTGCACCCCAGTGCCCTGTCTAAGTATATATAAGTGAGTGGGGGTGGGGGAAAGAAAGCAAGAGAGGGGGCATGGATGAGATGGAGCTCTGGGGAAGAAGTGGGGTCTTGGGCAAAGGTGGGTTGAATCCTGGTTTGCCCTTAAATTAAAAAAGTGATCTTGGGGGCATAAAAAGATTCGAGACCACTGCATTAAAAGATTAGAAAACATGCCTTAAAGAGACTCAAGGAGCCCAATTTATTTAGCTTCCACAGCAAGGGTTATGGGGCAATTTGATTAGTCTATAAGAACTTAGATGAGGAACAAATATTTAATAATGAATGGGCTCTTCTGTGCAGCAGACAAGGCTTTAACATGATGTAATAGCTGAAGATGGACAAATTCAGCCTTGAAATATGGCAAAAATGTGTAATAGTGATGTGAATGTCATTGTTGACAATTCTTAAATGAAGATTGAATGTCTTTCTAATAATATAAATATTAGAGGGGTAACTCTCGGGGATAACTTCAAAAACGAGTAGTTTGTTAGTCTGTAATTTAAAAAACAACGAGTAGTCCTGTGAAGTGTTCCCTCTAACATTTTCTGTCTTCGAGCGGGTTGAATTTTCTTTTGGGCGGGTTGAAATTTCTTCTGTGCATCACCAGCATTGAGGTAGCATGTGGGTGGATGTGCTCCACCAATACAAATAAAACACACAGACATAATTTTAAAGAGTCCATATGTGTGGAAGAAAATACATTAAAACAAGGGATATTTAACAAGGAGCATATGATATTTAATGGGAAATTGAATCAAATAAGAAAATTAACACTGTCCTTGGAGAGTACTATCTTTCTAACAGCTCAAGCTAGTATTTAGTACATCTAACTCATAAGAACTAGAACTTTTCCAAAAAAGCAAAGACCTGGTCTTAATGCAATACAATATACCATGTATTAATTGGTAACACAATTTTTCAAATAATAGTTAAGTTCAGAGTTTTGAATCTCTGCAACACTCCCAAAATAGTTTATTTAAAAGAATTTTTTTCTTTCTTAACCCATTAACACCTTATAGAAACTTTGTTTAACATGCAATCATGCAAATGTCCTGACGCACACACTTTCCTTGCAGCCTGCTCCTCCCCTCAACCCAGCCAGACAGAGAAGACAGCAGCTAGTCAGAGACACCAAACAAGTTGCCCCCTGCCTCTACTTCACTGCATAGATGCCAGCACCTCCAGCCCTCCTTCTCTTTCCCCCACCTATCCCATGCAGTCTAACCCCTTATCTCCCCCTTTCCAGGAGACTTCAGAGTGCTGAATTTCTGCCTCTCTTTCCTCCTGCAGAGGAATGCTGGAAACTCCCCTTCCCTCTGGCTCCTCATCAGCCAATTTCTTACTTCCTCCCTCCCCATCCCCACAGCCACTAATTGTCTCCTTATCTCCCTTTTTACCAGCTCTGGGAGCTCCTCAGTTCGAGCAGCCATTTAGCTGCTTGCTCAGTGAGATGCCCTTCCCCCTGCCAATCACCGCCTGCGCGGGAGCTTTGAACTTCGGAGCAGAGCTCAGAAAACTGCTGTGCAAGCGCGCAGAGCATGCAGCTTACAGGGAGCCTTGGTCCTGTGGCACTTTGGAGATTAACAAATATATATGTATCATATCATGAGCTTTCGTGGGCAAAACCCAATTCATCACATGATGACCTGGAGAGCAATAACAGAAATGCAGTATTTTATAACACTAAAGGTGGGGAGGGAATAAACCTGTCAATTGTAGAACTGGTGCTAATGAGGCTAATTAACTGGGCTGGAAATGTCCCATGCATAGCTTTTGATGTAAAAGTGAGGAGTTAAATACAGGGAACACTGGCTTTTTCTAAAGATATGCCCTCAGAATTATTTTGGAGAAAACCTGAGCTGGCATTTCCCAGAAACATTTAAATTGTTTTTGACAACTTTGGAGTAAATCTGGGTGACTAGGGGCTGATGATGTAGATAAGTTAACCATGTGGCGCAGTGTAATTTTGCTTTGAACACTGCTAATAAATCATATCAATCTTACTCTGCATGCAGATTTTGAAAATCTCCTAAATTTGATTTTAAAAGTCTCCTAATTCACTCGGAATTAAATTGGTTTTTCATAAACACTCAGAATATTTCTCCTCAGTGAGCAGACTGTCCATTGTAAGTAACAACTTTTCACACTAAATTGAACAGGCCTGTTCACAAAGCTTGTAAAACTTATTAGTAGAAAAATGTACACAACATGAGCCAATTATTAGTGTTGTTAAATTGGAGAAGCTATTTTCTCTTGGGCAAATCCTAAAAAATCTCAAAGGTGTAAGAACAGCTGAAATGTAGCTAAAAATGGAAATAGGTATTCAACCTTAATTTTAGGGTATTAAATCTCCTTATTACAGTAAATGAATGTAGCTTAGCATTCATTTAAAAAGTGGTGAAGTACTAATATACAGGCAGTCCCCGGGTTACGTACAAGATAGGGACTGTAGATTTGTTCTTAAGTTGAATCTGTATGTAAGTCGGAACTGGCGTCCAGATTCAGCCGCTGCTGAAACTGACCGCCAGTTCTGACTTACATACAGATTCAACTTAAGAACCCCAAGCGTCCCCAAGTCAGCTGCTGCTGAAACTGATCAGCGGCTGATTCTAGGAAGCCCAGGGCAGAGCAGCTCTGCCTCGGGCTTCCTGTAGTCAGCGCTGGTCAGTTTCAGCAGTGGCTGACTTGGGGACGTCTGGGGCAGAGCAGCTGGGGTGCTGCTGGGTTGCTCCAGTAGCGCCTCTCCTCGGCGCTACTGGAGCAACCCAGCAGCACTCCAGCTGCTCTGCCCCAGGCGTTCTGATTCAGCCGCTGCTGAAACTGACCAGCAGCAGCTGAATCAGGACGCCTGGGGCAGAGCAGCTGGGGTGCTGCCAGGTTGGTCCAGTAGTCCCCAGAGCGGCGCTGCGGGACCAACCGGCAGCGCCCCAGCTGCTCTGCCCCAGGGTCCACAACAAAAGCCTGGTCTCCTGGGGGAGGGGGGCACACTAGTTGTGCCCACTCCTCCTCCAGCAGACCAGGGACATGGGGAGCAAAGCCGCAGCCGCGGCGGGGTCCCGCCGCAGCTGTGGCTTCGCTCCCGGTGCCCCTGGTCTGCTGGAGACGGTCTCCAACAGACCAGGGGCACCGGGAGCAGCTTTTCTCGCCCCGGAGGTCGAGGTGGCGGATCGCTGCCTGCGAGCTCCGGGGCGAGAGAGCCCCGTTCGTAAGTGCGGATCCGACATAAGTCGGATCCGCGTAAGTCGGGGACTGCCTGTACTCCAATTGAGGCCTGATCAGCACAGAGTAGAGTGGAAGAATGACTTCTTGTGTCTTGCTCACAACACTCCTGTCAGTGCATCTCAGAATCATGTTTGCTTTTTTTGCAACAGCATCACACTGTTGACTCATATTTAACTTGTGGTCCAATATGACTTATAGATCCCTTTCTGCAGTATTCCTTCCTAGAAAGTCGCTTTACATTCTCTGTGTGTGAAATGGATTGTTCATTCGTAAGTGGAGTACTTTGCATTTGTCCTTATTAAACTTCATCCTGTTTCTGAGACCATTTTTTCAGTTTGTCCAGATAATTTTGAATTATAACCCTATTCGCCAAAGCAGTTGCAACTTCTCCCAGCTTGGCATGATCTGCAAGCGTACTCTCTATGTCAATATCTAAATAGTTGATGAAGATTTTGAATAGAACTGGTCCCAAAAGAGACCCCTGTGGAACCCTGCTTGTTATGCCCTTCCAGCAGTATTGTGAACCATTAATAACTACTCTCTGAGAACAGTTATTCAGCCAATTATGCACCCACCTTATAGTAGCCCCATTTAATTGTATTTGCCTAATTTATTGATAAGAAGATCTTGCGAGACTGTATCAAATTCCTTACTAAAGCCTAGGTATACCACGTCCACTGCTTCTCCCTTATCCACAATACTCGTTATCCCATCAAAGAAAGCTGTCAGTTTGGTTTGACATGATTTGTTCTTTACAAATCCATGCTGGCTGCTACCTATCACCCTATTATTTTACAGGTGTTTGCTAATTAATTCCTTAATTACTTGCTCCATTATCTTTCCTGGCACAGAAGATAAACTGACTGGTGTGTAGTTTCCTGGGTTGTTCTTAGTTCCCTTTTTATTGACCGGCACTATATTTGCCCTATTCCAGTCTTCTGGAATCTCTCCCGTTTTCTATGATTTTTCGAAGACGATAGCTTAAGGCTTGGATACCTCCTCTATCAGCTCTTGAGTATTCTTGGATGCGTTAATCAGGCCCTGGTGACTTGCAGGCATCTACCTTTTCTAAGTGATTTTTTTAGCTTGTTCTTGTTTTATTTTATTTTTTCTAAACCTTCCACATTTCCACTAATATTTACTATGTTAGGCATTCCTTCATCAGACTTCTCGGTGAAGACCAAAACCAAGAAGTCATTAAGAATCTCTGCCATTTCTAAATTTCCTGTTACTCTTTCTTCCTCCTCACAAAGCAGTGGGCCTACCCACTCCTTGGTCTTCCTCTTGCTTCTAATATATTTATAGAAAATCTTCTTATTACCCTTTATGTCTGTAGCTAGTTTGAGCTCGTTTTGTGCCTTTGCCTTTCTAATCTTGCCACTGCATACTTGTATTGTTTGCTTATATTCATCCTTTGTAATTTGTGCTAGTTTCCACTTTTTATATGACTCCTTTTTTATTTTTATAGCAAGATCTCCTGGTTAAGCTAAGGCAGTCTTTTGCCATACTTTCTATTTTTCCTACACAGCAGAATAGCTTGCTTTTGGGCCCTTAATAATGTCCCTTTTGAAAAACTGCCAACTCTCTTCAATGGTTTTTCCCCTTAATCTTTCTTCCCATGGGACCTTACCTACCAGCTCTCTGAGCTTACCAAAATCTTCCTTTCTGAAATCCATTGTCTCTATTTTGCTGTTCTTCCTTCTACCATTCCTTAGAATCTTGAACTCCATGATTTCATGATCACTTTCACCCAAGCTGCCTTTCACTTTCAAATTCTCAACTAGCTCCTCCCTATTTAAGATCAAATCTAGAACAGCTCCTCCCCCAGAAGCTTTTTCAGCCTTCTGAAATATAAAGTTGTCCCCAATACAGTCCAAGAACTTACTGAATAGTCTGTGCCCCCGCTGCGTTAGTTCCTGGATAGTTGATGTCCCCCATGACCACTAAATCCTGCGTTTTGGATGATTTTGTTAGTTTTTTAATAAAAGCCTCATCCACCTCTTCTATTTGGGTAGATAGTCTGTAGTAGACCCCTAGCATGATGTCACTCTTGATTTTTACTTCTTTTAACCTAACCGAGAGACTCTCAACACATCTGTTTCCTATGTCCATCTCCACCTCCATCCAAGTGTGTACATTTTTAATATATAAGGCAACACCTCCTTCCTTTTAGCCCCACCTATCCTTCCTGAGTAAGCTGTACCCTTCTATACTAATATTCCAATCATGCATACTATCCCAAGTGTACTATCCCAAGTCTCTGAAATACCAACAATTTCATAGCTGTGTTTATTACCCATGAACAAAGAAGGTATTAGAAAGAATATGAAGTTTTGCAGAATTCTCAATCATAAATGGTTCATATTGATAAGGATTTCATAAACTAGGTGATTTTCTTCTAACCAGGCTATGAAGAGAACCAAATTTATGTAGAATTTTCTGTGAAATATGTAGCCACTTAAAACCATTGAAATAAATGGTGTCCTTTCTCTCCCAAACACAGAATGTTTTCTCTCTCCTCTTGGACCTCACCTATCCTTCATGAGTTCTTGAAGATCATTGTGGGAAACAAGGATAAATGTGAGCTAGGAATCAGGAGGTGAATTTCCCAAATAGTGAGTTGGTCAGCCAACTTTTTTGAAGGGCCCTTATGGAGCTAGAAATTAGGGATATCAGCGTATAATCGACTATGCAATTAACCAATAAGCCTAAGTTTATTGGTTAATCTCTTGGACTACATGCATTTCCCCCCTTTGCTGCCACTGTATCAGCAATGGGGGGGGGGGGGGGGAAGAGGGGAGAACAGGAGCCAATTCTCCCCAGCACTGCGATACTGCATTTTCCAGAGGCAGCAGGGAGGCAGGGAAGGCTGCTGAGAAGCAGCCCCTGTCCACAGGGGCTCCAAGCTGAGATTTCATGCGGTTACATAATTATTCAGTTATCCGATATCTAACATCCCTACTAGAAATACTACTGAATGTGAATTAATGTTTCTAACACTTTTCATGTCATGTTTATTTTCTGTATATAATATATAGTGGTGGAGGCTATATTATGTACAGAAACTGTATGAATGTATTTATATATAGAATTAAAGTAGTTTCTGGTATAATAATCCATTTCTTGGTAGATTTTAAACCAACTGCTCAAATCATTTGGTTTTTCCCTCAGATTAATTTACTTCTCATAGTGGAATTAAAATCAATCACTGTAAAATTTGACGTTCCCAGATTAATCTTTGGCCCAGTCGTTAACTGTATATGGTTTTTAATATTCAGAAAAATGTGAATCTCGGAGAAAAAATTAATTGCCAATATGTGCTTGCGCACACACACAGAGCCTATGAATACAACTGAGTCTCGAATTTGGAGTGTTGACATATGTTAAAAATCCTTACTAATCTATAGACCGTAATGTGTTCTTTTCTCAAGATATCTTGTGAGCCTGACTGTGTGTCCCAGAGACCTACTTAGAGACTAATCTATAGTATTAGTTGTAGTTATCCTTATTTTTGACTATTCCACCCTTATTACTATCCAATTTGGACTTTGGAAAAATCAACCCAAAAATCGAAACTGTTTCTTCTTTTGGGCTTCCTGGGCTTTGAAACAGAAAGCTTTTTTGGGAGGTAATAGAGCTATTTTCTAAAGGAGGAAAAATAAAGTTAAGAAATCATTATCAGATGTCTTCAATATAGTAAAGGCAAATAAAAGCATTGTTAGAAGTAACATGAATGATGCTACATCATCTGTGCTGAACCTCAGCAGCAGAAAATGTGCAGTTGGAGCAATTAAATGATTATATAGATAAGGGTTTTTTCTGTGTTTCCCTCTGACCTCCTTATTGTCATGTTGGCATCTACTGTTTGTCAAAGAGTTTGAGAGAAAGTGAGATGTTTGGAATTCTTGGGTACTAAGGAAATGATTTTATGATAACTATAGCTATATAAAAACTCAATTTTTTTTCAGCATCTAATGTATTTAAATTTTATTTGTGGTGATATGCACATTTGGTAGAGGCTGGTGCAATAAATGCTGTCTTTTGTATATTGTAGTTGAGGGAAGCAAAGTGAATTTTTTACTTGCTGTATTAACAAATCATCAAATGCTAGGTTTCATCAGTCCAAATTAGATAAAGTATCTGAGAGTTTCTATAATGCACATTGCTGTAGATTCTAAGTAGGGTCTTGTATCTCCAAATATTTCAAACATACAGGGAAATTATGTGACTTACACTGATTTAGTACACTTTTAAATACCCCTTCCTTTTTTAACAGATATTTGAACTTCACTTTAGGGAATGTAGGTAACAGTATTTCTATAGAAAAGATTTGCAAACTTGGCATCATTTTAGGGAAAGGAACAAGGAAGAAATGTTCTTGGAACATTTTGTAGTGTCAAAATGCTGAGTGATGTTGTGATAAAGAAATGTTCTTGGCATCTAATGGTTTTATAATCTTTAGGGACAAGACTTAGGGGGGAAAGTGCACTGTATAGTACATAACCTCTTAGGTACAAACCTATACTTCTGCTGACTTGTATATTTGTGCCAAGAATAGTGAAATTTTGACAGTCTAAACTTTCCAGAAAAGACACATCTTTAGATCATGTACAGGCTACATATGGGTTTTGAAACATTATGTTTTAGCACAAAAGATGAATGGAGAAATACAAGCTTTAGAAACAGAGTATTCAGACTTCACTTCAGATGACATATGAGGATGATCCTTTGTTTTGATTAGGTGTCAGCCCTATGCCTTTGGGCATAAGAAGTTATAAAACACACCTGGAAACTTGTCACATAATGTTGTAATGTTTCATGGTTTGCTGTTTTCATTGACATAAATGTAATTAAACAACTTGTCATTCTAGGCCAAATAAGTCAGGATGAAATAAAAGTAATCAAACATTAAATAACTAGGTTCTAAATAATAAATATTAAGATATGTTCAGAGTTTCTAAAGAGTAACCATACAGTGTACACTGTATGCTAAATGTAAAGTAGGACGGGATTTCATGAAGGGCAAAAGCTCATAAAAGTATGATTTGCAAATGTGCATCACTTTCTTTATATTTATGTACTAGTTTTATCAGATTATTACATTGCTCCAGCTGCTTGCAAGTAGAGTAATACATTAGTGAACAGGCCCAAGCTGAATACTAGTCAGCAATACAAATCTATTTAGAGTTTTGAAAAGCAGGAATGTAAAATTAAAAGATATAATACGATGATATTTCTCTAATATACTCGTCACGTGTGTGACTCCCACTGAATTGGGCTAATTACTATGTTATCAGAAAAAATTAAGCTAGTTTTGTTGATTCACTGACTCAGTTTTCTCTCTTTAGCACAAAACTACAAAATACTTTTGATGTTTTTTCTGCATTATGTTGTTAAATTTCTAGTTATGGCTACTCCACATGGTTTTAAGAACTATGCATAGAGAGCATACACGTCTAGCTCTCCAGCATGGGAAGTGGCCACCGTAACTGTCCGTCAAGCAGAGAGGACAGCAGCTTTGTGTGGTGCGCACTGCCCACCGCTGTAGGCGCCACCATTGCAGCTCCCATTGACTGTGGCTCCTGGCCAGTGAGAGGTATAGGGCAAGAGCAGTATGCTGAGCTTCCTTGATCACCTCTCTGCTTAGGGGCCACAGGGACACAGAGCTCATATCTCTAGCTGTGCAGTAGGAGCACCAATGCTCAGAGCTTCTGGCCTGTGATGCAGAGACTTGCCATGGGCCAAATGAAATGAAGCAGCAGCCTGGATGTGGACATGGGCCACAGGTTCCCCACCCGTGCTCTAATTAGAGCATCAGCAAAAATTCTCCTTCACCTTCACCTTACCAGTATCCTACCTCCTTTGCTGTCAGACAAGAATGTGGCCACAGTGATCCGGGCATTGTGAGCACCAGTCCTTTGTTGCAAGCACATGGAATATGTAAGATTGAATCCACCAATAATAAGAGAACTTGTACTGTTGAGAAGGCTGTCTTCTGACAAATGCCTGTTAATAGGAGCTCATTGATCCATGTTCAATACATTAGTTTCCCATTGAACATCAAATCAAATTTAAAGTCCTCAGACGCTATTTAGTCCTTGACAGGGCACAAAGAAAACAAGGATTATGGTTTTGTCCTTCACAGAGTAAGAGAAGTAACAGAGAGGTAGCTGTATTAGTCTGATCTTGGTAAAACAAGGTAGTCATGTAGTACTTTAAAGACTAACAAGATAGTTTATTAGGTGATGAACTTTCGTGGGGGCAGAAAAAATAAGACTAGGAAGTTAGTAAGCTCTCTCTTGAGTAGAATTGCCTAGATCTTCTGAAAAGGTATCATCATGGAGAGTGTGATGTGGATAGAACAGCGTCCAACATCTAGGAATAAAAGAGATATGCTTGAGTAGCATGTAAACCATTTGAAACAAGGCTTTCGTATATTAATTCTTTCTTTATGTCCCAGTTATAGGTAATAGGTGTCATTATGTGCAAGCACAAAACTCCTAGCCCAAAAGAAGCAGAGGCGAGGATGGCTTTAAGCCATTTTTGAGTCCTTCTGATCTTAGGCTCCAGACACTGGATAGGCTCCTGGCACAGCTGACACAGCCTTGGTGTTGCTTATGGGAGACAATACAGTCCAGAATCTCCACAGTTCTGCATATTGCAAGGGGGAGGGAGTTATGATTTTGAATCCATGAAGATGCTTCCACGAGGTCCCAGAGCCTTTCATCCTTCCTAACCTCTGCTTACTTTACCTCTTACAAGCTTTCCCTACTTGCAATAGTTATTTTTGAGAGTTGAAACTTAATGGCCTGCTACTGCTGTGGTGTGGTTAATGAGATCATGGCCAGCCTAGTGTCTTCAAGGGACATCTTATGGTCCCTCATCAGACATTTCTCACTTCTGTCTTGATTTTCTTTCCCCCATTTCTCTGCACCCTCTCCCCTCCAGATTTCTTCAGATCTCTTCCTCATCCCTAAATATAATGGTAGCCTTCCACAAAGAACTTGGGGAATAGGCTGTCTGTTGATGTTCTGAGGTTTAGCTCAGGCTGCTCTGCTGCCCTATCTCGGGGTGTGGACTGATGTGAGAGACAAAGGCAGAATGAGTATTGACTTTTGTTTTTACGTATTCTACACATTGGTCAATAGTATTTCCGGAGCATTTTTAAAAACTGTATATCGTATACCTGAAAACTGTGACTTTGAGTGATTTTCGGGAATTAAAAATGTTTGTCTGATATTGTGTGATCAGACATTCAATGTAAACTGCTTACATGCTGTCCAAACAACCCGAAAGTACAAAAAAAATCCAGTTTTCAAAAAATTCTGCAGAACTTAGTGTAGATCAGTTGTCTTTTTAAAATTCCTTGTCCCAGAAAACTCACAAGGTTGATGTGTCTAACACTCATGGTTAAATAATATGTGGATTTGCAAAGGCTAATTTAGAATTAACCAAGCATTCTACTGTCTGTATACCTCTTCTGCTAGGAAAACTGAACTTTTGTGTTTTATTTTCAAGGGAAATACATGCAGATGATGAACATTCTGAAACCAATTGCATTTGATGTGATTCACTTCATGTCCCAGCTGTTTGATTACTATCTGTATGCAGTATATACGTTTTTTGGCCGGAATGACACGGTAGGTAGAAATAATTATTCCTTTCAGCGCACGTTGGCATATTTGTGCTGTACAGAAAAGACTTCTGCCTCAAGAAGACTACTGAGTGAATGATCTTACAGAAGGGGCAGTGGAAATAAACTAGGGTTTGATGCATGAAGGAGAAAGGGCCATTAAGAACAACTAAGAGAAATAGTCTTAAAAGTATCATTATCAAAAGGAGTGTTGATCATTTTATATTACTTTGTATAGGGATTATCTTTTGCACATTTCCCCTTCCCAGTAATACTGCACGTGTGTGTTTGTGTGCACCTGTGCTCATGCAACATATATGGTTAGTAAGAAAAAGCTACCCAAAATAAATGAGTCTGGAGGAGTAGAGGGAGGATGCTTGGTGCTCAGCATGAGACTGTTCCAGATATGGAAGTTTGCACAGAAAAAGCATGCCATCATGGGTGGCAAAAGGAAATAATGTGAACATTAAAGATTAAAAGGGAGAAGGGACAGCATGGTGGGAGGGGGTGCAGGAGGAGAGGCAAGCTGTGGAAATGTCTAATTCAGATCTAAATATGGTTTTCAGGTCTCATGCACCTCTATCTAAGATGGTCCGACAATGAAATCCATTTCTTTTCATGTTTTGATATATAATTTAAGTGTCTGTTAGTTTTTGATGGAAATACACATCCACAGGGTCTGCAAATAACTACATCAACTCTTCACAGAATTTTCATAGAAGAGCATATATGAAACCTGTATTTTTAAAAAAACGAAAATAATAATGACTCTAAATTATTATATGCTGGAAAATAGCTGATGGAGTCACAGATTCTCAAGAGCTGATTCTAAATAGTTTTGAGATGCTTTCTTTGGTAGGAGAAATATATTTTGGATTTCTTTGTGTATGGAGGATGGGTGGTAAATATTTTTTTTAAAGGTAATTTATTTCCTTTGGCTTAATCAACTGCTTTGATACTCTTTTTTTACTGTGTTACATGTACTTTTTGTACCTCCTGTTTTGTGTTTTAAAGCCTGTACAGAGTTCTTCACTTCCCACATCTAGCAGGGAACAGTACAGTGCTAGGCAGGTAAACATTATAGAATATAGGTAAAATTGTGTTTTTACTGTAGTGTGCCTCGTTGTTGTTTTGATTAACTGTTTTTCATGGCAAACATACTGCTTACAAAGGGTCTATACATTTTTAAATTCCCTCTTGTAATGCTACCATAATGTCCTTACTGTAATGTAGGGTTTTTTACAATTCTTTTAAGGAGTAGAGATGGGTAGTGGTATGTGATTTAGACTAGTAACAGTCATTCTTGTTAAAACACACACCATTGTGGTTTTTATTAGAAATATGCTTATCATATAAGCTCTCTGTGCGGCCTAAATTCATTGTGAATCTTGAGTCAACACTACAACTTTCAGCTAGAACACGTATCAGAATGATTTGGAAGGCAAAATACATATGCAAAAAAATAGAGAAACTGGTGTTTAAACTCTCATCAAAACAGTGAACTGGTTCAGGATACATTTTGTCCAGACAGTTGTGTTTTTCATAAATCAGATTTTTTTTTCTTTGTGTTTTCCCCTCCCTACAGTGGTATAGGGCTTTTTGCTGAGAGCTTGTTCTGTGTCATGGATGCAATTGTCATGTGCCTCCATTTACTGATATGCATGGGAACAGACTGAGAATGCCATTGGTGACTGAACTTGGTGATATTCTAAACAAAAAAGAGTTCAGTCATACTTGACCCAACATGTATTCTAGGCTTCAGTGACAAAATGATGATCCTGGAATCTAATTATATAGATAATGGAAAGGTTATCTGCTGAGCATGAGGTAATAGCTGCCGAGAGGGTCAGAATACCACTTTAAATAGAGTTTTTCACACTTTTTCTTTTTCTTGGACTGTGCATCAAATTTGTTTTTTCCCCTCCTTTTACTAAAATCATGGCAGGACCTGATATACAAGAACCTCAGTAATGATTTGTGAATTACTGAATTTTACTAAGTAATGAACAGACACACACAGGCATACACCTTAAAATAAACTGAATGCATTTTGCTAGTTATAAATAGGTTTTAAATTGACATGTAGATAATGTAACAACAGTAAACTATAACAGTAAATGTAATGTGTATTTCATAAAAATTATGTGCCTGGCTTTTACTCAATTTGATTTCAGTAAGTAACTTAGGTGTTTGTTCTAGTGAATTTTTTGTAAGATCCTTAGTAAACATCTGCTATTAAATAATTACTCAGAATGGGGGAGAAACCAATTATTTTTGTGCAGACAAGTAGGCTTAGGAAAATGATGAGCAAAATTTGACATTCTATTGGCACTATGCTTCTTTCCATTGCTTATCAATTAGTAGGTCATTGGTAATTTGTGGAAATAATGTATCCAGGGGCTGGGATATCTCATTTTTAATAATTCCCATGAAGCAGCAGGTGACATGCAAAATAATTGAATACTGATATAACCTGCTCTACCCAGTGTATTCACTGTGGTCCTGTTATTGATGACTACTTATGTTCCCTATAGAAGTATGTTTATCCACGCTGCAGATCTCTGGATACTTTCCCTTGGTTTACAATTGGTCATCCCTTGCATAGAAACCCATTAGTCTTTTTGAAGAGAAAAAACCCAGAGATTTTAATGTTGGAACATTTTTGTTTATAGAAATTGAAAATTGCACTCCCAGTTTTTCACCTGAATGTGTTGATGTCCTTACTATTTCAGCTGAAAAGTCATTAGTCTTTTCAAAATCATCTACAGTCAATAAATTCTTAATTTGCTATACAGCTCTCCTTTAAAATTCAATGGAAATGGTAAATGAGTAAAGTCTGTGTAAAATGTTTGATTTGTGGAAACCACTTGACTGTTGCTGATCATTTCCCATCCAGATGCAGTGTGGGAAACATTTTATAGTTTGAACCCAACGCAGTGGACAACAGTGTCTGAACATTGTTCAGAAAATTATTTTTATGGTGTGAAACACATACCAGTACCATATCTTGGTACTTCTAGATGATGTAGACCCTGGATATAAATGTATGTTTCGTAGTTTTTCCATTTCCATTCTAGTTTCATCTGATTTGAGCGGTTTTGTTTGGTAATATGCGTTTCTTCCAAAGTGAAAATTAGAATATACGTAGCTATGTTAATCTAAACATGTTGGGCCAGATCCTCTACTGGAGCAAATATTGTAGTTATATTGATGTCTGTGAAGCTACTTACATCAGCAGAGGCTTTGGACCCTGTGCAGAGCATGAAGATGACACATTTCCTAGCTTGATTGTAATAAATATTCAGTAATAAAAGTGACTTTCACAAAGATGGATGGAAAATAAATATACAACTGAAAGTTGACATTAAAGAGATTATAGAAGATAATATAGTTTGTGAAAAGTTAATAAATATAATTTTACATTGTGATGTTTTAATTTCTCATCTAGTATAGTATGGCATGCCATTGTATGAGTTTTCTCTCTTCCTGGTCTATGGGAACAAAAAGTCATTATTTTCTCACCTGCAGAGCCATTTTATTGCATATAGTCATTTAAAAACAGTCCAAGAGAATATTCTGGCAACAATCTCCCTGACAAAGTGGATAATGATAATTTATTAATATGAATTGTATGTGGTCATCTTTGTGAACTGAGCATAGTTCATTCTTTACATCAGCGTACTGTTGAGTGCAGCAATTTTTGCATGTTTCCTTTTCCTTTTGGTTTTGATGTGCAGACGCTATCTGTAAATATATTGAACAAAATGTGAATGTTTTTGGGTCATCTAGTCACTAATCTAAAATGCAAAATTTGTCCTTTCCTATGTTTTTTAGATATATATTTTTTTTCCAGTTTGAATCAACAGGACTGGGTCTTAGTAGTAGCAGACTGCGCACTACGTTGAACAGGATACAGGAGAGCCTGATTGATTTGGTAAGAAACTGAAATTTGTTAACATTTGTTGAAATAAAAGGAGGCACATCATAGAAAATATGGCAATTAGTATATAATATGATTCATTCATTTTACTTTTCCACATACTCTGTGTTTGTGACGAGACTATTGTGATAGATTGCCTGTAGTCGTGAGCGGTATTTTTGTTCAAAATACACACACGCACGCACACACTATTATGCAATGCACACACACATGTATGCAACTCCCAGATTCTTCCCTAATTTAATTATGCTTCAGTAACATTTGTTACCATTAAAATGTATGTTTAGAGCTGAAATTCTTATTTTTTATATCTAATGAAATTGGAGAATGGAAGACTATTTTATGTTTTTAAACTGATACCTACCATCCTACTTACAAAGTTAATTGCTAAGGAAGAAGAATCGCAAGATTATGGTTTGTTACAGATTTACGTACAACAAATGGAGACTGAGAGATGGTATTGGCATAGTAAATACTTTATTAAATAACTCAAATGGTCATTCATTTTGTCTAAAATTTAGACACTATACTGATTAGTTTTAATCCTCATCATTATTTCTAATGTACTTACTGTTCCAAGAGGCCTTTACATAAAGTAATGGCAAGCTTTCCAAATTTTCACATATTTAAATTCCTGACAAAAGTATGTACATCTGTGATAGCAGCTTAACAGATTTTTTTTTTCATGGCATAACTTTTAAATAATACCTTTTTGTCTCGTTTCTCACAACTTACATAATGTCACTTTTCCTGCCATACATGTTACAGCATAGATGCAATGAATAATTTTAACAGTTGTTTTTTCCATGAAAAGGGATACATAAATACCATATTTGCATTAGACTAGCAATCTATCATATTTGCATTAGCTACTATATTTGAATTAGACTAGACTAGCTACCATATTTGCATTAAACTCCCTCAAAGTATTACAGAGTGTAAATCTGAGAACTTTTGCCTTAATGGAGGTGATTAAATGTTAGGATTGTGCAGTGCAACGGAAGAGCAAATAGAATATAGAAATGTGGGCAAAAGGAGAAGAATCGTGTTTTAGTATGCCTTTCCTTCTGCTTATTTTGGAATGTAAACATTTGAGGCATGACTCTGAAATAATTTCCTAACACCTCAGTATCTTAAATGGCTTGTATGGTAACATACCCCAAAATTCATTTTTACTACAGGTTGTACCTCCCTTAACTGGGACTCTCTGGTCCAGTGGATGTTCCTGGACCATAGAGTCCAGGTATAAGGAGGTTGGGCTGCAGGGCAGGAGTGGGAGGAGTGGCAATTCAGGCAGGAGCCCCATGTTGAGGGAGTTCTCGCCCCTGCTGCCAGGTGGTAGTGAGGGGCCAGCAATGGCCACAAAGTCCCAGTAGCTGTGGAGCCTCAGTCCTGGGAGCCATAGCAGCTGCGGAGTTCCAGAAGCCCCAGCAGCCACAGAAGCCCTGGCAGCCCCAGAATCCCCAGCAGTCGCAGAAGATGTGGAGCCCTAGCAGCCCCAGAAATTGCAGAGCCCTGGTAGCCTTGACAGCGATGGTGCTCCATCCTAAGAAGCCGTGGCTAGGCAGGCAGCAGCAGGGCTTGGCTAGAGTCCTAGCCAGGGGTAGCACGGACCATGTTAGGAGGGACCTCCTCTCATTCGGCAAATCCCCTTGTTAGGGCCCAGTCATATCCTGAAGGTGCTAGACGAGGGAGGTCCAACCTGTATTTTATAAAGCCAATTTTTCAAAGATGGAAATAACTTCCCTGTGCATTAAACAGTGGGGGCCATTGTCTGGCTTTTTGGAAAAGGGTATGTGCCCATTAAGAACTAGAGACTAGGGAGTGACTTTCTGCTTTCTCTGTATATTTGTGTGTGATATATCTATATATTGCTGTATATATATTTATTAATCTCTAAGATGTCACAGGGCTACTCATTTTTAAAGTTACTAACACTGCTACCCCTCAGACTTTTTGCTGTGGGGGGTAGGCCAGGTTGCTGTGTGAATTTTTTTCTATGTTCTCTCTGTACAGCCTATTATAACATGTTCTGAAAATATTCTTTCTTACATTTCCTCCTATTTGTCTTTTTGTGGAGTCTGAGGGTTTGAATCTTGTTCTTAGTAGGCTTATCACATATTGGGAATTCTGTCTTCTGCATTCTCTTCCATTCAAAGTAACATTCATAATGCTTGTCATTTCTGCCAGGAGCATGATTGCCGCCCATGATAGCAGATCCTCCCAATACTGATTTTTTTTTTCATAAAGCCATATTCCATTGTCTGGATGTGAGGAGCCTTAATTTATTTAAACAGGTCTAGTCTCTCAAAGTCATTTAGGCTGAATATGATCCATGTTTCCCCCTTGGACTTCTCCAGTCTTTGCTTCAAGGCTGGAATAAGTCTGTGTACTAAATACTTACGTCAAGATTGAGGAGTGAGTATCTGGAGGATTTAGGGCCCATTCACTAAAGTAAGAGTTGCTTCGATAACTTTCCTTTGGAGCGCATCAGTTTTTGAAATTCAGAAGATGCCTATTGTAGTTCAGTTAGTACTTCATGAAGCATTACTTCCTTCTCTTGAAGTATAGGTCAGATGCCTATGTAGGGTGATAGTACTGCAGTCTTTATTCAGTTGAGTCCTCCTGCAGCTTGTGTACTACTTGCAAATCTCCTTCAGTGGGAAACTGGAGTGCTAATATCATGATGGGAGAGTAAAGTTACCTATAAATAATTTGAATTCTCCATGTGCCAGTATGGATTCAGGCTGAACCTCTCCCGTTTCTTCAGGCACCAGGTTCATCCCATGAGTGTTGATTGAGAGAAACCTATACTACTTAAGGGTTGTTTCAAATATATTAAATGAAGAGCCATGGACCTATGATTGAGAGTCATCTGTCCATGTAAAAAAAGTCACAGTTATGGGAAAACATGGGTAAGAATCTGTGTTAGCCTTTCAGGATCACTTAGTCAACCACACACCTGAAATAAGATCCTGACTGGTGAGGCTAAAACTAGAATTTGGTTCTGGAATGTGAGAACTGTATGCCATGAAGGGAAACTGAGTAAAGTGATTTGAGAAATGTCTCAGTTCATTATTAGCATTCTTGGAGTGAGCTAAATGAGATGAACGATTCAGTTTACACAGCATCAGAGTACTCTGTTCAGGAAGGCAAGATGATACTCCTAAAGTGGAAAGTATAATATTCCACAGCAACAAAGCAATATAAGAAGTACAAGACTGGAAACCAGTTGACTCACAAATTTTGCTAATGGAATTAGCATGCAGTGTTATGTACCTGCCAGTGACCACGATTAAAGGATGCATTCTACAGAGATTGCAGGATGAATTTGTGATGCTGGAAAACCATGTGCCAGCTGTTGACAAGGCTATAGGTGTCTACAGAGCTCTGACAATTCATAGGTGGAAGCCATATCAGTTTACCCGTATGTTAATATTGTTCAAGATAGGTGTTAGACTTGTAAAAGTATGTTTAGTGCTTTGACTCTATAAAATACTTGTAAGTTGCTGCATTCATTAATCTAACTTATAATGTCTATAGCTCATGCTATAAGGTGGTAATACAGATTTGCTTTATCATTGTAAAAATGTCCAATCTGAACTTATGAACCTGGACAGCAAGAGTGGTGGTTCTTCAAGTGATTGCTCATGTCCATTCCTATATGTGTGTGTGCGTGCGTGCATTGCGTGCATGATCGTCAGAAGACTTTTCCCCTGGTAGTACCAGTCAGATTGGCTGTGGCACTCCTTGTGGTGACACTTTGCACCTACAGAGTCATATATCTATCTATCTATAGATATAGATATAGATATAGATATCCCTACCAATCTGACTCCCATTTTAGTTCCTTCTTCCCTCCAGTGATGGTCCCTGGCATTTCTGACTTCTTACTTCACAAGTAGTTAGTCCCTAGCATAGGACTCTTTCATTGTTTTTGTTGTATAGATTAGTTGTTTGTTCGAGTCACTTTAGTTTGGGAGGGAGGGTTTCCCCTCCTATTGTTCATGCTCCTGGGGCATGCAGTGCCCCCAGGGTTTCAAGCAGTGTGTGAAGTGTGGCAAACATATGCCCAGAGGGGTTCTGAAGTGTCTCGGAGAGGCTAAGTGCAGTATTTGCAGGGGTTTAAACTGCAAACAAAAAAGGAGATGGACTGATGGTTTAAATCAATGTTGGGGAGTTCAGGGCAGTACATCTTACCTGAAAGGAGTTCCTGCCCCATCTACAGGGCCGGCGTGTCATGGTGATGACGGACAACCCTACACCAATATTTTATATCAGTTGACAGGGCGGTGCTTGCTCCTCTCCTCTGTGCCTGGAGGTCATTGTCCTGTAGGACCTTTGTATTTCTCACATTCACCTGCAAGTTTTGTACCTTCCAGGCACGTAAAACAAAATTATGGATTGCCTCAGCCAGTCTTTTCAATCTCACAAGTAGTTCCTCAGGGTGGATGCAGCTCTCTTCAGCTTCCGTTAGTGGGGTCATTCCCAGGTCGACCTGTTCATGACCCACATAAACAAGAAATGCCTGTGTTTTTGCTTCTTTTGGGGCCATAGTTGGTTGTTACAGTCAGATGCTTTCTATCTGCAAAGGATGGAGCAGTCCCTTTATACTTTTCACTCAGTACTATTAATACCCAGCGTCCTCTTCAAAATTCAGTTGAACAGAGTGATAATACTCATAACACCAGCTTACCAACACTGGTTCACCACACTGCTGTCCCTGTCAGTGGCCAGGACCATGATACTGTCTCTGATTCCCGACTTTTTGACACAGGCATTCGGCCGGCTGTGCCACCTGAACCTGGACTCTACCTCATAGTGTGGAAGCTCCATGGCTGAGCCACCTTGAGTTCTAGTGCTTGGACATGGTCAGGGAAGTCTTAATGGGCAGCCACAAACCTTGTACTAAGACTACTTAGATCACAAAATAGAAGAGGCTCTTTGCATAGTAAGCATACACCCCCTCCAACAGGCCATGGTTCCCCTGCTTCTGGACTATCTTCTTCATCTCAGGCACCAGGGTCTGGCTGTCTGATACATTCAGGTGGCTATCTCAACTTTTCACTCACATTTGGGAGTGAACGCTCTTCAGGAACTGGTGGTGGGTTGTTTTCTTAAGCGTTTGGATCAGCTCTCCCTCAGGGGAGGCAGCCATTGCCACCGTGGGGCTTAAACTTGGTGCTCTCTCAGCTCATGGTCCTTCCATTTATATCCCTAGCTAGCTGCTCTCTCTTCTACCTGTCATACAAAGTGGCCTTCCTGGCAGCTATTACTTCTGCCAAATGAGTGCCAGAGCTGCAAGCCCTTATCTCCAAGCCTCCATATACTAATTATTATAAGGATAAAGTGCAGCTGTGCCTTCATCCCACCTATCTGCCAAAGATGACATCACCTTTTCACATCAATCGTGATATTTTTCTCCTTGTTTTCTTCCAAAGCCCCATGCCACAGGCAGGGAGAGGGCACTACACTCCCTGGACATGGGGTGTGCCCTTGCTTTTTATTCTGAGTGCACTAAACAGTTCCACTGGTTGACACAGCTTTTTGTCTCTCTTGCGGAGTGCATGAAGAGCCTCCCGATTATGTCACAGCACCTGTCATCCTGGATCAAACTGTACTATGACTTGGCCAAGGTGCTGACTCGGCCTATCAAAGCACATTCAACTCTGGCGTAAGCCTTGGGGGCAGCCTTTCTAACACAAGTCCCAATTCAGGACAGCCACAGAATGGCTATGTGGTCCTCCATGAGTGTCTTCACGACTCATTATGCTATTACCCAGTAGTCATGGGATGATGTGGTATTTTGCAAAGCTGTACTGTACTCAGCAACAAGTTGAGGTCTAACTGCTCCTCCTTACAAATTAATGTTGAGTTACATATTGGAATGGATATGAGCAATCACTCAAAGAAAAAATGGTTACTTACCTTTTGTAACTGTTCTTCGAGATGTGTTGCTCATGTCCATTCCAGACCCACCCACCTCCCCTCTGTTGGATTGTTCCAGCAAGAAGGAACTGAAACAGGAGTCAAGTTGGCAGTGATGTATTTATGCCACCGCAAGACATCACCACAGAGGGGCACCACAGCCGGTCCATTGGGTACAGCTAGGGAAAAATCCTCTGATTGTGTATGCAACACTTGTGCTCACACATGTTGGAAGGGATGTAAGCCATACATCTTGAAGAACAACTGTTACAAAAGGTAAGTGACTATTCTTTCTCCTGTCCATCAAGAAGGACCATCAAAACCAAATAGGCTATTATTGGACAAAAACTCAGTTGATGGCCCTATGTAGCTAAAAAGAGTTTAGGTGCAGGAGCACTTGCTCTGTAAAGAAACTATGGGACCATGGGAAACTTGGCTACACCCATGTTAAGTGGACATCCAGTTAACTAAAATCATGCCAGACCACGGATGTTGCCGGACTAGAGAGGTTCAACCTGTAGTGTCATTGTGTAACTTTATCTAGCTGTTGTGTAAATCTCCTTATTTCTCCAGATATTTGCCTGTCTCAAGAGGTTTTACTTGCCTCCTTCTTTTCATGGTGTTGACAAATCAGCACTATTTGTGCTTCCAAAGTATATAACTCATTAACTATGTGTATTCTTCACTGTCAATCACATATATATCACCACTGCTAACATCCTTTTCTTTTGGAAAGCAGTGTCATTCCTTGCCAATGGTTGCACATCTGGGTTTTTTGGGGGGTGGGGTGGGTGGAAGGATAATTTACAGATCACAGTTTTCTTCTACTTCTTCGGGTAAAGTTCCTTCTTGAAAACTACATTACAAAGTTTATGTATGTCACTAACATTTTCCATTTTAAACATTTCTACAGTGATCTTATCTTGGTTTTTTTTAGCTGCCTAATTGTTTCTTCTATTTCTGCTTCTGAAATTTCTACCAATGAGATCTTTAATTTTTCACTTTCTTTGTACCAGTCCTGGCTGTCAGTAATTTATGCTGTTATTTAGCTCTAATTTACCCCTATATGTCTTCTAAGAGTCCAGTAAGCAGTGGAAGTGTTGGTAATCCTACTAGACAATATTGACTTCCCAGGGTTCAGCAAATTCTCTGGTTCAGCACTGGACTGGTCTGCAGGTGCCCGATGAGAGAGGTTCAACCTCAATTAAATCCACATTGTTATATGCAGGGCTCGACAAATAATACAATTTACTCACCACGGGCGAGTAGATTGTAACCCGAAAGTGCCGGGTTTGGGCGATCTGCGCATGCGCAGATTGCCGGACAGTGCGGCTGGCAAGTGGGGCTCGCCGCAGTTCGGCGAGTCCTGGTTATATGCTTCTGAAAGTTGGTAAATGCTAGAAACTTACCAGTACACTCAAGGTATTCAACCTGAGATGCTTGCAAAGGATACTTAGTGTCTGCTGGTGCAATAAGGTAACCAATGCAGATGTGTTACAAATGACTGGCCAGCAGACTGAAGAGAGATAATGATTGGAGTAAAAAAGTTGGAGTGATTGAGACCTGTTGTATAGATGTAAAAAAACTATTCCTAGACAGCCCCTTGATTGGATATTTCTTGATGGAAGGCTTGAAAGTAGAACAGCATACATAAGAAAATCATTGAGAAAGATGTTGTTGTCATAGATAAGGAGCAAGAAATATGACATTAGTTGATGTGAAGAGAAACAAGAGCAGTTTGGAAGTGGTCTGTCTTATATCATCTTTTTGGAACTGTCTGTTTATATGGCTCCTATACGGTAGCATCTGAGCAACTCTCAACCTTTTAATATGTTCCTTGTCACATCATCCCTGTGACATGTGAAGTACTGTTATGGTTTCTCAACTGGAGAACTGAGACAGAGCAGGGAATTGAACTAAGAATGTTATATCTTTGGTCAGTATATGCCTATCCACTGGCAAATCATATGGCTTTGGAGCAGCTTGTCAGCCAAATTCCATAGTGTAAAGCTTCAGAGGCTATTTAGATATTCCAGTTACTAGTAAATAGCTTCCCTATGTTGCTTGTTGAAGGCAGGTGGTCTCTTTGTTTATTTGGATTTTTCTAGTATCTTGAAAACAGCTACTCCTCTGCGTATTTATCTCATTTTCTAGATCAAAGTGTCACTGTTACATTGTAAAAAAAATTGGGGATGCTTTGATGTAGAAAACAAAATGTTTCATTTAGTGCTAAGTATAAAGGAAAATCTGTAAAGGAAAAGCCAGACAGGACTAATGGCCCTTCAGCTAGTACAATGGACAGTGAATAGGCTTGGCCTTTCTAGGGATGCTCCACACTGCCTCAGACTCAGGGATACTATAGAGCAAGATGTCCTGGTCACCTGATTAAGGATGTTAAAATGCAATTATCTGGCTCATTGTATAGCCAGATTTGTAGTTAATACAATTTGTATTGACTATACGGTTAATTAAATGCCGTTCTGATTGGTCAAAAGGGGGGTAGCTCCAGGAGCCGATTTGAGCCAGGACTGCTCTTATACATTGAACATGCCGAGGCGCAGTGATCAGCATGAACTGGGACTGCTTAGTCCCAGCTCGCGCTGAGTTCAGCAGCCCCTGTTTGCGGTGGACAATCCTGGCTACTGTGAACAGGGTCTGGTGCCAGAGCAGCCCCTGCCTGCGGCCAGCCATGGCTGCCACGAACAGGGTTGCTTGGCAGCAAAAACCCCTGTCCATGCGGGGGCCCCAGTTTCGCAGCAGCATCCCCTATTGACTCCATGCAGCCTCTGATACAGGCTCCCCCCAGTACCGACTCCTGTTCTCTCCCCCCCCCCCTTATATTTCAAAAGCAGAAGCCTGCAGTGGGAACCAATATGAGCAGGGACTCTCTTGTGCCATTTCCCCACTGTGCCTCTGCCTTCCCTGCCCCGGGAGAAACAGTGCTGGGGAGAACTTGCTTAAGCTGGTTCCCCCCCAGCACCGGTTCCTGCTCCTCCTCCCCCCCCCCCCCGATAGAGGCAGCAAGTGGGGGGAAGTGACTACTCAAGTTGCTGTTCGACTACCCGATAAGCATTTGCTTATCGGATAGTTGACTACTCGCTTACATCTCTACACCTGATATTAACCTTCATCTTGGACTGCTGAACTGTTCCCCAGGGGGCTGGAGGAAAAGAAAGAGTTCCTGCCTTGTGGGAGTTCTAAACAAGGCAGGAGAGGAAAACAATGATGGTCTTCAGCTTGCTTTACCTCTGCTACCCCACCTCAAAAAATGCTTGGAAACAGGGATTGTAATAGAGGGAGAAGAATGGATAGATCCAGGCTATGAGTTACCTGGCCTATGAAGAACTCTATCTGAATAATATCATGGGTGAGAAGTTATTATTTGCAACCAGTGCCTTTACTGAATCTAGCTTAGTTTGCATGCTTTGTATTATTTTCTTAGTAATCTGCTTTGTTCTGTCAGCTACCCCTTTGACCACTTAAAATGCATCTTTTCATAGTTAATAAACTTATTTCTGTTTTATAAAATAGCCCAGTTTGTGTTATTTCTAATTAAGGAGGAAGGGAGAGGCTGTGCATACTTTCCTTCACATTGAGGAAAGAGGCAAACTTCATATAACTTTCGGTTTGTACCCCCAAGGGGGTAGCCTTCTGGGTGCTGTAGCAGTTCCCTTAAGCTGAGTCCTTCCAGAGCTGATCTCAATGTCTTCTGCAGCTACTGTGTGTCCCTGCCTATGTGCTTTGCTGGAGGAGGCTTAAGAGCAGGGCTTAGCAAAAGTGGACCGAGACTGACACAGATGGTGGGTTTAGTTCAGGGTTCGGCAACCTTTTCAAACCAAAAAGCCAAACTACATCAAAATGCAGAACAAGTGGTCAACAAAGAGCTAGTATAAGAGTGCCCATTTGCATGACTGAAAATATACAACTTAATATTATTGTATTGTAATAATTAATATTATTATTATTGACATGATAGTTAATAATAGAATGAATGAAACATTGTACTTGCATACTTTATTTAATGGGACTGCTGCTGCAGCTTTTCGCACATTTCTTTGATGTTTACGTCATATCAAGTTACATTCAGATTCATGCACTCATTCAAGCTACATAAGCAATTAAGTGTTTTTAAAATTTTTCATTTTTCATTTTAATTTAAAAAGTTGCGTGTATTTTGGGAATGACAAAAGAGCCATGTTTGGTTACATACTGAGCCATAGGTTGCAGACCCCTGGTTTAGTGGTATGTTAAGCAGCTCAGTTGGCATCCCAGGGGCCCCAAACCATCACAGGCAGTCCCTGACTTATGAACGGATTATGTTCCGAACACCTGGTCGTAACTCAATTTAGTCGTAAGTCGGAAATACCCTTAAATGTGCTGTCCGTGCAGTTTGAAAAACTTGACATACATGGTTCTCAACTCGAAAATATTATAATGGGGTTAATGGGAAGTTGGTCGTAAGTACGCATGGTCGTAAGTCAGTGTGTTTGTAAGTCAGGGAGTGGCTGTAATAAAAGATATTCCTGGTGTGTTTTTCCAAAAAGGGCTGCTGCTTTCTAAACGCAGAAATATTAGTACAGCATGATCTGAAATGAAAATGATGTTTTGCTATTTAAATGATATACTTAGGTTTGGTAAAATTCCAGCATGACCTACAACTTAGCAACACTATTTGTATACACTGCATTTCCAGAAGCTAATGTGGAAGAAGTTGCTAGGGTAATAAATTTTGTGTGTCTAACCTACTTGCCGTCTTTGTCTTAAGAAAACATTTGGAGACTAACAGAAGCAGTCAATTGAAATATATGTTTTAAAGTGGCTTAGAATGCAATCACATTCTGAAGAATAAAATAGCATTACTTTCTCCGTATTTTGCTAGACTTTGTCTGTCTCTGGAATCTTTAGACTCTCTCATACTTAATATGACCTGCTAAACCTACAAAGGCTTCCTCTAACCTAAAGGATAACTTCAGTATGTATCTCTGTTATGCAGAGTGGTGAGGAACAATAATCCTTTACATTTATCAATTACATTCTTGCTTCAGAGCTTGGGTTAATTTATATCTATTGTGAGAAATAATCAGATTGCTCAACTTTCCATGCATCAGATGTACATGACGCAGGCTCAGATAATTTGTAAAAATGATAGAGGAAGATGCTTAAAAAGACGTAGCATTAATATTTTGTATGTGTTGAAGTTTTTTAAAACTTCATTTTCAAGTATCAGTATTTCTGATGATGTTATTACTTGGAGTAAACCAGTGAAATAAAACCAGGCTTCTTATGGGATCACTATAAAATTAAGTCTAAAATAACTAATGTGACATATATCTACACATGCTCTAGTTATGAAAATGTGGATCCGCACCTGATCTACATCCACTAGAAACAACATGTAACCGCTCTGCAACCTGGCTCCTCCTTTTTATGTATATCCACATTTGTAGCACCTCGGCAACAGCGAGCCATCTCATAGTGCTTGCTCTGAGGAGGACTGTCTGTGTGTACGTCGGGGTGCTCCTGTGGAGGAGCGTGGCTGGGGCAGGGTGCTTATCCTGCTTTGCCCTGCCCGGCGATTACCAGGGAGCAGGCTCGGGGCGCTCCTGGTGAAGAGCATGTCTGGGGCATAGGTGCTTGTCTCGCTTTGCACTGCCATGTGCTCCTACCACAGAGCTTGTCCTGCTCTTCCCTGCTCTCGGGGGCTTACCGGGGAGTGGTGTTGGGTGTTCCTGCTACAAAGCTTGTCCCACTCTGCCCTACCAAGTGCTCCTAACTGGCAGCTTCTCCCACTCTGCCCCACTCCCCATCACTTACTGGAGTGTTCCTGGCAAGGAGTGTGGCCAGGGAGCAGGTAATTGTCATGCTCTTCACCGCCGCGTGCCCCTAACGGAGAGCAGGACAAGCACTTACACCCTGGCCATGCTCCTCAGTCAGTGACAGGAAGTGGGGCAGAGCGGGAGAAGTTCCCCATTAGAAGTGCTTTGTTGGGCAGAGGGGGGTAAGCACCCATGCCCCAAGCCTGCTCCTTGGTAAGCTGGGCAGAGTGAAGCAAGGTCTGAGGTAAGGAGCGCTGGGTGGAGCAGAGCAGGACAAGCACCTGTAGCCCGGCCATACTTCTTGCTGGGAGCGTCTCGATCCTTTTAGTACCCATATCCACTCCATATCCATAAAAATGAATGATGGACAGTCACATCTGCAGATGCAGATATAGTGTCCATACTGTGGATTTGCAGGGCTCTACTTATAGTGAAGTGCATCAAGAAACATGTATTGTAGCATTTGGTAAAGAGATAAATGTACTGACAGAAGTACTGTATGTTAAGTTTTTATTTCAGATGTTAATTGAATCAACCGTTATAAAGAAATGGTCTCTTGCTGCCTACAACAATGTTCAGAAGTAATCTACTACTGCATTCCTTGGGGAAATATTTAGAATGTTTACCACAGTCTCGTATTTCTACTCTTGTGATGATCAGCTGCCTTTTGCTGATTATACTATTTTCAGGCACCAAGTACTAAATCTTCTGGACTGGCAGACTTCCAAACTAAGAGCTCTGTATGCTACCGCTAAACCGTGTTCAAGTTACAGTCATATATCAAACTTTACATGAGTGTAAAGGCTTGGAATTGGGATTACTCTTGTATTTTATATTACATTAATTTTCTCCAAATTTCAGTTAGCGGTTACTTCATTTCTCACTAATCTTGGCTTTTGGAATGTAATGGGGGTGCTTAGAATGTGGGAATGCTATACAAAACTCAGTGAACAAAAATAAAACTCTGACTAATGCGGGGCGAATCAGTTAATTATAATAGAATATTATTGCAGAATAGGTTTGTTATGGTAGACTTATCTTTCAAGACTGTAAGAGTATGTGATCAGCAATTTTTCTTAAGCCTTGAAACTGAAGAACCAGGACATTCAAGTTAACATTGATATGCTGATACTTTTACTCCTGCAAATTTGTTTAGGGCAAATTCTGTACCTTGGGAAAAACATGTATTAGTATTTTCCCCAGAGTCTCTCTCCCCTCTTATCCTTCAAGCATTTATATCTAATCTTGAAACATATGTAGATTAATAACATTAATAATAAATTTGACCCTTTAGAAGTAGTGTATGGATTGCATTTCTTCATATTAGCAGAAAAGATTGGCACAGATGTAGTGCTTAAAGAGAGCTTGGAAGGAAAAGAATAAGTCCTGAGTTTTAAAGCAGTTTAGCAGCTTCTCAGCGGCACCGGTTTGGCAATCTCCACGAAACAGATGCCCTTCACTGGCTGCGTGAGAACTTCATCATATCCTATCATATATTGGTCCCCACACCCACAGGTGAGGAATACTTGGGGAACAGATGTATAGCATAGACTTCATATACAGTCACTCCTCAGACTCCACAGCTCAGTCCACAACAAGGGTGTAATTTTGTAGTAGTAGAGAGAAGAATATCAGTCCAGTGATGCCATCAAGTCATCTCCTGTAATGTCCAACATCATCGCTGATAATCTAGAGAAACCTTTCAGTACCCTACCTCAGGAAGTACCCAAACAGCTTCTTTTGATCTGCACAAAACCCGGTTTAATCACAGTTGACTGTGTTCAGTCAAGACTTCTATTTAACAGTTTCATTTAATTTGTGGAGCTAAGCCCCTCATTAGGGTGGTGACTGCTAGTCACATTGTGTAGGTGTTTTTACATCTTTGCAAACTTCACAATCCCTACAAAGTGGTATTATTCTCCATCCAAAGAGAATCTCTCAGGGTTTGTCTACACATCAAAGTTAATTCGAAATAACAGCCGTTATTTCGAATTAACTTTAATAGCGGCTACACAGGCAAACCGCTATTTTGAAATACATTTGAAATAGCGGGACGTTTAATTCGAATTAGTTAAACCTCATTCTACGAGGAATAATACCAAATTTGAAATAGCTAATGCAAAATAAGCGCGGTGTAGACGCTTATTTCAAAATAGGGGGCCTACAGCCCTTCCTAGGGAGCCCTGGTGGCCACTCTGGGCCAAACCAGGAAAACTCCTCTCCTCACCCCCAGCCCGGAGCCCTTAAAGGGGTAGACTCTGGCCGCGCTGCATGTGCCAGCTACAAGCCTGCCAGCCCAGAGCCAGCAGTCACTGCCCCTGACCCAGTGGCCCCAATATGCGCCAGGCAGCCAGATCCAACCAGCCCTCCACCGCCCAGTCCTCCAGCTCCCAGGAGCCAGTCACGGGCCGGAGAAGGCGGGTGCCATCCTGGACTAATGCGGAGATCATGAACCTCATTGAGGTTTGAGGGGAGGCCTCCACCGTCCATGATTTCCGCACTAGACAGAGGAACGTGGCCGTCTACAGCCGCATAGCTGCCACCGTGGCCACAAAAGGCCACATGCGCACCCAAGAACAGGTGCACATGAAAATTAAAGAATTGTGGCAGGGTTATGCCAGGGCCACAAGGGGCAGCTCCCCAGAAGGGGCACACACCTGCCCCTTATTGAGGCCCTGGACAGCATCCTGGGGGGCGGGATGGTCTGTGCCAGCATAGAGGGCAGCGAGCCGGGAGCAGAGGGCCCTGACGAGGACATGGAGAAGGAGCCTTCACGGAGCATTCCCCGCCGCCAGGACCCCCGGGCCGTCCCAGCAGCCGACTCACCAGGGTCATCCGGAGAGGCCACCACATGTGAGTGCCATCACTGTCCCCTTACGGGGGAGGAGGGCAGAGGCAGGGAGGGAGACCAGGGACCGTGCACGTGGGGCTTGCTTACCACTGATCATGCAGCAACCTGTGCACGTGCGAGCATGTGCCATGCCACCACTGGGCAGGTGGCTCCAGCTGGCTGCCACACAGGGGCCTTGGTCTGTTAGCCACACGTGCATGTGAAGAGACATGACGTGCTCCTGATCCTGGGGCGGGTCTCCACACTCTCCACTCTGGGGCGGGACACTGCAGGATGCCCCCCTTTCATGATCCCCCTCTACACAGAGGTAGGGAACATCTCCTCCCCACCTCAGCCGCACTATACACAGCATAGGGGCAAGGGTGCGGTCTCGGGGCAGCTGCTACTCCCGGGATTAGCTGGACAATCTGACCATGGCCTCTTCACAAGCACATCGTCTCTGATGGTGCAGGGAATGGTCATCCTCACCTTGCAGAGGGGGGCTGGGCTTCATCCACTGTGTCCCCAGGAAGAACTGACCACTTATTTTCTTTCTCCACAGCCGCACCAGCTGCACGTGCAGGGCACCCCACCCCACCCGGGACATGCTCCCACACATGAGGGCTCTGCAGGAGAACCAGCCGAACACTGCAGGGGTTACTGAGAGCAGTACCTGGGGGCACTGCGAACCCTGCACTGCACCCTCGACCGCTCGGTGGAACTAGATTTGGAGCTCCGGTGGGAGCTGCTTGCCCAGGGTCGTGCCATCTGTGCCCATCGGCAGACCCTGGTGCAGAGCGTGCTGCCTCGTGCCGCTCCAGCACTTGCTGCCTCCCCAGCTCCTGCTCCTCCTCCCACTCCTTCTCCCCCTCCCACTTTTTCCTCCTCACCCTCCACACTCCCCACCTCACCCTCCACAGCCTCCTCCCCATCCCCCCGGGGATGCTGAGGCCCCGCATCCGCAGTGCTGGGAGAAAGTTGGCCCAGTGAGACCCCCTACCCTTGAGTTTCCCCTCCCCCTCCTTACCCTCGCTTCCAGCTCCCTCCTCCCAGGTTTCCCCCTTCCCTCTCCCACCTCCTTTCCCCAGTCTCCCCAGATTTTCATCCCCTCCTCCCCCAGTTTTGTTAAATAAAGACCGTTAGTTTAAGAAAAAACATGTTTTTTATTTTACATTAGGTGGGAGGAGGAGGGGTTAGTGGAAGGTCGTGAGGGTGGAATGAGGCAAAAGCCTCCAGTGGGGTAGACCAGGGAGGTTCTTAGTGCTCCTCAGGGTGGAAGCTCTCCCGCAAGACCTCCCATAGCCTGACAGCCCCCCGATGGGCCTCCCAGCTGGCAGCTGTGCAGGGCTACGTGTGCAGGCCAGCCAAGTGGTCGGCCTCTGCCATCCTGGCTGGCAAGAAAGCCTCCCCCTTCTGCTCATAAAAGTTGTGCAGCACACAGCACACTGTCACCACTTGTGGAATATTCCACTCGGAGAAGTCGAGGCGGGTGAGGAGGCATCTAAAATGGGCCTTCAGCCGGCCGAAGGCACCTTCCACCACGATGTGGGCCCTGCTGATGTGACAGTTGGGGAAGAAGGTCCCAATGTGCAGCCTCTGACACACGGAGGAGTTGCAGTAAACCTGCGTGTCGTGTGCTTTTCCAGACCAGCCCACATTAACGTCCACGAACCCTCCCCGGTAGTCAGACAAAGCCTGCAGGATGACTGAGAAGTATCCTTTCCAGTTTATGTAGGGGGAGGCCTGGTGTTCCTGGGCACGGATGGGAATGTGCATCCCATCAGTTGTCCCCCCGCAGTTGGGGAAGCCCAGGGCGCCAAACCCCTCAATGACTGTGTCCACATCGGTGAGGTGGATGACTCTGTGGAGCAGTACTCTATTGATGGCCTTGACCTGCAGAGGGATGCAGAAAACCACTGAGAGTCACTGGGGTGCCAGGGTGGCTGTGAGAGTGCTCTTTCCCCACCACTGCCCCGTGCCCCCACACTTCAGGAGAAAGGCCCCCCCCCCTTGCAATCCACCGCAGGCAGTCCGAAGTGCTGCTGGGACAGAACAAACCCTCCTATAGAGAGGACTTGCAGCCCCTCCCCCCCTTTTCTCTGAGGCAGCCCAGCCACTCCTTGCTCCCTCCCCTTTCCCTGGCACAATGGCCGGAGACTGCCATACCTGCATGAGCACTGCTCCGATGGTGGATTTCCCCATGCCGAACTGGTTGCCGACAGATCGGTAGCTATCCAGCATGGAGAGCTTCCATAGGGTGATGGCCACATGCTTGTGGAGGGGAATGGCGGGCTTCGTACATGTCCTGTAGCCGCAGAGCAGGGGCGAGCCACTCACAGAGCTCGAGGAAGGTGTCCTCCTTCATCCTGAAGTTCTGGGTCCACTGTTGGTCTCCCCAGCGCTCCAGGATGATGTGGTCCCACCAGTCGGTACTGGTGTCCAGTCACTAGATGCGGCGGGGCATGCTGCTTCTCCACGGCTCCCAGGACAGTCTGGAAGAGGACCTGGGGGTTGGTCTGCTGCAGATTGTGCCAGGCAGTCTCCAGCACTTGCTACCAGGCTTGCAGCAAAATATCCAAAAGAAGCACCAGAGTGCCCAGGGCGGCTCCGGCTCCATGGTGCCAAGTGTTGTGGTGTACCGAGAGAGGACAACCAAGCAGGCAGAGAGAAAAATGCTTTGCTGTCCCTCAGTGAGGTAGGTAGGCAAGCAAGCAGAGAAAGCTGAGAACCGGCTGTCCAAGGGGGTTCCTTTAAGCACAAGCCTCGGACAGCATACACACAAAGCAACTATTGACCTGATGCCCTGTCGGAACTGGTTTCAGCTGCCCTTAAATGCGATTCAGAATCCAGTCAGTGTGGACACACTATTTCAATTTAGCAAAAAGCTATTTCAAAATGCATTTTGTGTATAGATGCGTTATTTCGAAATAACTTATTTCGAATTAAGATATTTCGGAACAACGCTGTAGTGCAGACATACCCTCATTGTTTTAGATGTTACAGTTTTATTTGAAAAACTAAATAGACATAGAAACTAAAAGCAAGTAGTACATGGAGTGAATAGCTTGTCAGAGGAAGTGAACCTTGTGTATGGTTACCAGGTTTCCAGTTCTCTGAAAGAGGACATTGCTGAAAGAGGGGGAGCTGGAAGGGGAATACCATTGGTGGGGGGTGCTGTAGGTGTGACTGTGTATTGGGGGAGATTTGAGAGTGCTGCAGGTGGTACCAAGGGTGCTGGAGAGGTATGTGTATTGAAAATGGGTATTTGGGGACTGGTGTAAGGGTGTGTTTACTGGGAGTGGGTAGTTGGGCGGAGTGCTGGAGGAGTACCTGAAGGTGTTATGGGGGTACTTTCCTCTCTGACTTATTTTGAATAAACTCATTGGTTGTCACTTGATTGTCTCAGTTTGGGCTCTAAATGATTAAAAACTGAAACACTTGAATTTTAGACTCTAGTCACCATGCACAAAAATTCTCAGCGGGCGTTCCTATTTGGAAAGTGCAGATGTCTGTGCTCATGAAGATGCACATGAACAAGTGGACATCGAATAGTGGCCCCACTGAAAATCAGTCTTTGTGCCAAAACAGCAGCAGAAAGGTATGCATTCATAAAGCATAGATCTGCAAAGCAAAGTAGTTAATTACATGTGCAGTGTTGTTTGCCTGCCATGCACTTTGTAGTAATATGCATATGCTTGTTTTTCAGAGACCTTAGATTGGGGGGGAGGGAACCTTGGGACTGGGGAGCCAAATGTGGTCCCCAACTTGTTTGGATCTGGTCCCCCAGGCTTATGCCTCACCCCACCCCTGCATTGGGGAGCCTGTGCTAGTTCTGCAGCCCCCCTGCTTCCCAACCATGAGGCTGGAACACACAAAATATACTAAGTTGGTCGTCCCCCCCGCAAGGCTCTGGTGTGTGAGGGGAGTGTGAGAAATGGCTTTCTCTTTCTCAGTCGGGTGCCACTTCAGTGAGGGTTTTTGGTGTGTGGCCCCTGACAGATTTTTTCTGTGGGCCGGTGGTCCCTGACTGAAAAAAGGCTTCTCATCTCTACCTTTTGTGCTTAATTTTTTATATGGATCCCCTCATTTGCTGAGATATTTATGAACACTTTACCCAGATCTTTCACTTTATGCCAGGTGAATGAATGTATAAATTGCTAGTAACACGTTTCTAAAAACTGTGAGCGAGTGTGTGTGTGTGTGTGTGTGTGTGTGTGTGTGTGTGTGTGTGTACACGTATGTGTACGTGTACTCTCTGGTCATGGAAAGAATTTGATCTGGATCTACTATTTTTTTCTTTAGAAAAACCATTCTTCAGAAAGTGGGAGTCCCTGTTGATTGCTATCCATACACCTAAGCTGTGTCTACGCTGGCCACTTATTCCGGAAAATCAGCCGCTTTTCCGGAATAACTTGCCAGCTGTCTACACTGGCCCCTTGAATTTCCAGAAAAGCACTGACGATCTACTGTAAAATCATCAGTGCTTTTCCGGAAAAACTATGCTGCTCCCGTTCGGGCAAAAGTCCTTTTCTGGAAAACTGTTCCGGAAAAGGGCCAGTATAGACAGCACAGATTTCTTTTCCGCAAAAAAGCCCCGATCGCAAAAATGACGATTGGGGCTTTTTTGCAGAAAAGCACGTCTACATTGGCACGGACGCTTTTCCGGAAAAAGTTCTTTTCCGGAAAAGCATCCTGCCAATGTAGACGCGCTTTTTCCGGAAATACTTGTAACGGAAAACTGTTCCGTTTTAAGTATTTCCGGAAAAGGGTGCCAGTGTAGACGTAGCCCTATAGTATATGTTTAGATCATTCACGCAAACTTGCAACCATATGATACATGCCCCTGGTTGATAGCTTGCCATATATTTTGGGAGGTTGTGGAGTGGCTAAAAATTGTAGACCTGCCAGTGAAAGTTTTTCACTATTCAGACTAGGAAACATGCTTTTCTTATTGCTTCTATTTAATATTTTTACTCCATTAGATGGCGAGAAATTCATAATTGGCCTGCTGCCAATCAGCAGTCATTTCCTCATTGGACAGAATGTTAACATTCTTCCTGAGCATGCACAGCGGAATCAGCCACTAAGTGGCAGATTCATATCTGAGACGTGGAGGTCTGATTCCCATTACTTTTAATGGAACTCTGGTGTCCAAATCTGCAGGGAGCTTCTAAAATCTCATCCTTGGAATTAGTTTTATATTACAACTCTGCCTCAACTCAACAACATTCAACTGTCCTTTTCTTATCCCTCATCTTGCTTTGAAGCTTGGAGATTTAGGCATCAACCTATGTACTTCAGAGAGAAGTGATACTTTGATATAAAAATTTCAACATAATTAATGGTGCATAATTGCATTGAGGATATTAAATAAGCAAGCTAAATATCCATGGACATTTAGGGATCCTGGATTAAATGCATTTGAGGGCATGACAGAGTTGCATCTCATTAAAAAAAGATCAAATAAAACACAGTACTTGAAATGAGGGTTTTTTTGCAAAACCATTAGATATATAAAATGACTATTAAAACACTTTGTTTTTCCAACTACTGTGCTTATATCTACATGAGAAAGTCCCACCGCTAAAGATTGTTAAATAAGGAGACATCAAGGCACAGTACATGCCTAATGTCAATTTCTGAACATTTTGGCTTGTTTTTAAAAAGGGTAGGGAGGAGAGAGATCCAAAACCAGATTTCTAGTGTTTACTGGTGTAAGAAAGAAAACTATCATCTTTGTATTTTTCTCTAGGTACCTTCTGGCATTTGCTGACAACTGGAACTTGCTGTTCATTCCTATTATAACCTATGAATATCAGTAGCCTAAATCCTGTAGACACTTGATCTCATGCTTAACTTTAGGCATGTAAGTCATTCCATTGTGGGAAGAGACTCATACCAACCATTAAATGTGCATAAATGCTTGATGGGTGATCTCCTTGGTTTGCTGGCATTTTGGGATTTCCCCTTGTGTTTGGTGTAAATCTAGGATTGAGGAGAGATTGAGTATATTTAATTTATAGGAAAGGGTCCAGGGTGATTAGGGAGTGGTTAGATAGGAACAGAGACATTATTTCTTGGCAAAGCAGTTCAAATTATTCCTCTTATAACCTAATGTCTGGAATTATTACTAATTATTTGTATTCCCATTGTCCCTAAGCGCACTATGGGAATACAAATAATAAATAATAATTTTTAACCAGGACCCTATTGTGCAAGCATTGTACAATAACAAAGAACTAAAATATTATCCCTGCCCCTGAAGAGTTTATAATCCTATGTATTAATTTCACAGTCCATACCCTGAAGAGAGTAACTGCATGGGGAAGCACCTAGCAAACTTTTAGGTCTTTTAGGGTAATTAATAACACAAACACATGAGAATGGCACTTAATAACCTAATGAAAAATTCAAGTAAAACAATTGACACAAACAGGAAGAGACAACATTTAGGACGATGCCCCAATTTTAAAATAAAAATAGTCAGTTAGGAAAAGTCTTTATTTTGGCTGTTTAAATAATATATTCCTAATTATCACTGTGGCACTTGTTTCAGATTAAATAGTAGCCAAATTATCTTTTCACATCCTTGCAATATAATTTAATTCTATCCCTACAGCTCCATCATTTGCTTGTCACTCATTTTCTCAGATTAAATGAATAAAGTAGCTTTTTGTGTTTATATGCTTCTATTAGCAAACATGGCATAAACAGATATGCATTTAGAATAATTATAGTAACTAATCATTATTCTGTGCAAGAAAATAACAAGATAACTTGGTTTAGTCCAGTGATCTGAAAATTGGAATCTGACAAGAGTAACTTGACTTTATTTTGTCTATCTCATATTTGTATAAACTATTAGTTGAAGTCACAACATGTACAATAGAACTTCAGAGTTACAATCAACATGAAAGTACACAAACAGGCAGCAACACAGACCTCACCCTCTAAAAAGGCAAATAACAGTACTAAATATAACTAAAAATATAAAAGGAAAGGAGCATTTTTCAGCATAGTAAAGTTTAAAAGCTGTATTAAGTCAATGTTCAGTTATTAACTTTTGAAATACCAATCATTACATTTTCTTCAGAGTTACAAACAAATTTCCCTTCCCAAGATGTTTGCAACTCTGGGATTCTACTCTAATGCCATGGACCCGAGTTAGTGTTCAGTATGGAAAGTGATAGGTGATGGGGAGCATATTGCAAGTATTTAAAAATAAGCTGTACTGCTAGGTTAAATATGTTATTCATGAATCTGCCCCAGAAAATTATATCTAGAAAGGCTTCAAAGGTGCTCAAAGGGAATGTCTTTCTATACTAATCCATGTTGATCATCATGTGCAATACAGCACATAAACCAGAGTTTGACTGCTGAACCCAAATTTGACTTTGTCGGGTCCAAATATCTGATGCATTTTTTGAGGTTATGTTCTCACACAAGTAGTACCTGTACCACTTAACATCTTCTATGCTCTGACATTCACACACTAATCACAGAGAAAGGAGGAGACAACAGAGTTATTTTAAATACACTCTGATGCTCCATGCTACTTTATTTTATATTATACTTGCATGCCAAGGTATAGGCGGCTTAGTATTACCTAAGATAGGACACTCAATCTTTATTACATTTGTCCTCACATTTTATGACCTTGAGGATTTGAAAGGAGCAAAAAACACCTGGTGCACGATTGTAGGCTTTCTCTGTTCTTTTAGTCATCTTTGCGTAAATATTTGATAGTATGATAGAGCTCTTTGTGTTTTTTGGCTAATATTTCAGAGAAGTAGAGTTTCTTTAAATCTTTACAGCTGTTTTTTTAGTTAGACATTGATAGTACTTCTGAGGGTAGGACAGATATTCTTGACTGTCAGGAAACATTGCTTCAATACAAACATATAGATATCCTTGCAGTCTCTGAAAGGTGGTCTAAATTGGGAAGGAGGAAGGCAAAGGGATTTGATATTGATGTTTCTCTGTATTATAATGTTAACATTGGGTCAAAGTGTATTTTTAAAGAATTGCCTTGTTTGCACCTAGAGGATTAGATGAACATTTTTTGTACAGCCTCCAAAGAGATGCTAGGGACAGCTACAGGAACAGATAATCAAGATCCTTGCCTCAAAGAGTTTTCAAAAGTAGTGCCAAAATTCCTCACTGGGTATGGTATTTATCTAACCTTCATGACAAATTTATATTCCAGAAAATGAAGTGTTTGTTGAGTTGTTTTATTTTACTTTCTAGCCTTTTTAGTTGTGTTTGTATTCAGAAGGCTAAGAGTGTAAATCAAAGGGTTAGATACATTTTCAAATAATGTGCTGATGCAGTTAATTTTTGTAAGACATTTTCATTCTTCTTGACTCTAATAGTATTGACCATGCTCCTTCCTTTTAAAATCTTATACACTCAGCTTTTACTATTTCTTGTATCACTCACTGTAGCTTTATAATTTTTTGTTTGTTTTTTGTGTGTGGGGCCTGGTACACATCTCCAACATTCAGTAGTGATCTCACCTGGCTCCCTCTTTCTCTCTCTGCATCCTATCATCGGATGATCAGCTATCATTTTTACTCTTATTATTTATAGGTCTATTTCTCTACTCTACACATGGCTCCTTCTGTTACAATCTGCAGCTCTTTTTGTGTTTTTGACATCTCATAGATGTTGAGGCTTAGCTCTTGATCTCTGTCTTTAAAATTGCTGCTATCACCTTGGATATTAGCACCATCCTCTCAGTCACTTGGGTGCATAATCTGGGGCATGATTTGCAGTAGGAAATTAGGTCAATATAACTACATCACTCAGGGATCTGAAGAAGCCATGCCCCACATGACAGTTTAACTGACCTAACCCTTGATGTAGCCAGCACTAGGCTGCTGGGAGAATCCTCCCATTGACCTAGATTATTTACGCCGATGGCAGAACCCCTCCCATGGAAGTAGGTAGTGTCTTCACTGAAGTGCTACAATGGTGCCATTCTTGCATTTCATCTCGTAACTGAATCTTGCCGCTTCCTCCTACACAAGGTCTCTAAAACTAAGTCTTTCTGCTCTGCTCACGTCATCAAAATTCTCTTAAACACTTGAATTTTTTCTTCCCTGGCCTTGACTACTGCAAGGTTGCCTCAAGAAGTCCACATACAGAGCAGTTGCTAAATATTTCACCTGGTTTGCTTCCCCTTTACCTTTCTGTCACTTTGGATCTCAAGGCCCTTCACTACATAGCCCTGCACTCTACTCAGCATACTAACTTCTAATACCCTTACATGACTAGTCTGATAGGAGCACAGTACTTTCCACAGGGCCTGTCTCTCTTGGTCAGAATGACCAGGGTGGTGTCTTCAAAGAGTTCTCAGTTCTTTGATAGCCCTCTTTAACCAAATCAGAATAGATAATTTCCCCTGAGGAGATGAGGTTTAGAGTAATTATATTAATTACTCCCTAGGAGATTTTTAATTTTCACTGGAAACTCCTGTAAATTACAACACAGCTAAAATAAAACACTAACCAATACACAGTGTTCCCTCTAAGCTGTGTGGTAGCACAGCTTCACAGGTGATCAGTCAGCCCTGAGCCTTTGACTGGGTGATGCTGATTAATTGATGCCACACAGCTTAGAGGGAACACTGCATATAACATTTATAAAATTGATAGAATATCCTCAAAGATATTCCATATAATATGTCACAACTTGTGTGTTGTGTGACTATCTCTAACTCTTTGTGTCTGCTAGAGGCTTTGGGTGGGGACTGTAGCTTTTGGGTGCTACCATAATATATTTCATAGTCAATATTATCGTATCAGCATTGATTACTCATGTAACTGATAAACTGAAATAGTAATTATGATGGGGTCATTTCCTGCAATATCTTTGGGAGATATTACTGCATTTAGTTTGTTTCATTATGGGCCAAGGACTGTATGTAATTCACGGAACAGGATGACCATAGCTTCTCCAGGAACCAATAACAGTGCCTCTCTTCCTTTTGTACTCTTTATTGGAGAAAAATAATTAGCTTTCGGAGATAATAGTGAACACAGTGGTTACTAGTAGGGTTACTTTACCATTTTATCTATGGCCCTAAAGTCTGGATGGGAATTTGAGTGGTTGTGTGCCTTATTCTCATTGCAATAATTGCACACACAGGTTTATTAGTTGGCATTACAGGCAGTCCCCGGGTTACGTACAAGATAGGGACTGTAGGTTTGTTCTTAAGTTGAATCTGTATGTAAGTTGGAACTGGCGTCCAGATTCAGTCACTGCTGAAACTGATCAGTTTCAACAGTGGCTGAATCTGGACGCCAGTTCTGACTTACATACAGATTCAACTTAAGAACCCCAGGCATCCCCAAGTCAGCTGCTGCTGAAACTGATCAGCGGCTGATTCCAGGAAGCCCGGGGCAGGGGCTTCCTGTAGTCAGCCACTGGTCAGTTTCAGCAGCGGCTGACTTGGGGACGCCTGGGGCAGAGCAGCTGGGGTGCTGCTGGGTTGCTCCAGTAGCGCTGCCGATCCTCGGCGCTACTGGACCAACCCAGCAGCACCCAAGCTGCTCTGCCCCAGGCGTCCTGATTCAGCCGCTGCTGAAATTGACCAGCAGTGGCTGAATCAGGACGCCTGGGGCAGAGCAGCTGGGGTGCTGCTGGGTTGGTCCAGTAGCTCCCAGAGCGGCGCTACGGGACCAACCGGCAGCGCCCCAGCTGCTGTACCACAGGCGTCCGGAGCAAAGCCGTGGAGCACGGGGGCAGCGGGACAGCCCAGACGCGCCGTGGCTGTCCTGCTGCCCTCGGGCTCCGCGGCTTTGCTCTGCTTTGCTCCCCTTCTCCCTGGCCTGCAGATTTGTCCCTCCCTGCCCGCATGCTCCGCCGCTTTGCTTCCTCTCCCTGGTCTGCTGGAGACCAGGGAGACGGGCCCCGTTCGTAACTGCGGATCCGACATAAGTCGGATCCGCGTAACTCGGGGACTGCCTGTATATGTCTGGTTTGAGTTCAGCCAGAATCACTCTCAGATTTCTACCTGTTTATAGTACATTTATGGGAGTATACAACTTGTAGATATATGTAAATGTTGTAGGATAGATAACTTACTCAACATTATAGGCTTGCATGGTAGGGAGGGAATCTTACAGAAGTGTGGGTTTTCAGTGGGTAGCTGTGACCAAACCACTAACTGGCAGAGACTCTCTTCAGTCTCCCTAGTAGTTCTAACGCATATACCCCAGTAGCAGGGCAAGTGTAGACTGTGGTCCAAGCTGCATATGTCTAGACCTAGGTGGGCTGAGAGATATCTCTGTTTGCATAGCCATCTTCATCTTGGGGATTCTGTTAGAATAAAGTGTGGCTCATGGTAGGTCCAGTCAGTCATAGCTGCCCTGTACTACAAAGACTATATTCATTTCCTTCCTTTTATTTGTTTATATTTTTGTGTTTGATAAAATTGCAGCTTTTTGCCTACATTATCCCTAACTTGCTATGTTACTTTAATCCCCTGTCTGGACACTCTGATTCACAATTAAAGTGGTCTTAATTAAATCTAGTTTAGTTCACATTGTGAATGAGATAAAATCAATTAAGGTTACAAATCCACTTTGAAAGATGATTTGGATTAGTTTTCTTGAGTGTCCCAGTTTAAGCAGGCCCTGAATTTTGCAATTAGATACCTGTATAACTATTTTCCTGTCTTGAGTCCGGTACCAGCTGAGCATCCTGCTTTGTAGTGAGAAATTTGGTGAATACTACTTACACTCTTATATGAGCAAAGTATTTTTCTTCTGCTTTCCCCCCTTAAGTAATATGAAGATGAGATTTCTGCAGGATGGGAATTCCTACAGAATAAGGTCAAATTATTTTAAAAAAATATAATTTTCAAAAGACCGTAAATTTTGTAACAGGTGAAAATCACAACCTTAAGAGTGAACTCCCTCATTTATCCACCAAACAGGGACAGACAGCTCAGGCAGCAGCAGTGTCAGCTTCCCAACACTTTTCCTTCTCATGTCTAAAGTCGGATGGTCTCTAGGAGTGAGAAGCTGGTTCACTCTCTAGTCAGTTAAGTCAAAGTGTGTATGGATAAAACTGCAGCATTTAGTGTAAAAATGTATTTGTTTCTGTGGTCTGAGTATTGGTCCACTAGGAATGGGACTGAGACAAGTCTGGGATACTAAATAACATTCTACTGATAAAACTTTTAAAAAAATTAATAGTCTTTTAGCACCTTAGAAACTAACAAAACATGTAGATGGTATCATGAGCTTTCATGGACACAACCAACTTCTTCAGATTTTAATGGTAATAACTATGGTCACTATTGATCTGGACTGGATTTCATTTTCAACCTAGTATTCAGAGGCTTTATAGCTTAACACCCATACCCTGAGACAATTAGTTTTCAAATTTAGTTCAAACTCTTGTTTGATGCTAACATTTCATATTTTACAATTGATTAGTATTCCAATCTTTTAAATTTTCATTTTAGGAGGTCTCTGCTGATACCACTGGTACCCTCACAGCTGTCGAAGAAAGAAAAGAGAAAGTGCCAAGCCCACATCTCAGTCATCTGGTAGTTTTAACAGCTGGCAATACTTTGTATGGTTTGGCAGAGAGAGTGGTAGCCACGGAATCTTTGTAAGTTACATGAAGAGTTTAAATAATTATGGTCACTGTCTGTCTTTTTGAGAAGGTCATCTTAGTCATAAAGATGATGCAGAGATTGCTCTTTTTCAGATAAATTATAAGTACGTTAATTGATACGTGTTAACATCTGATGGAACCAATATTTTCACCTAGTCTGAAATTCCTCAATTTGTGTTATGTAGAAGTTCAGTCAGCTTTTTGCTAATCAAATAATTTGTTGTTAAACTAGGGAATCTCTCTCTCTCTCTCTCTCTCTCTCTCTCTCTCTCTCTCTCTCTCTCTCTCTCTCTCTCTCTCTCTCTCTCTCTCTCTCTCTCTCTCTCTCTCTCTCTCTCTCTATCTATCTATCTATCTATCTATCTATCTAAAGTTTTTCCTGTGGGATGACAAAGTGACGCCATCACATCACAGCATCCAGAGGCTAGGGGATAGGCACGGGCAGGCAAAGCCCTGGGAGCCAATCTCTACCCACTGCAAGCCCAGCTCTCTCTGGCAACCACATGGAGAGCCAGGCTGGCACGCAACAGCCTCGCCTTCCCTGGTCGCTGGGGGCAGGGTTGGCCTGGTGTGTCATGACCATGGCCTGGCCTTCCCCAGACGCTGGGAGCAGGGCCAGACTGGGACTGGCATGCCACGACCCAGCCTTCCCCAGACACCAGGAGATGGTCTGGGCCTGGCATGGCGCAACTGCAGCCCAGTCTTGCCCAGATACTGAGAGCAAGACTGGGCCTGGCGCGGTGGAGGTGGGGAGAAAGGGCCCGGGCTAGTGCAGCTGGGAATCCGGGGGAAGGATCCTGAGCTGGCACAGGGGCCTAGGCGGGGAGTGAAGAAGGGGCCTGGGCTGGCACAGCTGCAGCACGGCCCTCCCCGGGTAGCTAGGGGGAGAGCTGGGGTTGTCTGCCCCCCCTGCAAGAGGAGGGGTTGGCGAGCATAGCAAGCAGGAGACGCAGACTCCTAGTATACTTAGAAGAATGTTCAGTCTTGGTTTTAAAAATAATAGGATGATTGAATCATCCGTAATATTCAAATAAAATCTAAAATTAAAGTTTTCTGCATTGTAGTAAAATGGGATGCTCACTTAAGTTTGGGATGTTTCATATAGTATATGGAAGAATTGTATTAATTATAAAAAGATAATCACATACTTCAGTGAAGTGATTTATTTATAGTTGAAGTGATTAGAATTTTAGAAAGTAAGGTGAGAAATATGAAAAAATGATTCCTGTACTTTATTTAGTAATATCTTGCAGGCAAACAAAATTTAAAAACAAATGATCTTTTCATTATTTTTAGTGGCTTTGTTTATTTTTTGCTTTAATCTCAACCTTATCATTGAAGTCAGAGGCTTTTTGGTTCGCCCTTAATCAGTTCCATTTTCTAATGCATTAGCAAAATGCTGTAGTGTTTAGATTGCAAACAGTGAGAAGGTTTTTGTTTGTTTTTGTTTAATTAAAAATATTTGCAGTGGAAATAAGAGGGAAATGAGTGGAAAAGAAACTTCTTTTTCTGTAAAAGCCAATGTCCTTGGAAGATTTTGGCCTGATAATGTACCGTTAAAGATATAAATGTGGTTCACTACTAAATATTTGATATAAAATTATTTCAGGATCATGGCATATATTTTAATAATAATAACAACAATAACAACAACAACAATAATAGTGGTATTTTCAGTGAAAAAGGAGACAATCCTTGAAAGTTTGTTTATATATATATTGACTAAAATCATGTTGTTGTTCTAGATTAATAACCCACATCTATCAGTTTATGTGCAGTAGTTAAATGTTTTTTTATTCTGAAAACAATTTTAATTTAATTTAGTTTTTATGGTCTTTATGTAATTTGACTAACTCATAATGTGAATAGTTCTTTTGAAAAATAGCAAGGAAAAGCCAGAAAAGTGTTCCAGTGGGAATTTTTCTTTGCATTAATATTTCTTAAGGGGGAAATATGCTTAAAATGCAAATATTTTCCAAAGAGAAAAAGCATTTCTTCTTTGAGGGGTTTTTTCTTGACTTCATTTAGCTTTGAAAATTAAGGTCCGCGACTCAACAGTTTTCCAACAGAATTTTGAAAACACTTTTGGAAACATGACTATTTTGACTACAGGCAGTCCCCGGGTTACGTACAAGATAGGGACTGTAGGTTTGTTCTTAAGTTGAATTTGTATGTAAGTCGGAACTGGTACATATTGTAGGGGAAACTCTAGCCAAACATTTTTTTTAGTTTTGGATAGCATAGGGAAAGGTTAATTCCCCTCTAATGTTTGTTTTGCTGTCTGTTCCCCTGTTCAGAAGATTTCACATCTATTTCTGTCCCTGTGACAAACTCAGGACTAAAGGAGTAACTCATCAAATACCAAACAGCTCTGCACCATGCTTTGAGCTAATAGCTTTATTTCCACACACCACCCAGGGTTCTAGGAGGAGGGTCCTTTTTTTGCTAACACAATGAGGCCAGCACTTTGTTTTGGTGGAGTCTTTGTTTGCCCAGGGAGCCCAGCATGTATAGGGGGAGGAGGGGCGGAGAGGCTGCTTTTGTCTGCTGTTCAGCAGCCTGTTGCTCAGGGGAGGGGGCAGCCTGTTGCTGGCAGAGGGGGAGGGGGAAGGCGTGCAGGATGCGAGGCCGCGGGGGGGGGGGGGGGGGGGCAGCGGGCGTGGGGAGGCACTTTTCCTCTGCCCGGCAGCTCTGCGGGATCCCTGTCCCTGTGGCCAGCTGCTGCAGGCAGAGGCCAGTTGGAGCCGGCCGAAGAGGAGGAGGAGGTGGATTCTAGGACCCAGGTGAGCGAGCCCCAGGGACGCTGCTGCGCTCCGGGAGCCCGGCATGTATAGAGGGGAGGAGGGGCAGAGAGGCTGCTTTTGTCTGTTCGGCAGCCTGTTGCTCAGGGGAGGGGGCAGCCTGTTGCTGGCAGCGGGGGCGTGGGGAGGCACTTTTCCTCTGCCCGGCAGCTCTGCGGGACCCCAGTCGGAGCTGGCCCGAGGAGAAGGAGGATCCTAGGACCCAGGTGAGCGAGCCCCGGGAATGCTGCTGCGCATGTGCGGGAGTTGCCTCACCCCGTTCGTATCTAGGGATCCGACGTAAGTCGGATCCACGTAAGTCGGGGACTGCCTGTATGTCAGGGACAATGTATAGTGCTTTTAGCCTTTTGCAGAATGTGTGAAAGAGAAGTTGGAGTTAGTTAATTTACTACAGATACAACCAAAATAAATGTGTGCTTGCATTTTTGCAATATAGACTTTTTTTTTTTTTTTTGCTTGGTTGGGAAAAGGAGGGGAAGTAGCAAGGATTTTGGCCTTATCCAAAGCACTGAAATTCTTGAAAATCTTTCCATTAACTTCATTTGGCTTTGGATTAGGATTTATGTGTGAACTACCATGAACACCTGGGAATGAAAAGGAGCAAAAGTATAAAATATTGAGTTAGGAGTGCCTAACATACTATGACATAAAATTGGGGGGGAAGGGGGATATTTTTAAAGCTAAAAGCTTTCAAATAAGCTTTTATGTCTGGACTACTTGCAAGAGCATTTACTGTAAAGAATTGAAAAGTAGATGCCTCTTAAATATTGTACTCAGATTACAATTAATTGTATATGCTTCCTTAGGGTATTTTTGGCTGAGCAGTTTGAGTTCCTTCAGTCGCATCTTGATGCTGTGATGCCTGCCGCCAAGAAACCCTTTCTCCAGCAATTCTACTCTCAGGTCAGATTTCTGCCATTCACTATTCATTTTTAAACTGAAATTTCCGAATTTGTGCTATATTGTGTGGGTGTTTGCATGATATTGTCACACATTACTTTGTCATAGCAATAAGTTCTGTTACACCTAATTCTGTTTATCTTTTCTTTCAGACTGTGTCAACTGCCAATGAACTACGAAAACCAATATACTGGATTGTAGCTGCTAAAGCTATTGATTATGAACAGATGCTACTCCTCATGGCTAATGTGAAATGGGATGTGAAGGAGATCATGTCACAACACAATATATATGTTGATTCTCTTTTAAAGGTGAATATTTTCCTGGAAACATCTAGTGTATTTGATTATTCTTTTGAGGGCTTATGTCATCAGACATTTACCATAGATCCTGTAGGGCAAACCAGTCCTGCAAGTAACCGTAAAAAAAATAAGATGATCTGCTTGGTCCCTTACAGACAGGGCAAGAATATGTATATATCCGATATTAATGTAAAGATACAGGCTGGATTTTAAAAGGAACATAAGTAAGTTAAGCATCCAACTTCCTCTAAATGCCGATGAGAAATGGGTGTCTTAATGGCCAAAGGCTCTTTATTACATATAAGCTAGTGTTAGTGCTCAGAAGGAGTTCCTCCCACGTATAGCACAGCATAATTTATACTTTGCTTTAAATATATATTCAGAGTAACAGTTTTTTAAATTATATGAGTATTTAGATAGTAATTAGAGTGTTAATGTCAGAAGCATTTCTCAGCTTGTTAAAGAAAATTTGGAAGACTTTGTATCTGGTGAATTGTGAAATCTGGTATGTAGTTTATAAAAATGTGGCATCTACACATTGTAACAGACATCTCTACACTTTTCTCCATTAACTGGAAAAAAGTGAGAATATAGCAGTGTAAGAAGAGTATAAATCTTTGCAATTTGCCTTTATGTCCTGTTTATTTTTGACTGGGTTCTTTTAAGGGAATTTTTCTGCTTATGTTTCAGAAGTGGAATAGCTTCCATAAACCACAGAATTGCTGCTGTATTTGACCCTCAGGACAAAAATAAAGGCAATATTATTCATTTTCGGCCTCTGCATTATGGACCTAAAAATAGTTTGCATAGTGTAGCTTTTGGGTGATTATTTAATGGTTAAGAGAGAACTCTTTTCTACCTCTACTGGTTGTCATCTTACAAGCACTGATATTGAGAATCTTATACAGGGCTGGGCAAAATGTGGCCCGGGGGCTGGATCTGGCCCACCAAGTCACCAGATCCATCCTGTGGACCACACTGCTGGGACTCTCAAGGCATGCAGCTACTGTGGTTTAAAGCATAGTCCATGTGGCTCTCTGCTCTGCAGAGAGAAGGAGGCTTTGTGTGATCTCCTGGCCCCCGGACCAGTCTTCAGCTCCTATAGGCTGGAAACAACCTGGACGATGGGGGTAGCACAAGCCTCTTTCCCTTCCAGGAGCTGAGAGCCACGTGGAGGGAACAAGCCTGCAGTTTTAAGTGTTCTGGACCTGCAGTAGGCAGGGATCCCAGCCTGCCTTGGTTGGGGGGGAGGTGCTGCAGGGCTGCTGCCTTAGGTAAGCGCCTCCCAGTCAGAGCCTGCCTCCGGCACCCTTGTCTTTCCTGCATCCCAACTTCCTCCCCCAGGTCACCATCCAAACCCTCTGCCCCAAGTCACAGCTCCCTCCCAGACCATGTACCCCCTCTTACACTCCTCTCCCAGGCCAGAATCCTCCTGTACCCAAACACCCTCCCAGACCCTGCACCCCCGTCTCCTGCCCCAATCACCATCCAAACCCTCTGCAGTCTGCACCTCCTTTTCCCCTTCTCCCACGTCACATCTCCCTCTCAGACTTTGCTTCTCCTCCTGGAGCCCCTCCCCCAGGCCAGAATCCTCTCCTGCACCAATACCCTACATCCAAGTCCCCTGACCCAGGTCACAACCCTCTCCTTCATCCAAACTCCCTCTCAGACCTCACACTGTCTCCTGCACCCCAGTCCCTTACCCTGTGCACCCTTCTGCACCCAACCTCCACCCTAGACCCCACATCTCCTTCACAGAAAAGTGCAACCCTTCACCACTTGGAGTGGCCTCCCACCAAAAATTATTGCCCACCCCTTCCCTGATATGAAGCCAACAGATTTTGAAGATGTCTCTACCCAGTTATTCACTGTGTATGTATACTTCTAAGGAGAGTAGATAAATTAATTGTTTTCTTCCCAGATGTTTCACTAGTATGGAGTAATACTCATTTCTGCATTTGTGAGTGTAGATACTTTGCCATTTAAGGGGAAAATGTTTTGGTGCCTCAGTTGCTCTTGTGGAAATTATTTTAGCTCATTTGTCCTAGCCAAATACCAGTTGTGTGTATTTAAGTCTCTCTACTAAAATTCCCTCTGTAGTTTTATTTCTTAATTTGTTTGCATTTGTAAGATGCGCTAATTAACAGCCCCGGAACAAACCCCTTATTTAACCTCAGATTAAGAATAGTATGAGCAGCTGCTGTCAAGCTTTTCCCCACCCAACCACATCAGGGCTGATCATGAAAAAACTAACTCTGGGATTGTGGGATAGTTCAGTCAGTGCTTCTTTAATGCTTATGAACCTGACACTTGGTGCAAATATTAGCAGATTTAAAAAAAATTGAGCCACTTATTTCCTGAGAACCACCATGAGACCTACAGCTCCTTTCACCAAAGTCACCAGATAGCCATTGATGGTGAATATTAGTAACTCTGTACTTATCAACCTACAGTGTTGCATAGTGTAGCTGTGTGCTGACCCAGAGTTGGTTTGACTTCAGTGGTGAATGAAGAGTCATGGATGGGTAAAACTTTTAAAGTAATTTGGAATTATCTGGTGTCAAATGTTCACTGCGAATGAAAAATATGACATGACATTTCCTTTCTACTCTTTCAGAGTTAGGTGACACAGTTAATTAGTTGGTAGATTATTAGGAATTAAGATATCGTAATTGGAGTTTTTGTGCTGGTTTTCGATTGGGTTTCATAATACAGTAAAACTCCAGTGGTCCGGCATTCCTGATGGTCTGGCACCATCTGGAACCTGGAAGTGCTCCGGGCAGCTGGACGATTGGAGCTGCTCTGCCCCCGGCTTTCCCGATTCAGCTGCTGCTGAAACTGACCAGCGGCTGACTCGGGGAAGCTGGGGGCAGAGCTGCTGGGGTGCTGCCGGGTTGGTCCCATAGCGTCGCCCTTCGGCGCTATGGGACCAACCCAGCAGCACCCCAGCCGCTTTGCCCCAGACTTCCCCAAGTCAGCCGCTGCTGAAACTGACCAGTTTCAGCAGCGGCTGACTTGGGGAAGTCTGGGGCAGAGCAGCTGGGGTGCTGCCGGGTTGGTCCCACAGTGCCAAGGGGTGCATCCCCCCCACTCCGCCCCAGACCCCTCATAGCCCCCCCCTTCCTATAGTCTGGGATATCTGATAATCCTGCACCCCCTGGGTCCTAAAGGTTTATCGGAAGTTTACTGTATTAGGAACAGAACTTTTACATTTCAGAGTCTAAAATGAAGCCGCTAAATCCACACTTAGAAGTTTAAGAAGTTCTGTAAATGATTTACCAGTAGATGAAAAGAAAGTTGCATGCTCTTGATGTTGTTATTGTATTTATCAGTGTAACCTGTTTACATTAAGCACCTCTTGTTTTCTTTTGTCTTGCTTCCTTATGTTCTCTCCTACACCTTGTCTGGTTCATCTCTCTTCATCTTTCCTCCCTTGCTAAATAAATGCACTATGTAATCCTTCTTTTATGCTCATAGAACAATATATTCTTTTATTTGACCAGGAATTTGAACAGTTTAACAGAAGGTTGAATGAGGTGTCTAAAAGAGTCCGTATTCCATTGCCAGTGTCAAATATTCTTTGGGAGCATTGTATACGACTAGCCAATAGAACTATTGTGGAAGGGTAAGTGGTCCATTAAAGCCTCTGTAACATTAGTCTTCACTAAATACTTTGTTAATGGCAATGTTTGCCTTAGTTTTTATAAAATAATGAACTCCACTTTGAGCTCCTGCACCTGCATGTGATAGCTTCATTGATGGCAGCAAAGCTCTTCATAGGCACAGGAACTTGCCTTCATGGAGTTCATTATAGGATTGGTCCTTAAAATATCCTATCAGGTTTGAGGATGTACAAATATGTGGCTGTTACTGACAATTGGCACTGTCCAGTGTCCAAAACAGTGGACATAAAATAAGACACATCCTTTTCTCAAATAGTTTATGTGGACCATACTTCAGCAAAATAGTGAGGAAAAAAGATCAACACAGAATAGTATCTCATAGAAATATATACTGTAATGGTAGCCAGATTGCTGTGCTTCCATCCGATGATGCCCAAGCAAGGAAGAAGAAAGGAATGGGCACTTGCTGACAGAATTCCATCCTGAAGACCAATCTAGTGGTGCCACTAAGATGTGATGGGAGCAAGAAGCTTCCAACCCATTCATCCACTATTGTTTCTGATAGGAAGAGATAGGAAGACAAGTGAGTGTCTCAGGCATTCCCCCCACTCTCAACAGAGACTGTGATTGAAGGGCTGTGCATGTACTTGAGGCAGCTAGCTTGTATTTGACAGTGGGGCCAAGAGCATGTCTTCTGACATTTTGATTTGTGTGAGTTCTTGTCCACTCCCTCATGGCTTTCAAAATACCTCTGTTCTGCATCATGATATCTGCCTTCCTCCGTTCCTTCTTGCTAGCTCTATTTTCCCTTCCTCAGTACCCTCACCTGTTTATAGTTCTCACCACCACCATCCACTCCTTTTTCTAACTTGATCTTTTTCCAGCACAAACCTAGGCCCCACATCTGCATCTTCCTATCTTCACCTCTGGTGACTTTTTCTTCAGCTCAGGGCTTGTCTCCCTACCAGTCCTCTCCATTTTCCATGCCCATTACTGCCACTGCCATGAAAGCTCTTCTCATACCCGTTGTCCTATCCGGATGCCAATCCTTCTATATCCTCTCATTTTCTAGCTACCCCTGGAACATCCACTCCACCTCTAGGAGGACCACAGTCATCCACAAACCTTCATCTCTTAGCTTTGAGGGTGCATCTACACAGCAGTGTTATTTCAAAATAACGGCCATTATTTTGAAATAACAATGCGAGCATCTACATAGCAAGTCCGTTATTTCGAAATGATATTAGAAATAATGGGTGGCTTATTCTGACTTCTGTAAACCTCATTCCATGAGGAATAACACCTATTCTGAAATAGAAGAAGTGTAGATGCTCCACTGCTGGTATTTTTAAATAGCTCCTTCCCAGGCCATTCAAAGTAGCTACTCCCCAGTGCCTCTTAGAGCTCTAAATCGAGGTTGCACATCCACATTAGGGAAGCCTGCCTTGAACTAGTTTTGAGGCATCCCTGTACTTTAGACATGCTATTTCAAAATAAGATATTTCAGAGTATTTCTTTTGGAATAGCTTATTTCAAGCATTTGACATTGCTTCTTCAGGTGTCATTGTTTAGAGAGACCAATCCTTACCCCAATGAGACTGTGGTGGGAATGTTGGCCTTCACCATTCCCAATCCTTCTGCTTCCAATCTCTCCCTTCCTCCTCCCCTATCCCTCTTCTTTTGAACACCACTGCATCTAACTCCTCTCTCCTTGACCCCTCCATGTTTCTGTCAGTGCCCACTCAGCTCCTCCCTATCAGTCTTCCTTTCTGATTTCAGCACCTGATGTTCTCTTCCTCACCTTGCAATCTCCTATCTGATCCTCTGTAACTTCATCTTCTATGTTAATGACCCATCTGATCCCATAGTTCCACCTCTCTTCACTCTCACCACCTCATTTGGCCTGCTGCCCTGATTTAATTCTCCCATTCACCAAAAAGCCATTCACTTGATTTGGTCATCCCCTCTCTATTACACGGCCTCTTTCAGCATTGTCCATCAACCTCACCCTCATACTGTCTCAATCAGCATTTCCCTGACTCCAGTTTACAGCACTGATGTCTCATTTGCTCTCAGCCCTCTCCTTCCTGCCCTTCTGTCCCTTTGCTTTGTCAGTATGACTTGTTTCTCTCCATTCTTTCCTGTCTTCCACCCATAACTCTTCTTCCCATCACAAGTTTTCCCAGCTAAACCCCAGCCCTGGATCATCCCCCTCCTTTTATGCTGCAGGGTATCTCTTGCAGCAATCCTATGACCAGGCTGATTTATTCCACTGCAGATTCATTCTCTCGTCTTTCAGTTCTGTTATCTTCCATGCTAAACAACTTTACTTCTTCCAATTAATTGAATCCCACACCTGCAATCCCAGCTGCCTTCTTGCCGCCTTTCGTTATCCCTTCAAATTATCCCCTTCTCCTGCCTCCATTTCTCTTTCTGCACAGGATCCCACTGATTTCTTTTAAGAGAAAATTGGCAAAATATGACATGACCTTCCTTTTCCTCCTTCCCCTCCTGCAACACTTTCCTCCTTTTCCCCGTCTCATATAAAGTTTCTTGTCTATTCTCCTTTAATACCCTCCACTTGGCCCAGTGACACCAACTTACAACCCATCTCCTAATCTCCTTTAACACCCACTCTCATCTCATCCTTAATCTTCTCCTTAACTTCTTAGTCTCTTCTGTCTCTTCCATTCAGATTAAACCCATGCTTTAGTCTCGCCTGTCTTGAATTCATTCATATTGCTGCTGTAAGGACCATTTTCCCAGACTGTTACTTTGACCATGTTACCCTCTCTTTGAATCCTTCCACTGGTTGCTGCTTTGCTGTTACATCAAACGTAAGTTGTATGTTTTCATTTTCATCACCTATCGCTACCCTACCTCTCATCTCTCATGCAACATAAACATCTTGACTCTTGCGTCTGACTGGCCCACTGTGCCACCCTCCATCACCCTCTTGGCACCTTTGTGGTGTCTCCCTTGCTGCCCTCTACACTTGGAGGAGGTCTCTTGTAAATATCTCTGAAGCTACCACATTATCCTCCTCCAGATTTTGCCATATAGTTTGCTTTTCCCATGATGCCTATCAAAAGAACCCAAACAACTCCCTCTCCCCCCCTCCCCCCAAAAAAAACCCAACCTTTAACAGTGGTTAAGCTGTTCATGTGCTGAGACCACTGGCTATCATACTGGCTAATACTGTTTCAGTCTTTCCTGGTGTTCCCCTTTGTCTGTATGTACCCGCCTATTGTCTCTTGTCTAATCTTTACACGATAAACTCTTTGGTGCAGGGACTGTTTGTCTGTCCTGTTTGTAAAGCTCAGTGATCCATGAGTGGGACTTCTAGGTGCCACAGTAATAAAACAATAAACAGTGAAACTAATTTTGCATCAGGAAGACCGAGGGAGAGAACTCTTAGCCCTCGAATCAGAACCATAGTTGTGTCCACATTTATGGTGTTAAGGACAAAGATACTAATGAATCCCAGATATTGTTCACTGCCTTGAAGTCATTTCTCTTCACTTGTTACCCCTTTTAGTTATGCCAATGTCAAGAAGTGTAGCAATGAAGGGCGTGCCCTGATGCAGTTGGACTTCCAACAGTTTTTAATGAAGCTAGAAAAGCTAACAGACATTAGGCCCATTCCGGATAAGGAATTTGTGGAGACCTACATTAAAGCTTACTATCTGACTGAAAATGATATGGAGCGCTGGATCAAGGAGCATAGGGTAAGAGTTAAATTTTGGTATATTTTTTTACCATGAGGATTTTTTTTCATGGTCGGTGGTATCACATTAATTATACTATATTCTATGTAATATGCTCACGGCTAGTGTGTGTACTGATTTTACATTGTACACCTGGATCATCAGATATGCTTCAGTCATTTTTTGTATTCAAGTGTCATAATTTTCTATTAGAATTCTTTAATACATAGAAACACATACTCACAGATAGACAATATGGAGAGCTGTCCACATTTCATAATGATGAGTACTAAACAAATATCAGGTGTGGGTTGGCAAGGATAGGGGAATATCAGGTGTGGGTTTGTAGGAGGAGGGGAATATCAGGTAGGGGTTGGCAGCCCAGCTCGCTAACAGTGGTGCGGTGTCTCACCACCACATCAGTGGGGATCCTCCCACAACACATTGACCATCTGTTAAGCCACAAAACTGTCAAACTAACTCCCCCTTGACTGCTTCCTACCCGAGCTACTGATCAGGCTCCTCAGGTTTGTCTGGGTACTTAGCCGCTGGTAGTCCCTCCAGCTCTTCCTCAGCCTTGGGCCTCTAAAAGTCCAGGGTGACACCTGGTTCGACAGCAGGGTCAGCGTGTGGCAGTGAGCAGGGCACATGTCTCTCCTTCCCTGCGTTTAACAGCAGAGTCTGGAGGGAGCAGCCTGTGTCTGACTTCTTCCCCAATGGAGGCCCTGCTTTTATACTTCCTGCTCCATTCCTCCACTTCCTAGGGGTGGAGTAAGCTTGGTCTGCCTCTGCCTACACAGGCATAGAGAGTGGCTCCTCAGCCTCTGGCTCAGAGGGAGCCCACACTGGCTCCCTACAATCCTGCAAAGAGGTACGTGCTACTCAAGCCATGCAGTTCACGGATGCATTAAAATACCCTTCAAATTAATGATGCCCTAGATGGCAGTTATGTTTGAATGTGTACAGACATTTTCCCTGTATCCATTATTAGGCAGTGAAGGCCAAATAATACTGCCAGTGTGGTTCTACTACTTCACTCCCAATTATAAAGCCTTATTGCCAGTGTCGAGGACATCTGAGGATGCCACAAACTGTTGTTGTCTCACCACCACCTGCTCAGTAACCTTTACATATATCTGGAGTTAGAAATAGGCCTGTCACTAGTTAGTAAACTTGTCAACATTAAAAGTTGGATTCCTGGGGAAAGGTCCCACGCAGCCTTTTACAACGTAATGGTTCTGTGTTGACCTTAAGGAGACATTGACGGTCTCCACCATGCTGGCCCAGTGCCAGCCTTTCCCCAACTAAAAGGATGTGGGATCATCTTGATGGTTGTAATTTGAAGTACCCCTAACCCACTAGGATGGACAACAAAATAAAACACGTTGGGTACTCTCACACAAGATGACTGGAGAGCAGATGTGCATGGTCATCCAATACAGCACTCTGTGTTCACTTGGCAGGGATGTAACAGCCAGTCAGTAGCAACTCTTTCCTTTTCCTTTTGAGTCTGTTACAACTGGTCATAGAATGCTGCTGTCAAAGTAGCAAAGACAGCTGATGGAAGAAGAGGGTGTGGTTCTTTAAGAAGTATTGAAACAATGAAATATGATTGGTGGACTAAATAGTGACTGCATAAGTCTAAAACATTTTAGTGGTCAGAACAGGAAGTAGAGGAAATGCTAAGAAAGGGCTAAGGGTGTATATGCAGAAGAAAGGGGATACAATTAAGAAAGGGAAAACTTTGGCTGAATATCAGGGTAATCTTCCTGACAAATCTAAAAGTTGTATATTTCCCTGGGAAGGGCTGAGAACTCCTTCATTTATAACCAAACTGGGCAATACACTAACAGAAGTATGCTGAAGGACAAACTAGCACTAGTGAGGGTGGAGGATAGATGGGATGATCTATTAGGGCTTTTCAGTTGCTAATTCTTGACACACTATGCGAGTCCAACATTTCTTCAGAATTCCTCCATCTCATACGGAACGTGACAACTTTTGAATGTACGTTATTCTCAGGCCAGTTATAAAACCATACACACCTCTAAGCCTGTTGGCGCTCTGTCTGAAGTACTTTACAAATGGCATCCCTTCAAAGAGCCATTCTCCTGTCCAAGTGAGTTAACAAGCCAATTTCATCAGTGAGTGAACAGAATCCTCTCCCAGCATGATCATCAGTGGTTGTTGGGGGTGTTTCAGTCAAACACTGCCTGCTCATTCCAGCCTCGTTAGTAGAGACAGCAGCGTATTCTGAGGAAGTGAACCTGGTACAGTATTATGATCAAGAAAAATTACCATATGTTGACTAAAAAATTAGGAACATCTTCCACAATTTTGGATCATGAGGTACCTAGCAAAGAGTTTGACAAATGGGACTTTTTGAGTGAATTCCTATCGTTCACACAGCGGAACAGATTTTAAATAGCTGTGGGCTGGAGGAGCAGAATGGGTAGTGATATGCAAAGAAGTCCATTATGTGCTGCTGGTGGAGCTCTGGAAACAAATGGAAGCAGATTAGCCAGTTTTGTGGAAAGCTCTGTCCCATTATTAGCCTCCATCCCTTAATAAAGTTTAAGACATCTGATAAGTTTCATGGAACATAAACATTAATCATCCAAAAATGAATGTTTATAATTAGGCTCTAAATTTTAGTTTCTCCGTCTCTGCAAATGGATTTTAAGACTTAAGTAATAAAGCAAAAGCAAAAAAAAAAAAAAAAAAAAGGAGGGAAAACAGAGTTTTTTCCTTCTTCTGAAATGCTGGGCCAGAATCCAAAGTACTATCTTAGCTATTTCTTTGTCTCTGTTTTGATAATGTCTAGTGCACACTGGGTGCTCATGCAGTCTAAACAATCAATAACAGGATTGTTTGGGGCCACACACTGTTAGGATGAAAAGTCTTTTGAAATGATACATTGAATCTGTATTTCAGGATTACTTAAGTCTATCTAGAAGTTTGTTTTACTTAGGCAAATGCATTGCTTTCACCTAACTTGAGCAGTGAGAATTAGAAAGCTGTCATTTGTTAACGTACATTGAATAATTCTTATTTGAATCTGCTGGTGCTTACATTTTGAAGTCAATCTGCTTTAAAACAAAATAAAGGGGAATTCTGGCAAATCTGTTTTACAAGTATTAAGAATTCTATTAAAATGTTTACAATATTTTTAAAATTTGTTCACCATCTAGTAAAACTAATGTGGAATGTCTTATTGCTAAAATATTAAATAAAAGCCAAGTGGAAGTAAGAAGTCAAAAGAAACAGGTCATTAATTTGTTAGTCACTGTTTCTTTAGAATTTTTTTGCAATTGTATTAAAGGTTTATCCAGTTTGCATTTTTTTTTCAAAAGAATGGAAAATACATTTTAAGTGGGTTAAGATGTTTAAGTAGTCAAAAAATTATTTTCTGTCCCACACACTCTTAAACTGTAAGCATTTTCCATTATAATCTGCCATGTAGCAAAACACTGTTTTGTTTACTACTACATGAGTATTATCCAGATCTGGCTAAGCTAGCAGCTTTAAATTTGTGTGTATGTGTACCAAGAATTTTTATACATTGAAAAGTTGATCAATTTTTTTTATTTAATTGCATATTTTGTCTGGTTATTTATATTCAGTTTGATATAAAATGATCTGCTTTATTTGGCCAGGAATATTCCACCAAGCAGTTGATCAATCTGGTGAATGTTTGTCTGGGATCCCATATCAACAAAAAAGCAAGACAGAAACTGCTAGCAGCAATTGATGACATAGACAGACCTAAAAGATAATTGGAGAAAGTTCATTTTCTTGTGATGTGAACCTTCTTCTGTTAATATGCTGCATGCAAACAAATCTCTCGTGGACGATTGAGGAGATTCTGTTAACAAAAATACTGTGTATGGCCTCTATTATTTGTGTTGGAAACCCTTTGATGAATCAGTGTATAATTCTCAAATACAACTTTTATAACTTGTAGTCTTTTCTGTTTCTTTGGTTATTTTCCTGTACTAAAAGGACACTATTGTTGTGCTAGTTCTTCTGTATATTTTGCAACACTGTATACTGTAAGTAAATCAAAATTACAAGGAGACACGTTGGCTTAATATATAGTTGGTGTATTTTTGGTCAAAGAACCACTTAAAATGTGGTAGTTCTTATTGCCTTCCACCTTAGGAACTTGTGCTTTATTATGAACACATGTAAAGGGGAGGGAAAATGTACAGTATATTCTAATGATGAACCTTGCATGTGGATTAAGAGAGCAAACCATCAAATCAATATTGTAATATTAAGACTATAGTCTTCATATAGATTTTAAATGTATGTTTATTTCAAAACTGTCATATCAATAAATTGACCAGAAATGATGGGAAGGTAATAAATGCTGTACACTAATATGAACTGTTTTGTGAGAATTCCTTTGCTAGTTTGTAAAACATACTACTGTATGTAGTTTACAACAAATTATTACAGTTCTCTCATAATACTTTTCCCCTCCTCGCTCCCAGGTAATAATGGGAATGATGTGCTGGCTAAGACACTGGCCTGCGACTCAGATCAGTTGGGTTCTACTCCCTACTTTCAGAGGCCTCCTGGCGATCTTTGGCAAGTCAGAGTATCTCTTTGGGGCAGATCCTGCACTTCTATAAACTGTCATAGCACCATGGACAGCAATGAAGTTGCAGCAGATTATACCACCTGAGGGACTGGTGATCCTGTTTCCGTAGCTGTAAAATGACAATCCTCCCATCTCACAGGTGTTTTCTGACTAAATCCTTAGGTTCTCAGAAGTTGCTTGGATACTACAAAAATCACGATAAAGACTAAATTGAGTAGAATAAAACTTTGTCTGAAGAGTGAGATTTAGGGGGGGACTTTCCCATATCAATCCATATTTTACTCATGTATTAAGCTTAGGTTTGGCAGAATTCTATTTTAATGCACATTCGTTCATGTGATATGGTCAGAGTTTCTGCCTCCGGCTTGTGCTTCATGTTAACGCCTTAATTTATGGCACAAGAATATCAGTAGATACGGAAGCACCGTAGGAGTCAGACTCCTCTGACAGAACGTGTCTGAGATGATGCAAAATGCAGGACAATGTAGCACTTTAAAGACTAACAAGATGGTTTATTAGATGATGAGCTTTCGTGGGCCAGACTCACTTCCTCAGATCTGAGGAAGTGGGTCTGGCCCACGAAAGCTCATCATCTAATAAACCATCTTGTTAGTCTTTAAAGTGCTACATTGTCCTGCATTTTGCTTCTACTACCCCAGACTAACACGGCTACATTTCTATCACTATTCTGAGATGATGGTCACTTTTAGTATTAACCTTGCTTTGGAAAGAGAAGGGCTTGAGCAAGTGCATAGGAATTCAGTAGAAGAATGAATTTGATAGTCTAAATAGAATTTTGGAACTTTAATATTTCACACTGACTGAATAACTCTTGGCTCCTCTCTCCTCTTCCATAGCACAAAAGAAATAGGATTGACACCTGAAGCTGAGCCCATACAGTATTAATTATACCTCACCCAACAGTCCATTCGAAACTTCCGCAGCAGCATGTGAATGTGAAACTTTGGCTTAAATTAAACCATTTTTTACCCTCCTCAAAAAACCATTGCAGTTCAGTTCATTTTGAAAGCACGGTCTCCTGTGACAGTGAATCATCCATAAAGCAAGGCATTCTCAGAGTAAATAGAATTGGTTCAGAAAGGATCGTTGAAAAGCTATTTAAATTTCATCCGCATGGTTAAAATAAGAAGCTTGAATATTTTTACTTTTTTTTTTTTTTGTATACAAGCTGTTAATGTCTTTTTGGCTTCATTTAATTTGCTGCTGTAAACGAGCCAAATTATAAGAGGGGGATGGGATGTAGGACTGTATACCAAACTGATAGACTTATTTATGGCAAATAATTTGTGCATCAACTAATTAGAACACATACGCGAACCATGCTAAGAACATTAAAGTTGCAGTCACATCTGTGCAACCTCAGTTTGACCTTTTTGCTGCTGTTGCTGTCCTACAGCTTCAGGGGGTTGCTGTCCTATAGTTTGGCTGCTGCGACTGGTGACTTAGGGGAAGCAGCAGGGAGTCTTTCCTCCACCCCCTCAACCCCCCCACCTCTCATGCTGTTTGCCTGCCTGCCTTGGGGCTGCAGCAGCTTCATTGGCATATTCCTTGTTTACAGGTCCACTGGGATGTGCATGGTGCCCCTTTGACTTCCTTCTCCCATCATCTTGCATTGGGCTTCTGCCTCCTTTCCGTCCCTGTGCCTGCCCCCTCCCTTGCAGCTTCTCCTTATGGTTCATTCCCTCCACTGCATGTTCACTTCCTTTTGTGGTTTGCTGTTGTCTCTCCTTGTAATGTGCTGCCTTCCAAGCTTGCATGCCTTCTCTCCCGTGCTGCAGCTTGCCTGCCTCCCCCAGCCCTGCTTCCCTGTGCCCCCACACAGACCCTCCACTCTCAGTCCAGCCAGAGAAGCCAGTTGCCCTCCTTACTGTAATCCCCCTTCTCCCCTTCCTTTATGTTTCAGGTCCCAGTTCATATTTGCTCCCCCCTGAACCATCTAGTGTAAGCAATTAGCCTCCATTCCTTTCCTAGCCCTAGGCTTTTATCGCTCCCTCTCCCTCAACACCCTGATGGCTAGTCCTGTCACTTGCCCTTAAGAGCTAACCCCCACTTGGGCACAAGTGAGGCTTCTGCTCTAGTGATTTTGTCCTTGAGGGGCAGGGGGCTCTCCAGCAATTGTTGCCCCATTCCCTAGTTTTCTTCTCATCTATTTTCATGGCTACCACCAACATTTCTGCCAAAACCATCACTTTCCGCCAGCAAAGGTGGTGTGGTCATACCTCCCCCCTTGCTATTCCTTCCATCAGCTCCTTAGGCACCTGCAAGCTGAGCTCTTTTTCAAAGACCTAATGGGGCAAGACTCGGTAAGAATGTCACAGGCTTGGTAGAAGGCCACCACCTGACAAAGCATTGGGGGAACTGCAGCTTTTCAATAGAACAATTGTAAGAATATTTTTAATGTGGGAAAAATCTATTATCCTCTAACTTCATTCTAAGAAAAAGCTCAAGTGTTTTAGATTAAACTTTCCAGGAAAATTCAGCCTCAAGCAGACAGCAATCATGGAAATGTTCTGCCCGCATGATGAAATTTTGGCCAAATTACAAATGGCTGAAGATAGGCTCTTATATTGGGAAGCACCGAGCAACCTTAAAACCCAAAATAACAATCTTATGAGCATTGAGGCTGCAAAGACAATCATTCAAAAATGAGGAATTAAGGTTGGATGGAAAATGAGAGTAGACAAAAGCTGTAAAAGATAAAGTGCAGGTGGAGTGAAACAAGATGAACGTGGACAAAAAGTGAGGGTTTAAGGTGGCCTTTGGCTTTGAAAATGCTGCAAGAAGATTACGCTTGATGTGAAGGGCAAGGGAAGGCAATGTGAAGAGGCTGCAACTGTCAAGCAGAACTTGATAGTGCACCAAACCGGAATCCAGGTTAATTAAATATTAGGGAGATCACAAAATCTCAGAGAGGTAGTTGTGTTACTCTATAACTTTAAAAATGAGTCTTCCTGTAGCACTTTAAAAGATGTACCAAAATATATAGAATCATGAGCTTTCATGAGCAAAACCCATTTCCTCACATGAATTGGAGTGGACTAGTCACACTCTGAACAGATAGGTTATTAAAATGTGTTCGAGTAAGAGAGCAGATAAGCTTATTGTAGCAAAATATATTGTTGTGAATTGGGTTAACTCCCAGTTATGCTGGTGGGTTTAAGAGCTGCTCTCCCCACCCTCCCACCCCCTGCATTCAGGCTAGATGTAAACACAAAGAAGCTCTCTTGTAGAACCAGAAAGCTGAAACAGCAGAGGCCTCTGGGCAAAGCAAGGCCACAGGTGAGGCTCAAGTAAAAGCTGAGCCATGTGTCCTGATCAAGGTCCACTGTGATCTGATAAACCCTGAGGACAAGATTGGTTGGGTTGGAGCAGTTGTCCGTGGGAGAGAGAGAAGCCGGAAAACCATCAGAGAAGTAGAAGTAGCAGAATGCCAAAATTACAGCCAAAAAAAAAAAAAAAAACCCCACTGTGAACATGACCTTAAAAAATAGTTTGGAGAATGAGAGAGCATTTGGGCTAAGTGCTGGCTGAAAAGGGATTTGGAGCAGAGAGCAAAGGAGCTGGAATCAAGACATTGTATGTTCTTTTAAATAAACAGGATTTCATCCAAGAAATATCTGATTTCAGCATCATCTGTTTCTCCTCCTAACCAAAACAACCTGCTAGACACCACATTTTGGCTAACTACCCAGGTCAAAAAGGAATGAAATAATAACTAGCTCCTTTTTTCATGTCTTTTTTCCCAAAATAATCATATTCTCCAGAAAATGCCTACAGTATGATAACAGATGAAACTTTGTTAAGAGAACTCTTCACAATCAGGCAATTAAAGCTTTCAAAGTTATACTAAACTTTCCTATCCATATAGGCCAGTAAGAACTATTCCCCATTTTGTCTCTTGGGATGGATCCAAAGGAAAATGAACTTACCTGATTTATACCTGTCAGCTGTCACAATGTGCAATACAAACCAATGTCAAGAATAATTAAACTTTCCCAAACTATTGCAGATGATGACTACATTTTCAACTGCTTCCCTTTAAGCATAGTGGGTCAGATGCACCTAGTGGAAAGCCATTGCAGCCAGTGAAGTTACAGGAAGAATTAAGTGAGGACAGTCATTTTAAATATTTCCAGTCATTTATGCAATGTAGCTAGTCGAGAATGTCTGTAAAATGTAGCACTATTCAGGAGGGATTGTAATACTTAGGGTGTAAAATTCATTCTCTGAGAGCACGTGGACTCAGCAGCCCGCATGATGGCGGCTGGTGTCGTTATGCGTCGGGGGGGCATGGCTCCATGTCTCGGGAATTCCCCCGGATGTGCAGCATACGATACAGGACTTGCCTTTTGAGGGCAAAGCTCTGTTCTCGGAGCACACTGACTCTAGGCTCCATACCCTAAAGGACACAAGGTCTACCTTGAAGTCCTTGGGCATTCACACGCCGGCTCTGCAGCGGCGACAGCTGCCCTATAGGCAGCAGGGTAGGGTGCAGCCCCAGGTCTCCCGTGGGGATTACTGGAGGTGCCGCTCCCGGGCCTCCGGTGGAGGTTCCGGGGCGGCCGCGCACCCTCAGAGCGCTAGGGGTCGACGTCGTCGCCCCAGAACCGATGCCCAGTGGGGAGGTCCTCACGGTCCTTCCCATCAGGGCAAGCCCCAGTTTTGACGCCCTGTTCGAGAGTCCCGTACCAATCTCCTGCCCTGGCCCCCCATTTGGGGCCTGGCTATCCCTTTTTGCCCAGGCATGGGCCATAATAACATCAGATGCCTGGGTTCTGAACATAGTGAATGGAGGCTATTTTATCCTGTTCCTAGGTCTGCCGCCCTCAAAACCCCCTTCTCCGTTTTTAGTAAGGGACACCCCTCAAGAACACATCCTGTGTCAGGAGGTGTCTGTGCTCCTCGAAAAAGGAGCAATAGAGGAGGTTCCTCCGCATCTGCGAGGAAGGGGTTTTTACTCCCGTTATTTTGTTGTCTCCAAGCCGAAGGGAGGGGTCTGCCCCATCTTGGACCTTCGAGATATAAACAAGGCGGTCATAAAACACAGGTTCAGAATGGTGACCTTAGCATCAGTCATCCCAGTGCTACAATTCGGAGACTGGTACGCGACTCTCGACCTCCAGGACACATACTTCCACGTGGCGATCAGACCCAGCCACAGGAGGTTCCTCAGGTTTATGGTGGCCCAATCCCATTTTCAGTTTACGGTGCTCCCTTTTGGTTTATGTACGGCACCGAGGGTGTTCACGAAATGCATGGCGGTGGTTGCTGCATATCTCCGCAAACAAGGCATGCACATGTTCCTGTACCTCGACGATTGGCTGATCCGAGGTCACTCGTATGGGCAGGTAGAAGCTCACATGGCACTCACAAGAGCCCTCTTCCTAAGGTTGGGACTCATGATAAATGTCTAGAAGTCATCCCTGACTCCCTCCCAACAGATAGAATTCATGGGAGCCCTCCTCGATTCGAGGGTGGCAAGGGCGTTCCTGCCCAAGAGCAGGTTCCTGTCCATAGTGGAGCTGATCTCGGGGTTAACCCGGTCCCCTATCACGACCCCTCGGGTCTGCTCCAGGCTCCTGGGACATATGGCAGTGTGTACGTACACGGTCCGCTATGCCAGATTGAGGATGAGAGCCCTGCAGGTGTGGTTGGCGAGGGCCTTCAGCTAGTCCAGGGGTCTTTGGGACTCAATAATTACAGTGCCCACAGAAATTCTAGACTCCCTCCTATGGTGGACCCAGGAAACTGTGGTATGCAGCGGGGTTCCTTTCAATGCCCCGCCCCCCTCCATGACGCTGGTCACCGATGCGTCCGACCTGGGCTGGGGAGCACACCTGGGGTGGCACAGAACTCAGGGCCTTTGGTCCCCCTCCGAGCGAGCCCTGCACATAAACATGCGGGCGGTGAGGAGAGCCTGCGAAGCCTTCCTGCCAAGGCTCTCCCATACTAGTGGACATGCTTGTCCAGGACCCAATAGCACTCCCTCTAGTCCGGGATCTGCTAACTCAACCCTGGGGCGAGGGGATCATGGTTCACCCGGATCTCTGATCTCTCCACCTAGTGGTATGATTTATCCGTGGTTGAACCAACCTGAAAGGGAATGTTCCCAAGAGGTTCAGATGGTTCTCCTCAGTAGCAGGAAACCCTCTACTAGATGGTCGTATGCTGCCAAGTGGCGGCACTTCTCATCTTGAGTGTCCCGGAGAGGAGTACACCCCTCCTCGGCTCCTATTCCAACTATTCTTGACTACCTTTTCCAGTTTCGGTCTAGTGGCCTATCTTTTTCTATCTTTTTCTTCTATCAAAGTCCATGTGGCATCTCTCTCCACCTTCCACGTTGGTATGGCAGGAGTTTCCCTTTTTTCTAACCCGGTGGTTAAAAGGTTTCTTACTGGCCTGGAAAAACTGTACCCCTCGGTGAGGGCCCCGCTTCTCGCCTGGGACCTTAACGTGGTCCTCCACAGGCTTATGCTACCTCCCTTTGAACCGCTGGCCACGTGTTCCCTGCAGCACCTTTCATTGAAGGTTGCTTTCATCGTGGCCATTACGTCGGCTCGAAGGGTGTCAGAACTAAGGGTGCTAACTGTAGACCCGCCCTACCTTGTTTTTTCCCATAACAATGTAAGGTTAAGGCCTCATCCAGCCTTCCTCCCGAAGGTGGTTTCACCTTTTCACCTGTCCTAGGAGATTTATCTCCGGGTTTTTTCCCAAAGTCTCACGCCTCCTCTAAGGAGCGGGTGCTTCACTCCCTGGACGCTAAGCGGGCGCTGGCGTTCTACATTGATAGGACCAAGCCGTTCCGTAAATCACAACAATTGTTTATTGCATTTGGGGACAGGGTGAAAGGGTCGCCTATTTCCACACAAAGGCTATCAAGATGGGTGGTGCAATGCATCACGGAATGTTATCGACTGGCTGGTAAAACCCCACCCAGGGTGAAGGCACACACTACCAGGGCGCAGGCGTCCTTGGTAGCCTTTGGTGCCCAGGTACCAATCACAGAAATTTGCAGGGCAACCACCTGGTCTTCCCTTCACACATTTGCAACACACTATGTGCTACCTCAGCAGGCCAGGGAGGATGCAAAGGTGGGCTCTGCAGTCCTTGAATCTGTGATGTAAATATGTAAATTTATATCCGGTTATCTTTGTTCTTAATTGGTGCCTTGTCAGTGTTGCATTGTTCAAATAAATCCGTTTATTGTTCACCTTTCTTCATGACTCTGGTGGTATGACTGCTCCGACCCCTCCTCTGTGGGGTTAGCTTGGTAGTCACCTACTTCGAATGGACATGAGCAACCAGTCGAAGAAGAAAAGAACGGTTACTTACCTGTATCTGTTGTTCTTCGAGATGTGTTGCTCATGTCCATTCGACTCCCACCCTACCTCCCCGTCGTTGGAGTGTCCGGCAAGAAGGAACTGAGGTGGGGCAGCGCCGGCAGGGGTACTTATGCCCCGCCATGGCGATGCCACTCCAGGGGGCGTCCTGCCGGCGCTACGGGTACCCCTAGGGAAAACACTCCGGAAGACACGGTGCACGCGGTGCGCACACCTACTTCGAATGGACATGAGCAACATATCTCGAAGAACAACAGTTACAGGTAAGTAACCGTTCTTTTCTTCTACTGCCTCCATTCGTTGTATCTGTATGTCTTGTACATGTATAATATAACTTTCTAAGAACAAGTGCGGTGTGCTAGTCCACAGATAGTCCGTCATTGCTCTGCATATAATAAAGGTCCAATTATTATGTTGGTGATGAAGCATGATATCCGTCACATGCTCCAAGGGTTAGCTAAGCATATATACACAAACACAAGCACAGACTTCTTGCTGCTTGGAAAAATATCTCCTCTAAAATATGATGGGAAGCTATGGGTTAGAGGAAAGGCAGAACAAAACTGAACATGTCAGTATAATCTTCTGATCACACTCTGAACAAATTGGTACCTGGTTGCAGAGTGAAACCTCTCTAAATGGTAGAACTGGCATTGCCTGATGGCTCTAGTTAAAAAGCCTATTTAAGTGAGTCTGACCACAAGCTGTTTCACAACTTCCAGCTGCCAACTTCTGGCTCCTTATGAACAGTTAGAAGATTTAAGCAGCCAAATGCTCCAAGTGGCTGAGTGTTCTTGGGTGGCCCTGAATTGCAATCTCTCTTAGCTCCTCTGCCTTTCTTTTTAAATGGTGACTTCTGTAGTGTCTGTTTGTTTCCATTTATTTACACAACTTTTATTCTGGGAAATAGAAATGATGTTGTTGGTTTTTTAGTGAGATGATTATTGCTGCTGTTGCTAGTCACAGATGGAAATATCCCGAGCAGTTATGCTAAGCTAAGTGAAATGTACATATTTTGCCAACTAGCTCTTAAGAGAATTGATAATGGCTGTGTCTGGCTTTTGAGGAACAAGCCCATAGCTGAGTGACAGTCCGTAATACTTACAGGAGCTGCATGTTGCATTGGAGAGGGCACTGGCCAGTCATGAATGGTGTTTAGTTTCTGGCACTAACTTGCTGCCTGATGTTGGGAAATTCGTCCTTATTTCTCTGGGTTTTAAATTGTACATCTATAAACTGAGCAGTGATATTTGCCATCTTCTGTAAAGTGCTCTGGAATCTTCAGTTGTTGTTCTAATTTATTTATTTATTTCAAACAGCTGCAGGGATATTCATGCTACCCTTTCTAGTGGCAGTCAGCAACTAATGTTCCAAGCAAGGCTTTCAAAATCATAGAAGTGTGGGACTAAAAGGACCTTGAGTGGCCATCAAGTCTAGTCCCCCGCACTAAGGCAGGACCCAGTAAACCTAGACCATTCCTGATAGGTTTGTCCTACCTGGTTTTAAAAACCATCAATGATGGGGATTCCACAACCTCCCTTTGAAGGAGGGAAGCTAGTTTCCCCATGCCGTATTTTTGCATTTGATTTAGCCTTCTTAAATCTGGTATTTTGCACTTGTCTTTATTGAATTGTCGCTTATTGATTTCAAACCAAATCTCTAATATGTCAGTGTAATATTTAATTTTAGTCCTATCCTTTCAAGTCCAAGCAAGCTCTCCCTGCCAGATGCCATATGACATTTTATAAACACACTCTCATCTCCATTATCCAAGTAATTAATGAAAATATTGAGTAGAGCCAGACCCAGCACTGTCCCCTGGGGAACCCATTAGATACATCCTCCTAGTTCGATAGTGAACCGTTGATAACTACTCTTTAAAAATGGTCTTTGAACCAATTTTGCACCCACCTTTTGGTAATTTAATCTGAAGCACATTTCCCTGGTTTGCTTCTGAGACTGTCATGTGGGACTGTGTCAAAAGCCTTTTACTAAACATCAATATATATCACATCTACTGCTTTTCCCCTACTGGATAAGTTAGTCACCCTCTTCAAAGAAAGAAATTAGTTGGTTTGGCATAATTAGCTTTGACAAATGTATACTGGCTGCCAAGGGCGGATATACGGCAGGGCGAACGGGGAGGCCGCCCTGGTCCCCGCGCTTCAGAAAGCCCCGCGCATGCGCTGTGGCGCCGCTGCGCATGCGCATGGCGTCACTGCGCATGCACCGTGGCAAAGGGGGGGCCCCGCGGAAGTATACTTCCCGGGGCCCCGCAAAACTGTCATCTGCCCCTGCTGGCTGCTCCTTAAGACTCTATTATCCTCCAGGTGCTTACAAATTGAGGGTTTAATTCAGGGGTGGTGAACTTTTAGTCCATGGACTGCACATAGTTTGTCAAGGTTAGCTGCTGGCAGGCTGGAAGACAGTTTGTTTACCTGAGCATCCACTGATATGGAACCCTGCAACTCCCAGCGGATGTGGTTCATTGTTTCCAGAGCTGTGGGATGTGATGACCTGGCCCACACTGCTTCCTGCAGCTCCATTGGCTGGGAATGGTGAACCGCAGCCAACGGGAGCTTTGTGAGTGGCCTCACCTGCAGACATTTAGGTAAACAAACCAACTGGCAGTAATCCTGATGAGCTATGTGCGGCTGGCACAACAGAGGTTACCCACTCATAGTTTAATAATTTATTCTAGTAGATTTTCAGGCATCAAAGTGCCCAAAACGTAAGGGCATCTTACACATCAGAGAAAAATGTACATAAAGAAGAAATTACTTTTCCTTTGTTTCCTGAATTTTGTAGATGAAGACACCTGTGTGTTGTGGAGGCAGGAAAAGGGAATAAGGGAATTTGTGTGCAGCCATCTTGGTCTTGTTAACAAGAGAGCAAGAGTCAGGCTAAGTCTGTGGCCTGACAACACGAGATCTGTAATTAGACGCTGCCTTTGCCTCTCGCCTCCATACAGAGATAAGGATAGAATCTGGCAGAGACCTTGAGATAAAGAGCATCTGGGTGGAACTAAAATAACTGTTAGCCATTGGTGTTTGTAATGGGAAGGCGACTAATTGTTATTATATCTAATGGACAGTATATAAACTGCTTCCTAATTGCTTTTATTCGAAGATCTGCCTCGGAGGGAGGGGGGACTTCCCCCTCCCCCCATCCGAACCAGTTTTTCCCTTGCTGCAGCTCGTAATAAAATGGCCTCTGCCTACTTGTTGCTTCCAAACTCAGAGTGAGGACAATGTTTTCTTCCACAGTGTTAATACTATAGGAAACAACCTTCTGCATGCTTTCTAATGAACCTATACTAAAATCAGAGCTGTATCAGATAGTGAGAATCTCTTTGAACAACCAGGCACATAGTCACGTAGCTCCAAGCATTGCTAAAATGACTGATATTATTCCTAGAAGTAGCAGCATGCTATGTCTTAGTTCTACTCCCAGGAATAATAATATGATATCCTTGAATGCAAGTTAAGCAAATAAGAATATGAGTGAGACACAAGTGATTTATCCTTTTTTTAATTAAAGGATTCAGGGATATTAAAAATACACACACACATACGTTTATGGCTGTGACTTCTTCCATACTATGTCAATAATATATTCATGCATGGTTGGTGAGTCATGGAATTGCTTAGATACCCCGGGGAACACTACATAGACACAGACAGACAGATGGTCAGTTTGGTGGTAGAATGATAGAGTATCTCAAGAAACACCGGGGCTTAATGAGGCAGGAAATTTACACAAAAGGACTCTCATTTATTATGATTTCATTATTTACATTATTACTAAACAGAAATGAATTTTAGAGAGGAGGTAGGAGAAGAAATGAGGATGCATTGGCAATTTTTTTTATATCTCCATAGTTAGTTGAGTTGTCATACTAGTGAAGAAAATAGGTGTCACCAGGTTGGATCAGAATGATGGTCCTTCAAGTCCAGTATCAACTCACCAATAGTAGCCAGTACTGGATGCTTTAGAGGAATGGCAAGGGACATTATAATAGTAGTCATGGGTTAACATACCAAAAGGGAAAATATAATCCTAACCTAGCAATTTATGACTGGAATATGCACTTAATTATTTGATTTGACTCAATGAGCTTCATAGGCACTCAACTACTAACCTGATGGGTACCATTTAAGCATACTCATTTCATATTGCTGAAATTGAGGCTAATTTTTTATCTTAGCTGCATTTTAAAGACATGACTTGTTTGTATTAATTATTAAAAGCCATTTCCCAAGCACTAATGAATAGCTGCTATGGCTAGGAATTGAATCAGGATTTCAAACCTGAGTGCTGTGCACACTAGAACTGACTTGAGTCTGCTGATCTAGTGGCACGAATTAGACAAAAATCCATAGAACTTAAACAAACAAAAAGTTGCTGTAGATCAATACATTTCTATATTAAGTACCGGAAAGGCATCAGTGAGTTCTGCCTGGAGGTATTTATTATTTGTAGTGAACATTCCCATTGTAATTACTTTCACCAAGTTATTGAAAGATTATCAGAGGGAGCTCTTTTCTCTGGGTAGACTACATTGAAGAATTATAACGGTATCTGGGAATTGGATTTATTAGCTCTGCAAACATTTATTTTTCAGCTAACAATCTAAAAAAAACCAACTAGCTGGAGTACTGAGAGATGCAGTTCAATATTTCCTAACTGTTTTCAGCATGTCGATGGAAAGGAATTTGTAAGCAAGCCCAAAGCCGCCACTCTCAGAGCATTCCCTTTGTGAAGATATTGTAGTGAGTTTATTTTCTGGGACCTTTCTCTTTCTCTTCTAGCCCAAAATGTAGCACACAAGAAACTCATCAGCAGTGAGTCAAAATGACCTCCATAGTGTGCATCCGCACTGTGATTTTAATGTGTCCAGTAGTGCCTGGAAGCCGCAGTCATGGACCAACACTCCATTGTGCTAGGTGTTGTACAGAGAACAAAGTGACGGTCTTTACCTCAAAGAGCTCACAGCCTGTGGGTATGGCTCCCCTGTAGGCGGGGATTTTAACTGCAGTCTGCGTGGCTATACCTGAGTTAACTCTAATGAGCTTGGACACTGTGGCGGCGTGTCGGGTACCCCCGATCCTGCACTCCGTCTGCAGCACGATGAGATTCTGCCAGCCAGTAGAAAAGAGAGGGTTTATTGCTTCTCCAGGGTGCAGTACAGCATAGGCATGATGTGGACATAAGGCGTCAGGGGCTGGCAGCCCTAGACCCCTTGGGGTAGGGATCCACAGGCCCCTGAACCCTTAGTACTCAGCTTAGTTTCTTCTCTTCATGTTTTCCCCAGCCAAGACTGCCCAGCTCCCAGGCTCTGCCCCCCCAGCCAGATGGCCATCTCCACATCCCTTCCTTTGTCTCTTCCCCCTGGGAAGAGCCTTGTTATCTGCTCAGTCTGGGACTAGGTGTCTGGGTCAATACACATGTAGGTGAGTCAGTAGGAATCACATATCCCAGCATAGGGGAACCCTGGGTTACAGCGCAGACAGCACCCCCACTATGTCACAGACACATATAGCAGTGAAGCTGCAGCAGCATGGACTTTGGCACAGGCTCACTGCTCAGGTAATTCCCATAGTTCGGGGGGGGGGGGGGAGCTTGTGCATGCTGCTGCAGCCTCACTGTATTGGTCCCCAATGTGGATACATTACAGCTAGCTTGGCTATGTCTACACATGCTGCTATCACTTGCGGTGTTTGTAGCATAGCCACCCCCAGAGGCTAAGCCACAAGGCCAGTGGACACAAATAGACAGACATGGGTGAGTAAGACAATATTTGTTGGCACTGAAGTCAATGGTGATGCACTGGTGCAGCTGAGGAAGAAGTGAACTCAATGCATGTAGTCATAGTGTGTGAACTTGGTCACAGCCATACATCCATGCTGTCTGGATCATGCCATTCATGCCTTCCTAATCGCATGTTGAATGAATGGGGGATCAGCTTTACTCTCACCTCCAATGACAACCTCACAGGAAAGCCATCCTTGCCTTAAGAAGAAAGGAACGAAAGGGTTTGTTACACTACATCACAGAAAGTGAATGTATTTCTGCAGCTGCCAGTGGGTGTGTTTGAGATCCTTGTTCTTTCCATCTAAGATGTAGCATGGTTGTGGCATTAGCTTCATTACCACTGTCTCCTCCTTCCATGCTGACAGCAGCATCATTGTTTGCTCATCAGTGGAAAAAGGAGAAAACTTTGCCTGACACTATCTCAGTGTCCTAAGAATAAAAGGTCACATCAGCTGATGATGTCCATGTCTCGCTGAATCACTTTACATGTGAATTACCGGTATGTTTGGATTCAGCAGTTAAGAGAAAGCACCAGGGATGCATCCTCATCTTGTTTCTTAATTTCACCAGTTATTGACTTTGAAGGCAAATTACTGCAGAAAACATCCTGAGAGTCAGAGGCAGCTGAATAGAAAGGATCATGTTTGGGAAATTATTTCCCATCTTTGTTTTGCTTTATTTTCCAGAAGAAACTGCCTCTGTAGTCAATGAACTGCAGTGGATGCTGTGTAGGAAACTCAGGTGTCATCGTACTAGAGCCACAAACTAACAGAAAAACTCTACATATAAAGTTGTGGTTCACAGAAGCACAACCAGTTCAGTGCTATGCCACTGGTAATTATCAGCACTAAAATAGGCTATTAGTTTGAAATGTCAATCAACCTTTGTTGGCAGCGGGTGAAGGAAGGAGAATATGAATACGTGTGCAAGTTAATAAGAACCTGCTTCAAATCTGCAGTATAAACTTGCATTTTAAATCTAAGTGTGCCCTGCAGTCACGTGTGCTGCCTGCCACGCTGGCCACACAGGAAATGAAATTCAAATTTTCCTGGGGCTTTTCCTGTGTACCTGGAGAGCAGCAGAATTGAAAGTCCTGGCCAGAGCAGTCACACTGGGGCATTGTGGGATACCTCTCAGAGACCAAGAATGTCGACTTTCACAGTGCTACGTCTGCACTACCCGAAGTTCAACCATGCAAGGTTGAATTCACTGCTATTCATTGAGAAATAGCAGGAGAAGCAAAATCGTCCCTTGAAGTTGGAGGAATGAGCTTGGTGGTATCGATACATTGTTTAGAAAATCAACCTAATGCAGCTAAATTCGACATAAACTCCTTGTGGACACCGGGCCTCAGAGGGGGACTGTGAATCTGGCCCACAGAGTGACTGGGCAAGAGGTTACGAAAGCATCCCTGCTCCTCATTCTCTTTGTCATGGCAGCAAAGGTGGAATCAACACTCATGCTCATGGAATTAACACTCACAGCCAAGTCTGTAAGTGAGAACCAGGAATCCAGTGAGCACCATGCTTCTGGAAGGTACAGAAGAAATTGTTGTTGTTCTAAACTGTCAAGATGTCCTTTCATTTTGAAGAAAAAAATGTAGTTGCTAATTTTATTTCTGCACTACAGCTTTAAATCAGTTAGCTCTGCTACCTGCCTACAGGGCTATCAGTTAAAGATCATTTGCTGAATGGGATATGTGGATTGTCTATTTTTCCATAGATCTGTTTTTCTGAAAATGATACTAGCCAAAATTATTATGTGTAATAGAAAAGAAATCTGGTCTTGTCCTGAAGGGTTAGAAAAAGAAGGAATTTGCTCAGAAATAACGGTTTAATTTTCAGTCCTGCCATTACATTCTCCAAGGAGCAGGGTAACCTGAGAATGAGAGAGGTATTTAATTTGGCAAATCTCCTGTAATTTGTTCCATGAACACCTCCAGTATCTCACCAGCAAAAAGAAGGATCATTTTTACTGTATTTTCTTAGAGAATTCACTTCTCTAGCTTTCATTTTTAAGAGCTTACCTTACTCTGAAAAGATAATTCAGTACGAAATATGTTCAGTTATCAGTCTTTGCAAATGGCTTGGCTGGTGTATCAGGTTAAACATTTTCCTCTTGCAAAATGCAGCATGTGCCTTTGGAGCTTTCATAACCACCACTGGTCTGATCCATGGAACTACGTTTTGCCTGAAGACAGCACTTCGGACAGCACAGGATCAATGAAGAAGTTGATTCTATGGAGGACAGAAGGTGCCTGGAGGAGTGTCCCCTCAGGTACAAAGGCAATTACAAAAAATAGTTCGTTTACACACCACTGACAAGCACTTTTTTGGAAAATTATGGATAACAGAGTCACACAAATCTGCCTTTTGAAAGTAATAGAGCAAATATTAAATACGACAATCACCGAGCAGCTGGAATATAATGGAGCCATAAGACAAAAACAGCAAAATATGTTTTAAAAAGAAATACATCCGCCCAGACAAAGCTAATTCTTGTTTGGAAAGGGATAATTCTGTTTCTTCAACTCATCATTTCCACACAATTTGATCCATAGGCATTGAAAAATGTATATTAAAAAATCCGACAACTACAAAATGAGAGCAAAGAAATGTCTGCTGGTTTGAACAAAAAAAGGGGTGGATGTGGCTTTTTTGAAACAACTAACAAAATCATCCGAAGCGCAGGATTTGGTGGAGATGAGGGACTTCAACTATCCAGACCTATGTTGGGAAACTAACACAGCAGAGCACAGTGTGACGGGCTGAGGTCACAGAAGGCTTCCTGGAGTGCTGACACAGCCACTGCCACTCACCTTCCCACTCTCTGGGGGCTTCTCATCACTCAGTCCTGCTGGGCAGCTCTGCTGGTCTCTCCCAGCCAAGGCACCAGGCTGAGATCACTGCTCCCCCTGCTTCTCCCAAGAAGCAGTACAGACACCGAACCTCTTCAAGTCCAAGGAGAGTACAGTTTTAGTCCCAGATTCCTAGGATATCACTCCCCAAATGAGATCAAAAGCCCCAATTAATTATTTGGGTAAGCACTGGTTGCCCCTAGGTAATAATTTACACTGGGCTTGATAGAAAATAAAAGTGATTTTATTAAGTACAAGCAGTAGAATTTAAGTGATAATAGGTGAGAACAAGCAGAGCAAAGTAGATTACAAACTCAAAATGACAGAAATTGCTTAGTTAACTCTAACAGTGAAACCTCAGTACACAAACTCATTACAAACTCATTAAAAACTCACCCTAAAACTGTCTCTTTTCTAGCAAAGCCTTTCAAACCAGGGCTGTCCCTCACCCTGGGGTCTTTGGTTCCTTCCCTCAGGTGTACCAGTCAAAGACAAAAGACTCCTACTTTCCTATTGTTTTTAAAGATTCCCTTTTTGCATGGGGAGTCACCTGGCTAGTTGGGGTAGGCATGTGATTTCCCCAGACCAACCACTACTAACACTTAGGACATAAGGCTATTTGCATATGATTGCCCAGATGCTGAGGCCTCCCTTGATGACTTTCATTCATACATTTAAAACCCATAAAATATTCCCTACTCCCTACATCTAATTTTACACACAAGAATCATACATACACCAGAATAAGATATACAGACCCAGCAGATTAAGACGTGAAGATTGATAAGTTACACGAAATAATTTGCTCAAAGCACCTTTGAGTTATACACATTTATGTCCATAAGTCCATTTCATAAAGCATGGGGGGGGTGGACTGTCACACGCAGATAATCCAATAAATTCTTGGACTGCATTGGAGACAATTTGTTATTTCAGAAGGTTGAGAAAGCTACTTGGGGGGAAGCTGTTCTAGATTTGATATTAACAAATAGGGAGGAGCTGCTTGACATTGGACAGGGGAAGGCAGCTTGGGTGAAAGTGATGATGATTCTGAGGAATAGTAAAAGGGAGATGAGCAAAATAGAGACTATGGATTTCAGTAAGGCAGATTTCAGTAAATTCAGAGAGCTGGTAGGTAAGGTCCCATGGGAAGTAAGACTAAGAGGAAAAACAATCGAAGAGAGTTGGCAATTTATCAAAGGGATATTATTAAGTGCCCAAAAGCAAATTATTCCACTACATAGGAAAGATAGACAATATGACAAATAGATCACCTTGGCTTAACTAGGAGATCTTGAATGATCTGAAAATAAAAAAGGAGTCCTATAAAAAGTGGAAACTAGGTCAAATTACAAAGGATGAATATAAGCAAACAACACAAGTGTGCAGGAGCAAGATTAGAAAGGCAAAGACACAAAATAAGCACAATCTAACTAGAGACATTCTAACAAATATATTAGAACCAAGAGGAAGATCAGGGACAGGATAGGCCCCTTGCTCAGAGAAGAGGGAGAAACAATAACAGGTGACTTGGAAATGGCGTAGGTGCTTAATGACTTCTTTGTTTCAGTTTTCACTTAGAAGATTGAGGATGATGGGGTGCCTAACATAGTGAATGCTGGTGGAAATGGGGTAGATTTAGAAGTTACAATAAAAAAAAGTTAAAAATTACTTAGAAAAGTTAGATGTCTTGAAGGCACTAAGGCCTTGTGAAATGCATCCTAGAATACTCAAAGAGCTGATAGAGGAGGTATCTGAACCCATCTTTGAAAAATCATGGAAGTTGGGAGAGATTCCAGAAGACTGGAAAAGGGCAAAAAGAGTGTCCATCTATAAAAAGGAAATAAGAACAACCCAAGAAACTACATACCAGTCAGATTAACTTCTTTGTCAGGGAAGATAATGGAGCAAGTAATTAAGGAATTCATCTGCAAATGTCTGGAAGATAATAGGGTGATAGGTAACAGCCAGCATGTATTTGTAAAGGACAAATCATGTCAAACCAACACGAGAGCTTTCTCTGATAGGATATCAAGCCTTGTGGATAAGGGAGAAGCAGTGGACATGAAATACCTAGACTTTAGTAAAGCATTTGATTTGGTCTCGCATGACATTTATATCAATAAACTAGGGAAATACAGTCTAGATGGGGCTGCTATAAGGTGGGTGCATCATTGGCTGGATAACCATTCTCATGAGTAGTTATTAATGGTTTGCAGTTATACTGGAAGGACATAATAAGTGGGGTTCTGCAGGGGTCTGTTTTGGAACTGATTCTGTTCGATATCTTCATCGACGATTTAGATGATGGCATAGAAAGTACGCTTATTAAGGGTGCAGATGATACCAAGCTGGGAGGGGTTGCAAGTGCTTTGGAGAATAGGGTCGTAATTCAAAATGATCTGGACAAACTGGTGAAATGGTCTGAGGTAAATAGGATGAAGTTTAATAAGGACAAATACAAAGTACTCCATTTAGGAAGGAACAATCCATTTCACACATACGGAATGGGAAATGACTGTTTAGGAAGGAGTACTGCGGAAAGGAATCAAGGGGTCATAGTAGACCACAACCTAAATATCAGTCAACAGAGTGACACTGTTGCAAAAAAAGTAAACATGGTTCTCGGATGCATTAACAGGAGTGTTGTGAGCAAGACACGAAAAGTCATTCTTCCGCTCTATTCTAAGCACTGATTAGGCTTCAGTTGGAGTATTGTGTCAAGTTCTGGGCATCACATTTCCAGAAAGATGTGGAGAAATTAGAGAAGGTCCAGAGAAGAGCAACAAAAATGATTAAAGATCTAGAAAACGAGATATCAAGAAAGGCTGAAAGAACTGAGCTTGTTTAAAGTTTGGAAAAGAGAAGACTGAGAGGGGACATGATAGCAGTTTTCAAGTGCTTAAAAGGGTTTTACAAGGAGGAGGGAGAAAAACCATTCTCCTTGACCTCTGATGATAGGACAAGAATCAATGGACTTAAACTGCAGCAAGGGAGGTTTAGGTTGGACATTAGGAAAAATTTCCTACCTGTCAGGGTGGTGAAACACTGGAATAAATTTCCTAGGGAGGTTGTGGAAATCTCCATCACTGAAGATATTCAAGAGCAGGTTAGACAGACAGCTATCAGGGATGATAGGGTATGTCTACACTACAGCGGTAATTCGAACTAAGCTAATTCGAACTAACGCATCTAGAACTAAAAACTAGTTCGAATTAGCATTTTGCTAATTCGAACTAGCGCATCCACATTAAGTGGACCCTGAAGCGGGGTTAAGGATGGCCGGAAGCAGTGCCAGAAGGGCATCAGAGGAGGACTTAGAGCGTGGAGATGCTGTCTCAGGCTAGCCGAGGGCTGTGCTTAAAGGGTCCCGATCCCCACCCCAGACAGACAGTTCTCAGGGGTGCCCCGCTTGCAAAGCAGTCCTGGCTTGGAGTGCCCTGAGTGCCCACACTGGGCACATCACAGCACTCGGCCATCAGACCGGCTGCACTTGCCGCAGGCTGCCATCTGGGGAGAAGGGGCAATTGGGGGGGGCTGCAGGAGAGCTTCCACCCCCAGAAGCCCGCAGAGCCAGCCCAGTCCTCCCCATTGGGGGCTCGTGCCCCATTCCTCCCTCACCTCCTTCCACTTACCCTTCCCTAGCCCCTCTTCTTGATGTACAAAATAAAGATAACGCGTCTTCCAAAATGGAATCTGTCTTTATTGAACAAAACTGCGGGAGACTGGGAAAAGGAGGTGGGAGAGGGGAAGAGAGAGGCTGGGAGAGGGGAGGGCAACTAAAATGATCAGGGGTTGGGAACAGGTCCCATATGAAGAGAGAGGCTAAAGAGACTGGGACTTTTCAGCTTAGAAAAGAGGAGACGGAGGGGGGACAGGATAGAGGTCTCTAAAAGCAGGAGTTGGGTGGAGAGGGTGCATACAGAAAAGTTCTTAATTAGTTCCCATAAAGAAGGACTAGAGGACACCAAAGGAAAGGAATGGGTAGCAGGCTTCAAACTAGTAACAGAAAGTTGTTCTTCACAAAGCAAAGAGTCAACCTGTGGAACTCCTTGCTGCAGGAGGATGTGAAGGCTAGAACTGGAACAGAGTTTAAAGGGAAGTGAGATCAAGTCATGGAGGTTGGGTCCATGGAGTGGTATTAGCCAGGAGGTAGGAGTGGTGTCCCTGCCCAAGGTTTGTGGAAGGCTGGAGAGGGATGGCACGAGACAAATGGCTTGGTCACTGTCTTCGGTCCATCCCCTCCAGGGTCCCTAGGGTTGGCCACTGTCAGCAGACAGGCTACTGGGCTAGATGGACCTTTGGTCTGACGCAGGATGGCCATTGTAAGCTCAGGGCTCAGGGTCGGGGGTCTCAGTGGACCCCCTTGATTCTCTTGCACACCTGCTCCTGGGTGGCCAGGCTGGCAGCTCTCCTGCCCAAGCCAGCCACTTTCCTGTGCCTAGTGCGGAGATCGTGGACGAGGTCCACGATGTCCGCACTAGCCCAGACGGGTGCCTGCCTCTTGCGGTCCTGGGCAAGCTCCCGGGAGCCGCCAGCCTGGTCCTGGGAAGAGGGGGAGGGCTGGGGGTCATCGGGTGGGTGGCTCGATCCATGCCAGCTGCAGGGTCTGCTGGCTGCGTGCTGACAGGCTTGCACCTGGCACGGGCACCGTAGCCAGCCCGTGCCCCTTTAAGGGGTCCGGGGCCGGGAGGGGGGCAGTAGAGTTTCCCTGGTGTTGGCCAGAGTGGCCACCAGGGAAACCTGGGGAGGGCTAGCTTCCCACTAGTTCGAATTAAGGGGCTACACACCCCTTAATTCTAACTAGCTAGTTCGAACTAGGCTTAATCCTCGTGGAATGAGGATTATCTAGTTCGAACTAAGCGCTCCGTTAGTTCGAATTCAATTCGAACTAACGGAGCGCTAGTGTAGCGCCTATGAAAGTTAGTTCGAACTAACGTCCGTTAGTTCAAACTAACTTTGTAGTGTAGACATACCCATAAAGACGGTGCTTGTTCCTGCTGTTAGCGCAGGGAACTGGACTTGATGATCTCTCAAGGTCCCTTCCAGTTCTAGTATTCTGATTCTATGATTCTATCTCTCCTGTGTGGACAGCATGTGTGAAAAGCTCCTAGTTATGATCATGTAGTTTCCCAGGAGCCCTTCAGTTGTGCCTGTAGCATACACATGAATGAGTTACAGCACAGCTTGTTTGGGTGCACTGCTATTCACAGCCCTGATGGGGTACAAATAGCCTTTGACAAGTATGAGGTCATTTGAGTTCCAAAAGGAATTTTTCTATTGATTGACTTCTGTGGGCTTTGGACCAGGCCTCAATTATTTAAATGACCGAGTGGAGGAAGAGTGGCCTAATGATAGTGGTAATTCCAGTTTCTGTGGATATTTAAAATTAAACAAGATGATGCATTATGAACCACAGGGAATCATCCAGCCTTTTTTCTTTTTATGCTAGTGCAAATCTGGAATCATGCCACTGAAGCCAATGGAGTTACTGCAGATTTAAACTGGTGCAACTGACAGTGAAATTTGTCCCCTCTCCGCAATTGTCACGAACGCTTCCATCAGAAAACACTTGTTGAATGAGAATAATTGAACTATGTTAGAGAGAAAGAGCTGCAAATCCCTCATCGTGCAAGAGGGCATTTCAGTGAGATTGAGCTGTCGGGTCACCAGGTGCACTGCTAGCACCAAGCAGAAGCGAGTTGATTTCAAGCTAGAGAATTTGATAAGGGGGCTGAGTGGCAGAGGAAACAGTTACATGGATTCATGCAGGGAGAAAAGTGTCAGAAGTGGCACTCACAAACCCACCTGAAGGCGAGGAGAAAATTTCAGCATCACTTACCGTGTCTTTGAATTCAGTGACCCAGGACTGGGGGAAATGGCTCATGCTGCAGGACATGTGCTGCTCATTATATTGAGGAATGGCATGGCAAAAAAAAAAAAAGAGTGTGAGAGCTTCAGAAAATATCTGACACACTATTATTGCCAGGCGGGTTTTTAGATTGAAGTAAGATACTGAGAGGAAACTGAGACAATCAATAGCAAATAGAGGGCAATGCACCCCACCCCGGGCACAATAGACAATGCACTTCTTCCTCGGGAGTCATATAGGTATATTATTTAATCAACTTAAATGAGTCTTGTTAACCCCTCCCTGCACTCAGATCCATTATTATAGTTTCTAGAGGCCACAACTGTTCTTGTGCAGACTCCCTGCCTCAAAGAGTTTGTAGTATAAACAGACACAGGGCTATAAGGCAGCGGAGAGCCAAAGCAACTTTCCTGGGGGTCATAGGCACAGTGGAGAGTAGAAGCCCATTCTCCTGACTGCCAGCACAGAGCCTTATCTGCAGGGCTGGCCCGAGCCATTCGTGTGCCCCAAGCCCTCAGGAGCATGGCACCGCCCTTGGGAGTGCGGCGCATGTGAGCCCCCGGACTCCGGGCACCCGGCGCATGAGTGGCCCCACCCCGGGCACCCAGCACATGTGCGGCCCTGCCCCCGGGTGCCTGGCGCATGCGTGACAGCTCCACGCGGCGCCTTTTAGAATGGGGCACCCCAGGCAGTAGCCTGGTCAGCCCGTAGCTTGGGCTGGCTCTGCTTATCTGCTGGTGTCTTTCCTTCCTTGTCCAGCTGATCCCTGCGGTGAGGCCCACATGGTTTGTTCTCGAGTTAGGCACTTTCCTGGATTACGTCTCCAGAATCTGAGACTATGTCTACACTGCAGACTTTTTGCACAAGAAGCTTTTTGCGGAAGAGATCTTCCACAAAACCTTCTTGCGCAAAAGCGTGTCCACACTACAAAAGCATCAGAGCACCTGTGCTTTTTCTGATAGGCTCTTTTTGCACAAGAAACCCCTATCGAGCGTCCACACACATCTTTTTGTGCAAAACACCTGTGCAAAAAGGAGTTATGCCTCGTAGAAAGAGGTTTACCTACACTGCAAAAAGCCTCTGTTCTGCCGTTCTACTGTAAATTTTCTTGTGCAAAAACGCGCTTGAGGTGTGGATGCTCCACGGGTTTTTGACCAAAATGTCTGTTTTTGTGCAAAAACCTTGTAGTGTAGACGTAGCCTGGCAGAGGAAGGAGTCACGGCGCAGCACCTCTCAGGAATGAGCCCTTAGGCACCTATCATCCGGCCTCTGGGCTAAAGACATGAAGAAAATACTCATTTTAAAGTTCCAGAACCAGAGAAACATTCAATACTTCCATGGATTTCTAATGCTCACCACAGTTTGGCCCCATATTAGGTCAGTTTCAATTTTTCTTCTGTAAAAAGAGAGAGGAGACAGTTCTTTATTATTCGCAGCACTATTCCAGCAATCAATTATACACCCTTTGGGGCAGGGACTGGCTTTTTGTTCTGGTTGTACAGCACCTCGCACAATAGGGTGCTGGTCCCTGAGTAAGTCTTCTGGGTGCTACCCCAATAAAATTAATAATTTCAGATGGAGCATGTCATTTTAAACTCCCTGTGCTTTAATTTCCCCATTTCTAAAATGAGAATAATAATACGAGCCTTCCTTTGCAAAGGATTTTGAGGGCACTGAATGAAAAGGACTATGAAAGAGTTTATTGTGATTAAATCATTATTTTATTATTTATTATTCTGTTTTATAATTATTTAAAAGGACAAGACCCCTGGCCCAAATAGTTACAATCTAAAGATGAGAGTCACGGGGATATTGGAGTATTCAGTAGTACTGGGGTGTACTGGTATGTTCTGTCCCCTGCCACACTGCCTTGATGCATTCTGGCCTCAGAAGTTGTCCTTTAAGAAGGGAAGGTCAGCAAGTTTGGACCTCCAGAGTTTGCCCAGAATGTTTTGCCAGGATCAGCAGCTGTTGAAACCAGAAAGACTTGGTCTTTCAGGAGTAGATAGAAGAGCTGGTAAGCACACGGTGGCAAATTAGCAGGCCATTTAAAAAAAAATGGCTGACTTTCTATCAAATGGCAGTTTGGGGTGAAGCCAGGAGAGGGGAGGAAGGATCCTCCCTATGCTTCAACTCAAGATGCCAGTCCTAGTCAGGGCCTAATTCTGACTGCCCTTTTGTATTTAGGTCAATGAGGGTACGTCTCCACTCCAGCGCTATTTCAGGATATTTCCCAAAATAGCTGTTCTGCATCTTGACAGCCTGGCTGTTATTTTGAAATAGCTTTTGAAATAATGGGCGTACTAGTCCGACATCCCTGTAAACCTCGTTCCATGAGGATTAAGGGACATTTCAGAATAGCAATTTATTTTGAAATTTGGCACCGTGTAGACGATATCCCTCTGGTTCGGGTGAAAGCTACTCTGCAATTTTATCTGCATGCCACATGAGTATAAGTTATCAAGTTGATTATATCCTATTGTGTTAATCAATGTGAGAGGAAGCCCAACCTGATTATTTCTAGATAGCTCGGGAGTAAACGTGATCAAATATTTGCACAGTCAACAAAGTGAATCAATAGTGCTTTGTGGCAAACCAGGCATGGTTAGTGAGTTTTTGAAAGACAACAGTGGAGCACTGCAGGAGATAGGTTAGGTATAAATTAGCCTGCTTTTTCTATTTATCATCTGCATCTGGGGTTCCATTTACAATAAATGGACACAATGTTTTCGGTGTAACTGAGAAATGTATTGCAACTCACTAATCAGCAGTCACTGTTTCTCTCATGATTCCGTTCTGCTACATGTCTGCTTTGCATTTGATCACTCCCAGTTTGAGATATCCTCTGTCTCTCGGATGCATAGACTTCATCAATGTAATAAATGTGGGACAGAGAAGAACTGCTCAGAAAGATCGACATTTACTTCTTGGCTCTTGTGATCTGCCACGGATCAGAGTTAACAAAGGTTAACATCTCTGTCATGTGACTCCAGTAGCTATTGATGCAACCACCATCTCCTCTTGAGGCACCTGCTGACATGCTCTTTTGTCAATTTTTCATCATTCTACCTGCAGGGTGAATCTGTCGTTTTAGAGAATAGGGCTGATTCCTCCCTGTGCAAACACCAGTTTGTGTCCATTGTTTTTGCTAAACCTTCTCTCTTACCCCACCAAGCAAGAGAGTGGGGGGAGGGAGAAGTGGTGATGGGGCAGCAGAAAATGAGGCTACTCTCCTCATTCTCTATAGCGTCCTACAGCAATTTTTTTGTCTTCCCAGAGCCGCTGGACCAGATCCTGACTCCTACCTGGTGTAACTTCTCCCTCTTTGTCCAGTGTCACCTTTTTCTAATTTCTCCTCACTGCTTCTAGCAGCATCTCCTCCCACTTCTGTTTCTTTCCCCCACCTCCTCAAGTAGCCAGACATTCAAAAGGAGCAAGAGAATTTCTGAAATGATTGCAATTGAAAGAGAACATGTGTTGTGATATAAGAGAAAACCCCCGGCTAGTGTGACAGTGACCCATCTCCTAAGCCTTATCTCGACTTAAGTGAAGGTTTATGAACTACAAAAATGGTAATTGATGAGGTAGGATTACACTTTTGTAAATAGCTGTGATGCCCTGTGTACATGCAAGCTGTCTTCTCCAGGTCCTGTTCTGCCTCATGGTCTCCCTCTTCCTCTCTGTATGAAACTAAGGCTATGTCTAGACTACAGAGTTTTTTCGAAAAAAAGTGGCCTTCTTTTAAAAAAACGTCACCTGCATCTAGACTGCCATGGCATTCTTTTGTGTTTTTTTTGACAGCGGTAAACCTAATTTTACGAGGAAGAATGCCTTTTTTTGAAAGAGCGCTTTAGAAAAAAGGCGTTCTTGAATGCAAACAGGAATTTTTCGAAAGAGAGCGTCCAGATTGCCTGGGTTCTCTCTTTCGAAAAAGTGGATCAATTTTTCAAAAGTGTTATGGCTGTCTAGACGATCACTTTCGAAAGAACCTCTTGTAGTCTAGACGTACCTTAGGTGTGTGATTCTTTGATGTCTGACACATTGCTCTTTGAGACGTCGCCATTTTTAACTGTTGTCCTCCACTATTGAAAACCTCAAGTGGTGAAATCAGAGAGGAGATTAGGATGTTAGAACTTTGATGCTCAGATGTTATGAAGATGTACATTTAAGACAGATTTGTATTTATTTTTAAAAACATAACAGTAATTCTCCCAATATATACACTTTGGGGAGATTTTTAAATCAAACAGCTGAACTTTCAAACACAATAATTAATGGCTAGAGATGGCTCTGAACTGAAATTCTGGCTTGTATCAGGGAAGTTAGTTGTTGATTCAAGCTTTCCAATTAATCTATTGTGACTTCATTATTGTGGCCTGAACCAAAACCAAGGATATGAACACATCTTAAATTTGCGTGTGTTGTTCTTTCTCTGACTTTTGCAGATCTGGTATTGTTGTAGTCATCTGCCCATACCACATTCTACTGACAAGAACCAAAGTGGGACATAAGGGGTGTGTCTAGACTACAAGTTTTTTTTGAAAAAAGGCCACTTCTTTCAAAAAAACTCCCCCTGCATCTAGACTGCTGCCATGTTCTTTTGAAAGTAAATCGAAAGAACACGGCAGTTTTTTTGACCGTGGAGAACCTCGTTTTACTAGGAAGAACAGCTTTTTTCGGAAGTGCTCTTTCAAAAAAAGGCACTATGTAATGCAAACTGTGCTTTTCTGAAAGAGAGCATCCAGGCTGCCCAGGTGCTCTCTTTCAAAAAAGCTGCTTGCTTTTTCAAAAGTACTGGTTGTAGTCTAGATGCTCTTTTTCAAACGTATCTTTTGGAAAAGCCTTTTTCGAAAGAGGCTTGGAGTCTAGACATAACCAAGGTGACATACAAAAAGTAAAGCATATTTGATTATCTGGAATAATGATATTCTTCAAGGGGAGACATCTAGATTATGGATGGGTCTGATTCTCCTCAGATGTACACTGGTATAACTCCATTGACTTCATTGGGATTACAGATTTCCCTTGGCACATACTATTTATTATTTTGTGCAAGGAAGAATTCTCTCCAGTGGAAGAAAAGAGATCTTTCTTTACTGTGAAATGATTGTTCTCTTGATTCAAGAAGACTCCAAAACTAAGTCATGCAGGATTTTTGGATTACAGCATTAAAATAACATCCAAGCAGACCAAAGCAGAGTCACTACCGGTGATTATAAAAAAAAAGTTCATCAGCTGATGTAAGTCAACATAGCTCTGTTTGAATCAAGTTTAACTTCAAGCAGTGTCCCATGTCCTCATGAAGATAAGAGCTACATAGCTCAATTCTGTAATCCGTGTGCATTACAATACTTCCAGTAGGTTTAATGAGCATAGGTAGAAGGGACAAGAGAATCATTCCTGCTTACAGACAAGCAGGCTGAGGACACCCTGACATAGTTGCCAGAACTGCTAATCCAGGAGCATGCTGTCATGGCTCCTTCCCCACTCTGGCATGATAAATGCAGAAGTGGGGGCCAGCAAGTGTACCCCAAAGCCTTATCTACCAGGCTTTGGTATAAAACTTCCCCCAAAGTCTTAAAAACCTAGATCTTGGGAATAAAACTTCTGCTGCCACCACCCAAATTTTGATAAGAAATCAGGGAAGAGATCATTTGGGAAATCTCACCCCTAAAATAAAAATCAGGGCACACAATTAACCATTGCCAGGTTAACAAAAAGAAAAGAAAGAACTTTTGTTATTACAACAATATTCCTGTTGCAGGCATAATGACTAGATGGGAAGGTAACAAAATATACTCATGGAGAAACTCCATGGGCCTAGACTTAGTTACAAAGAAAAGCCAAAACATCTTTTAAACAGTGCCAGATATCAGATCCCATACCCAACCCTTAAAACAATAAAGCCTAACGAAACTACCTAAACTTTACCCTACTTACAGAAAGTGGAGAATGGTGATTTGGAGAGAGAGAGAGACATGCTTGTCCCTCTCTGTAGCTGCAGAGAACTCACCCAGAGAGACAAAAGGAGGAGGAAAAAACCCAAATTCCTTTGTCCCAGTTTGAAAGTCCCACCTACTTTCCTACTGGTCACTCCACCTGGCTAGGTGTAGTTAACCCCTTAATCCCCAGGCTGCTGGGTAACCCTCATAATCATGACACATGCACTCCTAGCACGGATCAATAAGCAAAACTAGCCCAAAGTATAAAAGAAGGAGAACAGAGAGGGAAGGGGAGGCAGAAAGGCCTGGGAGAGCAGAGGGACAAGAACACCACACCAGGCTGCCTCTAAGAAAGTGAAAGGGAGACAAAGGAAGACAACAAAACTTAGAGTGTAAAGGATGATTGACGCATTGTAGGTCAAGCTGATGGAGTGGGCTAATTGAAGATGAATAAAGGGGAACCACTTGGGAAAATCTGGGAGCTCTCAAGATACTGCCCAAGAGCAGCTGATAGAGTCCAATGAGGGTTGTCGTGCCCCAGAAATGCAAGATGGGTCCTAAATGGATGTATAATATCTCCAAACAACATCTATAATAGAGCCACCACTTGATTTGGAAGCTTACATGTTGTTGCTCAGGGTTTTGTATTATTATTTTATGTTTTTCTAAATGGGTAGACAGGAATTTCTCTGTGCGGTATTTCATATAAGTACCCCATGTATATTAACATAAATATAAAAGTTGACAGCACATTGTTCATGTTAAAGAGTTGCTGATAATAGAAAACACTTAATCCTATTCCATTTTTTGTGATGAATATTTTGTTGGGTCTCACAAAGGAACAGGCAATGACAAGTGCAAAAGGATAAATGGCTTACGGCTCGTGTATGTTTCCAAACAGGGGCATCCAACAGCATTGTGAAATTATGCAATTTTACAACTTGTCAAAGGCGCAACACTATACAACACTACATAGACATAACATACAACACTACATAGACATAACATATAAAAGGGTGTATGTGTATAACTCCTAAAATAGGAGATGTACACAAATAGGGAGAGGAGAAGAGGAGAGCGTTTGTAATATATGCTATTTCAATACAACGTTTCTTCTCTTTCAGGCAGAGATCCACGTCATCCTACCTCTCCTAAACTAATTCTCAGAACAGCTTGAACTTTGAGAATCCCCAGCCCTTAGAGCTGCCCGGAGAGCACCGTATGATGCTCCAGCAGTGATTTAAAGGGCCCATTAGTGGGGGTGGTGGCTTGGAGCCCCAGACCATTTTGGAGTTGCTGGGCCCTGGGGCAGTTGCCCCTTTGACTCCACCCTTGCAAATGAAGGGCCCATTGATTTCAAAAACCCATTGATGTCAATGACAGTCTTCTTACTGCTTTCAATGCACTTTGGATCAGGGCCTTAAAGACTGGCTCTTTCTAGTAACTCAATGAAGTTACCAGAGGCTCACTAGTGTGACTTAGGAATCTTCCAGGCTGGGATAGATGTGAAAACTGCATTCAGGGATAATTTGATTTCCTTTCCACTCGCTACATCCCTCTTGTGGAACATATCACGCAGCTTCCTGTATTGAAAGTGACATATATCCAATCCATTTAAATTCTTGCATGCTTCGTTCCTGTGCTTGGAAAGTATTCTTCCTGATTAAATCAATTTACCATTAAAAAATGTGGCGTTTCACATTTCTGTGATGGGTGCAGTCCTTGTTGGATTTTGGAATGGAACCAGGAAGCCAGGCAGTGAAATGTTAATTCTGATAGCTAGAATTTGATCAAGAGATCAAACAGAAAATATAAAGCAGTAGAGTTTTTATGATGGTAAAAATCCATGTTCCCAGTAACTCCCCCACATCTGTGAAAATGACCTTGCATGGCAGCATAATCAGACCACTTTTTTTTTCATGTGAAAACAATAAATTCTTGGGGTCAATGAATACCAGAGAGAGAGAGAGTATAGTCCAGTATAGTTTTGCTATACAGTATCTCCTCACTAAATGTCCTGAATGATGTTTTGTTGCTTATCTATTAGAGCACTTGTTTGTTTAATGTTGGACAGTGCTGCCTTATAAAGTTTGGCTGCCTGCTTTTTCCTCTACTTGCAGGATATTCTGGAAAAGGAGCTTTTCCTTGGGGGTGGGTGGGAGATGGAGCCAAGGTGGGCTGGCAGCTCTCCCCTGCGTCCCCTGCATCTGCTCCCCTATGTTCCCTGTAAGGTATGCGGCTGGGCAGCTGCAGTTCAACTGCCTCTCCCCCTTGCTATGCTGTTCCTGCTCTCTGCCTTCGAGCTGATTCTGAGAGCCTCCTCCTTGCTATGAAGGAGTTGGAGGGTGGAGAGGAGTGTTGATGTCAAAGTGTCCCCCCCCCCATCGAGCTCCCCACTCTGTACCCCATCTCCACAAAGCAGGATATCACAGCTATAGGTTCTTCAGTCTGGACTTCCTGGTCTGCTTAAAAGGACAATGTGGGGGCAATGTGCTTCAAGGGACAATGCACATCTCTGTCTGTTCCCCTCTCTCACACACACACTGTGTGTGCATCTCTGTCTGTCTCTCTCACACACACAGCTGTTGGCATTGTGCAGCTGTGTGTGCACCATCTGGAGGAGAGAGTGGTGCGCTCCAGTAGGATAGTGTGGGTTTATCATCATGTTACATTGCTGCAGGGAAGCATTTGGAACCACTAATGTGTGTCTATTGTTTTCCCCCATCCTGTCTCAGTCCATGCTGTCTCTAGAGTGTGATGCTATGTTAACAACATGTTAACTCTTGAAGGCTCAGCTGAGTCCTAGTTCATCATTTAGTGGCAAGACATTCCCTGAAATATTCCATCCTCCACCTCAACCAAGCTTCACAATCATCATTGCTGAGTACAGTATTAGATGGTTTTAAATAGTACTGCCTTTTTTCTGCAGAAAAAAAATGTCCCTGAAGCCTAACACTTCCCCCTCATTTACATTAATTCTTATGGGGTAATTGGATTTAGTTAACAATGTTTCACTTAAAGTAGCATTTTTTCAGGAATATAACTACACCATTAAGCCAGGAGTTACTGTATTATATGAAATCCCTTCAGACAGATACGTTTGTAAAATAATTGTAGGTACCAGTTTATGTTTTCCTCTTCATTAGAAGGCACTGTTGTATGCATGCAGACACTCTCCTTTTCCTTTGTTTCTATTTTACAAAACAATAATACCTAGATTAAAAAGCAATTGCAATATTCACATTAACCACAGAAATACTCTGCAGTTTACCTGTACTTTACAGATTACGCCTCTGATTCAGCAAAACACTTTAGTACATGATTAAATCTTATTAGCGTCATATATATAACTGCTTTGCTGAACAGGAATGGGATTACTATCCTAATTTTAAGCATGGGTTTAAGAACCTCGCTGAATCAGTATTGTTTAGCTTGGAAAATGTTATCTGATTGATGGATTCCAGATATTCTTCTTCACTGTAAATACACACCAGTAATTTAAGAAACCCAACTATATTCCACACAAATTTAGACAACCTAGTGCCACCCAGAAAGGTAATGCTGACACATCTGAGTAAATATGCAAATTAGAATGCAACAGAATAGGGGCTGTGTTCAATTAGAACACATTATCTGCCAAAGGGCAGCAGAACAATCCCCTGCTGGCATTTCCAAGGTTACAACCATCTGTATATTGATAGTGTAGTTGAGGCTATTAATGTTTTCCTGTGAGAATAAAACAATTATAAGGGGGAGTCCTAATTTGAGGACGAAGAATGGAATGTAATAATGGACAGAGGAAATGCCTGACCATGTTCTCACACAGATGTAAATCAGGCCTAGCTCCAGTGAAGTCAGAAGACTTTAAGCCAGGGTAAAATGAGAGCAAATGAGCTCAGAATCGAGCTCTCAGTGTTTTGAATATCCATTAATGGGTAGTTCTCATTAAAGTGCTTAGCACAGGGAATGTACCAGCAGATAGCCTTTTGATAGCAATTTGCCAAGGTCACTTTTCATATACCGAGATGTAACCTTCTATCAATTTAGCTGGAAATAAGAGAGCCTGTTTCTGTAAAACAGGGCCATTTCTAACCCATGTAATGCATACTCATGGCAGCCTAGCCCTTTGAGGTTAGTAGGTCATTGTCATCTCAAGTTTCTCACGCACAGGCACTGCTGAAACTTTTTACTTCTAGGGCCTCTGGGAGAGGAGGCTATAGAACTTGGTGAAGAGGTACCGTCGGTCATCATGGGGCAGAGGGGGTGCCTTTAATTGTGGCTGTCATGTGAGTTTGCCATGCATGTTATCAGCTCTGCCAGGGCCATCAAGACTTTCTCCTGAGTCTTCACTTTGTGTTCCCTGCTTGCTTTCCTGTCCTCACGCTCCACTCACCTTTCCTGCAGCTGCATTCGTCTCTATTCACTTAATCGTTCCTGTGCAAGTGGGCGCATAGCATTTGCTCCCTTAACATGTCACTCCTGCAATGTTTTTGCCTTTGGGTCCGTGATAGCTGGAGGAGCCAGACCCATGGGAATGTGCAGCAGACCAGAGCCGGCCCAAGCTATGGGCTGACCGGGCTACCTCCCTGGGCGCCCCATTGTAGGCGGCGCTGTGCGGTGCTGCCGGATCAGGCGGGGGCAGGGCCGCACATGCGCCACACTCCCAGGGGTGGCGCCACGCTCCTGTGGTACGGGGAGCACGAGTGGCTCAGGCCAGCCCTACAGCAGACTTGCATGCATTGTACAAAAGATGAAGAGCAGACTTTATATTGTGAGGCTTAGAACAGAATCTCTTCAGCATAAAGGGGTGTCTGTCCAAGACAATTGGCATGTGTTATGTAAAAGGCCAAAGTTATGCTTTTAAGCACCCACTATGCAGGAGGTACATCACAGAGATCTGGGAGCAGCTGGACTTGGTTTGCGGGCAGACATGGTAAGGGGCAACTCATGACTCGCTCTTTTGCGTCTGCTCTGAAAGTATGAGTGGCACAGTGCTTGCAAATAGCAGCTCCTGCCACTAGGAAAGCACTTACATTTGCAAAGGAGGGCCACAGCGGCGTTGCAGCAGAGCAGGGGATTACACGGTGGCTGTGTGTCTGGCACCCCCCTTTTGCTGCGAGTGTGCAACTTTCTCTTCCTACAGGAGCTGGCAGGCAGGAGGGGGGAAGGGTCGGGGTGTGGTAGAAGGGCACAGTGGGATCAGCTACAATAGCTTCCTTTACTTCATCCAGGTTACCATGCGTGATATTAGTTTTCTCTGAATCACACAGAATGGAAGTGGACAGAAATTTGGATCTTAATGTGCAGTGCTTTGTGCTGCAGTGATGCCAGACCACTTACTGCTGGCTTGGCATGGAAAGGTGTCCGACCGTGGAGGAATAAGACAGGCATCCCCAGAAACCTTGTGGAGAAGGATGACGGAGTACTTCAGTGAGAACTTTATGGAGCTGGGCAGGGAGGATTCCTGCTCCATCTCCAGACACATTAGCAAGTTGTTCTGTAGAGTCCCCACTGTGTAGGCAGAGTGGCCACCACAGATCACACACAGTTGCCTTACCCCACTTGTAGCATGTTTAAAAATGTGAACTGATCAGCAGTGCCCTCCCCACCATCAGGGTCTGGCAGCGAGATGACCTGGGAGGAGGGATTGTCTCCAAGTTATAAAAAGTCCTGGCTGTAGGTGAGATCAGATGCTCCGCTTGCCCATTGACCATTCTTCTTCCCCTCTTCCTCATCCACACTATCCTCCACGCTGCTATTAAAGACTGCCGGATTAGTGTCTGGGAGGAATCCACTGACTGGGTTGGGACATTGGTCGGGACCCCCTAGAATCTCATGCAGCTGCTCATAGAAGTGGTATGTTTGTGGTGCTGACCCAGACCATCTGTGTGCCTCCTTTGTTTTCTAGTATGCCTGCCTGAGCTCCTTTTTTTTTCATGCATCGCTCTGGGGCACCCGTGATGTAATCTTCGTCCACCAGGCCTTGTGCGATCTTGGCATAGATAGCTCTATTTCTTTTGCTGCTTCGTAGTTCTGCCTGAACAGATTCCTTTCCCCATACAGCAATCAGCAATCAGGTCCAGAATCTCCTGCATGCTCCATGCTGGAGCTCATTTACGACCCTGGGCCTTCATGGTCGCATGTGCTGCGGAGGTGTGTGCCTGATCTGAGCTCTGCTCACCACACTGGAGAGACAGAAAATGACAGTCAAATTTTCCCAGGCCTTTTCCTGTGCACGCGGAGAGCAGCAGAGCTGAAAGTCCTGGACAGAACGGTCACAGTGGGGCACTGTGGGACAACCCCTGGAGGTCAAGATTGTCGACTTTCACAGAGCGGTGTCTGCACTACCCTACAGTCAACCATACAAAATCAAATTTTTTGATCCTCCTCATGAAAAACAACTTTAACAACCCTTAACGCTGGCGGAATGGGCTTGGTGGTGTGGAATCATTGTTTAGAAAATCGACCTAATGTGGTTAAGTTCAATCTAAACTCCTGGTGTAGGCCAGACCTTAAACTTCTTTAGAATGTTGAAAGTAACCATTAGGCCTGGTAATTTATTATTTTTAAATTATCAGTTTGTTCCAGCACCTTTTCCTCTGCCCCCTAGACTTCTGATACACATCTTTATTACCAGAAATGAGCTGTTCTGAACAGGGGGGTTTCCTCTCTGCAAGGAGACTGGTGCAAAGAAATCACATAGTTCCTCAGTAATCATCTCCCTTAAATTGTTTCCGATGACCATGCAGACCTGCTACCTTTTTTCCCACAGATCCACCCTTCTCTGTGTCTGATACACTTAAAACATTTCTTGATTTTTAAAAAAAAAATACCTTTAGCTATTTTGCTCTGCAAAATCTCTTTTAGCCCTTACAATTTTCCCTTTCCCTCTTGCCTAGTGCAATTTATGCTCCTATTTGTTGACAGATGAGTACAAGTCCTCTGAGTCCATGAGCTGTCAGAATTAAAAAGGATGTGATGGATTTTCATTACTTAAAGCTTTAAATCAAGATTGGAAGTCTTTCTAAAAACAATGCTATATACTGCAACTAGACGTTCTGAGCTTGATGCCGGTAGCACTGGATGAAATTCTGTGGCCTATATTATTTAGAAGGTCACACTAGAAAATCACACGTTCCTGGTGGCCTTAAAATCATTGAATTTATTTATCTGTTTGGTTGTGTTAGGTAGGTGGACATACATAGACACCAGCAAGGTCTTCTGTGTGCCTGCTAAGCTGACACTGATTACCCATGGGTTTTTCTATTAAAATAGTCCCAGTGAAGTTGGTGTAGCTGTTTACAATGCCAAACACCCATCTATTTACTCCTTGCCCACCAAATTCCCATATATCAAAAGTCACAGACCAAATTCATCCCTGTTGGTACGCAGCAGTGAGTACTCCAGTACTCCAGGAGGATTCACCTCCATGAGAACCTAGTGAGGTTTCTGTCGTCTGCCCTACTTTGAGCAGCTCTGCTGCTTAAAGCAACTCGAATTTCTTCCAGGGCCTTCCTAAGATTTTTATCAGTGAAGGCTGCTACTGGAATGGATTTGCACATCTCCTCATCGACCTGGCCATGACTATTTCTTCGCCATCACCTCCCTTCAATGTGTGTAAGTCCTTTGCCAGTAGGATGAAACTTGAGCGTGTGGACTTTCTGCTTCTGAAGCTTTACACTATGATCTGCTTAGGTTGGATCATACCCATGGACGTTTAAAAGAAACCATGAAGTCATGGAATGTATTACCCTTGCGACAGCTGTGACAAATGTTCTTCCACAGAAAGTTGTCAAACGTCAGCAGGGCTATAAAACACAATAGAAAAGATGAAGAAGGCATGTTTATATGTGGATGCAGCAGTGGAGAGACAGCCATAGGGAGAGCTGATTTAAACACAGATGTCTGCTGTGATGATTATATTATTCTGGCACTGACAGGAACAAACAGAAATGTGACTTTGCTCTGAGTACAGAGTGCCCAAACATTTAAAGGGATAGGACACCACATTCCTTCACCCTAATTTAAAATACGTTTCATGTATGTCTACATTATCACTCACACAGCTAACATAGAGCACTATATAAATGAAACAAAAGTTGCAGTGAACAAACTTTCAAATTGAAAAGGATTATTTGGCACCAAAGCCTGTTTCAGCAGCTTGCTGAAATTAGAAGTTGTAAAAGAAGGATGTTCAGTTGGAAGATCTTCCTGGAACAATCCCAGAATCTGATATTTATAACAATCCCAGAATCCCAGGCTGCAACTGGTTCATATGTCATTTCCATGAAGTCCTAATTGTTTTATGATGAATGGTACAGGTCCTGTGCATTTTACGTGTTTTTTAGGTACATATTTACTCCATAGCTGTGGGTGTTAAGAATGAACGTAACTGTGTCATGTTCTTTGGTGGTGGTGCTTGAAATATTGCCTTCTTTCTCTAATGATTTCATAAACCTGTGTTGTTGATTTCATGTTCAAGGTACTCAACTGATGGTCTGAAAAACTCACATGTGTTGACATACACTCTTCCAGACCCTGTTGGACTTCGCCCAAATTTCAGAGACAATCCTCTTGGTCCTTTCTATAGGGCTCTACAGGCCTAGGACGCAGGCCTATAAAGCTACCAGCTGAAGAATACCACCCAGAATCATCTGTCACTTATTTGCACTCTGATTCCCTAGACCCACTGTGTCCTCAAACTTTTGGTAGTTCTACCTCGAGGATTTGATAGAAAACAGTCCCAAGGCTCCATTTGGTTTTCTGCCCTATATAAACCAAAGGATGTTCCAGAAAGTGTCTAGGCCATCATGTGGCTCTTCTGTAGTGACCATGGCTATTCCTGCTCCTTGCTCTTTAATTCCTAGTTTGACTTGGACTTGATGTGGACTTTGCTTCTAGACCCTGAAACCTGATTCTGACCCTTGTTATCAGCCCCAGCTTGCACTTGCGTATGCCTCTTCACTTCCAGCCTCAGGACCCTTGGCCCTGACTGCCCTTGCTGAGTTCTTAACACTTTCCTGTAACAAGGAGGACATCCATGTAGTATCAAACTCTCGTCAGTCCCTTTAGGGAACTCATCCATGGCTTTCTGATACCAGGCAGGTGTTGATGGATACAAAAAGGCACCAATTGTAGCAAAATAATCCTTTTTGCATGTTGCTTGTGAGCTATTTGTGAGAAACTGGACAGATCTCCATTTGAAGAACTGAACAAATCTAATTTACTGAAACTGTCCTCCACGAAGAGCAGTAAGCACGTTTTCAGCATGACATAGTGGATACTGGTCTACATGTAAAGCTGGATTCAGAAATCTCCACTAATTCTGACTGAGCCATCCTCTTTAGTCTCTGGTATGATGGGTGCAGCCCACTCACTGTGGGAGATGGGTCACAAAGCTCCAGTGTTCACTAAGAAGTCCAAATCAGCTTCCACCACAGCATAAGACTCTAGGCTTACAATATTTTGACTGGCAGCCAGATTGGAATTCACTGATGCCTAGCTTATCTCTCTTATCTCTCCTGGCTCTTCTTCAGAAACTTTGGAGTACCTGCCCACTATTTCTTGGTGGTTTCAAGATGCTTTTGTGATTGCCTGGATCTTGGTCCCATTCATGTGAAACTTCTTAAATCAAATCCTGCCAAATAATGGTGGGTACTTTCCTTCAGATACATACCAGGGTAAAATGACTGATTGCCCATTGACTTGAACTTTCACATGAAGTATCCCTTTTGGGGCACTTATGATCTTTGTCACCAATGTTATATTTCAGGAATTCTCAAGCTATTTTTATGCTGGGATCCCCTCTGAAAATATTTCAGGTTGTGATGACCTGCCCCAATACCATGCCACCCTTGCTTCCCTATGGATGCTGATGGCAGTACTGCCTTCAGCAGCTGCTGCTCTCGTGACCCTCCCCCCAAAGTCTTGTAACCTCCAGTTTGAAAAGTTACATTTGGAGCCAGCAGTGAAGGAGACAGACCCAGAGAAAGGTGATGTAAACACAACTGTTTTCTGTAGTGTCTTTATTGTTCTAGAAACAAGTGCAAGTGAGGTTCTGCTCTGAGTACAGAGTATGTAACTATTGAATGGGGAAGGACATCACAGTCCGTGTGTCTTAATAGAGGGTGACAGTATTTTTCAGCTGAAAGATGGTGTTTTGGTTTGGAATGCAGGTATTGGTATGTAAGTTTTCTTTTCAATGTTGTTCACTCTGATTATTGGACTTCCCAGAATCACCAGCGCTTTCTATAATTAAATTAAAGTAATCTTATTAGTCACAAATTAAAAATTAGTTGAGTGGGGTAAATAAGTTTTCAACAAATGGGGAAGGAGAAGAGCCCCAAAAGGCTAACTGCTTGTCCAAGGTCATTAAATGAAACCTGGAACTCTTGGTTACTAGTCCCATACTGTAAGGAATAAAAAATATTCACTTTGGGGGAAAAAAACATTCCTCTGAATTCACTTTAATAGAAAAGCTCTCAGGTACTCTTATATCACAGTTGTGTGTCTTTGTGTGTTGCTGAAACTGCTAAAATGTTTGTTCCATTCTGTTCTTTCACAGTATTTATTTGTACTGTACCTCTCTTTTCTGTTCTGGTCAACCTATTTTTTTTTTTATAAAATAACAGAATGTGAAAATTAGTGCTGGTAAAATGCCAGCATAAATACAATAACAACACACAAAAACTTGCAATATTGCTGCCAATCCGGTTTGGGGCTGTCACTGGTGCTAAATTGTGTTAGGAATTTTTTTCACAAGAATTATGTTTAACATTTCAACTGAGTTCTCCAGCAAGGTGTTCACAGAATTTTCAAAGCATGTTAAAGATGTAGCAAGCAGTGTTGTCTGGTGGACACTGAATATGGGATCACACGCTATTCTACCACTTGAAAACGGCTGTTGGAGGTGATAGGTTAGTGAATGATGAGTCTCCTCCCCTCCCCACTTCCCAATATTATATGGTAGGCATTGTGAATCTGGAAACTGCCTCTTAGTTAGGAGTTTTACTGTTATGCTTTTATTTTCTTGAAGTGATGAGTTCTGCTACCCATTTCCATGGGATTACTTATGGAGTAAGGGTGCTAGGACCTGACAAAGATACTATGAGGACTGGGAAAGTATTCTTTGCCCTGACAAAGGGAAATGGAATTCTTTTTGTCTAAAATGTAATCTCTGTATGTATTTTGGAGTGCATCTGTCTGTCTGTGAGTCTGCTTTTCAAGAACATCTTCTAAATGGTAAGAGCTAGGGCCACCAAATTTGATATGCAGCCTCTTCTTATCATAACTTAAAACAAGGTCAGGGGTTGGTTGTGCCAGGACAAGAAGAAGCCCTGGAGAAAGGACAATTTTTTTCCATAACATGCAAAATGGAGGAGCTGCTATTTGGATGGACATGCTATAAGAGTGGCCACTAGGGAGCAGCGAGCTCATATGGGAGAGCTATCCCATAGTGTCCTCTGGAGGCAGCTGCACCACCAATGGAGTGTTCAGGAGGGGCTGGGGCTCCTGGTGGCTGGAGGGTCTAGAGGAGAAAAAAGGCCCCTGGTGGCTGGGAGGACCCAAGTGGAGAAGACAGGACCCTGGCAGCTGAGGTGGCCTGGGGATGTGAGAACATGCCCTTTTGGCAGGCTGGGAGGGGTGTATGTGTGGGAGGAGAGAACTGGTCCCTGGCATACTGGAGAGAACCTGGGGTGGGGGGGGGGGGAGAAAACAAACCCCTGATGGGTTGGGGGGAGGTCGGTGGGAAGAGGACAGGCCCCTGGCAGACTGGGGGATTCGGGGGGTGAGGGGAGAACAGACCCCTGGTTGTCTGGAGGGAATCCAGGGGGGGAAAGAACAAACCCCCGGTGGGTAGGAACCGGCTACCCTGAGCCCCTCTTCACACCGCAACCCTCACTCTCGCACTCTCCTCCCTTCCCCAGGGTTCTTCCCCCCTTCCCACATCCCAAGGTTCTGCCCTGAAGGACCCGGGCAATGTATGTCTGCTGGTATGATATAAAAATTAGCTACAAATCTACAACATTCTAAGGTACTAGTGCTCTTCAAAAATGTAAGGAATGATTCTGTAAATTATATTGTCAATTACCATCGTAGAAGTCCAAATTATACCTCTTCTAAAATACTGGAATAAATGTTCAGAGGAAAAATCCTTGCTCTAGCAATGACACTGAGAATAAAAGCACTAACTACATATAGCTTGGTATGATGGCAACTACGTGGGATGGAACAGGTGATAAGTATTTGCAGACTATCAACAAAGATTTGCATGTTGAATGTGTGTTTTGGTAACAAGGCTGGCCTGGAATATTAACTGCTGAGATAGCATGGGGTTAAAGCTTCCCTTTTTCTTACCATGAATGACTGAAAAGTCATTGTAATTTCTGCAGTGGTGTCAATGGTAACCGCTCTAGCCATGGGGCCACCAAAATCATATTTGGCACAATGCCCAAATCTAGTACATCTACTACTTTACATAGGCTTTGTGCATCATGTAGTGTTGATATCTCTGTAATATTTAATAGTATGTATTTTAAAACTTTGTACATCCAGCTAGTAGAACACTAACACACTTCAACACATGTATGGTCTTGAAATATGCACATCAGCGCTGCCTTTGGCTGGATGTTGTACAAATCTATCATGACTGACTCTCCTTCCCTAGTAGGAAATAAAAAAGTATTATTGACTTTTCCCCTATTGGACTGCACAGCCTTTCTGTGAACACGAATGTGTTTGTCTTCCACAGCGTAAGAACAAATCCAAAAAAGATCACTGATAAGCGACCTGTACAGCATGTTCATCAATGTAACTGAAAGACAAATGTTCCAGCTTCTTAACTCTTTCCAGTGTGAATGAAATGAAATAAAAAATCTATTAGCTTTCTTCATCAGGGGTTTTGTTTGTTAACTTACTAGAAGATAACTCTTTGCCTTACCTCCTGTATCATTGCAAACATTTACCTCCATTTGGTCTGATCCTGTGAGGTACTGAGCACCTTTAATAGTGAGGAAATGATGCTCAGTACCCAGCCTGCATAAGACAGAGAGTATTGTAATGTGAGTATGTGGATAATGGAAATGGCAAAAGCCATCTATGAAGCATGGTTAGTTGAGGAAGCTGGAAATACATTCTGGGAATGCTGATAATTTTCTTTTGCTGCTTTGATTTATTGACCGGCCGAGTTAATTCACTATTTGGAAATTATTCTTTTTTACAGCTGAATGTCATGATTTACCATTGTAAGTTTCATTGCATGAAAAGATGGTTAGAGCATTTTGCATGGGCATAAATACCTTTAAAAAAGTTAGCAAAATATTCCTTAGCTCTTCAAGCTTTCTTTTAATGAGAATATTTTTAGGAAGGGTAGATCCAAGGAGGCAGCTCAGTATAACGAATTATTCAAGTTAATTACCCCTATTGGAGGCTGCTAATCTTGGAAGTCTATTCTATCATCAATGCACCTGATCTAGCAACAACTTTCTGCCTCTGCCCTGAGGAAAGAATATTACATTCCCTAGGTTCCTTTTTTTTGTGAACAATGGGATAAAGGGCAGCATCTAGACACCTTTGTTTGTACCATGGCCCATCATCTTTTTCAGGCCCTAAGCATGCATTTATATTGGAATGCATTCTTTATATCCATGACATAAAAAACAGTCTTCGGGATTTGCTGTTTTTATGCAGTTGTCCCCTAAAGAATATGAGTTTCTGTTGAGAAGTGAGTCTGTGGAAATAATGTCAGAGTAACCTCCTTAGGGTGTTCTCTAAGCATAGTTTTAAAAAAAAATCTGTGCAATTCAAATGAAAGTGACACATAGATGACACGATCTTTTCAACTCAATCTAGAGCTTTCAAGTTTGTTCTGAGTATTTTTTTAAACATGCTGTTTGTTATACTAGCGGGTGGGGATCGGGCCCCTTTGTTGAAACTGTTGGCTGGGATACTCCCTTCAATTCAGACTACATGAAAGAACCATGAAATCCCCCTGAAACAAAAAACAGGACTATGTAGCACTTTAAAGACTAACAAGATGGTTTAATAGGTGATGAGCTTTCGTGGGCCAGACCCACTTCCTCAGATCAAATAGTGGAAGAAAATTGTCACAACCATATATACCAAAGGATACAATTTAAAAAAATGAACACCATCTTGTTAGTCTTTAAAGTGCTACATAGTCCTGTTTTTTGTTTCAGCTACACCAGACTAACACAGCCGCATTTCTATCATGAAATCCCCCTGTGTTTAGTAATGGCTGAAGGAATGGAAAATCACTGCAAGCCTGGGGAGACAGTGATCCAGCTTCTAACACCGGCATCCTCTCTTTGTGCCCAAGACTCTGCCCCTCTCCTTCTGTTCCCCCACTTCCTCCTCTTCTACCTCCCTTCCCCTACAGGAGCCCAGAGCACCCACAGCCCAGCCCTTGACCCCAGTGCCGGGCGGCTGAGGCTGGAAGGAGGCAGTGAGAATTGCTGCTCTCTCAATTCTGGGTGTTTGGGCAGCCAGCCCCAGAGCAGCAGGCAAGCAGTACGACTCAGCACCAACACCCGGGTGCTCCTGAGTCTCTGAGGGAGGCACACAGGCCTGGCAATGGGGCCACAGTAGGTTGCCCCCCTGCCTATGATACCCGGTGCTCATGCCTGGAACCCTGGGCAGTGGGTGAGCTGTGTAGTTGTAGGGGTTTGCCGAGGGTCTGATAGCAAACACCAGCATGGGGGGCTGATTTGTTTGCAGCTGTGGGGTGTGTGTGTGAGAGAGAACAAGCTCAGGTGATAGCTGGGGCTACATCCAGACTTCAGGCTTCTTTCGGAAGAAGCTTTTCCGGAAGAGATCTGTGGAAAAAACTTCTTCCAAAAGAGAGGGTCCGCACTGCCAAACTGCATTTAAAAAGCGATCTGCTTTTTCGAAAGAGAGCATCCACAGTGAATGGTCGTTATTTCGCATTGAAATTGTGATGACTATGGATGGAATGGCCACCAGGGCACCTGTGCTGTTTCCTCTTTCCTCTTCTTCCGAAAGAACTCCCTCTTCCCCGTCCACACATGCCTTTTTTAGAAAGAGCTCTTTCGGAAAAAGGCTTCTTCCTCGTAGAAAGAGGTTTACCAATGTTGGAAACCCCCCTCTGTTTTTTCAATTTTTTTCCCGCAAGAACGCAATTGCAGTGTGAATATAAGTGAAGTTTTTTGGAAAAACAGCCATTTTTCTGAAAAAACTCTTTAGTGTAGACATAGCCTGAAAAGATAAAGCATAGAGAGAGAGCTTTTGGGAGAGTGCCGGCTGAAAGGGGCTTATAGCTGTGAGAAAAGAACTCTTTCTTGCTGCTGAGTCCGACTGTGTTCAGAGTAGATGGACTTTATACGTAGTACATAAACAAAGAAATACCTGACTCTGAGATTTTTCGCCTAATGGCACAACCGACAAGACCCCACATGTTGACTAACAGCTCAGGTCAAACAGGATAACAATAAAGTTGGCTGTTAATAAAAATTAAACCAGATGCAAATTAGTAACTAAAGACAAATGAGTTTATAATCATTGGGCCTAATCCTACAAGGTCTTATTCAAGGATTAGTCAAGCAACTGCAAATTTGCCAGAGGTGCCCAATGGGAGAGAATTGAAAATTCTCTTTAAGAATGGAACAAAGGGAAGAGAAGTGCTGAACTCATGTTACATTTGAAAATCCCAGCCTAATTACACATGTACCTATAACAATCTAATACAATTTTTCTTTCAAAAACCTAATGATCTTCTGCTTCTGGAACTTTCATGCACTTCACTAGTGCAGGATCAGGCTTCTAGCAAACCTGATGAACTCTAATTATGGCTGTCATAAAGTGACCATTAATGTATGGCCATTACTTTGAATCATTTGTCTTGTTTTCTGCAGAACATTTTTCAGGTTTCACTGCTGGGTTTCAAAGAAAAAAAACCCTAAATCCTGCAGCACTGGGCACTCCCCATTCTGTATTACATGCTTCATTGGATTTCCATTAGACAAATGTTAATAGAGAATGTACAATGATGTGAAATGAGCAGGCTGTGTTCAACACACAGGGAAATGAATCTTTACAGAAAGTAAAAGGGTTCAATGGGCAACAAAACTTTTACCTTGAAAAATTACCTCAGTAACAACTTGTTTGTGACTTGCTGCTATCTGCACTCTGTCTGCAGCACATTGGCTGTCATAGTAAATTCAAGAGTGGTGAAGTGAGCCTCAACCTCATTTGGAAGCTGCAGAGTACAAAGTGACAAGAAGAGCTACAAGTCATGGACTCCCATTGTCCCCCTGCCACTCTAGTTGCACGTATTACAGGATGTGTGAGGGCCAGCATGCTGACACAAGGCTTTGCATCCTTCTCTCATTAACGCTTTTTCTCTAGTTCACACTGGGCAAAACTAGGGATGTTTTAAAGCTTTCTATTACATGTGCGTTAAAGTAATAATAAAAAAACCCCAGCAGCCCTGGATGTGCATGCGGTGATTGGGAGGAAGGGGCTCGTTGTTGCGGGAGAACCGTGACTGACTTCGTGTGCAGAGACGTTGACCAGCAGTTGTCATCACTATTGTATGACATAGAAGTATCTTTAATTTTCTCTAGCGTTATATTATTACATGCTCAGCTTATTGATTGGGGCCCCAGAATATGCTTAGTGCCAAAAGTTGAGGCAGTGTAATAGGGGTGGGGAAACTCAGGCCTGGGGGCTGGATGAAACCCCTACCTTGCCTGGATACAGCCTCCGAGGCTGAGCATTGGGGAGTCTGAGCTGGTATTCCAGCCCCCCTGAAACCCACTCAGACCATTTTACAGGCTGGAGTACATAAAATCTACTAGCTCTGGTGTGCAAGGGGAATGTGGGGGAGTATCTTTCTCCTGCTCAGTCAGGGGCTTCTCACTTTGCTTCTCACTTGTGTGTGGCCCCCAACTGATTTTTCTGGGGTCAGCGGCCCCTGGCCCAAAAAAGGTTCCTCGTCCCTGCAGTAGAATATTAGGCATGGACTGTGTGGTGCCTGACAAGCTGTAAAGAAGAAGGCATCTTGTCTGTATAAGGAATGCAGGATATGAGCCACCGTCCCAATGAGCAGCACCTTATACCACATGTATCTCCACAAAATGGGGGTGGTAGTTGAACAGAGCACTATTCAGTGTTCATACAGGTATTTGATTATGACTCCATTAAAGGAAACCATATCCTAGACGCAATGGTAATATACACAAATAAGTATAACCCTCACCCTATTCAGTAGGGCCCTACCAACTTCACAGCCATGAAAGGCATGTCACGAGCCATGAAATCAGGTCTCGCTCATGAAATCTGGCTATTGTAGGAAGGTCGCCATATTGCCACCATTCCTTTTGTGCTGCCTTCAGAGGTGGATATGCAGAGAGCAGCAGCTTCATGCCAGATTCCCAGCTTTGAAGGCAGCACCACCACCAGCATCAGGCAGCAATGAAAGTGGCATGGTATGGGGGGACTGTCACTTTCAGGGGGCAAAGCCAGCCTTATGAGACGGCAACCACCCAGGACACTGTGGTCAGGAGGACTATGGTAACATCCTCCCAACCCCTTCACACAGTCAATCCAAGGCCCCTTGAACTCCCAAGTGCTAGGCCAGGAGCTGGAAAGGGGCAGGGCTTGGTGCCCTGACTGGGGGCTTCTATCATGTACCAGGCTGCAGCTTCCAGGCTCAGAGTCACTGCCACAACTGCTCTAATTATAAGGAGCATTCCAATCCAGCCAGCGGTAAAGCATGGCTGGGCAGGAAGGGACATGTTCTGGGCATTTTTACACCCTTACAAAGCCTCACAGCAGATGTGCAACCAGCAGAGTCTGGGGGATGGGAGCTTATATCTCCCCTGTGTCCATATGCTAGGATAGAGATGTATCTGTCTCTCGCTCAGAGAAGAAAGATCCAGAAAGCAGCTCAGATAACATTGCCATCTTCATGAAACAAGAATGACGTGAGTATTCTGTATGACTCCCCCATTTTCAGCTATGGAAAGCTTATGTAGGAAAGGAAGACTACAAAATCTTAAAAAATGCATTAGTAGTTGGCACTGAGACGGTGAAAGTACTGCTAGATTTGGCACAATGGAATAAAGCCACCTGAGTCTCATTTCCCCCTGAACTGTAAATGAATTAGTAGCTCCTACGCCCTTCAAAATATGACACAAAAATGAAATTAGCAAAGATTGCCTCTCCTATCCAATTTCAATCTTGAGATATTTATTTTTATGAGGAAAAAATATTTGCTAGAGTAAGCAGGTTTGGACTATTGTTGCATGTTTATTTTTCTTGATTGTTATATAGAATTTCTGCTTCTCCAAATACCAGGTGCACAGACGTTTGCCTCACATTCATTTCACTGAATAGCTTTTGACAATAAGATGATGGAAAAAGTTTACTGTACAGGAATAAATTTGCTATTTGAAAGATTTTGAAATAGGGGAGCACATTTTTAACACACTGACTAGAACCTTAGTAGCACATTTCACATGAAGTTCCTCAGATCACTCCTGAAGTCTTTATACTCAGTGTTGACTCTGCCCTTACCTCCCTTATATTCCTGGAAAGTTTTTGTACTTCAGAGCCAGGGAGGCTCAGGCTGTGCTCTGTCAGCCCTCGCCATGCCCCAGGGAGGCTCGAGCCCTCCCCATGGTGCTCTGGGGCCAAGGCAGCTCCCGTGCGGGGCTTAAGGCTTGTCCCTGTGGTGGTGGGAAGCTCGGCTCCTGTGTGGGAGGAGGCCTCAGGCAGAAGGGCTGGGGCTCAGGGGTTGCCTCTCCCACCCCTACATTCACCCACCATCCATGAATAGTGTGCATACTCTCAGGCAGAAACTTAGGCAGGTAAGGAACTTTCACCCTGAAAATGAAGATGGTGAGTGAGTTGAGTTGCTTACAGGGTTCAGATGGAATTTTGCAGATCGCACTGAAGCCATACCTGTGATTTGGCTTCCTAAACTCAGATTTAAGTGCCTAATTATGGGTTTTGAGTGCGTAAGTACTTTTGTGACTGTGGCCCAGAGTGCCTGCAACACAAGCCGAAGAGACTTAGCACCCTCTGAGGGTTTGTATTGTGAAGTTACATGAACCATTTTCCCACAGTGTGAGAGAAATATCAAGTAACGGTCTCTGCCATGTATTCCTCTCTGGTCATGTCCTCGGGATGTTGTTGAATGCAGATGTCAAAACGAAAGCAGCGGTGGGAAATGTAAGCCAGTGTTAAAAGTCATCCCCAGTCTTTGTCAGGTATTTATGAGCTTGTGGCATTTTCATCTGTTTAAACAGCTAGGGAGACTAGAAAGTGCCCTGTTGTGCTGTTTGTTGCTGCAGCCATCCATCTCGATCAGAGCCGGTGAATAAGGGCTTTTGCATTTGCATCTCTGTCTGAAACAATCCTCTTTCGTGGGTGAGCAATACGTGGGAAGATGTCCTGGAGTCAAAATCGACAGCTTGTTTTGCCTTATTTAATTAAAATGCCTAAATTCTCTCTGTCAATATGTTCTCTGAAGGCAGTAGAAAAACAGATTTGTTGTCTGCTGAGAAACCTTATAATGGATATGGCCTGAGGACATATTAAATCAAAAGGTGATGCTGTCCTATGGTTCCAGCATGTTTAAATTCTAATCGCCTCTCCACTGGGCTGAATATGACAGCAGCCAGCTGAAACAATTCTCCGACACCTTGTCATCAAATATGTTTATAAATGAGCCAAAGACAGCAAACTTTCTCCATGCTCAGAACGTTGAACAAAGTTTAAAAGTTTCAAAGGCATCTATAACTTGTCCTTAAGAAGCCTCCTTCAATTTTCACTTATTCTATTCCAACCGGTGAAGGAACATTTAACGATGTTTATGCCAGTCCCGTGTACACTTCACTGACATTGTATGCACCAGTAGTTGTGGTATCCTATGACACAGTTCTAGGGAAATAGGGCTAAAACTGGAGATACAGTATGAAGCTGAAGATACAGAAATAACAATTGTAAGGAGGCAAACATTCAAATGTCTAAAGTAAAGTAGTCTGGCAGATTTATTAGTGTCTGATCAAAACCAAAATATGATTTATTTGCTTAGAGCTAAATGTTGACCTCAGTTGAACCCCCCACTAAAATTAGTGGGATTGGAGAGGAATAAGTGAGGGAAAAACTTCCCCCATTATCTATAACCATTGTTATAACTCACAGAAAAAAACATCATCAGACTTTATGACTAGGCCCTACCAAATTCATGGCCATTGAAAATGTATCACAGACCATGAAGTTTGATCTCCCCCCTTGACATTTGTTCTCCCATCCCCTTGAAATCTGGCCTTTTGTGTGCTTTCACTTTATACTACATAGATTTCATGGGGGAGACCAGTGATTCTCTAACTGGGGGTCTTGACCATAAAGGGAGTTGCGGGGGTGTCACAAGGTTATTTTAGAAGAGTTGCAGTATTGCCACCCTTACTTCTGTGCCACCTTCAGAGCTGGGTGGCTGGAGAGAAGCAATTGTTAGTTGGGCACCCAGGTCTGAAGGCAGTCATGCCATCAGTAGCACAGAAGTAAAGGGTGGTAATACTATATCATATCACCCAACTTCTGCACTGTTGCTAGCAGTGACTCTGCCTTCAGAGCTAGCCAGCAGCCACTGCTCTCCAGCTTCCCAGCTCTGAAGGCAGCACCACCAGTGGCAGCAGCACTGAAGTAAGGGTAGCAGTACTGCATTCCTTCCTACAATAAACTTGCGATTCCTCCACAACTCCTTTTTGGGTCACGATCCCTACAATTACAACACTGTGACATTTCAGATTTAAATAGCCAAACTCATGACATTTACAGTTTTTCAAATCTCAGGACCATGAAATTGACCAAAATGGACCACGAAACCTGTTTGTGACCCACATGAACTCCTGCAAAGTGCCTGAGCACTCTTGACTTCCAACCATCACGGTGAAGGTTGGAGGCTTTCCCCCCCTAAAACTGCTCTCTGGTGAAAAGCAAGTAAGGAATAAAGATAAGTATGAAAGCCAGAGTCAAGTGAGATCTGAGGGAAATTCATGTCACCAGAAATAGGTCAGAGATTGACACATACTGGGAGAAATTACCCACAATGGATGTTATTTCTGGGTGATCATCCAGATGCCGGCATGCTCCTTTCAAAAGAATCTGAGTACAGGAATTAGGTTCACACTTGGGCTGTGGTGGCCTCACCTCTTCCTCTCCTTGCTGAGAGAGAGACTCTGCTGGGAAGTTTTTGCTTATTTATGATACATCCTGCAGGTTCTGAGGTGGTTGAAGCAGCAGCATCTGCTTCTCAGCTTCCTGGGTTCCTCAGTAATCTCCTTGGACCTGGAGCGGATACCACCTCCTCAGCCACCCAAGAACCTACATTGTGCACATAAAAGCTCAGTGGCAGTGTTTTCTGTTCCCCTGTTTCTGCTGTTGCTTGGCTGCTCCTCTCTTTCCACCTCCTCTCCTTCCTGCTCTGTCCCTTCCCACATGGACCTCTCCCACAGCTGCTTGCCAGTCCCTTATCCTGCATCTCCCTATTTCTCTCCTCCACCGCTGCTCACCAGCTCCCCCTCTCTTGGAGAGAAGGAACTGGATGCATGTGGGGCACAGGGGCAGAGGGCCAAGTGGGGAGTCAGGGAGGAGGGACTGGCAAGTGGAGGTGGGGGTGGAGGGATGGCAAGTAAGGAGTGGCAGTGCGGGGGCAATTGGGGAGGAGAAGGGAAGGAGAGGGATGCATGCAGCAAGTGGAGAGGAGGTGAATGGGAGAGGAGGCAGGGCCAGGTTGGTGTGTGTGTGTGCGGGGGGGGGGGGCTGTGGGCAGAAGAGGTGGGGCAGGGATTAAGCCTCCCTGAGGGGAATCTTCCCCCACTGCCCATGCTGCAACCTACCCTATCCCACAATCCTTTGTAGATGCCTTCCTCCTTACATAAGTGACCATATTTTCCTATGCTGAATATGAGACACCTGGTAAAATTACTCATATTCAAGGGAGTTCAATGGCAATCAATCAGAACTGTGCAGTACAAATGTTCACATTAACCTCAAGTTGACTGAGCCTCTATTGAAAAGAAATACTGTATTGCTGAATTCATTTTATTTACCTTCTTATCTTTGAGGCGTTGTGGTTCACACAGGGAGAGGCAACAAACTTCTGTATGCCTCTCTCGGGGCGTGGGGGCAGGAGGGTTGGTGGTGACCAACCAAACTGAACCTCTTTGCCCAGCATTCTCTGCCCTCCATGCTCGGCTGGGCCCCCGGGATGGGCTCACTTCTCCTGACACCTGGTGCCACATCTTCCTGTAGCAACACATGGAGGGGGCACATGCGGTCAGATGCCTCCTCCCTCCGGATTGATGCCAGGATTCACACCAGCCTTTCAGCACTGTGCAGGAGCGCAGGGACCAGAGCTGCTTCCAGCTGCAGGAGAGGGGGAGAAGGGGAGAAGAAGGAGGAAGAGAGGAGTCTTAGCAGAGCTCATCTCTTCACCTCCCCCACCATGACCCCTTCTGCCCGCTCTCCTGTGGGCCGGAAGCAGCTGTACCTTCCTGCCCACAGGTGAGTGTTGAAAGATTCTAACTCCTCTAGGCTTCTGCTGGCCACTGACATAATCCACCTGCCTCCTGTTTCCAGCATGGGGAGGAAAAGGTTAAGCCCTAAGGCTGCTCCGTTCTCCAGGGCCCAGTGCCCCTGACTGCAGGGGCTTCCGTGAATCTGGCCAGAGAGTGGCTCAGCAGAGGCGGGTACCTAGGGGACAAAGAGCTACTCCACACTCCCTGGGAGCTGGGCCTATGGTGAGAGGTGGTGAAAAGGGTGCTTAGCCTAGAGGTGGGGGTGGGGCTGCGGTGGAGCCTGCAGGTTCAAGGCAGGAAAAGGCTGGAAATCATTTCCCTTTAAAAACAGGTTGCCAGGTCACCCAGTCCCACACAGAGCTCAGTCCCAGGAGAACGCCATGTCACCTTTCCAAAAAGCTCATTGCATGGCCTGGAGTGATGCTTCCACACTCCCGTGGGTGGCAGGAGGTAGAGCAAAACAGGACCTGCAAGCAGTTGCCACAGGAGAATCAGTTTTACCACCTCTTATGGGGTTGTTGCAAATCTCATACTATTTGGTGATTTACTTAATGTCCCAGCTCCCAGAGTCAAGTAGTTACATAAGAATCTGAGCTTTTATTTAATTTAAAAAAGCAAATTTCTAGCCCTCTTGGTTTGGAATTAAACTCCAAAACATGATTGGAGTGCATTTAAGTCTCAAAACCAGAAAGGAAATACAAAGAACCCCACAATTAAGAATTTTTAAAAATGTTATGATTTTTTGGGGTTAACGCATGATTTCTGTGAGATGGCTGTACCGGAAATAATTTCTCCTAAGAAACATGCAACTGACTTAGGGTATAGAGTGTTTTAGGAAAAAACAGCGATTTTTTTCCCAAAAAAACTTCAATTGCATTCACGCTGCAATAGCATTCTTTCGAAAGAAAATCGGAAGAACAAAGGGGGTTTTCCGACACTGGTAAACCTCTTTCTATGAGGAAGAAGCCTTTTTCCGAAAGAGATCTTTTGGAAAAAGGTGTGTGTGGATGTAGAAGAAGGAGTTCTTTCTGAAGAAGAGGAACGAGGAAACAGCACAGGTGCCCTGGTGGCCATTCCACCCGTAGTAATCACAGTTATATGTGAGATAGCGTCCATTCAGTGTGGATGCTATCTTTTGAAAAAGCAGATCGCTTTTTCAATTCGCTTTGGCAGTGTGGACACTCTCTTTTGGAAAAAGTTTTTTCAGACGATCTCTTCCGGAAAAGCTTCTTCCGAAAGAAGCCTGCAGTCTAGACATAGCCTCATTCCTAAACTCTTCCAGCCTCTTGGTGAATAATTACTTAGCAGATACTAAATGTTTTGTTTCTTTGCCTATTCTAGTTTATTGGTAAAGTCTCCATTCTGGCTATCAGGGAGGGCATGCTTGCTTTTCTTAAGGTCAGAAAGGGGAACATTCTCTGCACTTTCAAAGAGTAATTCAAAGAAATGAAGGCTCAGACTGCCTACGGAGCCCTGATGCTGAGATGATATTTCACTTGGATCAAAAGTTATGTTAATGTACATAAAAGCAGTATGTTGAAAATAAAAATACTTCAGTGGAACATGTGGATACAGGTATTTCTGTTACATGTGTTATTCCTACAAACTGATCATATCTTACATCTCTCAGTTCTTGTATTCAGACTATTATGACCATAGATGCCTTTGTAACTGGTTTTTAAAAAAGCTGTCAAGTTTATGAGGGAATATTCACCTTACATGTAGCCAAGGGATCTGTGGAAATGTAAGTACATCCTACATGGCTATTGTAGCTCACAGTTATTTATTCTGTTTCTCCCTTTTTGTCTGACAGCCTGTTAAAATATATTTCATGTGGTGTAAAGCTGCAGTGTACTGCATGAGCAGGAATGAGAATTTATTTATAACTCTCTCTAGATGATAGAGGAAATTTGTTACCTTCTCATTCTTATTTCTTCTGACCTTGGGAAATAGTCTCTGGTTCACTCAGCATTTTTGCTCAGGTGGCAGTAAGCAATTGGAAGTCTCTCATAATTCCTGAGCTGGGAACTTCCCCACTACGGAGGAGCAGAGTCGAACCCAGAAGGAATGGAGTTGCGGCTTTGTCTACACTTAACAGTTTAAAGCACAGCCACAACAGCGCTTTAAACTGGAAGCCTGGGAGAGGGCTCTCCCAGCACTCTATGGATACGGCTAGACTACACGCCTCTTTCGAAAAAGAACATCTAGATTGCACAAAATGGATTGAAAAATCGATCCGCTTTTTCGAAAAAGAGTGTCCAGACTGCCTGGACGCTCTGTCGAAAAAGGGCGCCTGGAAGCACTTCTGCCCAGGCGTGGTGGCAGCCTTTACTTCCGGGGCCTGCTGCATACTCTTTGCAGAGATGTGTGCTTTAAAGGATCCTCCTGAACAGCTGTTGCTCTGCTCCTGCAGCTGGTTTGCCCACCTCCTAAAGGGACAGCAAAGTTTCTGCATTGCTTGCTTTGAGTGCCCTGCTTTGTGGTACAGCACAGCTTTTTTCCCCCCTGCTTTTGTTTTGTGGTTTGAATTGTTTTTTACCATGGGGCCAGAGCTGCCCCATGGCAGGCAATGGCCCCATACTGTAGTGCTTCAAGTGCTGCTGCAACTCCATGAGACCTGCATAGTGTTCATGTCAGGTCTGGATTCTGAATCCAGCCTTGAGACCCTCATTCAGGATGCAGCCACACTGTTATTGCCACCCAACTTCTTCCATGAGAGGCAATTTTGGAGGCTGGAGACAAGTTCAGACTGGTGGGACCGGCTCGTAATGGAGCAGTGGGACGACCAGGCTTGGCTGTGAAACTTCAGGAGGTGGAAGTCCACCTTCCAGAAGCTCTGTATGTGGCTCGCTCCCACCCTGCAATGACAGGACACCCACCCGTGCTCTGCCATCCCTCTGGAGAAAAGGGTGGCTATTGCCCTGTGGAAGCTGGCCACCCCTGACAGCTACTGCTCGGTGGGACTCCAGTTTGGTGTGGGGAGATCTACTGTTGGTGCCATGTTGATGGAGGCAAGTCCCTCTGGGGGGGGGGGGGGGGTGGCAGTCCATGAGGGGTAGGGAGACTGTAACAGGAAAGGGCAGGGTGGGGGAAATGGAGAGGAGATGGTGGAGGGCTCCCGGCCTCACTCCGCCCTACTGCTGGGAGCGGCTGCCTGGGGGAGGGGAGTCCTGGGGTCTTGGGGAATCGAGGAGGGGAGGAGGTAACCTCACAAGCTATTGGGCAACCCTTCTAACTTCCTATTCGGTGTGTTTGTATGTGTCTATTTCTGCAGGTGGTGAGGGCCATCAACTTGGAGCTGTTGAACAGGATTGTTCACCTTGGACACTTAGACACCATCATGGCCGGTTTTGCTGGGCTGAGATTCCCAAACTGTGGAGGAGCACTCGATGGAACTCACATTCCCATCTGTGCACTGCCCCATCGAGCAGCCTGGTATATCGACAGAAAAGGATACTTCTCCATGGTACTACAGGCCCCGGTTCACAACCGTGGACTTTTCACTGACATTTGTGTGGAGTGGTCGGGCTGGGCACATGATGCTCGGATCTTCCGAAATTCATACCTTTACCAAAGGCTGCAGGCTGGAACTTTCTTTCCCCAGCAAAACTTTGCTGTTGGGGATGTCAAGATGCCAGTCTGCATTGTGGCTGATGCGGCATACCCCCTCACGCCCCAGCTCATGAAGCTGTACACTGGGCATCTGAACCCGAGCAGGGAACTCTTTAACATACACCTGACATGGATGCATTTGCAGGTGGAATGTGCCTGTGGCCGGCTGAAGGGCTGAAGGGCACCAGCTTTAGATGCCTGCTCACTTGCTCGACATGGGGGAACACAATATCCGAGAGGTGGTCGCTGCATGTTGCGTCTTCCACAACCTGATGGAGAGCAAAGGGGAGACCTTCCTCCCAGGGTGGGGGGCAAGGGCTGAAGTGGAGATGAGGCGGTTCGCGCAGCCCTGGACAGCTGCCATTCACCAAGCCCATCAGCTGGGGGTCCCCATCCAGGAGGCTCTGCGTGAGCGCTTCTCAGATGCAGCCCAATGACTTTCCCCAGGGTTTCCTCAATAGGGCCAAAACCTGTACTCCCATGACCCATCCCTGCACCAGTCTCCAGACAGTGAACACAAAACAGACCAATGTACGTGCAAATAAATAACTGTAAAAAACTAAAACTGTGCAAAATGCATTCAAAAATACACTTTCTTGTGAAACTATCAAACTGTTTTTAAAACTGGGGAGGAAGGGGGGATGTGAACCTGGAGGAGGAAGGGAGGGAGGGCAGGCAGGCAGTTTAGGGATGATGAGGGTCTTGCCTGGGCTGCAAAATTCTGCCACCTCGGGTCCATGCACCTAACCATCCTCGGGGGCAAGTGGGACATGGGACGGTGGGGGGCGGGGGCTGCAGCTGGCTCTACCCCATCAGGGGGAGGAGGGTGGGAAGGGTGGAGGGGTAGCAGGGCCTAAGGGAGAGAAAGGGATGGCAGGGGATGAGGGAGAGGAAGGTGAGGCAGAGGGGGCTGGAGCAGGTTGAGTGGGAGGAGTGGCAACATGGACAGGACCTGGCACAGCCAGGGCCTCTCGCATGCTTGCACACATTCCAGTCCACTGGGGGAGGAAATCCTCCAGCAACTTATTGTGCCAGTGAGCCTCCTCCCTTGTCCTTTTGTCCATGGTCTTGTCGATCCTCTCCAGGGCCTCCTCAGGAGCTCATTATACTCCCGCCAATGCCTGCGGGTTCCTTGGGTGGAGGCATGGGTGTTGCATGGTGGTCTGCAGCAGCAGGTCCGGATGTTGAGGAGAAGAGGGAGAAGTGATCAGTGTTAGGAATTCACACACTGTCCCTGCTTGTGCTCAGTGAATAAGTCCTTACAACAATGGATGGGAGTGTTATCACTGCAAGCCCACGTCTGGCCCTGCCAAGTGCCCAGGCCTCACAGGGGCCCCAAGGTGGCTAAAGCAGCGTCTGCCCTCCCCCCCCAACAGCTCCCCTCCACAATGGCCATACAGGCCAGGGAAGTGTGCAGCCACAGTGGGTCACAAGCCGTAGGACAGGGGCCTGGAACAGCTTGGGTCTCCCAGGGCCCCCACCCACATACGCACCGCCTACCCGCCTGCTTGCACATGCACAGAGAGATGCAAGCTGTCCAGGAAGAGCATGACATGTGCAGATTGCTCTGCATCCTCTGTGCTCTCCCCTCCTCCCTTCTGTGTGTGTGACCCTGGCTGCACTCACCTGATGTTCCCTCACCAGCATCAGAGGATGCCTGTGAGGCCTCCTGGGTATCGGGGACCGGCTCGAGGGTCAGGGTCACCTCGGTTCAGTTGGGGGTCGTCCTCCTCTTCTTCTGGCAGCTGCTCCTCGGTCTCCTCTGTGTCCTCCTGGCAATGCTGCGCAGCTTGCATCTCTCTGTGCATGTGCAAACATTCTTTATTAGTAAAGAATAAAATTGTGAAGCATGTAGACGAACATAATTTGTTGGACAAAAGTCAACATGGTTTCTGTAAAGGGAAATCCTGTTTTACTAATCTGTTAGAATTCTTTGAAGGGGTTAACAAACATGCGGACAAGGGGGATCCAGTAGATATAGTATACTTGGATTTTCAGAAAGCCTTTGACAAGGTCCCTCACCAAAGGCTCTTGTGTAAATTACATGGCCATGGGATAAGAGGGAAGGTCCTTTCTTGGATTGAGAACTGGTTAAAAGACAGGAAACAAAGGGTAGTAATAAATGGTAAATTTTCAGAGTGGAGACGGGTAACTAGTGGTGTTCCCCAAGGGTCAGTCCTGGGACCAATCCTTTTCAACTTATTCATAAATGATCTGGAGAAAGGGGTAAGCAGTGAGGTAGTAACGTTTGCAGATGATACAAAACTGTTTAGGATAGTCAAGACAGAAGCAGACTGTGAGGGACTCCAAGAAGATCTCACCAAACTGAGTGATTGGGCAACAAAATGGCAAATGAAATTTCATGTGGATAAGTGTAAAGTAATGCACATCGGGAAAAATAACCCCAGTTACACGTACAGTATGATGGGGGCTAATTTGGCTATGACAAATCAGGAAAGAGATCTTGGAGTTATCGTGGACAGTTCTCTGAAAACTTCCACACAGTGTGCAGAGGTGGTCAAAAAGGCAAATAGGATGCTAGGAATTATTAGGAAAGGGATAGAAAATAAGACCCAGAATATCTTACTGCTCCTGTATAAAACTATGGTACGCCCACATCTTGAATACTGTGTACAGATGTGGTCTCCTCACCTCACAAAAGATATTTTGGCCTTGGAAAGGGTTCAGAAAAGGGCAACTAAAATGATTAGGGGTTTGAAACGGGTCCCATATGAGGAGAGGTTAAAGCGACTGGGACTTTTCAGTTTAGAAAAGAGGAGACTGAGGGGGGATATGATAGAGGTCTATAAAATCATGAGTGGTGTGGAGAGGGCCGATAAAGAAAAGTTATTTATTAGTTCCCTAAATAGAAGAATTAGAGGACACCAAATGAAATTAATGGGTAGCAGGTTTAAAACTAATAAAAGAAAGTTCTTCTTCACACAGCGTGTAGTCAACCTGTGGAACTCCTTGCCAGAGGAGGCTGTGAAGGCTAGGACTATAATAGGGTATGTCTACACTACCCTCCTAGTTCGAACTAGGAGGATAATGTAGGCATACCGCACTTGCAAATGAAGCCCGGGATTTGAATTTCCCGGGCTTCATTTGCATAAGCGGGGAGCCGCCATTTTTAAATCCCCGCTTGTTCGAACTAGGTAGTTCCACGAGGTGTACCGGTAGTTCGGAATAGGAACCTAGTCCGAACTACCTAGTTCGAGCCCCGTGTAGCCGCGCTACACGGGGTTCGAACAAGCGGGGATTTAAAAATGGCGGCTCCCCACTTATGCAAATGAAGCCCAGGAAATTCAAATCCCGGGCTTCATTTGCAAGTGCGGTATGCCTACATTACCCCGCTAGTTCGAACTAGCGGGGTAGTGTAGACATACCCATAGAGTTTAAAGAGAAGCTAGATAATTTCATGGAGGTTAGGTGCATAAAAGGCTATTAGCCAGGGGATAAAATGGTGTCCTTGGCCTCTGTCTGTCAGAGGCTGGAGAGGGATGGCAGGAGACAAATCACTTGATCATTGTCTTCAGTCCACCCTCTCTGGGGCACCTGGTGCTGGCCACTGTCGGTAGACAGGATACTGGGCTAGATGGACCTTTGGTCTGACCCAGTATGGCCGTTCTTATTTCTTATGTTCTAACCCCATCTGTACGAGAACCGGGGCAGATGGGGGTTCCCCACCACCCAGGATGCGATCCAGTTCCTGATAATAGGCACAGCGGTGAGGTGCTGCCCCTGAGGTGGAGCTGCGCTTGCAAGCCTTTGTGTAGCCCTGCCTGTGTTCCTTCACCTTAGCCCTCACTTGGTGTAAGGTCTTGGGGTGGGGCCCTGTTTTAGCTAGCCCCTCAGCCATGCGGCCGTAGATCTCAGCATTTCTGCGCCGGGTGTGCAGAGCCTGGAGCGCTTCCTCCTCTCCCCACAGTTCAAGCAGGGTCATGACCTCTGGCCCTGACCAGGCTGGAGCTCTCTTCTTGCCACTGGAGGGCAGCGGGGATGGCTCCTTGGCAGATCCTTGGGGGCCTCGAGGGTCTTGTGCTTGTGCCATGACCACATGGCAGGGAGGGAGGGAGAGCTCAGTGTGCTGATAGGCTTGCTCTGTGGCTGGCTTCCTGTCAGAATGGCTGCCCAGGGTGTCTGTGCATTTAAAACGTGGCTACAGACAGGAACAATAGGGCTATGTCTACATTGGCATCCCTTGGGGATAAGCCGGAGAAAAGCGCCAGTCTTTTAAAGAGGAATAAGGGACCTTTCGGAAAAGGCGTTATTTTCCGAAAGATCCCCGTCTAGACTGGCGCTTTTTGTCAGCAAAGCCCCGAGCCGGAAAAAAGCGGCAGCCATGTTTATACAAATGAAGCGGGGGATATTTAAATCCCCCGCTTCATTTGCAATTCCGACTTGTCTCATCTGCATCCCTCTTCCGGAAAAGGGGTGCAGTGTAGACACAGCCCCTATGTAAGCCTTGTCTGTGAGGGCAGTAGCTAACAGCACTGGAAGCATGGCACCCAGCACCGTATAGCCTGGTTCACACAGGTGCTTTACAACACTGTACAGGAGGCACAGTGCCAGAAAGTTACAGCACTGTAAAGTGCCGATGTCCATTTGGCCTGACTCTTACACTTACACCGGCCTGCAGCACAGGGTGTGTTGGGAGCCGGAAAGGGAGTGGTCAGGGCTGAGATGGACAGTGGCTGGAGTACTTTGCATTCCAGACTCCTCCGGCTAAGGTACCTCTGGCATAGTGAGAGCAGCACCCCCACAGGCAGGTGGCTCTACACTGTGCTCTGGTCAGGACCCAGCTGCAGGAAGCTCTAACCGTCTCTGACAACAAACATCCCTCTATGAACCCAGTGTGTGCAGGATGCAGCAGAGGAAGCGTCTCTTTGGCTGTGTCCAGACTCAGGGTTTTTTTCGAAAAAAGTAGCCTTTTTTCTAAAAAACTTCACTTGCGTCTAGACTGCAGCCGCGTTCTTTCGAAATTAAATCGAAAGAACGCGGCTTTTCTTTCGATGACGGTAAACCTCATTGCACGAGGAGGAACGCCTTTTTTCGAAAGTGCTCTGTCGAAAAAAGGCGTTCTTGAATGCCAACAGGGCTTTTTAGAAAGAGAGCATCCAGACTCACTCGCTGCTTTCTTTCGAAAAAGCGGCTTGCTTTTTCGAAAGTACTGCTTGCAGTCTAGACGCTCTTTTTCGAAAGAGGCTTTTTCGAAAGATACTTTCGAAAAAGCCTCTTTCGAAAGAGGCTTGCAGTCTAGACATAGCCTTTGTTTCATCAGTTTGGTGATGTATTGTTTTTGGCCTTTCCATCTAACCTAGAGGTATTCTAAGGCAGGGGTGGGGAACCTAAGGCCTGAGGGCCAGATGTAGCCTCCCAGCTTGCCTGGCTCTGGACCCCCCCCCCCCCCCGAAGTTAAGGGCTCCCCCCAGCATTGGCGAGCCTATGCTGGTGCTCCAGCCTCCAGTGCACCCCTGCAGGGGAAGAGCACAGAAACTCTACTAGCCTGGTCCCCTTAGGCTCTGATGTGTGAGAGGAATGTGGGTTGGGGTGTGTGTGTCTTTTCCTTCTCAGTCGGGGCCCACATCAGTGATGGTTTGGGATTTTTTTCTTCTCACTTGTGTGCAGCCCTCAACTGATTTTTCTGTGTGTCAGCGGCTCCTGACCCTAAAAAGGTTCCTCACCCCTGCTCTAAGGGTTTGGAGGGGGGATCTGGCACCACAGTCCAGGCAGTGCTGAGGGCTGGGTTCCCCACAGCTCTGACCCTTCTGCCTGAGGCCCAACCTCTTCCAGAGACTCAAAGCCATCCCCCTCCCCTCCTTGCCCTGGGGCCTATCAGAGCCAGCCCAAGCTACGGGCTGACCAGGCTACTGCCCGGAGTGCCCCATCGTAGGGGGTGCTGCAAGGGGCTGCTGGACCAGGCGGGGGGAAGGATCGCGCATGCGCCAGGTGCCTGGGGGTGGGGCTGCACTTGTGCCAGGCGCCTGTCTGGAGCTAGAAGGGACATCTTATGCATAAGTGAAAACTGGTAGCTGTGCTGGAGGAAAAGGTTCTTGGACTGGAGGAGCAAGTTGAGTCACTAGTGAGACTCAGAGAAACTGAAGAGTATGAGAAACTCCATTACCCCAGGTATCCATTAATTTCCATTCAGGAAATTATGGACCTGCCCACAAAGGAGGACACCTGAGAAAGGAAGGCAAAGAGGAGGTCTGGCAGTGTCTGGGAACTTGTCACATGAAGAAAATGTTCTTTAACTTCATTCACCTCCTGTAACCTGACATCCAACTTGAATGCTATAGACACTATTCACTAACTAGCAATTGTTATGACACAGGACTCACTTTTCTCCCTAAGCCATCTTAGAACAATGGCAGGGGTTTCCCAGCTGTGTTATCCTTTAAACATGGATAGCAGTTTCTGGATCCCATTACTAAGGACTTTGTGCATTAAAATGTTTAAGATGTTTCTGAAATCCAAGGAATGTGCTGCAACTATTTCTATGGCAGTTGATTTTGTAATCCACTTAGCAGGTAAATACTACCACAGAGAAAATAAAAGTGAGATACTATTTCCTTTCAGCAGATGCCTCAGGGGCTCCTCTACCCAACAGAGGTTACAGAGCTATAGATACAACTGCAGCAATTCTGCTATATTGCCATAATCTACACAGTTGCTACGGCAATGCAAGGGGTTTTTCTGTTGCTGCCGTTAATCCATTCCCTACTAGATCAATGGAAGAATTCTGATCAAAGCTGCCAGCATTCATAATAGGTGGAGAATCTCTTGGAGTGTATGAGAGTGAAATCAGTCAGAAAAAAGAAAGAATGTGAGTCAGAACCAAAGTGCATACTTCAGATCTTTAGAAAGGTGAATTTTCACTGGGCTGGCTTAGGGGGCTGAGGTGTGCCGGGGAGGAGGAAAGGGCTCTGTCTGGGGGTGCAGGCTCTGGGGTGGGGCAGGGATGAGGTGTTTGGGGTTCAAGAGGGGGATCTGGACTTGAGTTGAGGGGTTTGAAGTGCAGGAGAGGCTCTGACCTGGAGCAGGGGTCTGGGGTGCTGGGGGGAGGATGAGGGCCCTGGCTAGGGGTACAGACTCTGGGGTGAGGGTAGGAATGAGAGAATGTGGGTGTAGGAGAGTGTTTCAGGCTGGAATTCAGGAGTTAACAGGGTGGGAGGGAAATCAGGTCTGAGGCTAATGTAGGGTTTGGGCCCAGGAAGGGGTTAAGGGTATGACCTCCAGGGAGAGCTTACCTCAAGCAGCTCCCAGAAGTAGTGTCATGTCTCCCATTTGGATCCTATGCTCTGAGAGCTTCCCCGTTCACTGGTGCCACCTCCACAGTGTCTATTGGCTACAGTTCCTGGCCAATGGGAGCTGAAAGGGTGGTGCTTGGGGTGGGGGCAGTGTGCAGAGCTCATTGGTTGCCCCTACAAGCAGGAACCCAGAGGGGAGACCGGTCAGCTAATTTCTGGGAGCCGTGTGTTTGATTTTTTGGATCTTTTTGATGTTTAGAGGTTTAGAGACTCCAAAATGTTTCATTTTGCCCTTATGAAGGAAAGCTGAAGGCAAATACAACCCTACCACATCATTGGTACTTCTTTCTTCTTGCCAGAGCTTCAAAATGACCAGTAGAAAGACAACATTAGTGAGTTCAACGACCTGAGACATTCCAGCAAGGAACAAAGAGAGAGTCTGCAGATCAGATCATTACTCAGGAGAATGCCAACGATATGGGAGCTTTCATGTCCATGACATGAACAAGGATTGTTACCATCTGTCAGCTGCTCATGGCGCTGAAATGAAATGGGATGGTGGTTTCAGTCCACCACGTCCTGAAGAGCTGGGCACATCACCAAGGCAATGATTACAATTGGTGGCTCTTGGGAGTCTCAACACAGAGGCTGAAACTGAACAGCCATAGAAAAGAATTTAGGAATAGCCCTCTGCATCGTGATTAATGCTAATGGATGAAACAATGGGATTAAGTTTGTGCCAGTGCTACCACCATTATAACTTCTCCTTGGCCAAAAATAAGCCATCAGTTAACTTTGTGTTAACACGAGCTTTGAATTTACTTATAGTGAATCTTACGGTACTCAGATTCTCATATGACAAGCACCTCCTGCCATCCCATGTTGGAGCTGTTCTATTTATATCTTTTAATGCCAAAGTTCTAAACGTGCAGGTAGAATTTGCCATTTCAGTATTGCCCTCTAACACAGCAAACATGCATATTCTTTAAGCATACTTTGGGCACATGGACGATCTGTGTGTCGTGTGTGCATACAGTGCTTTGCCCAATGGGAGGCGGGCTGTATGTGGTGTCCCAATACTAATACTACTATTTCTCAGATGATAAGTAAGCTTTGAATGATAATGGACTAAGATATTATTTTGGGAGGGCTCTTTGCCTCTCACTTTTCTGAAATCCAACATATTTCAAAACTTCCTAGTTGGAGACGTGCATCTGTAGAAGGGCCGGGGTTGGTGTCATTGAGAAGAATCTCAGCAGCAGTAATTGATTAAAACCAGTGGAAGGGAGAGAGGAGATTTCTGGATTATTTGTGGACATACCTAAATCAAGCAAAATAAAAGCAGATTGAGAGACTCTCTGCTAAAGACCCTTAATGCAACTGAAAAGTCTTTCAACACCAGGTCATATAAACAGAACAGTTCTTGTGCTTCCAAAGCTCTAGAGCCTGGTTTCTCAACAGGAAACATTCATCTCTCTGGGACCTAGCTCCCTTTAAAACGTTGAGCCTAAATAAATTCAGATGTGCATCAACACAGGTGCACATGGGCAGTCCACGGCTTCCCTGAGGTTACACTCAGCTCCAAGAACAGTGTCAGAAAACTCAGTCTGGAACCTCTGATTGGAATTAATCCCAAACACCTACTGACTGACTGGCTCAGCAGGACTTCCTCATTGGTGTATTCCTCATTCCTCATTGGGCAGGGGGCTGGGGCATGGGAAATGACATCTACACCCTTGTCACACCATGTATTGTGGTGATAGTGTTTCAAAAATGGCCTGTATTGAAGAGTGTCCCTTACAATTAAGAACACAAGAACATCCATACTGGGTTAAACCAGTGGTCCATCTAATCCACTATCCTGGCTTCTGGTAGTGGCCAATGCCAGATGCTTCAGAGAGAACAAACAGAACAGGTAGGCATGAAGTGATCCATCTTTTACATAAGGTTCTGAACAAAAAAATGTATTTCCATGCACATAAACAGGGGGACTGGAACAAATATTATAGGGGAGTTGCTGAAAGTCACTGAACAAATGTCTATATCTTGTGTATGTTGGAAGCCATACTTCCAGTGACTATTATTATTCAAGCCAAAGGGTACTGCTGCATCCCCAGTGCCTTTAGGTCCAGTCCCACTGCATGGGGACAATGATGTACAGATAATACTGCATAATGTAGATGTTACTGTACTGATGCTCATAGCAGAAAGTTTCTCCTCAGTTTTTACAATGGTTTACATAGTAACAGAATTTTTCTAGAGAGAAGCACATATGCTCCAATCAGTCTCAGAAATATACACTGTTGACCAATGACAATACAAATTATATACAGCTTATAATAATTTGACATTTGACTCCAGCTGTGTTTTTGGATTCCAAAAGCAACTCTAAATAGTTTTTTTTTTGTTTTGTTTTGTTTTGTTTTTTTACTGTGAGATAGCTGTTTTGTCTTAGTCTCTCATTTGTTCCAAGAACCAAATTATACCAGAACAATTGCTGGAGAGGAAATCAGATAAGATGATTTTGTGGGCTGTTGGAAAATTAACTCAGAGCCAGCAACAGCAAAAGACAATCTCTGCCTCACTACCACCTGCTTTTTTCAGCATTGCGAAGAATGAAAGTAATGAGAACATGAATTGAATTGCCTGGTGACTACAATAATGGGCAGCCCTAAATAATTTACATTGAAAAGGAAACTATGTGGCTGAATCGACACTAGATAATTTTGTAACTGATTTTCTGGGTTGGGGCAGTTAGAACGGCATAGTAGCTATAATTTGATATCTAACTAAGGGTATGTCTACACTGCACGCTTATTTTGAAATAAACTATTCTGGAATAAAAAGGAGGACAATGTAGCACTTTAAAGACTAACAAGATGGTTTATTAGATGGTGAGCTTTCGTGGGCCAGACCCACTTCCTCAGATCAAAACCTGGTTTTGATCTGAGGAAGTGGGTCTGGCCCACGAAAGCTCATCATCTAATAAACCATCTTGTTAGTCTTTAAAGTGCTACATTGTCCTGCATTTTGCTTCAACTACCCCAGACTAACACGGCTACATTTCTATCACTATTCTGGAATAGTTATTCTGAAATAGCTTATTTTGAAATAACATTTCTACATTGCAGGGAAACCTCAAAATTAGTCTGAGGCAGGCTTCCCTAATATAGACCATGCTATCTCGATTTAGAGTCCCAAGAGGCACTGGGGAGGAATAACTTAGAATGGCCCCTGTGAGGGGCTATTTCAAAATGGCAGCAGTAGAGCATCCACACACACCTTATTTTGAAATAGCTATTTTGGAATGTTATTCCCCATAGAATGAGGTTTACAGATTTCAGAATAAGCTGTCCATTATTTCAAAATTATTTTGAAATAACGGAATGGCTGTGTAGACACTCGCATTGTTATTTTGAAATAACACTAGTTATCTCGAAATAATAGTGTAGTGTAGGCGCACCCTAAGGATGTGTTTACACAGCACCCTAAACTCAAAATAAGATACAGAATTTGCTTTACGCAAATTTTCATATTTTATTTTGAATCTATCTCGAAATAGCTTATTTTGAAATTTGGTGCATCTACACAGTACTAAATTTCAAAGTAATACACTATTTTAAGCCAACCCTTAACCCTCGTGCAACAAGGTTTACCAAGGTTTAGCACGCCCGTTATTTTGAAAAATATTTTGAAACAATGGGTGGCTTCTGTAGATTCAGGGTAGCTAGTCTGCATGAATATTAGCTATTTTGCATAGTTTGCATGAATTTGTATTCCCTGTAACTGCTTCCTACAGTTTCATTGCATAGATTTTGATTGTTATGATCTGAAAGCAGCCAGTTTCTTCTTCTTTCTATCCATTTGTTATAATTGGATTTAGCAGTGGGGCTACAGTGATCATATGCAGATGCTGAGTGGCAATCTCTGAGCTTCTTTGAGCTTCAAGATGTTCAGAATCAAGCCTTGATCAAAGAAATAAAAGCCACAATTACACAGCCCAGGCTGATGCAGTTAGCAGCTTGCTTGTAAATTGCTTGAGGCCGAGACCTACTTTTGCATTGTTTGTAGAGCACTAGCACAGTGGACTGGGAGCCTAGGCATTATGATAGTATAAGTAAAGCATAATAGCTGAGTTGTGGTAAAAAGACAATGGAGGGAAATAACTCAAGCTCTTGTCAAAAGTATTTGTGAAGGCTAAGGCCAAACTGGATCAGGCCCTTGAATGCATCATAAATCAGCAAGTCTGAACTAGCTCACCACAAAGAAAGACTTTTAAATGATGTCCGGATATTTATATGTCAATATACAAACCAAGGTACCGAAATGCTCAGACCACTTGTGAGCGAAATGGTGTTTGAACAGATGATTTAGTTTAAACGCTCTAGGCATAGAAATATGCCTGTTTTGGGAGTCATAAAAATAAATCTGATGGAGAAATAAAATGGTCTTAAATTTGAAATGCCAATTCTCCATGATAAAAAAAATAAACCTTACATCATGATTCAGCTATCTGAGGAGGAAAATAAATGAACTGACAGTGATATAAAAAAAGTCTATTTAACTGTGAGAGAATCCATTTTAGACATTTTTATGACATCCCATCACCGTGGCATCTGGAGTATTGGTAAAAACAAACAAAAGAATTATTTCTCCCATCTGCCATACTTGGAAATAGATTTAGAGGCTCAGTTCTGTAAGGTGATGAATGTTCTGGGCCTATTCAGCTAAGTAATTATGCATGGACCTAACCTAAATCATGTGGATGGTATCATGAACTGCTACCAGATTATTTGTTGTTTTTTAAGTTTTTCCTGTTACACACTAACTTGGCTACCCCTCTGAAACTTCTAAATCATGTGAGTTGTATTCACTTTAAGGGAAGTACTCACATGCTTAAAGTTAAGTATGTGCCAAATTACTTCACTAGATTGGGTTCTCAGCATCTTGCCGGATTGGTTCCGTAACACAGAGGAGTTATCTATGGACAAGTGCTATTGAAAAATGAAGTCTATTCTTTTGATGATGTAAATCATGTTGAACAGTGTAAATAATTAGACTCTTTCAAATGAGGTTAAAATATTCAGGAAAAGGAGACAGATGGCAGTAATTAGCAAACAATCACCAAGATTCATCTTTCAATTTCATCTCCTTCTCCCTGATGTCAGGAGAATTCCCAGTTGTCATAAAACCCACATAGGTGACTGAACCACCTATTCCCGCCTGATGCAGGGGATGTTTTGATGGTAGGGAAAGGGTAGGAGGGGGTGGAGCCAGACAAAATCTGCCCCTCTCTCAGCAGAACAGTCTTCAGTCAGAATAAGAGCAGCCAGATGGATGGGCAAGATTCAGCCACTGGTCCAGCCAAGCCCGGGGGAGAGGAAAGTGAGTGTAAAAAGTGCAGTGTCATGAACTGTGGCTGGAAACTAGCCACAGTAGCCTAGTGAGATCATCAGTTGTGTCAAAGCTGGGACCTCCAGCCTCACAATTAGAGGCCACCTGAATTAATGGAGAAATCTTTTACCTGCATGTGAGCTACAGGCAGTTATAGTTGCTGGAGGCCAACCATTGGAGGGGAGCCATGCTCATATGCCATAAGCTTGTATGCTCCATCACCCACAGCAGATTGTGTCTTTGTATTGATACATTTCTCTACTAGCATGGAAATAAATCACGGCTCAGACCTTTCCTTATTACTCAGCTGTGACACCATGCATTTCCCACAGGCGTAAATAAAACTTATGAAAAGGAGGAAAGCATCTGTAATATTATGCTGGAATAAACAAAGGCTAAATATAGGATCTCTGTGTGAAACTGTTCCGAGAGATGCCTCTGATCTTTTAGTGAAGATAGAGAAACACATAATGCAATCTAAATATCCTTGGGGAAGGGGCACAACACAATTTTCTGGAGGAAGGAAAGCTGGCTGTGCCCTCACATGGGCCATATGTCCTATTTCCCCCACAAATCCTACATTGATTAAGGCCCTGACATTTGAACCTGAGAAACTGTGCTCCCTTCTCACAATCCTACAAACCAAGAGGAATAAGAGGGAGAGAGCAGAGTCATTTCCATTGGAGTTATTGCCCGGCCATGAATTCTTGATCCACTCTCTGATGATTTATTAAATGTTAACAAAATACCTCATGTGATTAATGCCATATTACTGTTGCCATAACATCTTATGGCATCTGTATGGGATGTACAGCATTTGGAATGACGAGGAGTGAGCCTCCCAGCCCAGATCAGCAGACTTGGGCTAGCGACGCTCACGCTAGCTCTCTAAAAATAGAGCTATAGACAGTGCTTTGAAGTTTTGCAGTTCAGGTTGGCGCCTTTTCTCCCCTCCCTGTCTATCCCAGTCAGGCTTCAGAGCCAGAGCTCCTGCCTGGACTGCAACTTCAAAGTGTTGTCTGTACAACTAATTTTAGAGGGGATCCTTGCTAACCGGAGTCTATCAGCCCACTCCGGGAAGCTTGCTCCGGCTCATGGAAATGCTGTGTAGACATATCCTTAGGGTCTCAGGCAGGGAAAATCTTTTCCTTTATCGGTTAAAAAGGGCACGTCTAGAGGCAGACATGCTTTGCTCCTAATCTGGCATTCTGTAACCTGCCCAGCTCTATATTCTAGTCCAGTCCTGGTGTTTGTTGCCTTTCATGTACTGCAGTGAATGTTTCCTTTATCCGGTCTCAGAACCAGGCTTTAATATTTCAGCTGTTCCTAATTATCTCTCTTTGAAACTTGGCTTATGATTTACCAAACCAGATGCATTTTTTCCCAAGGAATCCACTAAGCGTTTTTGAAAGTGCAGATCAATAGAACAACTAACTGTTCAGGATTTTAGACATATTTTCCCAGGTGCTAGATCAAATGTGGGTCAGTTTGGGAAACATAGGCCTATGCAAACAAATAGCTCTTTACTGTGGACTTGGTCCTTGTTTCTACTGCATCACTCAGCCAATGGCAAATATAGCTGGGTTGGACTTACGCTCTACGACCCTCTCTCCATTATCCTCGATCCCACCGGTAACAGCTCAGCTGTTCTTGTTTTAGAATCCTTTCCAGATCATTTATTCAAGTCCCCTCCACCCACAGCTGTACAGTGCAACACAACAGTTTTAATACCGATGACCTATTACCTCCAGCCTCTGATCATCAGAGCCCTGGAAGGAAAAGATATCTCCTTTTCTTGGGGTATTTTCTGTCTAGGCCCAGCTAGCCCTCCCCCTGCCTTCACTTGTTTCCTGCCTTTTACCAAGCTAGCCAGCTAATGGGTCAATTAGTTCCTTAATTCACCCAGCCTCGCTGTCTGATTAGCTATTTTTCTCTATTTCTTCAATCAGCCGTTGATGGGGGAACTGAGGCCACTTTGATCAGAGTGCTGACCTAGCCCTCAGCACTCTGTCACAGGCTCCAAAGAGGAGGGTGGTGGCTCAGATATGTTAGCTAGTGCTTTTCTTATCCTTTTTTCGAAGGGCAAAGAAAGAGAATGTAGCCCTTCTTGCAGAGCAGAGGTAAAGTGTCACAAATTACATTAGAAAGCTACAAGTCAGAGAATGGTGTTTCCCACAATGAATGGTGGGGATTTTTCAAGATTGTCTCTTTATGGAGCAGTTCCAGCTGTGAAGAGAACTAAAACAGATGTTTGGAGCTACTAAGGTATAAGGCAATAGTCATAAAAGAGAGGGGCTTATTATGGATCCACTGCTGCCACTTTTACTGCAAGCCACCTTACTCCATGGATAGTCACATTAGGACAAATTTTGGTATCCTTATTCATGCCATATGGCATCTTATTCCAGGAGCAGCCCTATTGCAATTAGTGGGGCTACTCTCAATGCAAGGTACTGCTTACTATGAATAAAATCTTCAGAGTTTGGCAATTGAGTTCAACGACATTACTTACAGAGTAAGGTTCCATATTATGTAAGCATGGGGGACAGAACTAGATTCTTAATTAGTACCTGTTGTATTATGTACAACAGGTACAAACTTCTCATCTAATCAGTCCCAGAATACAACTCTCCCGGTAGCTTGATAGCTCTTGGGCATTTAGTTATATATATGTTTAATACTTCTGCTCTAAAGAGCCATGTGTCTGCAACTATTTATACCCAGATGAGAGCCTGACAGGAAAACTGAGACTGAGTGAGTAGTCATGAGGAGGTTAGGGGAACAATGGAAAACCCTGGAAAAACTTGTGCAAAATTTGGATTTCAACAGTTTGCAAAATGGAGAAAGTTAGGTTACCCTTAGCATGTGTGCCTTCAAATCACAGCCTGTGTCATGTTAACATTGAATTGAACTGTATTTCAGAACAGGGCCATCAGGAAAATTACTGGGATTTATATGTACAGACAAAGACTAGCTAGATGATCAGCACTCAGAATTCTCCATCACCAGAAACAAATTCTGCCCCCAAAGAAACAGATCAAATTCCTTAGTCTGAAATACTAATGTTAAATGTGAAAGACTGGTAGCAAACATAGCTTCCTTTCAATTTAAATATTTATAGTCATTTCTATGGCTTTCATCACCATTGTTTATAGGTGGCAATGTCACACCGTGGTGACTATAAAAAAGAATACGCTGGAGTGAATGGCCTATAGACAAAAGATATTTTCTCTACCATCTTGCCTACATGATGTTTAAGGGTATGTCTACACTTGCTCCCTAGTTCGATCTAGGGAGGCTAATGAGGCTAATGAGGTTTACCAGCTAATTCGATTTAGGGCTTTAAATCGGAATCCCTGAACTAGGGGGCTAGTGTAGACATACCCTGAGTGCATAACAAGTCAAGGTGTGAATTTACAGTACCCTAATTTGCTGCACTGTCCCTGGCTGTGTGGACCCTGCTTTCCCTCACTTAAAATTTTGCAGTGCATTTTGACTTACTCTTGTAACTGCTGAAGGTCAACGTCATTTTGTCAAATTGCACAATGGAACTTTCAGTGCCCAGGTGTAGGATCCGCAAGGCTAGTTAGTACGCAGCAGGCTAGGATGCTGGAGAGTCACACCCTGGCTTGCTGTGCACTAACGATACATAAGGACAAGCCCCAATGCATGAGAACTCTGACGAGCCTGTGTTACTTGGGTTTCCAGAAACCATTAGCATTGCTGGGGGCTTGAAGAAAAACCCAGTTCAACAATTTGAAAATGAATCATATTTGGTTTTATTGCAAAAATAGAAGCCTCTCACGAAGCCAAAATATTCTGAATACTGAATTCAACACCGAACAAGGGACATGTAAAACACTCTTGTGCAACATCTGAAATAAAACGAGGACCGAAACGTTAGGGCAGCTGAGTGACACAGGTGGAATGCATTCAGCTTGGAATGGGCCCCTTCCAACACCAGGGTGATCTGAAGACTGGAGCATCAGGACATTGAACCTGACTCTGAATTGGTAGGTGTTATTGTCTTGATTGTCATGCATGGAACCTTCCTGAACACCCTATAAATAACACCATCCAAGCAAGGCTACTGCGTCATTTCCTCACAAAGTGCCCTCTGAAAGCAGTACTTGGGGACATCATACAAGAGGATAGCAGCAGCCACTGGTTAACAGTGCCTGGGAGTGAGCTGGACGTTTGGGTGTGGTAGTGGGGAGAATCCCGTTTGAACCATCTTTAGTAGCTAATATTTATAGAACAATATGGTGTAAGGAGTGAAATCTTGGCTCCACTGAAGACCATAAGACTTTTGATGACTTCAGTGTGGTCAGGATGTCCCTCAAAATCTTTAGAAAAAGAAGATGTCTTTGGAATGAGAGATTCTACATAGTAACCTATTGGTGAATTATTTACACCAAGCTTCAACTAAATTTACTTATTTATATACACTGCACAACACAACGGAACAACACAGTGACATTCAGAAATACACATTTCCTAATATAGAAAATCATCATTTTTTTTATGGTATAAAAACCCAGCAACTAATAAATGAAAACAGAGCCATGGATTTCCTGTTTTACAATAAATCAAATACAATTTCATTAGAAATGTATCTGCATTAATGTTAGACATAAATAATGCTTTTATAACGTATTGACCATCAGCCTTACCAATAAAGACATTTGTGCCACTCTTTCAAGCTATTTCATTGTACAAATGATGTACTTTGGCCATATTGCGATAAAACTCAGTTATGTAATATTTTCCTTTATGAGCCTCTTAAAATTTAACAAACCGGAAGTTCAAAAATCTATTCAGAAAACCTAGTTAGGGTATCTAGACACCCACTTTTTGTGAAAATCGTATTTGATCATGTTCTTGACTTGTGAATGTCTATTGCTAATTTGCCATGACAATAAGTTACACTGAGGTACTCATCTGACAAAGGTTATGTGTAATAATCACAAAATGCATATGGGCTGAAACTTTTTTAAAAATGTAAATGCTGTGTTCTGCTTTAAATCATTGTTAGTAACTCAAGTGCCAATCTAGTTTATGCCCTGAAAGTTTCTGAGTTGTAAATATTGCCATATAAACAAATATTATGGCTGAACGCCAGAGCCCTCTGTTTAAAATAGTTCTTTATAAAGAAAATTTGGTCCAACTTTGTCCCTTTGGTAGGCTACTTTTGCAGGGGGATAGGCAACAGAGTGTGGTTACCTTATCAGGATTTCTTGCATCTTCCTCCATCTGGGGGTGGAGAGGATGGGCCAACTGGGTTTATGGCAGCTCTGCAGGCATTACTTACCTTCCTCCACCATTGTAAATCCTGGACGTCCATGGAACTCTCACAGAAGGGCTCCATCAGGGAGGTATATTAAAATGGAGGAATAAACTGTGTCCCTCCTCCCCAATTGTGGAAGTGAATGCTAGCGTATGGGCCATATAATATATATGTATGACTGTGTTGGGCATACTAATTTATATCAGGCATGTAAATGTTAAGTCCTGTAGTCAGTCTGTAACCACAGAATATTCCAGAACAACTCCTCACACAACTTGATGGCTAGTTAATCCTGAGAACTACCATAAATACATAAGTAGAAACCTGTGTCTGAAAGCTTCCTGTATACTCTAACAGAATATATGAGCTCATATTCTTAAAAAGCCCTTTTAATAATAGAATTCAATAAGTAGAATGTTTTCTTTGATGACTTTATGTATATTACTGGCATTAGCCAGCTAAATCTTCCCATGCAACACCCAAAGCTGGGCGGTCTTCCATTTTATACTGCTAACCTCATGACAGATTGTTCCCTGTCTTTTTTCCCCCTGAGATGGTCTGGCTTGACAGCTGCTTCTCTAATCCAGAATAGTCACAATTTCATAATATTTCTTACATTCACTGGAATTAGACTGTCCCTCTTTCAAAACACCAACAAACCCTTGCTTTTCTGACTTTGTGGCAGAACCATGAATCGTACGTTATTTGCCCGTGAAGTGACCATTAGTTAAAAAAAACCAAACACCCACCACGGGTGAAGTTCATCCCTGTGCAGATGATCACCACAAAGGCCTATGGATCCACTTACATGCCACTTTCACCCTCAAAATAGGGCATATGTAGAACTTAATTGGGCATTAGCCTTGTTCCACTATCTATAAAGGTATAAATTTCATATTACATACACAGGTGTAATCTGGCAGGTAAAGAGAGATAATACAAGTACCAGGAAGTATAATTTATGGGGTTTTACATGGGAGGTCGGGTCCATGTGCTCAGAGATCATGGCATGGTCTGGACCTTCATTAGGGGTTTTGAGGTTGTAAAAAGAAGTTGTTCTGCAAAATGTTCAAGATAAAACAAATATTGGTCCCTTTATATATGAAGGCATCACTTATATGGATATTCTGGTGGCAGGCAAGATATTACTACAGTGTAATAAAGTAAAGGAGCGAGAAGTATAAAAATAATCTTGTTGCTGCAAGCATTTTACATGCATATCACAGTATCACTATATTTTAGTCCTGTTTGAAATATGAAGGCATGACTTGTTAATCAGATATCTATGCCAGTTATTTAGGTGCTAATTTCAGAATATTTAAAACAGGCAGAGCCAGAGTCTACCACTGAAGCCAATGGGAATGACCTCTGTGTAACTCAGAAAGTATTGAACTCACCGTTTTTTCACATGGAACCCCAATTTGATCCTAAAGCAGCCTTTCCCACAAAAATGCAGCCTTATGTGATGGTGGCAGTAAGCATTTCTAGCATGAGACAGCCATAGCATTGAGAGGTTACTTTATAGTGTCACCAAGCTTTTAGCCCCTTGCAGCATTACCTTAGGGGGCTTTTTTCTTGGTGGTAGGCGTTGGAAGGGGCAGAGTGCCTCCTGTGTGGAAATGTCTCAGGAATCCTGCAGGTTCTTCATCTATAAAGAAAGCTTCTGCTTACAAAGCTCTCTAGCCTGGTTTTCTGTGGTTTCTTCAAGGTTACAGGGTAGGGGGAAGTAGTGAGACTGGTAGACTGGCTGATCTCCACAGCATGATCCCCTGAGAAGGAGTGAATATAGCTAAGTGACCACTAAGGGACTGGGAGACATTAGCATAACTCCTGCCGAGGAGAGGACACCAGCATGCCAGCTGGGTGTTCTAACAGGGATTCAGCTGTGCACCCAAGGCCCAGCGTTGGAGTTGTGCAAAGGTAAATTTTACACCATCAGCACATCCTGATCTCTCCCCCCACTTCCAACTTGTGCTGTGTGTATGTTGGCTGTCCTCTTAGCTATGCATTATATAATTAAGAGTACATACATATGTATATACTAGCTAGAGTTTTTATAGGATATTTGTGGCTTGTACCCTGTAGTGTAAATTACTTCCAAATTACTAGGCACATTTGCTGGTTTAATTAAAAAAAAGTCAGTTACAAGGAGATAGAAGCCATCATTTATTTTATTTCTAAAAGGTTTTGGACTATTTGCTCAATACTTTTTCCCTACGTTTGTTGAATATGTGCATCTCTATTTTATATACAGTAGAACTTTTGGGAATGGAGGTAGTTCGCAATACTGAAATGTTTGTAACTCTGAACAACTCCTATGGTTGTTCTTTCAAAAGTTAACAACTGAACTTTGACTTCATATAGTTTTGAAATTTTACTGTGAAGAAGTATGCTGCTTTTAACCATTTTAATTTAAACAAAACAAGCACAAAAATAGTTTTCTTCTCTTGCCAAATCTTTTTAAAAATACTTTCCCTTTTTAAAATAGTTTACACTTAACACAGAACTGAACTTGCTGTTTGTTTTTGTTTCAGCTGCTGTCTCATTGAGAGTAAATCCAGCTCCAAATTGCCTGTTGAACTGTTCAGTTTGTAACTCTGGTTTTCAATATTCTGAGGTTCTATGTAATGTAATTTGTTAAACTATTAGTGTGAAAACCTTGTTTGGACAATATTATCTGGTAGGGTTAAAATAAATCTCCAACGAATTTATACTCTATACATCAGACAGTAGCGCACAAGTGGAATTAGCATTAGGCAATAAAATGTGGAAATTCTGGCTGTTGAGAAGAAATGATTCCCATGAAAAGATGTATGAGTTCTGGCTGATGCACAGATGAAAGAGCACAGATGAAAAGAAGACAAGGAGCAGAAATATGCAGAGCAGTTCACAAAAAGCATATGCTTGCAGGATATGGGAGAGACAAAATAGGTGAGGTAATATCTTTTATTGGACCAACTTCTGCTGTTGGAAGAGCTATACAGAGCTCTTTTTCAAGCCTGAAGAAGGAAGCAGAGTATCTGAAGCTCCATCTAGACTATAGCTTATATTAACTTAAAGGGAGATATACACCTATTGCGTAAAACTGGAAGGGACCTTGAGAGGTGATCAAGTCCAATCCCCTGCCCTCATAATAGGACCACATACCATCCCTGACAGATTTGCCTCAGACCCCTAAATGGCCCCCTCAAGGATTGAACTCCCGAGCCTGGGTTTAGCAGGCCAATGCACAAACCACTAAGCTAGCCCTACTAATTAACATAATTTATATCATTCAGGGGTGTGAATTAGCCACCCTCCCTTTGAGCAATGGAACTTATGCCCATTTAAGCACTGGTGTGGCTAGTGGGAGATAGCGCTGGTGTGAATAGTTTCTCCTGCCAACATAACTTCCTCTGCTGATGGGGCTGGAATAGTGAAGCTGACATGAGAGCTCTCTCCCATTGGCTTAGAATGGCTACACAGAGAGCTTACAGAGGCACTGGTGCATCAGTGCAGCTCTGCTGCTGGAGCTCTCTAGCATAGCCATTGCATGAGATAAATACACCTCGGGCCAGCTTGAGGTGGCCACTTGAAATGAAGTGAGCAATTGAGGATTAGATTGTTAGGCCTACAGGGGGAAAGTGGGCAGTTAAAGGAAGCAGGCAATATACTCTGTTATAAAGTGCAATAGGCCATAAAATCAGCATTTCTGTTAAGTTCATGGCTTTTGATGTCCAACCGAGTTAGGAATGTAAGTTCCCAGGCAAGCCCTTTAAAGGTGTGATACTGGCTTCCCTTGAGAAGTATGAAGAATCATAAATGGAGTGATTGCTTTGTGAAAAGTATCTTTATCCTTTATCACTTTTCTACCCCAACTTCCATTTAGGGTACATCCAGACTGCAGAGTTTTTCCGGGATACTGGAGGTATCTCAGAAAAGTTCTGCCATGTCCAAGGAACTTATCTGCTTTTCTGAAAAAAGTTTCAGAAAAGCAGATGCATTTTTTTCGGTATCCCTGTAAACCTCGTTCTACGAGGAAGAAGGGATATTCAGAAAGAGGCTTTTTTTCCTGACATTTGGCCCAGTGTAGATGGACCAATTGTAGGAAAAGCCTCTTTTGGAAGAAAAATGGAAAAAGAGACGCAAATTGCGGTTTGCAATTTGCGTATCTTTATCCAATAGAACTTTGTAGTCTAGAGTTAACTCGGACACTGTGCTTCTTCCCCAAGAAGAGTTTTGTGCAGCTCAAAACCCATACCTTCCACCAGCAAAAGTCAGTCCAATAAAAGCTATTACCTCACCTACCTTTTCTGTAAGCATGGGCAGTGGTGTCTGTATCACTCAGCTTACACCCTCTGACACCACTGAGGTTGCCCAGTGTAACCGAATGCAGCCATCCATCAAAGTATAATCTATCTGTGCCCTGTAACAGAGAGCATCTTTTTACCCCTTTCAACTCTTAATGAGAGAGAACATTCATGTTTTGGGCAAACTTCAGTCCCTAATCTACATCCGCAAAAACCCCAGCACAAAAATGGACCAGCAGAAAATATGCAAATGAGATTGCAATTTATGCAAATGAGTCCCTCATTAGCATATTTTTTGCTGAGAAAACTCGTAATATAGATGTAGCCTCAGAGGACAGCACTGTATATGTGGTAGTGGATATGAACTCAGGACCGTTAAGAGATTTTTTTTTTTTTTTTGGCCTGGATAGAGACATGAGAATGTGGCTGCATGTTTCTTTTCTTTTCTTTTTTTTGGTAGGTGCAATATGAGCTCCCCTCAGCACTTGCCTTAGATCATCAGTTTCTTCAGAGGCTTTGCCTCTGCTTCTTCACCCTGATTGTGAATGGACTGCTGTGGCCCTCCCGCACCATGATGCAAAAGTCCCAGGTGCTGCTGCAATTGTAGTTAGTAGCAAAACTGCCATTGATTTCAATGTGGTGGTTAGGATTGGACCCAAAGAGCAGCAAACAGGCTGCATCTATACAATCCACTAGAAGGGTGGGAATCTTCTGGGCTCCTTCCCATGAAAATTTGTCCCTAAACTATAGTTGGGTTGGAGTCAATTGCTGTTCCATATGCATACAAATTTCTATATGAATCAGTGACAGCCATCCCTATAGGCTTGCCTGTATCTTGAAGACATATTTGAGTTAGAAAAATGCAAAGCACTCAAAACTAGGACATCTTTATTGCATTAGTTTTTAGAATGTATATAATTGAAAAGAGCCAAACATTGGTTTTTGTTAAAATTTGTGAGAGGGGAAAAGTAAAATAGGAATTAGCTGAGATTTTTGCATCCCAGAATGAAGTTCCATCCCAGAGCAAAGTTTTATTGCCAAGTTATAAACACATAAAAATGTGGGGTTTGCAATGGAAATTCTGGCAAATCTTTAATTAAGGCAACGTCGCTGCTAACTGTAATAAGGTGGAGCAAGCCAAATTCTCACAATTGTGCTACATTTTTTTAACTGAAACATATTTCTTAGGCATTTAAATGGACCAAATGAAAAAACAGTCTCAGCATTCCATGCCATGGTTTTTTGACTTTGTGTTTAGCTTCTGTACCTAATAAAGAAGAACAACAAGAACCTTTCTGCTTGATTTAGTTTTTCAAACAAACCAGCTGTACAACTATTTCTGCCAGGGCCAACATCAAGTGAAATGAGTTAGTTATACAAGGGGTTGGGGTTTCAGAGGACAAAGGCCTACTAAAGTTCTTGATGTAGATTTTGTCTTCCTTGAAACTACTTTTTAAACCCATAAACCCAGTTCTCCCGTCCAGGTTTTTGACACTCAGGTATGCATATTACGCAGGTCCCTGGAGGAGGAAAAAGAGCTGTTTTTGTGAAATGTGTTGGAATAATAAACATTTCTAAAGGCTAGCTTGGTCTATGCCAAGAAATTGCTATTGCTCTGGTCACAGAACTTCTCAACATCATTGTCATGGAGAGTTTAATGCTATGTATAAAACAGAAATGAAATTCATTGCACCTGTGTTTAATGCCTTGCTAATCAGACTATATGAAGGTGAAGGAAGGGCCACTGAAGAAGTGAAATTTCCCCCCCTCAAACCTCAACATAAAACCTAGCCCCTCTAACACTGCTGCAACTATTCTAGCCTAGTGGGTCAATTATCAACTGCGGCCCTTCTATCCTGTTTGCAAGGGCCACTTGAGGATCTTTGTACATAAGACTCTGGCTTGAACCCATTGCTGCTTTCTATGCAGGCCTTGGTGATGCTACCAAGGTGATAATGTCTGTGGCATCTGTGGAATGTGAAGACACTTCTGGAGACAATATGCACATGAAGTAGACCTGGATGGGTGCTGGCTTTTCTGATTCACAGCAAATTCCACTATTGCAGTATCTTTTTCAATTCCAAAATGGAATATAAAAACTAAACTAAGTTTCCTACAGAACAAAATTCTTTTTTTTTTAAATTTTTGTTTGTTTGTTTGTTTCAGGCCAACTGAAATGGAAACATTTGGTTCTAATGTTGACCTTTAAACTTTTTATTTTTTAGATTAAGAAACCTGTAATTAATTTGGTTGTGAAAAAAAGTCATTTTGAAATTTAAAAAAAAAGTCAAAACCTTCCATCCTGCCAGTGTCTAAATGGGATGTTTCAACCTTATCAAAATGCTTCCATTTGCTTTTGATATTTGGATGGAATTGCATCAAACCATACATTTGTTAAACCATTTACATTTCGATGAACATAACTGTTCCCATTGTTTTGATGATAATTGTCTGACCAGCTCTAGACTTCAGTCTTTTCTGCATAGCCCCAATGGAAGCTAAGATTGAATTAAATAGATCTGCAAGCCAGAGTCTCAGCTGATGAAAACTGTTGTAAATTCACTGACATCACTCAAGCTACTTTGGTTCACACCAGAATGCAAGGTTTTTATCACATGACTAGAAAACCAAGATCCTGAACTGAGTCCCTGAAGTGGAATGAATCAATGAATGAAGAAGCCAGAACATGATGTTCCCTTAGAAAAATATGTCAATATTGTACTTTACATGAATATAACAGACTCTGAAAAACAATTTGTACATATAAGTTATACAAGCATTTATCAGACTGCACGTATTTATGTACATTTCTATTACAATCGTCTATTTCCTGTAGTTAGAAATTAAGTACACCTGCTAGAGCCCAACTGGAAAGTACAATATGCATAAAAAATGTTCAGAAATATAAAATTCAGAGTTAAGCTGCCTTGTTTTTTCTTTGACTATTAAATCCTCCATCACCCATAATAGCTCACTAGCAAAAGTAGAAACAACAATACACAAAACACCTTTGTCTGAAAAAAATACCTTCTTTTGTACAGCCAGTAAAGCAGATATGTTCAGTGGTCTCCACCCTAGGTTTTTCACTGAGTGAATGGACAGGACTGTATTTTTTCCCCAGATATATCACTGGATCAAATAAACTCTGAATTCCACTCTCAGTGAACTCTTTCTTAAAAGATCACTTGTCAGGAATGTGGGAATGTAGAAGTTAGCACAGTTAGGTATGAACAATAGCCCTCCATGTCAATCTTACAGGTGAATAGAAAAGCTTTGGGGCTTAATCCTACTCACCGTGTTTAAAACCTCTCATATCAGTGAGCATGAAATTCATATCTGTGCAGAGGGCCACCACAAAGTCAGTGCACTACTTAAGTACCATTCAAATATTCTAGGGTCTCGTTCAAAGCCCATTTAAATCAGAGTCTCTTCATTGATTTCAATAGCTGTGGATCACACCTTCCCACATTCCCAGTGCTTAAGTGTTGTATATGTAACCGGAGGCAACCAGAAAGGTGACTGACATCTGCTTTACAACCTTAGCTTAGGGACAGCTAGCTTTTAGATCATACAGTAGAGTCACATACATGGCTGTAGCTCCTAAGGTCCCATGTTCAATCCCATCTGCCAATGACCTGGGTCCATCAGCTTTACACACACAGACCTCATGTGAGCTTAATAAATGAATTTCGCCCTCACAGAATATGAACTTGACCCTGCAGTTCTTTCTCTTCAGAATTCTTCCTGCAGGATTATTCCCTCTACTTGTAGACACGAGAGCTATGAATGCATTGACATTTTAAAGCAAAGTGCTGAATTCGAAACTTTTTTCCTCCTTTTACTTATCTGACAAGTTAGGACTACTTACGCTTTAGGCACTCAGTGCAGTGCTAAGAGTAGAGTACAATTATGGTTATGCCTTAACCAAGTCTTGTAAGGGGAACCAAATCTCGGAAGGAATCTCAGCAAATTCATAAAGAAGAAAGGGAGTTTAAAATATATGACTCTGCGAAAGACACTGGTTAGTTGGATTGTAACATCAGAGATAGCATTTCCTCCTCCTCTTCTTCCTTCTCCTTTCCATCCCTAATGCCCTGGTTCTCCCTTGTCTCTCTCCTTATTTCTCCTTGAATCCCACAGATGGAATGTGACGCAAGTCAACTTTCAAACAACTCATGGCTGAAGACAGGAGTAGGAGGGGCCGTGGAATCAGAAGTGCATCATGTGACTGTCTCCCATCTGTCCTCCATTCCATGTGTCATGCCTGGTAGAACTGTGCTGTCAGATATATGTGGATCACACATTAGGTAGAAGTGGATGCAAACATACATGGATGGCTTCTTTCTGGCCTCTTTTTAAAGGTAACAAATCACTAATTAACTTAATTAAAAAGTCAGGACCTCATTGTACACCTACTGATTGTTGGCTTTAAAATTACCCAACATGAAAGCTAGAGGAGAAATAGTGGTACTTTCACTATTCAAAGATAGTTGGGAACTTTATATACAAGATAAATTCTATAGGCAAAGAATCCTAGGACTTGCAAGCACCTAATCAATAGGATTTTTGGATCTCTTGCAATTCTGGGGGTGGTGATGGTGGTGGAGGAGATTTCTTGTTAAATTTTCACAGAATCAGACAGTTAAAAAGAAAAAAACTTTCAGGGTTTTAAAACATTCTATTGTTTTTACTTCAACTAAGCATTTTTAAAAGATTTTAAATAAAACAAAAGGAAATTTCCACGCACAGTCTTTTTTAATCTAAAAATGGAAATGTTTCATTTAGAAAATGTCAAAATGAAACATGGATTTTAACATATTGTAAGGGTTTTTTTTTTAAACTGAAATAATTCAGAGAAAATGACACAAATTCATGGAGTCATTGAATCTGCATTTTTTGCCAAATATAAAATAGAAGTTTGGTATAAGAGTTTGTCAGGTTTTTTTTGCCAATTTCTACTCAGGGCTGCCGGGCATTGGTCCTATCCATTTGCAAGGACTTTTACATTCACCTTTGAAAAGAAACTGTATCTATTTTACTCAGACCAGTGGTGTATAATTGTCATATGACACTGACAATAGTGGAGCCTTACAGCCATAAACAAGTTAATCCTTGGCTGTAAGGCTTATTTAATTATCATGAAAAGACCTTTAGTATTCAATAATTACATACAATATTGACTATTTATTCTGCTGTGAGGCTGGTGAAAACTAGTTCCGTCTCTCTTTCAGGCTATGTCTACACTAGTTTTTTTCCAATGGGACTTCCGAAAGAGCGTGTCTGCTCTTCCACAAAAAATGTCGGAAGAGCAGATGCATTCCCTGGACATGGCGGAGTATCCCGGAAAAACTCTGTAGTCTAGACATAGCCTCAATGGCCTTCTTTACTGTCAGCACACAACTACATTAAACAGGCAAATGCTCATCTGCAGGAGGCTCAGAGCGTCAACAGCAATTAACAAAAATTTTCATTTCCCAATACATTTCACAGTTTATTCGGAGTGCAAAATTGTTCCTTACTTGTCAGATTGCTGGGTGGAGTATTATGGCTACAGTCTTCCTATTAATGAATCAAAGAACTAGCACAGCTTGAACAAAAAATATGTTCGAGATCTCTCCAGGACGTTCATAAGGCTCCCAAAAAAGTGTTTTGTTTCTATACTGATGTTTATGCCTACTAATATTAAATGTTTTTAATACAATAAATAGTTTACCTTCATTTCTGTTATGAACCTGGTGTCAGGAGGGTAATACTGTATGATATCCTCTTGTGCTAAGGATCTGAATACCTTGGAATGATGGCTTTCTCCCCTCCCCACCTCTCCCTGCCCATGTGCAAATATTTCCAGAAAAGCAGCAGAGCTGATTAAAATGAAAACAACAACCAATTCCAAGCCTCTTACACCTAATGAAAGATGATCGTTTAAAGTCTAGGGTGAAAGAAAGGCATGTAAAGCAACAAATCCTGAACAATTCCAATCTGTCATGTAGTTTGTTCAGTCTGGAAACTGAATACCCCTCTCAATGAACCAATCCATTCTATATCTGCCACGGGATACCTTACATTGTAATGACTGTTGAATCCATGGGTCATATGGCCAGTAGCAGGAACTGTGGTAAATCCAAATGTCTCACTAGTTCCATTCTCAGTTATGTTTCTAAAAGCAGCATGCTGTAGTACTATCAAATGCTATAGCCACCTCTGTCAGGCAGACTCTCGCTGGGCCATCACTGGCTGAAGCTGATGCTTCTGCCGTTTGCATACGATGTGTCCTGTCATCTGGGTTAGCATTCTCTCACAGTAGCACTTCTTCCCTTCACCCCACCCTCTCATGAACAGAGTGCGAAATGACCTGTTTGTCTCGTTTTCCTCTGAGCTAGGCAGACGTCTCTCCAGATTTTAATGCCACAAGTTCGGAGTCATCTATGTATTTCCCATTTAGCTGTTCGTTGGCGGAATCGTGATGATACAGATAAACTGGGACCTCAGTGATAGATGTTGCTGTATAGGAGGTAGATCGCGTAGAGCAGTGCTCTCGTCGTCTTTGCCCCCACTGGGTCTTATACTGCATCCACTGTCTTTTTAGAGCACCCTGGACCTGCAAAGGGAAACCAAGCAATTGTTTTACTGCTGTTATTAGTCAATGGTGTTAGCTGGGATTTGACTGGCATAAGGCACAAGCTGGCCTCCTTCCCTGGAAATTCTGTGTTGCAATATTAACACAGTGCCATGGCTTTTAACCGCATGTTTATTTTCACTGGATGTTTATTTTAAACTCTTCGTCTCAGCCACGCTTTGAAGTTAGAACCGGTTGAAAAATATTCAAGAAGAGTTTTATTCAGGGTGAAATGTTCTCAGTGCGGAGAGCCAGCATACAACACTTAAGTACCATTTCATCAGTAAAATGTAAGTGGTGTACACTGAGAACATTTCACCCTGGCTAAACCAGCCATGAATGGTGAAACTGAAGTAATGCACAGGCCATGGTGCTGGCCCTCTGCTCGGCAGTGATTTTCATCCTTCATACATACACCATCATGGTAGGAGGGAAGAGGAAACAGACATCTGAAGTAAAACCTATTTCAGATCTGGAGACTCAGTTGTGACTCAGGCTACATAGTCATGCAGTGGAATATGCACTAGAATATGAATTCTCCTTAACATCCTTACTGGCAATTTTCAGGCCTTGGGTGCAGGCGTGTAGGAGTGAATGAAGGACTTGCCTGTTTGCTCTTTTCCCAAAGCTGGTATGTGGAAAATAAGATGAGAACAGACAAAGCCAGAAGGTTGGGGTGGCTAGTAATTAACTGCAACAATGAGTTTTAAATAACGACCTGGAGAGCAAGGAGAAACTGAGACATACAGATGTGTCCCTGAGTCACAGTACTCTGGGATGGTACAGCTTACATAACTCCCTTTCTTCAGGATGTGTCTAAAGACACAGGCTAGCCCCAAGCAGGACTGTACACTTGACTTAGGTAGCAACATTTAAGTATTGTTGATATCTCTGGCAATGCCCGAATTCTAATGCATTTTATTAATCCATAGACCGTAAAGTCTCATCCACACACAAACAGCAGCTGCAGCCTCTGGTCCATTCTGGTGAGATGGAGGGAAGCTACTTCCATGTCACATATGGGTGAGGCTTCATTAGGCATTGCTAAAACTCAGAGATGCTTTTGGAGCGCACAGTGGATTATGTCACTATGCTAGAAAAGGATACCTCAGTTGCTTGCAACTTTTGTCTTTTTAAGCTTAGGGCCATGCTGACTGATCCTAAAAATCAGTTCTTGTGCAAGTAGTTGCACTGACTTCAACAGGACTGGGCCCAATGAGTAAGCAAGGATTTGTAGGTGTAGGTCCTTAACACTTAACAAAAATGATAACCACATGTAATGGGGTGGTTGTCCTGCACTGGTATCTAAGGAGTTAAAAAAGCACTGGCAGAGGGCTGGGGCTGGAAGCTGGGCCCTATAAGAAAGACTCCAGGACAGGAGGAGCTCACTCTCACACCAACTCTGGGTACCTTGGACAGAGACATGCCAGGGAAAGGCAGGGTGAACCAGGGGAACTTGGACCTGAACAAACCCCAGTCTCAGGCCCAGCCACTAGGGCTCAGGGAGCTACTAGGTCTGAAGGGAGGCAACCGAGGCAGAAATAGGCAGCAGGACCAAACCCCCATACCAATGACAAAATGGCCAATTCAGACTGCGGTTTGCTCCTGAGGGAAGGGGCCAGAAGACAAATGGCAGTGGTTCACTGAGGCAAATGGTGGCTCATAGGTGATTAGGATGCTTGGGAAGGAAGGACCCCAGAGTTTGGGCATGGCCTCAGGACAGTATTCAGGAGAAGGGGCAGCACAGCATGGGATGGATGTGGGGCCTGATGTGATCTGGGGGAGAACTAGGAAAAGGCGAATAACAGCTGGTGAGACACCGTCCAGGAGAGGGTGCTCTGGGGCTGAAGAAGAGCTAGTTCCTGGACTGACCAGTAGGCATCTCCTTTTTTGCTGTAGTCGAATTCAAGACAATGTGGTTACCATTATTTTCAGCCAGACAATTATTGCTTTTATATTCTTGCCCATAACTCAAGAACGGCTGAAAGCCTTTTGGCTAGCAGCCAAGCACAGAAAAAGCACTGGGTTGTACGGGAAACCACTGTGCGTCCTGACTTGTAAGGGGCATGACCAATGTTTATTATGGTAATGCTGAGGAGAACGAGCGGCATTAATGAGATTTTCATGTCCTGCCACTGCAGAAATGTGATTAGTGACAAGGAGCTCTGGCAGGATTGAATATGACAAGGCATTACTAATCCAGGGGCAAAGCTTTTGTAACAGAATGGTTGGTTTTAATACTCCAGGTAAGTCCTGTGTGGATTGTAGTTACTTAACGAGCAGCTTTCACCCTTATTGTAGTTCATAACGGGTGTAAATGCAGTGGCTCGCATCAGTGAATTCCACAGGAAGGGCCCGGGTAAGTAATCTTTGCCAGGATTCATCCAGAAAATTTCTCCACATCAATCTGTGGGAGAGGAGGAGATAGAGTTCCCCCCCTCCCACCCACTGAAAAGTGCCTGGAGGACAGTCACTGAACACTATGAGATCAGAAGAGGGCCATGGCAACCTGCTCAGAAACCTTGTTTCTCCGCACTGGCTCTAGCCACCAGCAGCCCCCTTTCCCCCTTACCTACCTTGGAACACAACTCCCTTGGGGCTGCCCTTTGAGCAGGGACTTCCCCTGGCCATTGCTGCCCTGGATGCTACTGGAGTGTGAGTTGGTGCTCTGCAGAAAAGAGGATTTGGAGTTTACCCTTTCTGAGTAAGATCCTTGCACTTGGAAGGAGGAGGAAGGGATGTATCCTCTAGTCTTGCTCCTGGCCCACCTATGTCTTCCCCCAACATTCTCTGGGAGGATCCCAGGACCAGTAGAAGGGTCCCTGTGGGTCCAGGGTGAGAGGGAAGGCTGCTGCAGAGAGTGAGTGAGCCCCTCATGTACCCTGAAGCTGCTCTTACTTGTGCTGTGGCATGAGGTTGCACCAAGACAAGCGCAGGCTAGGGACAAACATGGTTTAAAGAAGAGAACCCTTATCGTAGTATGAAGAGCTGCATCATCTACTGTGAGTAGCAGCTCGCTTTGGTATCACTGGGGATAAAGCTTTGGTTGTGGGCAGCTTGGAAGACTGCAGGCATTTCTCTCCCTGTTCAACCCGAGGTTAAAAGTGCCATGAACTAAAATGAATACGTTCCAGGTAGTAGCAAATGCATGAGTTTAAAGTACATGTGTTTAATTCTTCACTGAACCTTTGGTTTATGAGATTCTGCAGAGTTTACTAATTGAATTAAATTGTATTTCTGTGTTAACTCCAAGGAATAGGGAACTGATCTCAAATGATCATATCTCCTGCGAAATAAAACTAGTCTTATGCAGATTTGAAATGTGTGAGCCACAGGACTATGCTTTTGAAAATCAGGGTGCCTATTCCGAACTACCGGTACACCTCGTTTCACGAGGAGTAACGGTAGTTCAGAATAGGAACCTAGTCCGAACTACCTAGTTCGAGCCCCGTGTAGCCGCGCTACACGGGGTTCGAAGCAGCGGGGATTTAAAAATGGCGGCTCCCCGCTTATGCTAATGAAGCCTGGGAAATTCAAATCCCGGGCTTCATTAGCAAGTGCGGTATGCCTACATTACCCCGCTAGTTCGAACTAGCGGGGTAGTGTAGACATACCCTTAGAGTTCTTTGAAGGGGTCAACAAACATGTGGACAAGGGGGATCCAGTAGATATAGTGTACTTAGATTTCCAGAAAGCCTTTGACAAGGTCCCTCACCAACGTAGAAAGCTTATGCCATCTGTAGAGTGTTGTTGATGGCAAGCAGTACTGCAGTGCAGCTTGATATCGTCACTTTCCAAGAATAAGGTTCTGCAGTGATGGATGGGGTCAGCTTAGGGAACTGCTGAGAAAAATCATCCCCAGAATTTACACATTCACTTTCTTGTCCTGTTAGGTAGGACATCAATACTATTTGATGGCTCCTCATTCAGTGCCTTGGTGGACAATGCTGTAGGTTGGGCTTTTATGGAACTAAAAGAAATAATTTGCAGGGAAGAAATAGGTGTGTGGCTTGCTGCAAACTGCGATGTGAAACACTGTGTAAGATGACTCAGTTTTGAGAGCATTGGTTCCAGATAAACTTCTTCCAGTTCTGCCTTAAAGTGAAATGACCCAGTAGTACTATGTCCCTTCCTCTGTCATAGTATGTTTGCCTATGAACTATCACTCCATGCTCTAGTGACATGGCAGTAGCTTGATACACAACGGTCTCTCGCCAAGATGGAAGAGCTGACTGTAGCTTTAATTTATGTCTTGCATTCGATCCAAACAGCAGCATGAGCCCCAGGAGAAATTCTGGTTGACTCAGCCAGAAGTCTTCAGAACTCCGGAAGGAAACATGCTGGAGTGACAACTGTGCCAACCCCTGGGAGAGGATAGCAGATGCTTCTTGCAATTCCAAGCCAACTCCAGGGACCAATGCAGGGGGATCTCAGGCTGTCTCTTCTAACTCCTTTTGTTGAATGCCTACCATTGCTCACAATGGAAAGCATCTCTGCTCTTTACCAAGAGTATGGTCCTTAAACCCCTCTCGTCCCTTGTGCACCTGGAACTGGGAAGAAAGGGAGCGAAAACAAAAAGGAGGCAAGGTGTAGACAACACCTTGTCCAGAGGAGAAAAGATGTCCCCTAACTGAATTTACATAGAACACTGTGGGCCCAACACAGCGGTCTGTACTCAGGCAAAACTCCCACTGAAACCAGTAAGAGCTTTGGCAGACCAAGGACTACAGCCCTGGCCTCTGTGGAGACAGCATCTCCCTTCCAGGTGTTAAACCTGTCACACTACCTGTCACTACTACAGAGTTTGTCTTTTGTCTAGTTTGTAGAAAATCATCTTAATGAACTACTGCTTTAGTAAGTTTATGGAGTGTTTTGACAGCCATGTACAGAGCTCCTAATCCTCACAGTGAGGCAGGGAACTAATTGCTATTAGCCCAGTTTCACAGATGAAACTGAAGTAGAGAGAGGAGGTGACTTGCCAAATGCACAGGGATTTCTTAGCAGAACTGGGCTGAGAGCTCTGTAGTTCCTGGCTCTTAGCCTGGAGCTCAGTCTATGAGATCACTGAAGGCTGGTTGTGAAGTTAGACTGGATGAGCATAAAATCAACACACTCTTATATTAGGTGCCCCTATTCTGACATTCTTTTATAGGCACCGTCTATATTTATAGATCCAAAACTACCGATGCTGGATTAAATCCAATTTGGGCAGAAAGACTCTTTGTGGGGGCTGCATTATAGCTTTGACCCCCTTGAGGATGGATTTTACCTTTCCAGAATCCTCTTTTTGCCATACTTCACACACATTAGCCCAGTTACATGGACTATACAACTGTGAGCACAGTTTATGCTACTTGGATATCTATCAACAACTTCTTGATTTGCATGTACTAGCTAATAGCCTTGGGTCTATAGGCTATAAAATATGCTCATAATTATTTTCAAATTACCAACAACTTGGGCTCATGAATTTTACAACAGCCGTAGGCACACACTATGGCTGTGTCCAGACTCAGGGGTTTTTTCGAAAAAAGTAGCCTTTTTTCGAAAAAACTTCCCCTGCGTCCAGACTCAAGCCGCGTTCTTTCGAAATTAATTCGAAAGAACGCGGCTTTTCTTTCGATGGCAGTAAACCTCATTTCACGAGGAAGAACGCCTTCTTTCGAAAGTTCCTCTTTCGAAAGAAGGCGTTCTTCAATGTAAATAGGGCTTCTTCAAAAGAGAGCATCCAGACTCACTGGATGCTTTCTTTCGAAAAAGCAAGCCGCTTTTTCGAAATTTCTCCGTGCAGTCTAGACGCTCTCTTTCGAAAGAGGCTCTTTCGAAAGATGCTTTCGAAAGAGCCTCTTTCGAAAGAAGCCTGCAGTCTAGACATAGCCAAAGTGACATTACTAAATATTAACCTGTGGCTTTTGAAAGCGTCACTGATTGGCTGCTTGCAAAGGTAAGTACAAATGAGAAGATTTCTAAGCACATCTCTCATTGCTGATATATATGATCTGTTTAATCATGAATTCACTAGGCCATCATCATAGCTACACACACAATCATGTATTTAGACACCGAAGTGACAGAATGCATATGTTATTATTTAGGGGAGCAACACTGTAGCTGTACAATTGGGAGCCATTTTTCAACAGTAGGCCCTATATCTTATAGAATTTTAGGCTTAGGGTATGTCTACACTACAGCGCTAATTCGAACTAACTTAGTTCGAATTAGTTAATTCCAACTAAGCTAATTCGAACTAGCGCATCCAGACTAAAAAACTAGTTCGAATTAGCGTTTTGCTAATTCTAACTAGCATGTCCACACTGAGTGGACCCTGAACTGAGGAAGCAGTGCCGACAGGGCATCAGATTAGGACTTAGAGTGTGGAGCTGCTGCCTCAGGCTAGCCGAGGGCTGTGCTTAAAGGGACCCGACCCCCACTACAGACAGACAATTCTCAGGGGTGCCCCACTTGCAAAGCAGTCCTGGCTTAGAGTGCCCTGAGTGCCCACACTGGGCACATCACAGCACTCGGCCATCAGACCGGCTGCACTTGCCGCAGGCTGCCATCTGGGGAGAGGGAGCAATTGGGGGGCTGCAGAAGAGGTTCCACCCCCAGAAGCCCGCAGAGCCAGCCCAGTCCTCTCCATCGGGGGCTCGTACCCCATTCCTCCCTCACCTCCTTCCACTTACCCCTCCCTAGCCCCCCTTCCTGATGTACAAAATAAAGAAAACGTGTGGTCAAAAATAGAATGTCTCTTTATTGAACAAAACTCAGGGAGACTGGGAAAAGGAGGTGGGAGAGGGGAAGAGAAGGGGTGGGAAAGGGGAGGGCAACTAAAATGATCAGAGGTTTGGAACAGGTCCCATATGAAGAGAGGCTAAAGAGACTGGGACTTTTCAGTTTAGAAAAGAGGAGACTGAGGGGGGATAGGATAGAGATCTATAAAAGCACGAGTGGGGTGGAGAGGGTGCATCAAGAAAAGTTCTTCATTAGTTCCCATAATAGAAGGACTAGAGGACACCAAAGGAAAGGAATGGGTAGCAGGCTTCAAACTAGTAACAGAAAGTTGTTCTTCACAAAGCAAAGAGTCAACCTGTGGAACTCCTTGCTGCAGGAGGCTGTGAAGGCTAGAACTAGAACAGAGTTTAAAGAGAAGTGAGATAAAGTGATGGAGGTTGGGTCCATGGAGCGGTATTAGCCAGGGGGTAGGAGTGGTGTCCCTGCCCAAAGTTTGTGGAAGGCTGGAGAGGGATGGCATGAGACAAATGGCTTGGTCACTGTCTTGGGTCCATCCCCTCCAGGGTCCCTAGGGTTGGCCGCTGTCGGCAGACAGGCTACTGGGCTATATGGACCTTTGGTCTGACCCAGTACGGCCATTGTAAGCTCAGGGCTCAGGGTCAGGGGTCTCAGTGGACCACCTTGATTTTCATGCACACCTGCTCCTGGGTGGCCAGGCTGGCAGCTCTCCTGCCCTAGACGGCCACTTTCCTGTGCCTAGTGCGGAGGTCGTGGACGAGGTCCACGATATCCACACTAGACCAGGCGGGTGCCCGCCTCTTGCGGTCCCGGGCAAGCTCCCGGGAGCCGCCAGCCTGGTCCTGGGAAGAGGGGGAGGGCTGGGGAGCATCGGGTGGCTGGCTCGAGCCGTGCCAGGTGCAGGGTCTGCTAGCTGGGTGCTGGCAGGCTTGCACCTGGCACGGGCACCGTAGCCAGCCTGTGCCCCTTTAAGGGGTCCGGGGCCGGGAGGGGGGCAATAGAGTTTCCCTGGTGTTGGCCAGAGTGGCCACCAGGGAAATCTGGGGAGGGCTAGCCTCCCACTAGTTCGAATTAAGGGGCTACACACCCCTTAATTCGAACTAGTAAGTTCGAACTAGGCTTAGTCCTCGTAGAATGAGGTTTACCTAGTTCGAACTAAGCGCTCCGCTAGTTCGAATTAAGTTCGAACTAGCGGAGCACTAGTGTAGCGCCTATCAAAGTTAATTCGAACTAACGTCCATTACCCTTAATTATTCAGTACCAATATACCTCTGTGATGTCCAGGTTTGCTAGATACGCTATAGCCACGAAGCAGCCTCCTGTTTCATTCCAAGTTGGTAAAAGTGGCTACTCGCTCACTAGAAGACAGTATGGCTATGTCTACACTTTGGAGTTATTTTGGGATGCCAGAAGTATCCCGAAATAGCTATTCCATGTTTTTTGAGCAAGTCCATTATTTCAAAATATAACAGGCTTGCTATTCCAATGTCCCTGTAAACCTTGTTCCTCGAGGAGTAAGGGACGTTTGGGAATAGGGCTCTATTTTGAAATTTGGTTATTTCAATTAGACAGTGCCAAATTTAGAGATAAGCTCTTTCAAAATTAACTTGAAATAAGCTACGCAATTTGAATAGTTCAAATTGCGTAGCTTATTTCAAGCTCTGGGTGCCATGTAGATGCACCCTATGTGACTACTCTTCTGCTGACCATGATATATGTCAATAAGGGGTATAGTAACAAGAGATCCAGGGAGTGTGTGTTCTGACTGTTCAGATGCCCCAGCCATAGTTTGGATCTTCTGGCCAAGTGACTATTAGTCAGAGGGGGAAGAGTCTTAAAAGGTCTGAAGGCCGAGGAAGCAACTCTTAACTAACACTGCATTATGAAGCTGGAGATGTCAGGTTTGGAGTCATCAAGTAGACAAATCTCCCCATCCTTTGGGGAAATCACTAATTGCTATGGAGATCTTCTATCACCAGAAGTTTAGCTGGGTGCTGGAAGAATGTATGAAACATTACTCTTCTCCAGTGACAGAAATTTGAACCCCGATTTTACAAATAGCCACTATCAGAAAAAAAAAAGGGCTGAGTGGGCCAACACAGAATGCCAAATCCAAACACCCAATGAACAGTGTAGTGACCTGAATTTGGATCTGATGAAGATTTTGGCACAGTAATTGACTTGTCTTAAATTAGCAACCATGAAGCCAATGGGAAACTTTAACATTTCCTTAGAATGTAAGTGTTCTGGATGTTTGGCTTTTTATCAAGACACTTTATTTTAAATAATATGTTAATTTTACTGGACCTGAATTGCAATGGAACTCTGGTAGAAGTTAATAGAGTCTACATTACTAACTGCCTATTGCAAATACTAAATTATAAATGGGCAGGAGAAACTGAATGACCTGAGAAAGCATTAAGAATTTTGAGTTGTGAAATGAATATGGTTTTTTAATTACTTAATATGAATGTATTAATCTGGATTCCTAATTTTATGTAAATATTGTATGAAAATAAAAATTGTGATGAATACTTCATACTTAGTAATGTTCCTGAAACTTGGCCTTTGATTTTTCTGCTTAACACCACATTATGGCTAAATTAGTAAACCATAAAGTAATTCATTCTCCATCAGCTAATCTCTTATCTAATTTATGAGTGACACTTTGCATTACATTAGCTATGACCATGCTGTAATTTTTTACAAGGACACACAGGACACAACTTCATTGTTATACTTGGAAACCAGGAATTGGATGAACACCAGAGCCCACTGGTCAGCACATTCAGCTGGAAAGGAGCAAATGCAGGTTACAGTCATCTGCTCCAGTGACTAAATTATTTATAAACTGTGGAAAAGCTTCAATAGGAGACATGGAGAGAACTCTCCTCCAGAGCACAAACATGATCCAGGCAGTACAGGCACTTTCCTGAGGGGTGGAAAGAACTCTACATGGGGGAGCTCAACCTGGGTGTCCCACCTATATGGTGAGTGTTCTAATCAGTGTGCTAAAAGACCAGGGTAGGGTCGGGCACCAACACCTTTGTCTGCAGTATGACCTATCCTGCTAGGTCTTCAGTGTGAGAGAGACATCCCTGCACCTCACCTCAGGCAGTCGTGTACATGCTCACTGCCAGAAATGTAGGCACCTAGGCTACGTCTACACTGGCCCCTTTTCCGGAAGGGGCATGTAAATTTCACTAGTCGTCGTAGGGAAATCCGCGGGGGATTTAAATATCCCCCGCGGCATTTAAATAAAAATGTCTGCCGCTTTTTTCCGGCTTTTAAAAAAGCCGGAAAAGAGCGTCTAGACTGGCCCCGATCCTCCGGAAAAGGGCACTTTTTCCGGAGGATCGGGGCCAGTCTAGACGCTCTTTTCCGGCTTTTTTAAAAGCCGGAAAAAAGCGGCAGACATTTTTATTTAAATGCCGCGGGGGATATTTAAATCCCCCGCGGATTTCCCTACGACGACTAGTGAAATTTACATGCCCCTTCCGGAAAAGGGGCCAGTGTAGACGTAGCCCTAGGGTATTTTAACCATTGAAATTTAGACACCTAGGATGAGAGCCACAAAGGGAAGAAGGTGTTGAAGTGCATCACAGCACCTAATGCTTAAGCACCAATGGGGAGAGAAGGGTGCCTTAAATTGTGACCTACAAAGCCAGCATACGAGGTGGGAAGCCAATGAAGCAAGCCTCTGGAGATACTGACCAGTGGGGTGAGTGCTAAGCACTGCCCTAGTCACAGTGCTAGGTGCCTAAGTCTGGGCTCTGAGGAGGCACCCATCTCTGCCAGTGATCTACAAATGGGACGAAGGTAGGTGTTTAGTCACCAGTGTTGCATGCAAAGCCCAAAACAGCTGGGTGTGTGGAGAACCTTCTTTGTAATCATTAACCTAGCAAACCCCTTGCAAAGGGGTGGAAATCTCCACTCACAGAAGAAGGGATTTGAACAGGGATCAGCCAATTCGCAGTTGACTAGCCTAACTCCAGATCTGCTGTGGGTCTCCCTCATCTCTGCTACTGAAGTGGTTTCACTTTATTTATTTATTTAAATAATTGTGTAATTAAATGTTAATTAGGCCAGTGAAGAGTTAGAACAGTGGTCATAAGAACATAAGAATGGCCATACTGGGTCAGACCAAAGGTCCATCCAGCCCAGCATCCTGTCTACCGACAGTGACCAGCACCAGGTGCCCCAGAGGGGGTGGACCGAAGACAACGATCAAGCAATTTGTCTCCTGCCATCCCTCTCCAGCCTCTGACAGACAGAGGCCAAGGACACCATTGTATCCCCTGGCTAATAGCCTTTTATGGACCTAACCTCCATGAAATTATCTAGCTTCTCTTTAAACTCTGTTATAGTCCTAGCCTTCACAGCCTCCTCTGGCAAGGAGTTCCACAGGTTGACAACACACTATGTGAAGAACTTTCTTTTATTAGTTTTAAACCTGCTCCCCATTAATTTCATTTGGCGTCCTCTAGTTCTTCTATTTAGGGAACTAATAAATAACTTTTCTTTATCGGCCCTCTCCACACCACTCATGATTTTATGGTCCCCAACCTTTTGGAGCTGCTGTGCACCCGGGGGCAGGGCCGCGCATGCGCCGCGTGCCCGGGAGCAACGACCCCATGTGCCGCGCATCCGGGGGCGGGGCTGCCAATTCGCCGCGCGCCCAGGGCCAGCGTACCCCATAGCCGCGTGCCCGGGGCCAGTGCTTTCCATGCGCCGTGTGCCTGGGTGCAGGGCCACCCATTCACCACACTCCCGGGGGCGGGGACACTCATGCGCCACACACCCAGGGCCAGTGCTCCCCATGCACTGCGCTCCCGGGGGCGGGGCCACCCATGTGCCCGAGGTTGGCACTGTGCATGCACTGTGCACCTGGGACCAGCACCGCGCATGCGCCACATGCCCGGGGTGGGGTCGGCCCCGAGCACTTGGCGGGCGCACATAAATGCCCTGGCGGGCGCCATGGCCCCCACAGCCACTGCATTGGGGACCATTGAGTTAGAAGGACTAGATAGCATAGTGATCTGGGAACTTACTTGAGATAATAGCCAATCCCTGATCAAGCTCCTGCTTCCCTCTCCCTGACCCCCCTGGAGGAAGGAGCACTGATACTGCGTTACCTGATAGTCTAAAGGTTATAAGATAAGTCCTCCTCCTTGCTACACCCCAGTTATTTTCTGTGAACTTGCGTAAGGGACCCTATCTGGGAGGCAGGCTCTGAGTATGCCTAGTGGCTTGATTTCCCTGCATCTGAGTTGGCTGGACTAACAGCTATCTTCCCTGGTTTGTGAATAACACTGGGGTTTAGGCAATTAGAGTTAGGGAGCAGTGTTCATGCTCAGGAGCAGAAACATAGGTGCTTAGGGAATTTTTACTACAAATCTTATGCACACTGAGTGAATTTAAGTGTCCGCAGGTTTAGGGAGTAGGCAAGTGGGAGTTTTGTGCATCACAGTGGTACCTAAAAACAAGATTTAGACATCAAAGCACCTTTGTGAATCACATTCCTAATGATGTTGGATGCCTTCTAGGTTAGGTGGTGCCTGAGCAGGGAGTTTGAGAATCTCAGCATTGATCCTTTGGTGGATTTAGCCCTTAGATACCATGTTTTGATTTTGGGATTCCATCCAGCATTTATATGTGGGATAATCTAGTATACGTTATCCTGCCTCAATGTTGAAATGATCTGGACTAATTGACCTCTTGAGGTTCCGTTGATGCCTACATTTCTATTCTTCAGACAGTGCTAAATTCAGACACAAATGTATTCTCACAGTTACTTGCACCTGCAGTTGGAGGCCTGGTTAAATACATGGCAGTTTTTTGTGTAATTGTTTCCATTGATTATCCACCTAATTATGATCAATGTTATTACACCAGTCAGATTAGTCATCATCTATGTACAGATGTGTTTAGCTTTACAGGGTAACATACTGAGTCTTGATTTTTGCTGAAGGAAGTTATGTACCCATCTCCCTTTGCACAATGCTGAAAACTAGCCTTTTCAAGTGCACCCCATTTTTATAAGAAATAGCTTGTTTTAATTTGAGCTGAGTCTCCTAGTAGTGTTCCCAGCATGAATCAAAAGTATTTTTCTGCTATGCTGCCTTTCAGAAAATGGCTTGTTGTAGATATTAAAGCAGCTTTTGAAGTGTCTTACCAAGCTATTTGTATTTAATGCCATTATTACAGTGGAGTAGCCCTAGAAGCAGTAGTGGATATACAACATATTGATCCTGCTGTATGAGAGTGGGAGAGAACTTTCACTCAAGGGTTTTTATTTATCAATTACTACTTACAAAGCATAAACCTTAACAGAGGCCAATGCTGATCTTCCAGTGAATTAATGAAAAGGCACTCCAGAATGACATAGAACTGATGCTCTGAATACATGATGCTAAGAGTTTGTATTGCTCAGTTTAATTAGACAAGCAAGTTAACTTTTAAGGTCAGGGGCTGGGCTGAGGCAGTATACTGTTGTCCTCCACATCAGCCTTTCTCTGGGAACCCAAACACACTGTGCAGGATAAAAGCTATGATTAAAAATAGTTTCTAGGGCTTATGATTATAGATAGAAATAAAAGCTCTGAGAAATATGCATGACTTCCATTCATCTCAAGATGTTGACAATGGCGCCTAATGCTCAAAATTCTCAGATTAGCACCATTGACTATTTCACAGCTGATTATTTTAGCCAATCATCCAGCTATTCTGGCTTGGAGGCAGAATTGGGGTATATGAAGGAAGCTAATGTAGAGGGTAACCTCTTTTTTTCTTTCCTCTGACTTAAATGAAATTGAGAGGCTACAGAATGAGGACCTTATCCTCTGTATCTCATTTTCCACCATCTGCTCTGTAAATACCATTGTCCTTGCAATGCTGCAAGGAAAAATTAGCATTTCTACAGTGCAATGAAAATGTAAAGCGCTGCATCATATCTGCATATAAAATATAGATATATGGCGCTCCATTTATGCTAATTGTGAACAACAGTCCAACTACTTTAAGAGGCTGAGTTGTGTTCAGTACAGTGGATGAATTTCACATGCTTACCTCTCCATTGAAGAAACAGAATATAGTTGCAACAAGTAAGCCCTAAGGAGGACAAAAAGAAAATAGGTTAGAATATTTCAATGTTTGTGCACAATTTGCTAATTTAAGGCTTAGAGTCACGAGATGAAGGCACAATGCTACTCTCCCACCTCTACAACCTCAGATGACCATCTTGTACAGTCTATAGTCAAATATTACAATATCCCATTGATTTTTGTCTTTCCATCATGTTTTACTAGCCTGTGTTGTCATGGTCTAGATCCTAGCCCAACGTAAGGAGGGCAGGAACTGGGAGCAGAGCAGCTCATTGGTACAGGTTCTTGAGAAAGAAAGAATGGAGGTTGAGTGACCTAGATGCTACTATTCTTCCTTTGGAGCAGGGATACAAGGGGAGCTGTACCGGCCAGGTGTCATGGATGCTTTTTTCATCAGGAACGGAATGCCCAGGAGCTCTTAACTGGAGTGTGTGTTTGGAGTAGTTGACCTGGCCTATTTGGTTGGATGGAAACATCGGCATATGGGAAGGAAGGAAGAGAGCAAATAGGGCGAGTAAGAGGGGTGGGAGCAAATACAAAAAGAACTTTTGGTCCTAAATTGTTCTCACTATTTAAAATTAATGTAACACAACAGGAGTTCAGAGGGATATTTCATTACTGCAGTGGCAAAATGAAACAAGGCCAGATCAGGAAGATGTGATGAGGAAGCATAACATGAATAAGGCAATTTCTCATGCTTAGGTGCTGCAACACAGAGCCACTTAAGCAGAGAAGAATTTTTCTTAAAAGTATTCTAAAGTGTTCTAAAAGATCTAATATATCTTATTAATAGCATCACAAAGCCACATTTAAAGCCAAGTGCATTCATTTTAAAGCACTTAAAATGTTCCTTAAACAGTAATAAAATAAATGTAGCAATGAATTTCAGGGGCAAATTGCAACACAGTGGCTACTAACATTCTCAAAGGATTCTGTGTGGGGGCGGGGTGAGGAGGAAGAGAGAGAGATGGGTTAGAAGTTTTGTACCTTTGTCTTTACACCTCAAGTCAATTGACTGCCAGTGAATTGGAGGTAGTTAACACGTTTGTATACTTTGGACAAATATATGGTCAGGGCTCCAACCCTAAAGGAATCAGGCACCTGAGGATTATCCAGACTAGTATTACAAAGCTGTTAGCTGCCTTGAGCAAATGGTGATCAGTAAACTCAGGATAAGAAGAAGCCTCTAGTGACGGCAAGCCCAATATGACTGACAAGTACAAACCTGCCATGGTCAGAGTAATAAAGAAAAGAATATGGAACCAGTAAGAGCAAAAAAAAACCCAGTACACAATGTAGGAGGAAGGAGGGATGCAGATTGGAAAACTATGATTTCTACTCACTTTTTTTTATAATGAAATGTAGTAATTGTCCTAAACTTCAGCCCAGGTTCTCCAGTTCAGCAAAGAGTGCCAGGCAAAGAGGGGAGAAGGCGAAGGAGACTTTATGCCCCTTCCTTGATCTTGGAGCATGCTGAGGCTGAGAGTTGATCTGCCTTTCAGAGCTGCTCTAAATTGTGGCCGTTTTTGGCCAACTATCTCTGGCCCAAAGGGATAGTTCCAGCAGCTGGGAACTGGTGAGTTATTTTTATGCTTTGCCTCATGCCCTTTTCTCCAGCCACAGCCACTAGTCACTGGGAAACCACAATACGACAGTAAAGCCAGCTTTAAGGTTCCTTTTGTGCTGTAGGATTTGACCCTTATGCCTGTATCACACATTCCATTAAAACCCTCCATTACATGTTCTCCTCAATGACAGAATCACACTAGATACCTCTTCAGCAAATACAATCCATATGAATAAAAAACTACTGTGGTTTAAAGAAACAGAAGTTACTCAAGGTTTTGAAAAACTCAGTTGTAGATGCATGTGCATTATTCTCAGCAAAGCTTAATCCTGCTTTAAGGTTTAGATTGTTCAGAGATGTATTTCTTAGTCTACAGAAAAAAAAATCTCTATCTACATTGTTTTCATGTTTCTATTTACAACACTGTCAATTTTTTCCTACCCAAGATGTTTCAGAAGAGAGAATCAGACTCTCTCTCCATTTACATGTGCTTTAATATACTTTGTCAAAGTGCTCTCTAAATTACTCTGCTCTTGTGATGGAATGAACTGATAGCATTCAACATCGGAGCAGCACAGTATGCATGGTGTAACAATAATTAAACTATGCTAATTCTGTAATAAGGATGTGTTAAGGCTTAATTCTCATGGCACCCTTTATAGAGTATAGTAAGATACTGAACACACATGTGGTATCTATTCTGTTCATTGGGGTTTTGGGGTTTTTTTTTACTTCAAATCTTGGTTGATTTCTGGAGAGACTTCAGACCAGTTCATGGGTATTGGGGCCAGGCCCATGGCCACCTGGGCTACAGATAAGGGCAGTAGAGTTGCTTCAAGCTCACTGCTAGCTTGCCGGGTGCAGAATACGCCAGTATTGTTGCTGAACAGCCTGTGAGTACGTCTACACAGAATTTTGAAAAGACCCTCCCTGTTCAGTGACAGAATTTGGTTAATGGTGCTCAAAAACTGCTGTACAGACAGTGATTTGACCTTGTGATTTGGGCTGGAGCACAGGCTCTGAAGTCCAAGGTTGGAGAAGGTGGCAAGACCCACAACTTCAAAGTGCTGTCTATCCAGCACTCTTCAGAGGCTAGTCTGATCAGGGTTTCAGGGGTTGGAAGGCTTCCACCCACTCACTCCCCAGTGCTGTGTGGACATACCTGTGCTTGCAAGCTAGGATGGCCTAGTAGCATGACAGGTACTGTAATCTAGTGGGCAAATCCTTTATTACATCCCTACTCTCTTCCTCTGCTCTTGGCTCCAGGTGGGAGTAGGATAAGATACAAGATCAGAGCAGGGAAGAGGTGTGAAGGATTGTTTATGATTGGGGCATGTGCCAAAAGACACATCCCCCTCACAAACCCATCTGTGCTGTAACTAGAATGGCTCTCACATCCATACCCCTCTCACTGGCTTGACATGGGTTCTATTACATACAGGATTTACACGTAGGTTCAGTGGCTCCTAGTGCCCCCACGACACACTGTTCTAGCCCCCTGCACAAAGCTACCCCAAATCCTCTCATGATCCTATCCTGAAGGCCCTAGTATGCAAGTATCAACGTTTACTCATTTGTTAATGTTTTTTAAAATATCACTGAAGCACTTGTTGCTCCTTCTCCTATTAAAACAATTCTAGGAGCTGAGGGGAAGGGAGAGGTGGCCACAGTAATGCTTATTCAGCCCCAATGGAAATTAGCTGCATGGATTTGGGCCAGTTGCCAATCTTCATTGAGAGTGTGACTATTTACTGATCTGCATTCCAATAACATCTAGGGGCTTTAGGCAGGGATCAGAACCCCATTGCGATAGGTGCTGTATAAACAAAAACATAGTGCCTACCCCGAAGAGCATACAGTGTATATATGAGATAAGAGATAACAAGGGGCTACAACCAGAAAATCGGTACAATACAAGGAACCAGTGACACCCTCCTGGTATGCATGGTCAGCAGTGGTAACATCACACCAGTGGCCTAATCATTTCTGTGTTTTTCATAGGCATCCTGGCACAGGAGAGTTCTACGAGGAGGGAGGTGGCATTGCAGATGATGTATTTTTAGCTTCCTTTTCCAGAATAAGAGGAGATCAGTAAATGAATGTGATTTGGACTAATGCACTCTGCTAGGATTAGGTCACGAACCCTCCCACGATGTAGGTTTCCAACATTAAGCCAAAAAGAACCGATAATGGTTGTAATGACAGAAAATGCTAGAGAGTGACTCACTTGTTCTTCAGCATTATGGCCTCAGATACCATCTGTTGGAAGCCAGAGGACAGAGGCGTCCTTCAGAGCTCCAACCCAAGCCAGAGCTTGGAAGTGCTAACTACACAGCTGTTATCAGAATGCAAGTGGGAGCCTTCTAGCTCCCACTTTGAGTTTGCTCCTGTGACCTATGTAGACAGACTCCCCCACTCTGGGATGTCTTTACCTAAACAGATGCCAAGCTTTCCTTTTGTACTGATGCTGCAAGGTACATGAAAAATCTTTTCCATTTTTATTTTTGCTCCATCAGTGTTCACAGCTCTGCAAGTACGTTCCCCTTAACTGTGCAGAGCCAGAGCATTATTAGGTATTAGCCTTGCCTTTTCTGAGCCAGGGGATTTAGGGCACAATTGATTTTAAGATTGCTGTGTTTATACTGTACTCTAGCTTTAAATACCAGGGAGCTGCATTTCTAAGAATGTCTTTAGTGGGGGGCCATTGATTCCTTCCTTGAGGAGCATAATGTGCAGATTACTCCTTAAATTTCTTTTCTGTATCTCCTCTGCTCTTTCCTGATGCCATTAGTTTCTGTTTCAGCTGCTGCAATCTTTGTTGAAGCAGAGGTCACTCATGCTCCAGAGCAAACAGCTTTCTCTCCACCTCCTCTACCCACTGCTATATGTTGTCTGAGATACGTGATAAAATTGATTTGGGTCTGGAAAGCATATGTCAGTACTGATGTTATTTTGGGATCAACACCTTTAGTTATGGTGAAATTCTTTTTTTTTAACTACCGATAATTCTATGAAGACCACTTGAATCACAGACTGCTGTTGAACCTTGCCCCGGCATATCTTCAAATTTACCAGCCTTGGGACATGTGTATGTCTTTTTGAATTGATGGCTAGATTTTTCCCATGTTTGGAAGCCAATGCTGGTCTAAGACTTCTTTGTTTGACAATTATTTAGTTTAGTTTTTACTTGACTTCAGTGTCTTAAAGTGGAGTTGCATTCTGAGAGGGGGCTTATAAAAATAGCTCCATGTGTTTTCACTGGGATTGTCTCTCAATGACTCCCTATTACAGTTGCCCATTTTACCCTTAAAGAGGTGCTTGCTAATTGCTCAGCTGGAGTTTTTGCAGCCAGATTGCCTGCTTTCTGGATTGTGCCTCTTCCCAGCAATAAAGATTTTGCAGGTTTGATGTTACCCTCAGTTATAGCTGTGCACCTACAGCTGGATTTGTTGGTCCTTCAGCCCAGACCATGGCCCTGCTCCTCACTCCACCCATGCTTGAGATCTCACCAAACTGAGTGATTAGGCAACAAAATGGCAAATGAAATTTAATGTGGATAAGTGTAAAGTAATGCACATTGGAAAAAATAACCCCAACTATACGTACAATATGATGGGGGCTAATTTAGCTACAACTAATCAGGAAAGAGATCATGGAGTTATCGTGGATAGTTCTCTGAAAACGTCCATGCAATGTGCAGCAGCAGTCAAAAAAGCAAATAGGATGCTAGGAATTATTAAAAAAGGGATAGAAAATAAGACAAAGAATATCTTACTGCCCCGATATAAGCTATAGTACGCCCACATCTTGAATACTGAGTACAGATGTGATGTCCTCACCTCAAAAAAGATATTTTGACATTAGAAAAGGTTCAGAAAAGAGCAACTAAAATGTTTAGGGGTTTGGAACGGGTCCCATATGAGGAAAGGCTAAAGAGACTGGGACTTTTCAGTTTAGAAAAGAGGAGACTGAGGGGAGATATCATAGAGGTATATAAAATCATAAGTGGTGTGGAGAGGGTGAATAAAGAAAAGTTATTTACTTGTTCCCATAATATAAGAATTAGAGGACACCAAATGAAACTAATGGGTAGCTGGTTTAAAACTAATACAAGAAAGTTCTTCTTCACACAGCACACAGTCAACCTGTGGAATGCCTTGCCAGAGGAGGCTATGAAGGCTAGGACTATAACAGAGTTTAAAAAAGAGCTAGATAATTCACGGAGGTTAGGTCCATAAAAGGCTATTAGTCAGGGGGTAAGGAATGGTGTCCCTGGCCTCTGTTTGTCAAAGGCTGGAGAAGGATGTCAGGAGACAAATTGCTTGATCATTGTCTTCGGTCCACCCCCTCTGGGGCACCTGGCACTGGCCACTGTCGGCAGACAGGATACTGGGCTAGATGGACCTTTGTTCTGATCCAGTATGGCGATTCTTATTTTCTTATGTTCTTCCTTCTGAGGCCCTGCCTGTGTTCTTCTGGGAGATTCTACCCACTGCTTGCATAGGGTAAGGGAGTAAAGAGGAGTGAGGAGACGATGAAGGGGTAGAGAGGCATGAGCAGTGGTTATGGCTTTGGGGAGAAGAGGCCAAGAGTGGGTGGGGCCTTGGGGCAGAATATGGGGACACAGTCTGGTGGCCAGGTCCCCTTTTGCATGTGGGCCTGGTGCCACTAGCATCATTATGAACTTGGTGCTGGGTGCATCTCCACTGTCTCCAAAATCTGCCCTCAGTTACAGTTGGGCATCTTTATTGCCTTCAATAGGATTGTACATGCTGCCTAAGGAAAATCCATAATTAACTCAATGATCTGGAATTCAAATTTTTGCTTTGTGACACTTAGGCTACGTCTACATTGCAATTTTAAATCGAAAAAAGAAACACAATTTGCAGTATGCAAATTGCATATCTTTTTCTGATTTACTTTTGAAAGAGGCTTTTTCAAAATTTGGTGCGTCTACATGGTGCAAAATTTCGGAAAAAAGTGCTCTTTTGAGCCATCCATTATGCCTGTTCTTTCGAAAAAGCGGACGCGTTCCTTGGATGTGGTGTTTCTTTCTTGGGATACCTCCGGTATCCTGAAAAAGCAATGCAGTTTAGATGTAGCCTTACATTAGTGGATGTCTCTGTTCAGTTGGATGGATGTGTCCATCCTTCTAACTAGAGCTTCTGCTTCTGAGATAGCTGCTATGCATTAAATACTCCTTAAGAGCTGCAGTATCTTTTTGTTTGAAGTCATCATCAGTTCCACATAATTTGAGACTTCACAACTTGTCTCAGTGATGATGAGGGGCGCTATATAGCTCCATTTGATAGATCCTTTGGAACCATGGTGGCTGTGGTGCAGAAAGAGCAAATATTCATATCTGGAGCAGAGAATTTATTTGTAAGTAACATGGATTTTAGGGTAAAGGGTTTGGAGGAGCAGTCAGCCCTGTTCCAGAGAGACCAGCAGAGAAGTACTACAATGAGCTTGACAAAATCAGGTGATTGTTTCTAATTACCAGTTGGGGTTATATATAATGGTCCCAACTTCCTAAGAGAGTTTGTGACCAGGAGAAGGCCAGGAATATATTCTTTTCTGGCTGCTGTAAAGGTTCCATGGACTACTTCCTACTGGAGTGGGTGTTTTGTCCAGTAAACTGTGAGAATCCAGGAAGCCCCACAATCAAAATTAAGAACAGAGCTATTACATTTTTTTGCTGCTCCAGATCATGGAGGCAAAGGCAATGAACTGAACTGGGCGTGGCTGATTATATTTTCAAGGCTGGTGATTTGAGTCCACCAGCCTACAACATTTTTTTAGTGCTACCATTGGGGAAAAAAAAGTTTTCCCTTTTGTAATCTACAGGTCAATTCCACAGATCTGCTATGAGGATTAAAGCCTATGTGCAGTAACAAATGTGATAATTCCTACACTTGAGAAATGAACAAATAGCCTATCATAGGCTAGATAGGGTGTGTCTACACTGGATCCGTAGCTCAAAATGAGCTATGCAATTTGAGCTACGCAAATTGCGTAGCTTATTTCAAGCGTATTTCAAAATAGAGCACTATTCTGAAACGTCCCTTAATCCTCGTGGTACGAGATTTACTGGGACATCGAAATAGCGTGCCTGTTATTTTGAAAGCTATTTCAAAATAATGGGCATGCTGTCAAGATGCAGAAAACATGATTTTGGGATACTGAAAGTATCCCAAAATAGAGCTGCTGTCTAGATGCAGCCATAATGAATAGCATACGTTTTCAGTGAAGCAGAATGTTCTGGGAAATAAACCACTTCTGCTACAAAATCATGAGTGTAGAGGAAAATCTCATAATAAAGAAAGAACAGTTTAGAGCAAGAATGGCTCCTATTATTTAAATTGACCTTCAGTGTGGGAAACCTAGCAGGGAACATCGCATTGTATTGTTGTCCAGCTGGGAATAATAACTGTGAAAAAGTTCAGTTTCTTCTGGGAACAAATACTCTGTCATTCATACTCTTCAGTCATCCTATTTTTACAATAGATTGCAGCATTGCAGTCTGTACTGTACTTGTTGCAAGTGGAAGGTTTGTTCAGTATGCCAAATCACAATTGTCATATACTGTTGCAATGGCTTATTGAAAAACAAAGCCCAAATCTGTCATACTATCTATGAGAAGATGCCTGGAAAACAAATATTTAAATAATTCAGAGCTAACCATAAAAGTTACAGTGAAACCATACATAGAAATAACTGCTAATTACATCAGCAGTGCTATAAGAAAATGAGCAGAGTAGAGATCACATATGTGACTATTCTGAATAGCAGATTGCTATAAAGAAATGCTCTGAAAATGACCCAAAACGAACTCATGATAAAACTACAAAAAAATAAAAAATAAAATCTGCATTTTGATATCCAGGTAGGGATCACATAATGAGATAATTACAGGGCAATCATGAAATAACTTATGTTGATTTAGCTAGTGTAATGCCAACAGGAAGAATCAAAGCTTAGTGCATGAGTCTCACTGCAGCTTGAGCTATAAAGGCAGCTGGCTCTCAGTTAAGGCTGTAGAGCTCACTCATTCTTTCTCTCTAAAAATTGTCTAAGCGCCATTGCATGGGACAGTGAACCACACCCTGTAGGAGTGTGAGTTACACTAGCATTACTTGGCCAGAATTCTTAAAGTTAGTTGATACAGAGCTTTGGGAATATGAGTTGCTTGTAATTATCAACATTTCCAATAGCAGTGGTATATGGTCATACCGTACTACATAGCGACATGTAACAACATAAGTTATTTCATGAATGCAGACTTCAAACATTTGCACATGTGATACGGCTATTAGACACATGAAGCATGTCGCCCTTGGTAGAAATGAGGCAGGATGAACTGAAGCCAGGGTAGACAGCCAAACAATTGAAAATTACGTATTACTGTACAAAAAGAAGATGCCTATAGAAGGCAGCCTTTTTTAAATGGTGATGCTGTTGTTTCAAAATGCTTATAAAATAAAAATATTAGTGTAATATGTTAAGTTAAACAGCTTAAAATAGTGAATTAACAATCAACTGGACTTTAATCATTTTGATCCTTTATTGCACTGACTATAAACACCTTTTCTTTGGCACAGCAATTTCCACATACAGTTAATTTTAATATCATTCACACTGCAGTGCTTTTCGAAAGGCTTTCTGAGCACATTTGCATTAGCAGGGCTTTGAACAACATTTAAAGCCCTCTGTGATCTCAATTTTCTCTACTGAATTCAGAAACATCTTTATTCTGTAATTTTGAAGGATTTTTCCCATTTCCTCAGCTATTGGTGACCGTTTGCACACTAATAATAGGGACACTGAGGAAAGTAATATATGATGTGAAAAATGTTGGAGGAAAAAACCCCAAGCAGTTGTGATTACTTTCAGAGACAAAGCATTTGGCAAAAGAATCCTCTTCTAAAATTAAACCTAAGGGCAAATATATCATGTAAGCCTAACTCGTTATTATTTTCCATACCTGATAATGCATTAATATATGCATGATGTAATCATATATTTCTCCAGCAAGTCTGTTTTCTGGTCTCCAGGGAAAAATGACAAACTGAATTCCCAGTAAGGGCACCAGGATTAGTGTGGCTCTGACAGCTTTCATGTACATGTTGGATTCAGCCCGATGAGTATCTCTTAGCTTTGTCACCAGAACCCGGACGATGTTAAGCAAAAAGAAAAAATTGACCTAAAAAAACAGAGTCTTTATTGGTAAATCACTCCAAATGAAGTACAAAACTCAGCAATGATAACAAGACCCTGATTCATGGCTCCAGTCATAGCTTATAACAACAACTGATTGGGACTGACATAGGGGTCAAAGTATGTAACTTTGGGTGCCTTACAACACCTAGGGTATGTCTAGACTGCACCCCTCTGCTGGCAGAGGGATGCAGATTAGGCTGGGCAAAATTGCTAATGAAGCGGGGATTTAAATATCCCATGCTTCATTAGCATAAAAATGGCCACTGCTTTTTTCCCGCATGGAGCTTTGTCGGAGAAAAGCGGTAGTCTAGAGGCTTTTCTATCACTAAAGCCTTTTCCGATAGATCTCTTAAGTCTCGTAAAACGAGGTATACAGGATCTATCGGAAAAGGCTTTCTTTCGTGATAGATCAGCCTCTCGAGTGCCACTTTCCTCCGACAAAGCTCTGTGCCGAAAAAAAGCAGCGGCCATTTTTATGCTAACGAAGTGCGGGATATTTAAATCCCCGCTTCATTAGCAATTTTGCCCAGCCTAATCTGCATCCCTCTGCCAGCAGAGGGGTGCAGTCTAGACATACCCCATACTGACAAATTTACATGAATGGAGGATATGCCCCTAAATCTCTTTTTGGGTAGTAAGAACTCGATCCTGAAAGGCACTGAGTTCTCTGGCTCCAATCCAACAAAATGTAAAATTATGCCAATGAGTAGCTTTCACTGAACTCAGTGGTGCTACTCATGTGCTTAAACTTAAGCATAGGCTTAAGTACATTGCTAGTTTGGGGCATGACAGACAGAATTTTCAGAAGGGCTCAGCTCTCACATTGGTGGACAGATATTCAAATGAACTCATGCTGAAGTTGAGGGGAGCTGTCCATGCTGATGACCTTTGGAAATCAGGCCATTTGGTCCCTATGGAATCAATACAGCCAGAGAAGAAGCAGAATGTGGACTTTCCATCTTGCTAGTACATCTAGCTCATGTACTTCCACACTGCTGTCATGATATCATGCACATTCCAGTGACAGAGCTTCTGCATTGTAATAGGCTGTTGCCAGATTCTTTAAAAAGGGAAATGATTTTGCTGTATTACTCAGAGTTATATTAAAATAGTTGTAACTCCATGAATACATGAGTGAGCATATCTGGTCCTTCCAGTGTGAAAAGCCATGCTCAGATAAGTGTCAGTATTGTACCTACTGAGAAATATCTCAATTGTTCTGTTATTATTACAAATACAAATAATATAATATACAAATTATTATTATTACCACAGATGTGGTTGCCTCAGCCCAAAAAAGATATATTGGCACTGGAAAAGATTCAGAAAAGGGAAACAAAAATGACTAGGGTCCCATATGAAGAGAGATTAAAAAGACCTGGACTTTTCATTTTAGAAAAGAGGAGACTAAGGGGGGATATGATAGAGGTCTATAAAATCATGACTGCTGTGGAAAAAGTGAATAAGGAAAAGTTATTTACTTATTCCCATGATATAAGAAGTAGGGGGTCACCAAATGAAAGTGATAGGCAGCAGATTTAAAACAAACAAAAGGAAGTTTTTCTTCACTCAGTGCTCAGCCAACCTCTGGAACTCCTTGTCAGAGGATGTGGTGAAGACTAGGACTTTAACAGGGTTCAAAAAAGAGCTAGTTAGATTTGTGGAGGTTAAGTCCATCAATGGCTATTAGCCAGAATGGGTAGGAATGGAGTCCCTAGCCTCTGTTTGTCTGGAAATGAGTGACAGAGGAGGGATCATGTGAGGATTACCTGTGTGTTCCTTCCCTCTGGGGCCTCTGGTATTGGCCACTGTTGGCAGACAGGATACTGGGCTGGTTGGACCTTTGGTCTGACCCAGTATGGCTGTTCTTATGTTCTTATGTTTTACTTTTGTGCTCTGCTTAACAAGGAATAATAAATGATTTCTTTGTCTCTACTCGTTGTTTATGCTCCACGCTTCCCAGGGCTTTGGAATCAAATCACCTAACCTTCATGTTCAGAATTCTTTCAGGCAACTGATTAAAAAACCTCTGCCGAGGTAAAAAGACACGGCTCCATTGAACCTGTCCGCCACTCTCTGTTTCTACTGGGCAAAAAGCGGATATCTGGAGTATTCTGTAAGAACTGAGTTTCCATGACACAGCTGTATTTACATAGCGTAGTTTCAAACCAGCAACTAATAACACAGCCCCTGCAATCTCCAAAGTGGGGGTGGGAGGGATGTTTGTCTGGATGGGTAAAGAAAAAAAAGGGAATAGCTCCATTAAAAATCACCATCTCTCGTGTGTTCGGATAGTGGCAGGGAGGATGGTAGGGTTCCCATAAACCACTAGATTTATGCACACTTGAGAGAGGGGATTTAAACTCTGCCACTCCAGTTTAAGCACCTTCTCATGCCTGGACTAGCTCAGTTTTAAAGAAAGATGAACTTTTCCCTAGAGACATGATCAATCTTTTTCTTAGGGTGGCTGACATATAAATCAGTGGAGAGAGCATTAAACATCTGAAAAGGTTTGCCTGCCCTCTGTCACACCTTGGCATTACAAGAGCAGAAAAAAATTCAGCTGTTTTAATAAATCCAGTGCTTGGAGCTATTGTAAAGAGGAGGAGCTCCCTGAGTATTCTCATTCCAGGCAGGAACATTTGTTACCACAACAAGCAGGGTGACTTTATTTTCTCAGAATATTGTTGTGCAGTTTTCCATTTCCCATCCACGATTAAAAGAATTAAGCTTAGAATGGAGATGGTAAGTTTTTTTCTAAACAATTTTTAGGAGGCATACTGCATCTTGGCATTGCTAAAATCCTCTAACGGTTCTTAAAGGAGGGGTAGAAAGAGATCGGAGAGATTTTTTATTACTCTGGAACAGACCCGTGTTCATGTATAGGCATTTCCACGATGCTTATCACCACTGCATTTGATCTCTCAGGGTATGTCTACACTACCCCGCTAGTTCGAACTAGCGGGGTAATGTAGGCATACCTCAATTGCAAATGAAGCCCGGGATTTGAATTTCCCGGGCTTCATTTGCATAAGCGGGGCGCCGCCATTTTTAAATCCCCGCTCGTTCGAACCCCGTGCCGCGCGGCTACACGGGGCACGAACTAGGTAGTTTCAACTAGGCTTCCTAGTTCGAACTACCGTTACTCCTCATTCCACGAGGAGTAACGGTAGTTCGAACTAGGAAGCCTAGTTCGAACTACCTAGTTCATGCCCCGTGTAGCCGTGCGGCACGGGGTTCGAACGAGCGGGGATTTAAAAATGGCGGCGCCCCGCTTATGCAAATGAAGCCCGGGAAATTCAAATCCCGGGCTTCATTTGCAATTGTGGTATGCCTACATTACCCTCCTAATTCGAATTAGGAGGGTAGTGTAGACATACCCTCAGATAGTGTAGAGTTTACAAGCGGATGTCACGCCCCAAGCCAACAAAAGCTGGCTCTCCAGTGCTGACACAGAGCATCTGAGTGACAAATTGAGTTAGGGGCTAATGTTTGGTTTGAATAAAAACTTTTCCAAAATGTCAGTGTTCAGGTCTTATGTACCAGTGTGGGCATCTGATAGTGATAGGAGACTGGAGCTAATGGGTTCCCTGATCCATACACGCCTGCTGATGGCAATTCTGGGCCCGAGGGCAGAAGTCAATGGACCCCAAGCATGCACAAGTCATGACCGTGTAAATGCAGTCTGACTGACATTTGGATGCTGCTGCGCCTGCACTGGCTGGTGCCCAGCAAGTTGTTGGCAGTGCTGCTGAGCGCACTCTTCTGGTAGGGGCAGGACTTGGGGAAGGGATAGGCTGAGGATGGGGCCTGGAGTAGAGTGACAGGCACTGAGCTCCCCCATGCCCTTGCTTGAGAGGAAGTCGGTGAGTGTGGGGAAAAAAAAACCCCTTGGGATTCCTTGCTGCAATTTCCTTGCTTTGCCATCTCATGCTGTGTGTTGCCCCTTCTCAAGCATTCTATTCCGGTACTTATCACCTCCAGCATCATCCCAATTTAGCTCACAACCTCTCTTTGACCTCTCTTCCCTTTTACCACAGAGTCTAACCAAAAAGGGTAATTAATCACTGGAACTCTTTAGCTAAGGTAGCGGTGATTCTCCGTTACTGGTAATGATCTATCACGTTTCTAGAGAAAAGTAATTTTAAAATAAAGATTGGATATTTTTCTAAAAGCTACACTCTAGTTCAAACAGGAATCATTTTGAGGGAAGTTCTGTGGAGTGTGTTATGCAGGAGGTCAGATGAGATGACCACAATGTTCCCTTCTGCCTCAGAATCTGTGAAAACCAATTCTGAATTATTGACTTGGTCTCAGATCACCCTGGAAAGGCTAGTCTGAAACATAGTTAATTCATTTATGCCGTGTATCCCGCAGCACAGTTAACACATAATTTTAACAAAGATTAACTGCATTGAATCGAAGATTCTGTAGTTTAAGTAGCTATGATTTTTAAAAGGCATTAGTAATTTTGGATGCCTCTGTTGTTAGATTGCCCAACTTGAGATACCTTCAAGGGGCCTGGTTTTCAGAAAGTGCTACGTACCTACCCTTTGAAAATCAAGTCCCTTTAAGGCAGGGTAGGGAACCTAAGGCCCGGAGCCTGGTTGTGGCCGCTGACTTGTCTGGATCTAGCCCCTGAGGCTTGGGGCTCTGTCCCCCAGCATTGGGGAGTCCACACTAATGCTCTAGTCTCCCTGGTCATCCCCCCGCTGAGCTGAAGCTCATAAAATCTGCTAGCCTGCCCCCCTCCCTCGGCTATGGTTTGCACATGGGGAATGTCTTTCTCCTTCTCAGTTGGGGGGGCCACCTCAGTTAGGGCTTTGGGGGGTTTTTTGCTTCCCATTTGTGTGTGGCCCCCAACTAATTTTTCTGTGGGTCAGCATCCCTGATGGAAGGAAGGTTTCCCACCCCTTCTTTCAGGGGTCTCAGGCAGGGCATCCAAAATCACTTGCTACTTCTGCAAACCTTGGCCAGTCCATTTAAGATACAGAATCTTCTATTCAATGCAGTCTTGCATCATTTCTAGGAAGAGTAACTAAACTGTTAACATGATAAATAATATTCTTACCAATAAAGCCGCCATAACAGGTCCATGAACAATATAGAGCAAGTGAGTGTCAACACTCATCCAGCAGCTGGAGGAAAAATACATCATTAACTCAAATACATTTTTAGACATAGCTATAAAATGTGCTAAGTACCTTTATAAATAGATATAATACTCACTTGTCATTGAAGTATTTGGCTCTTGCAACAGCGTGAATAGATGCTGGCACTAAAGGAAACCCTAAAATGATTAAAGGTATATATCAGCCTTCTTATTTTTTGCCATGCATTTCATATGACACTAAAAATAACATGTCTTCTTTTTAAATACACATTTAAAGGGAAATTCAAAGCTTTGACAAAAAAATTATAATGTCAACTGACTTCAGGTTATATGGCTTTCTTGTGAACTGAGGGGGGAGTAATTATGATACTTCTGTCAAAAGGGGCCATGGGAAGGTGTCATGCTACCATCTCAGCTCACAGCTGCTGTCAGCCATGCTGAGATACATGCAGGGAAAGGAGGAATGGCCAGCCATGCTGGCAAGTGGGGAGAAAGAGAGAGAACGCATGCAGTTCTGTGTGAAGTATTCCCTTTGGAAAGCAGGGTTCCTTGATATGTAAATTCCCATGGAGCAGAGCAGCAGCAAATTATTCTGCATGCCAGGTGCTGGGGCAACAAATAACAGTACAGCAATCAAGCTGCTTTTACTGAGGCTGAGGTCCCGGTCATAGAAAACATGTGGACTGGAGCCAGGACTTTTACAAGTGGATGAGATGTTGGAGTGTTTGCTCTGCTAATCCTGCAGATTCCCAGCCACTGTCTGTTCAGATGGGCCAACTCCACACATCTATCACCAGCAGGGAGAATTTGGTGAATCATGGATCTTCCTATCCTCATATCAGCTCAGGTAAATGTTTTGACATGAAAGGGGAAGTTCCCACACTTAGGCTGTGTCTACATTAGCACCCCTTTCCGGAAAAGGGATGCTAATGAGACCAGTCGGAATTGCAAATGCCGTGGGGGATTTAAATATCCCCCGTGGCATTTGCATGAACATGGCTGCTGCTTTTTTCCGGCTTGGGGTTTTGCTGGAGAAAAGCGCCAGTCTAGACGGGATCTTGCGGAAAATAAACCCTTTTCCAGAAGATCCCTTATTCCTACTTGAATAGGAATAAGGAATAAGGGATCTTCCGGAAAAGGGTTTATTTTCCGCAAGATCCCGTCTAGACATGCTCCTGTAAACCTCATTTCATAAGGCATAAGGGAGTGGTCGACAAAGGCTTCCCCTGTCGACTGATCCACGTCTTGACTGCTGTGCTGTGCCGACAATCAGCTGATCTGGCACAGCATGGCGGCCATTTTCATTTTAACGAAGCTGGGGATATTTAAATCCCCGCTTCATTGACTATGTCGGGTAGCCTATTTTACATGCCTCTGCCAACAGAGGCATGTAGTCTAGACATACCCTTACAGTCTGCTATAGAGGGCCCGATTTTCTTTTTATGCCAATCCTGTTCAAAGGAACAATTGTACTGAGCTGAAAGTGTGGAATCCTGCCATGGTCCACACACTCTCTACACAGAAGGAGCAGGTTTTATGTCTTCCAGTCATTGGGATGTGTGTGTTTGTGTAAAATCCTGCCCCCAAGCCTGTGAATCTCGGAACATCCATCCCATAGTAGTTTCCCACCATTTACAGCATGGTGAGTCAGTAACCAAGCTTTTCCCTCTGCTTGCATATTGCTTCTAATTCCAACAGGCTAAGAGCCATGCAAAAGTAGTGTGTGTTAAAATGACAGCATTAATTTATTTAACACTGTAATCTGTGCTGGACCTTCTCAGCAGGAAACTACCTTAGTTCAACAATCTCCACACCACTGCACAACCCCTTTCCTTGAACATGTTTGTGGAGGGGGCCCAGAAACACAATGGAAAGGCCCTGACCCAAGCTGTATCCTGACTCTTGGAAAAACACCAATTGCATGTCAAGCTAGGAAAAGCAGGGAAGCTGGATGGATGGAGAAATCACCAGGAATTGGATAGGTCAGGAGTGACTGCTGGGACTTGTGAGAAAGTGGCAGAGATTGGAGAGCCACTGAGACTTGAACTTGGCAATCAAAGCTTTGTTCAGCTCCCCTTCAAAGAGAGCTCTTGGCCAGAAAGGTGACTATGTAAATATGATGTCATTGTGGTCACTGTACCTGATCCCTATGGATTGTCAAGAAATATCCACTTACTCAGCTGCCAAAATAATTTTTCACTACTGTTAGGACTGCTACTGAAGAGCACACTGGGGTTTTCTTCTGCTTCATGCATCACTAGCAACATTATTAGTTATTATTAGTGATGTCCCAGTTGCGGAATGTTTTTAATGACAATGACACACAAGAAGAAGCAGGAAGAACGTAGTTCAGATCCCATTTTTATGGAGCCAGTTAGTAACAGCAAAATTTACATTTTCAGATAACCCTCTGGTTTTGCAGGTGCAGTGCTACACATGGAGAGAAGGAGAGGTGTTTTATTATTCTGTTCAATGCACGTGGACGGAGATTTTGGCTATACACATTCAGATGCACCTCTTACAATCACTATGGCAACTTTTCATTAGTAAATTACAATTCAGCATGTTTATATTTATCTAGTTTTAATTATTATTCTCCAAATGTAGGTGAAACTGTGATCTGCTGTCATGCCGCTCCACAAAATTTGGAGGGGTGAATCAGAAGCAGAAACAGAAAACTTTGCCTGCTTGGTCTTTCCTTCTTCCAGGGAGCAAATCAAAAGGATCAGGAGAAGATGAGACAATAGGTCAACTCTTTTTCCCCAGACCCAAGCATGGAGCTGGGCTGGTGCACCAGAAAGAGAAGGAGCAATCTGTCCCATCCTTACAGATGAAACAGAGCATACACTCCTTAGGTTGACTAAGGCTACATCTCCACTTACCAGAGATTGATCTTCTGGCATTTGATTTAGCGGGTCTAGTAAGGACCTGCTAAATCAAACATGGAGGGTGCCTCGGTACTCCTATTCTTCGTGAGGAGTAAGGGAAGCCAACAGGAACATTTGCTTTCATCAGCCTCCCATTGTGGTGACAGTGCCAAGCTCAGTTTAAGGTAACCCAACCTCAGGTAGGTTATTTACATAGCTGGAGATGTGTACTTTAAGCCAACCTTCCAGGTCTAGCATAGAAGCCCTTCTAGTATAGAAGCCTAGTTGGAGACTGTGCACCATAGATCTTTAGGCACCTGTAACATAACTCTTGGTCATTCCTCAGAGTGGTGCAGCTATGTGCTGTCCCTATATTGGGCTGTGTGAAAAATTGTAGCCTCTAGAAAGCATCTGAAAGGAGCCAGGCCCGGTGATAAATATGACAAATCCCTAGAAGCGAGGCCTGTTCCTGCTACAGCACAAAATGGAGTTAGGCTTGAGTGCACTTCCAGTTATATTGTGAAAGAGTCTGTTTCAGCACTGCCGTATCCAATGGTCCCCCATTGAATTAAATGCAGTTCAGGCTGTTTGAAACAGCAAAACAGAGCCATAACTGAGTGCATTTGTAACTATTTCTCCTGACCAGTAATTTAGGGATAATTTACTAAAACACTGAAATAATACTAGGTAAAAAAAAAAGACCTTAGAAGAGAATGTTGCTAGAACAAATCATGCTAGAAACACACAGTTGCCTCCAGGGTCAGCACATTACAGAATTTTAATTACCTCAGCAGGGGGAAGAATGGGAAAGTTTCTCAGTTATTTTCTTTACTTAAAAATCTTTTTTAAACCATTGTTTAGTGGGTCTGGTAAATAAAGCCTGCTCTCCTAGTGCTGAAACTGACAGTGATGAAATCAAATTATTGTATTTATACAGTGTTGTATATAGAGAGGGTTTTCAGAAACAGATCGTTTAAATTCTCTAGCCTCAAAACAGGAATTTACACATTTTATTCTGTAAACTAAGGGCCAATGCCATGGTGGCGTGTCTTAAAGTGAAGCCAGCCATGCCCTAGAATGACCAGCCACATTTTAGACTTTCTAACTGGCTACTCTCTTGCTGTGTAGGAAGGAAATATTTAAATGTGACCCAAAATAAATTGTTCTCCTGCCTGGAACTGATCTGCCATAATACACTGGAACCTGCTGAACTGTGGGGCCAAAGTGCTTGTTCTGGCATAGGCCAAGCGATTCAACTGACAGAGATGCTAGACTCTACTCATCCCCCAATTATGAAGTTGTATATACAGTAAAACTCCAATAGTCCGGCATCCAATAGTCCGGCACTCCTGATAGTCCGGCATCAAAATGGCAAGAGCCTAGTGAGTGAGCTTCAGCAAAAAATGAGTCACAAGGTAACAGTGGCAGCAGCTGAACTGAGCAAAAAGGTAAAAAAGGCTTAAAAAAACCTAAAATATTACAGTATACTGTATACAGTATGTACAATAAAAAGGGTTAAGAACACTTTATATACAGTATATAATGTATACAGTGTATATATATATATATAAAACCAGTTTATAGTACCTCCTGATAGTCCGGCATATTTGATAATCCGGCACCACCTAGGTCCCATAGGTTCCAGATTATTGGAAGTCTACTGTAGTTGGAAGAAAAGACTTCTCCCTGGTTAGGGTTTCTAATGCTCCATGCATTTTTACCCCCAGACTATGCAAACCCCTCTCTTCTCATGAATGTTGTCAATCTCACAAGAAAGGGAGAGACAATTTTTATCTACTCTGGGATTTATAAGAGGGAGATGTTCTCATGGGGCTTAAAATTGGAGAAGCTCTTAAGTTCTGTTTAATTTTTAAAGTCTGATCAGTGGTGTTTCTGAGTCCCCCGTTGCTAAGGAAGCAAGGAGGTTGCCCACTCTGAAGAAGAGGCCGCTCCCAATGAAAGGGGAGAAGCACTATATTCTGTGGTCACTTCCACAGGAGGCCTGGGAAGTGGCTGGGCATAAAGTGCAGGATCAAGTCAGGTCTTGTTGTCCAATCTAGTTTATATCGAAGCCCACAATGTTTTTTGTCCCTGGTGAGGCTTGGTTTCTTCCTATCATAAATTAAAAGAAGCTTACTCTGACAAGAAACTTACAGGGGAGTGCTGGACAGCACAGGGTAAATTCTGTCGACTGCAGTGTGGGTTTGAAATGGATAGACATGGGCAAATAACACTGAAATGGGTATAAATAAAGAGCAGGACAAAGATCTCTGAGCTGCTTCCTTGATGTTTTAGTGGGTATTATGAAATGGGCTGGGCACTTGTTCACCAGGGACTGGAGCGAGATCAGAAATTCATCATCCGTAGCCAACTAAAGGAAGTATCAATGATCAGGACTTTCTGTCACCACTGACTAGGGCTGGATTTACAGCAAGTGATTTTAAAGTGAAAGAGTCCACATCGCACTTTAAGGGATTGGCTGTGTGTATGTGCATGTGTTGTCTATTAGTGGCCAAACAATAGGGGAGGATGAGGACTACTGCTATTACTCCTAGCCAAGGGACACCTTGTATACACAGGGGCCTGTATATTTGGAGATAAAGAAGCAGAGTTCTAGATACAGATCCCTTCGTTCTGTGCATGTGATTTACATTGTCATTGTGCTCTGCAGAGCATGGATTCTTAATTTCTGTCACAGGATGTTGAGGATGTTTACTTATCAGTACACCACTCTGAGACACTTAGGGTGTGTCTACACTGCACCATTATTTCGAGATAACTAGCATTATTTTTAAAATATCTATGTGAGCGTCTACAAAGCCATTCTGTTATTTTGAAATAATTTCAAAATAACAGACAGCTTATTCTGAAATCTGTAAATCTCATTCTACAAGGAATAACGCCTATTCCAAAATAGCTATTTCAAAATAAGGCGTGTATAGATAAATGCTCCACTGCTGCTATTTCGAAATAGCCCTTCACTAGGGTCATTCTAAGTTATTCCTCCCCAGTGCTTCCTGGGGTTCTAAATAGAGATAGCACATCCACATCAGGGAATCCTGCCTTGGACTAATTTTGAGCTTCCCTGCAGTATAGATGTGCTATTTCAAAATAAGCTATTTTGGAATAAATATTCTATTTCAAAATAAGCTATTTTGGAATAAATAAAGAGCTTATTTTTAAATAAGTGTGCAGTGTGGACATACCCTAATTAGATATATCATGTAATATGATTACTAAAACATTGATTACAAATCTCATTAGACACCCAGGCCCTCAGACCTCAGAGCAGAGCCAGGTTTATATAGATAGGCAAAATGACTCTTTCACCTTTCCCACTGTATTAATTACTAGTACACACATTGTCTGGTCCCAGTAAATGAAATCCAGCTACAAATCTAGGATCCCAAGAGATCAAGCTAAGGTCCTAATATACACCCATGAATAAATCTAGGCATATGTGCCAATGGTAGCAGGACCAGGTCCTCAGTGTATGCCAGGGCCATAAACATTGGAAAGAAGTGACTGAGAAGATATGAATTGTGAAATACGTACCCCAGCCCAAGAGGTAATACCAATGCAAACGCTGCTCTTCAGCAAATACTGCCACCACAATTAGAGTGTGAAGATATATGCCTTCGCACAGCATCCAGAAGTAGTTACAACCCAGCATGTACTGGTGAAAAAATTGCAGCACTTTGCAGCTTACCTGTCAGACAAATTGGAGAGTATTAAACTGTAGATCTGGATTACAAACTGTATCTAAGCAGGCAAGCAAAATATCAGTTCTAATCTTCAAGACAACCTTTCCTAGCATTTGCTTGACTTCTTCAGCAAATAGACAGGGATATAAGATAACACCCAGACAAATTCTGTGTAGGAGAGAGAAACAACTGAGTTCATCAAAATGTCTAATTCGGCTGTTTCCTTTACATGTATTCAAATCATTACAAGCTATAAACAGTTCTCCTGTTTGATTTTGTATCTAATGTATACAAGGGATGGACCATATTTATGGGTGTGTCTTCATTTAGAACTCTATAGTGGCTTCCGTTTAGATTACTTTCTCTGACAGAGAGGGTTTTCTTGTCAGCATAGATTTTCCACCTCCCTCACAGGCAGTATCTAGGATGACAGAAGAATTCTTTCATCAACCTAGTGCTATCTACATGTGGATACAGGTTGGCTTAACAACGCTGGGGATTTTACACACCCTTCACAGATGTAGTTAACTGACTCCACCTAGAGCTCCTTCTCACTGCCTACTGAGTTCCTGAGGAGGAACTGCTACTGGAGTCAGTAGGACAGTGTTTCTTAAACTGTGTTCCATGGCAGAATTCAAAATGACTGCCCTGAAAGGGGCAGGCAACTTTTTTTTAAAACTTTCCCCCGACCTTTTTTTTTGTTGTTGTTCAACCAAAAATCCTTGGTGTTCCTCATTAAAAAAATTATTGTTTGGTGTTCTTCGGTCTTAAAAAGTTTAAGAAACACTGCAGTAGCAGCTTCTTCTGGTTAATGTCCCAGGAATACAGCTAAAGGCCTGTAAAGGTATATATAGGATTACTGTACACTGCACTGCTCTTACAGCAGAGGCACTTCAAAGAGCCAGACTGCACCCAGCTCCTGTGCCACTTTTTCAAAAGGAAGGATCATCTCACCTCAGCAATCTCTAGGAGAGGTTAAGTACAACTGCAATCCATGCACTTGCTTGAGAGCAAGCACTACAAAAGGCCATTGCTACTAGAGAGCTGAAATGAGACCATGGCCTTGCATTGGCTAGCAGGTTATGGTGGGAAGCCTGACAAGTCTGCCATCTTCGGCCTACTTGCCAAAGCTCCAACTCTGTATCCCCCAGTAAATGGGTTAATGTGACTAACACACAGTCACACTCAGAGGATTGAGTAGGACAAGACCAGTTGCCTTTCCAGCTGAGGATTTCCAGTTCTCCACAAATCAAACCTTATTGCCAATGGATATGAGGAGACTGCTGTTTGTATTTAGAGGGGCCCTTGCATCCCAATGGGAAAAGAGATTTTGAGGGTGTGATGGGCTAGGCTCTTGCTGGGGTGTCTGCCTGAATCTGGCTTGTGGCAGGAAAGCACAGGAGTCGGAGAACACCAAGGCTGCAGCAGTGATTGTGGAGTGACAGCTGCCAAGATTCATTCCCGTTGACTTTTGCTGAGCTCCCCAGGGCACAGTCTGATGACTTCAGTTGTGAGGCTGGTTTAGACTTTATTTGCTCCTGTCAGATCTAAGGAGACATTTTTTCTGCCACACAAGCAGAGTACTGTGCATATTATTCCTCTCTCAGCCTGCTCCTCCTTGCTAAAAAGTCTTGCTTTATCATCCCTTGAAACTGTCTTTGCTTGCTATAAAAGTGCACACCCGTTTACTTTATTTGGATGTGAATTTCAAGGTGGAGGAAAACACAGAGCTGACAGAATTAACTTGCAGGGCTGACTTCATTTTTATCATTGCTTTTTCCACTCCCTACACATTCAGACTAGGCAGTTCATCATTTTCCAACCTTGGCTGAGTAGCTTTGACAAAGTGCACAGACAGAGGACGAGGGTATAACACAAATGTTTTGTGTTAACAATCAAAATCCTAATCTTTGTATTGGCACGTGCTCATTAGGGTGTTTAATTGTGTCTTATATTGTTTCTCACAAGTTTGGGTCTATATCTGCCATGCCTCCCCTCTCAGCATGTGCTGAATATAGCCAGTCCACTGGGGCCCAACCTTTCTCCATCCATTTTCTATTGATTGCTCATCCTCTTGAATGCTGCCTTGGCTGACAGGCACACAAAGCTTTGTATAGTATGTTGGCATTCTACCTGACATGAAGTAACTACGCCAAGGTCTAAAATGTCAGTGAACTTCTGTGGTGAACTCATCACTCTCTTGCAGGCTGAGTGCATCAAGATGAGCATGTCTTACATCTGGCCAGCAACAGACAAACATTTCCTCAAATGTGCCAGGGCTTCCGGTTGGCACTTGAGGCACACGTTCCATCTAACAGCTATTGCAAACCATGGCAATTGTTGGAGAGAGCACGGTGTCTGCCGTGGGAATACAGAATGGTCATATGCAGAGTGCCCCGTCCCACATTGAACACCAAATTGCATAAGGCCATTCCACTTGGTACTGCTGGTGCTGGAAATGGTGCAGTAGAGTCAATTGGCAATGGCTGGGGTTTGGGAGAGGAAGAAATATTTGGTACATGCTGTCTGATTCTGGCCAGCCACTGAATATAAACAATTTTGTATTTCCTATCTGAAATGAATCTGGAGTTCATTGCTGCTGCTGTTGAATTTTTTACCAGATATATGTCCATACTTGTAAGATAACTTGACTCAGATCAGTTATTGTCATAGTTTTCTCTTCATATGTAACATCTAACTCACCCATAACCACAGGGCAAGTTTCCTAGACACTAACTGTATTTATTTCTCATGGTGCTATACTTCCCAAGCCTCTTTTCTTTATATTTATTTCTCTAGTCGCACACAATTAACGTTTGTAGCTTTTTAAATTAAATTCTGTCCCTACCTGACAAGCTAATTCCCACACACCCATTATCAATTTATGGCTTCTCTGAGGCACTCAGTCACTAGATATGCAATAGGGTTAAGAAAACGACCAGGCTAGGCATGAGGGATGAGTTTGATTACACTGGGTCACATCTCATTAATTTGAGAATACATTCAAAAAGATTCGTTTGAATGGTTTAAACCTGGCAATCCATCAACGCACTATGTTTAATGAACAATATTCAAAATATGAACCAAATCAGGTTTTATTTATGATAAACAAAATAGAACAGCATCTTTCATTTGTATACAAAGGTGTCATAGAATTTGTGTGTAACAGCTACAGTAATAAACCGTGGTTTTTCTGTCCTTATTAGTACTGTTACTGTATAAGGAAAACCCGAACACTGAAGAATTTATATTGGAATGTACAAAGACATTTGCCATGTTGCTAAAAATGCTGACAAATATAAAAAGCACTGTATCAGCACAGATTTTTCTGAGCTATGAAAAAACAATCCTACCCCAAACTAGTGTCAGGTCTATGCTGGCAGAGAAAATCAGTGCAAGATATGCATCTCCAGCTGTGTAGCTGGAGTTGGCATACCTTGCACCAATTTTCTGGGGTGGCCCACCATGGAAGATTTCCAAGGGAAATGCTCCCATCAACTTCCCTTACTACTCAGACTGTGAGGAATATCATCACCAATCATTACCTCATGATTTGATTTAGCTGGTCTTTACTAGACCCATTAAATCAAACCCCAGAGGATCAATCGCCAGAGTGTCAATACTCCGGCAAATGGAGACGTGGTCTAAGTCTCTGAAAAATATTTTTGTTGTTGTAACACATGTATAGAAAGTACAAAAGTTAAAAGGAACAACTTCTCCATCATTTACATGTCTGATACCACTGACTTGTATAATTAATTAAAAAAGTAATTTAATGTGGCTTTTTTGCATGTTATGCTCAACTTGGATCGTATGGTGTGTTCTGGATGGGAGCTGGAGGCATGTACGTAACTGTATGAGTCAGTGGGTTAGAGAGTGGTATCTAATTTACCATTGGTGATTTGTACTGTGGTGTTCAGGAAATGGATCTCTCGTGTAGAATGGTCCAGGCTGAGATTGATGGTTGGGTGTAGGTTGTTAAAGTCTCTGTGGAATGCATCCAGTGTTTCTTGGCCTTGGGCCCAGATCATAAAGATGTCATCAATGTAGTGTAAGTAGAGAACGGGTAATAGGGGACAGGATCTGAGGAAACGTTGTTCTAAGTCAGGCATAAAGATGTTAGCGTACTGTGGGGCCATGCGGGTACCCATGGCTGTGTCGCTAACTCATACTGTTACCTACATGCCTCCAGCTCCCATCCAGATGCTAATTATCTTACCCATTACAAAGATAGCTTCCCCAATTATCACCCTTAATATCATTATCTCATAGACAGTAACCTCCTCCCCAACCCCCGTCTGTTCTAAAATCTGATTTGTCAATTTTATGTGTTCACTTTTTTAGATTGTATCCCTTTGGTATATATGGTCATGCCAATTTTCTTCCACAATTTGATCTGAGGAAGTGGGTCTGGCCCACGAAAACTCATCACCTAATAAACCATCTTGTTAGTCTTTAAAGTTCTGCATACGCCTGTCTTTTGTTGCAGCAAGACCAGACTAACACGGCTACATCTCTATTACTATTCTTTGTGGAGAGGGACTGACTCCTCATTATGTGTCTGTAAAGAACTAGTATCATTGGGCCCTGGTGCCTATTGCAATTTAAATTAATAAATAATCCATACTATTATAAAAGGAGAAGCGTCCATCACTCTATCTGTCATGGAAAACAGACGTCTTGTGAGACTCCCCTGCTTCTGGCAGGTCCCGAGGCACCAGGCAGAGGAAAAAGGGGAAGGTGCAGTGCCGGTGTTTTGCATGTCTTTCACTTTCCCGTCGTGTCACTGGAGATCAACCAGCTGCCACTAGGTAACGGTGTGCACCCCTCCCTGGCAGAGTGACTTGCGTGCTGCTCCCATGTCATGGCCCAGCCCATCTCTCCCACTCTGAGTGTGCCAGGACCTGAGCAGATCTACTCTGCTGCACAGCCAGCGGGCTTGGGGGAGACTCGCCCAAAGTGGAGTCTGAGAAGCCCCTTCTCCCAAACAGTCATCTGAATCCAGCTACTCCCCCGGTGTGAGCCTGGGCTCCCCAGCAGCACATTAAATACCTGAGTCAGCCCCTCGGTACTGCCCCACACCCCATGCTTGCAAACCCGGCCCTGAAATGCCTCTCCCTAGCTATGACCCAGAAATCCTCCCTTCTCTCTGCTCAGGCTGGTTCAGCTAAGTTAGTGGCCCATGGACTGAGTGTGGAATGGAGGCTGTACCTTGTGAGGAGTCCAGCCAACATGTCCAGGCAGGCTGGCCAGGATCCAGCCTGCCAGCACCTGGATGATGGACTCCAGCAGTCCCATGGTGTTCTCAGGCAGGTGTGAAGCACAGCATGTGTGGGCCGCGCAAGGTGGGGGCAGAGCACTGGGGACATGGCCATGGCTGCAGTGTGTCCTTCACAGGCATGATGGCAGCTGGGCCTGCTTTTGCCCCCCTGCACCAGGCCAACCTGAGTGTACATTTACTGCCCCAAGGGGATGGGTAATGCTAGTAATAATCATCTGCTATCTAAAACACACACATTTCCCTGAAACATTTCCAGCTACAATACACATTAGAAATAATGGAGGGGATACAGAAACTGGATGGAACATCCCTACATGGCCAAGTCATATGTTTTCTTTTACATATATCTGTACAACCACAGTTTAGCAAGACAAGCCAGAAGCTGGATTTTGTGAAGCTCTTGAGGATGACAGCTCTGATCCTGCCTGTTTGATACTAGACAGATTTTCATACCTTCTCCTTAGTTTGGATGAGTGGGACCAAATTTAGTCCTTAAATAGCTGAAGAAAGTCTTCTTGGTGTTCTGCCTATCCTCCCTCATAGTCTTTCCTTACAGTGTTCAGTGGTTCAGGCTAGCTTTTTCCATACTTTCCCTGTCCAGCTTTGAGTAATCTAGTTCTAAGAATATTAGAGCAAGGGCCGACTGCAGAGAATAAAATCTCTCACTTCTAATTCCCTCACTCTTTATTTGTGATCACCGTGGGTGTGCACATAATTTATGTTTAAACAATTTCAGAGAAATACCACTGTGACAATGAGCCAGACGAAGTTATTATTTTAGATTAAACCATTTATGTCTGTCAGATTAAATCAAAAGCTGCCAAATTTGCCTCAATTTGTTTTAAAGAGCAATAAACATGTTAAAGCCTCACTCGGGGTCAATCAGTGCAGTTCCACTGACTTCAGTAGAGTTTTCCTGGTATATTCCATCTGACAATCTATCCCATTACCCAGTGATATTGACTGCTGCAGTGGCTATATGTGAAGTATTATCTGTATTCAATTTGAAGGTAGTAAAATATTTTCACAGATATTATTTAGCATTAAAAGGGAGTGTGTTGGGTTTCAACTTGTGAGCTCCATCACAGATTTTCTGGGTTATTAGATTATTATTCTAGGAAAATATCCTTTAATTCCAACTGTCCATGTTTTGGACAAATAATCAATAAAGGACGTTCCCAAAATAATGCTATGCTAAGCACTGTGACTCTAAAAAACTGGCTATAGGAACATATCATAGCCACTCTCTGTTAGTACCTATTTTCAGAAGTTTACGACTCACCCATTAAAACATGTTCTAGTCAGAAATATGACACACAGACTCTCATACTAAGATTGATGTTATATATTTTTTTCAAATTTAAATTTAAAAGCAGAATGGACACAGCTGCTCAGAGGTACATTCTGTGTAGCTCAGTGACATGGTATGTACAATTTTAAAAGAATACCACAAGTGCCTACCTGATGTAGGAGACTAAGTCTGATTTTCAAAAATGATATAGGCACTTAACATGCTATATCTTATTTAAAGTAGAATAGGAATTAATTTTCTAAGGGACATGTGTAAAGGTATTTTGGCCCTTTATGGTGCAGGAAGGTGCATAGTGGGATTTTCAAAAGGCACCTACATGCCTAACTCTCATAGGTGTCTAAATACTTTTTAACATCCCAATGGAGCTAGTTCCATAAAGGGAGTTAAGTGTCTAACTGCCATGTCAGGCACCTAAATCCAAAATTTAGATCTCAAAACCACAGCTCAGCTCCTACCTAACCTTGTAGGTGCCTGAAGTTTCTAGGCACACAGATTTCTGCATTAAAGTCTCCACGGCACCTAAAAAATCTGTAAGTGTGTATGCACAAAGCCACCTTACGTCTGATGCCTAGGTGCTTAGCTCATGCCTAATTCCCAGAGGGATTCTCATAGTAGGCATTTCCCCTCCCCCACTTCTCACCTATCGAACCCAGTCCCATGGCTGCATTCAGAAGCGAACAGGGTTTTCACAAAACAATGATTGGGCTACCCCAACCTTAAAGCCCAGTGTTTAGAGCACTCACCCCACTCAGAAGTCCAATAATCAATAACTGATTATCAGTAATTGATCAATAACCAACATTTAATTTGGTTTGAAATTATAGAACAGTTAGAGAGAACATGGATAAGTCAAAGTGATTTAATGTATTAGAAAGTTAGGGTATGTCTACACAGCAAAGTTATTTCGAAATAACCTTCCTACCGTCTACACAAGCCAACTGCTATTTTGAAATTAATTCAAACTAGCGGAGGGCTTATTTTGAAATTGGTAAGCCTCATTCTACGAGGAATAGCACCAATTTCAAAATTGCTATTTCAAAATAAGCGCTGTGTAGATGCTTATTTTGAAATAGGGGGCCTCCAGCTCTTCCCAAGGTGCCCTGCTGGCCACCCAGGCCACAAGGAAACTTCTGACCTGACACCCTGCCGGAACCAGTTCTGGCTGGCCTTAAATGCGATTCAGTGTCCAATTAATGTGGACGCGCTATTTCGAAATAGCAAAAAGATATTTCAAAATGCATTTTGTGTGTAGACGCATTATTTTGAAATAAGATATTTTGAGATAACTATTTCAAAATTAGATATTTCAAAATAACGCTGTAGTGTAGACATACCTAAGAGACTAGAACAGTGTGTAACAAATACAGGCAGCAGAGTTACCAAAGTCTGGAGAACCAGCCCCCCACCATGACGACAAGATGATTCCAGATTTGGTTCTGAAAATGGCAAACAAACTAGTCCCCTCCTTATAATTTGGTACCATTATTTCGTTATGTACTCAGACAAATATATTCTATTTTTAGCGCATTTTCTGATACATTGTAGAAATCTGTTATTTACTTAGATCTTTTTGGTAAGTCCATCAGTTTTGCTAACTTAAGCATCTGTTCTGGCATGTTAAGTCATTGCTAAAAATAATATCCCTTGCTTAACATTTCTTGTGCTGATTTTTTTAAAGCAGGCTTAGCATTGCTCCCCAAGCATCATGGGGAAGTCTGGATCATAAATAAGCTATAAGGCCCAATGAAAGTCTGGTTCATAAATCAGTTTCCAGAAAGTGAGAAACCCAGGTGAGAGCAAGGTTCTTATTCCCCTTCTTCTGTCAGCCAGGTAAATGCCCCAACAACTGGGCTATGGAGCATTTTGGGGTGAGGTTCTCCTACTGAAGCTGTTCCACACTGTATATAATTCTTAAATAGTCATTGGGACTTGCATCTCTCAGTTCCTGGGTGGTAGCCTTTATCCCAAGGATATATTCCCACTCTTTCTCTCTTGACCGGTGCTTAATTATATATATAACATAGCACAGGATACCTAATTAGGCTTTGAAATGCTGAGTCTATGGGGAGGTCAACACAGCAGTGTTATTTCACAGTCCACGTCTACACAGCTAGCAGTTATTTCGACATAATGTCAAAATAATGTCGAGCTGGAGGACTTCTTACTCCAACTCCTGTAACTCGGAGTATTTAGCTCCATTACTCCTTTCCTCGGATGGTTGCGGTAGGACCCTGAGGCCTCTTGTAGGGGACCTGTGAACCTAGTCTATCCCATCACAAAAACACACTGACAGAAATCTTGGAAAGTAACACAGGACTATAATGGGCATCCTGGATCACTGAATTCAGTCCCCTGCTATTGCTAACAACACTGTTCATATAATACTTTAGTAAATTTATCAAGCTCCATATTAAAACTAGCCCCACTCTTCCTATTGAAATGCTGTTCCAGAACTTCATTCCTCTGATGGTTACAAACCTTCTAATTTCCAGTTTAAATTTATTGTTGGCCAGCTTAGAACCTTTTGATCTTGTGCCAACATTGTTCTTTAGCTTAAATAGCTCATCAAGGGCCATCAAGTTTATTGTCAATTATCTGCTTTTTGACATTTATGCCATAACAAAATTTTAAGTGTATTGTTTTTGCATTTGCAGAATAATAGAATAGTTCAGAGTGAGGAAAAAAACCCTCTCCCTTAAAAGGCTTTGCTTTGAAAGAACAGATAGAGCATTTATGAAAGGTAATTTAACCCATAAAATGCACTCAGCACAACCTTCTCTTCCAGGTCAACTGTTAGTATTTGTACTACTTAATCTAGCACTGACGCATGATGCAATGGACAACTCTGATTTTTGTCATGTATGTGCTGTTAAGTGGAAATGATACACAATCTATTTGCTATTCTGCTCTTTAGAATAGCAACTAGGCTGTAGAATTAAAAGAAGTCCAAGGTCACCTCCTGTAATAACAATAATTAGATATTCCTGTCACTTGTGCACAGATCTGAAATAGGATACATGCTTCTTACAAGCCTCTTAGCCTTGGGGAGAGGCACAGAACTTGCTCAGACCTCTTGAGATTAATCAAAAAGCAAGGAGCAGGTGAGTGAGCATCTCAATAAAGCACAGAGTACTCAATTAGTGTCAGAGTCCTTTCAACAATCACTTCACTCCACTTAATAGTTGCAGCCTTGCAGGGACTTACTCCTCAGTCCATACATAGGTTAAAAGAAAAGTCTCTCTAGTATTCAATGAAAGTGCCAGGGTTGATGAGGTAGAAAACAGACTTCACATCACTGCCAAAGTTCTGGTCATATGAGTGTAATGGACCTGTTTAAAATAGAGAAAGTGAGGAAAGAGACATAGAAATAGTAATGGGGAATTTGAAGAAACAGTTGTCTTTCATAGATGGGAGACATATGTCAGAATGACTAGATTGGTGACGTGGGGTAGGCAGCTGATACTAAAAGCCAGGTTATTCCGGTCTAGTAATTTATGCTGATTGGCAGAGCTCCTATTAGAATGCAAGTGCTGATGGATGAGAATTAGCTGGTTTAGGAACAATTCAGGGAAGACTGTGATCATGCTTAGACGTTTGGATAAACAATCAGGTAAAATGGTAGATTAAAACAATATTGTTGACTGAGGGGTTGTTCTCTTTGTTTGTTGCTCGAATTTGCAATTTGGGCATCATGTGAGCACCATAGTGGCTGCAGTCAGGACTGCTAGTTTTACCTAGACCTAGCAAGACAGAACTTCCTAGAGTTCTCCATGCCTTTACCACTTTACAATTGTACACCTCAGTGCCCTTTATGTAAGGCTACAACATAAGGTCATTCAGAGTTACATGATTAGGATGTGACATCTCAGGAAAATGTTCCTGCAATGCTATGGGAGACATACAGGATTCTCATTAGACTAGGTAGAATATCAAATGTTTTGACAAGAAATGATTTGGGACTCAGCCACCAGAAAGACATTAATAGATTCAGAGGCCATAGATATTTATAGATGCATAGCAATAATCTAGTCTGACCTCTGCTATAATTCAGACCACTGAACTTAACACAGGTCATGCGATTTATGAGAGAGAACCTCCCACTTTGTGGTACTATGACAGCTGAGATCTATCAAGATGACTGAACTAAGAGACTGTAATTTCGAGGAGAATTAAATAAGAATACTCAAAGTAAGGCCTGAAGTGGCACAGCAGTTAGAATCCAGGCCCCAAAAATAACAGACTTGATCTTAACCTCTCAATTATTTTCTTCTTTTCTCCAATGCTATAAGCTACTTAATTTGGTATCATATATATAGTAGCCCAGTGTCTGTGAGTCTGTAATGCTGAAATGCTGGCTGTTCCCTCTGGGCGGCGTTGTTGCCTGTAATACTGGCTGATCCTTCTGGGCAGCCCGAAACGGCTGCTTGCGCCACTTGCTCCCCTGCGGTGGCCCGACTGAGCGGCGCAGAAGTCAGCCAAGCGCCACGGAGGAAGGAAAGGGAGGCGGGGCGTGACGTACATGGGTGGGGCCTGGCCGTGTATGTCACCACCCCACCCCCCTTCGTCTCCCGCTGTGGCACTCAGTTGACTTCTGCGCCGCTCAGCCAGGCCGCCACGTGGGAGCAAGTGGCACAAGTGAACGTTTGGGCTCCGCAGTCCCCCGAGTGAGAGGCAGGAGGGGGAGGAGAAGACAAAGAGAGAGACAGAGAGAGAGGCAGGAGGCGGAGAGCTGAAAGAGAGAGAGGGAGGCAATAGGAGAAGAAGAGAGAGAGAGACGGAGCGAGAGACCAGAGGCTCAGGAGAGAAGACCGACACAGAGGAGAGACATGAAAATCCCGTCTTATGACAGGCTAATTGGCTAGTTGTCTAATAATTGTCTTGAGAAAGTAAGAATCTTTCTCACAAAGGGGATCTGCGTGATGTTTTCAAGCTGAATTGAACTGTTGTGTGTGTGACACTGTAGATTAATGCTCTTTACTGATGTGCCATCTAAATATGCTGCAAATGGCCCTTTATCATTAACATTTGAATCCTACAGGTGGCACATCTCCTTATCTCACAGCTGGCATGGAATTACTGCCTGAACAGGGAATTTGATACTGTTGGTGTGAAATGTAACTCTGAATTTGCTTTTTTTGTTAATTGATGAAGAAATTAGCAAGAATATGAAATTTTGCGGATAACAAGAATTACTGTTTTGTTTTTATGCTGTTTAGTCCTTTAAAATTTGTCTTAAAAATGAATGAAAATGTTATTCCACAGGGGAAAACAGTGTATTCATGTTTAATAGTACATTCATAACTGAGGGAGAAAATACATTCTTTTTGTTTTCAATATGTCAATTCAGTATTCATGTTGCTTCTTCATCAGTGCTAATTGTGTTAGGCTGTAGGTAACAGGGATAATTGTTCATTCCTAGGATAAACTATGAAAAGCTGATGAGAATGACTCACCACTGAGTTACTCCAGTTTTATGCCAGGGTAGTTTCAATGAATCTGACAGTCACCCTCGAGTAAAACTGGAGCAATTCAGTGTTGATTTAGGCCCTGAGTTTACTGTTGGCAGACATTTCCTTTGCAAATGACCCTCCATTAATGTTAAGGAACAGAGACAAACTAATAGCTCTTGAAGAAATTCTTCATGTCGGCTGCCACATACTCCATAAGTGAGACTGCTGCAGGAAGGATGGGTCACAACGCAGTTGAAGCCAAACCATGCTTTCTCTTCATGGCACAGTAGGCGTTTAATGTAGTCTAGCTGTTGTGCTTTGGCTGTGCTTGGAGGGAGAAGCTGAACAGAGCATGACATACCAGGCTACCTGCATGCCACAGAGTTCTGCTTTGCAGCATCTGCCTCTGTGGCTGTCTGGAAAGTGGGGACTGTGGAGAACAATCTATACAGGGGGAATTTGGGCCTGTTGCCACCGCTGTTACAGGAATGTAGTTGTGGCTCTGCTGATCTCATGGGGGTAGGGAAGGAGTCTCTTGCCTCAACTCCTATGGAAGTGCCCTTCACATAACACATGAACTCACACTTTGCACATGGGACCAGGTGTGGTCCCAGGCATGAAAGATTCTCTAGTGGTCTGAGATTTTAGGCCACAGATCCTAGGGCAGCATAATCTCTTTTGTGCTATTCTTTGTACACAAGAGCTGTGTCTAGATTGGCAAGTTTTTCTGCAAAATCAGTTGATTTTGCGGAAAAACTTGCCAGCTGTCTACACTGGCCGCTTGAATTTCCGGAAAAGCACTGACGATCTCATGTAAGATCGTCAGTGATTTTCCGGAAATACTATGCTGCTCCCGTTTGGGCAAAAGTCTTTTTCCGAAAGACTTTTGCGCAAAAGGGCCAGTGTAGACAGCATAGTACTGTTTTCCACAAAAAAGCCCCAATCGCGAAAAAGGCGATCGGGGCTTTTTTGCGGAAAATCGCGTCTAGATTGGCCGCGGACGCTTTTCCGCAAAAAGTGCTTTTGCAGAAAAGCATCCTGCCAATCTAGACGTGCTTTTCTGAAAATTCTTTTAACGGAAAAGTTTTCCGTTAAAAGCATTTTCGGAAATTCATGCCAGTGTAGATGTAGCCAAGGAGAATGCTGCATGTTCCATCTAACGGGGAGGGGTGGAATAGATTGCTCCCCTTGGTGTATCAGCCCTGCTTTGCAGACCCTGCTCGTCTTAGAAGTTCTGCTAGGAATAGTCCATGTACAGCCACACAAGAATATAGGATGCTTCCTTCTGGATGGTATCATGGCACAGGTACCACTCTGAAATCTGGGCCAAGGAAGCACAGGGCAGAGCTCAGATAGTTAAGGACACTGTGATAGCCTGCACTTAAAATCTCTACCTGGGCTGGTTTATTCTGAACCTGCAACATTATTTAATGCGGGTTTATTTTCCTGCTTAGTTTAGGAATGGAAATCAGCTTTGTGCAAATAATTTTTACAAGGAGGTTCGCGACACTAGCTCCCATACTGAAAGATGGTTCCGCTATCCCATTCATTTCACAGCATTTGTTGCATCAGAAAAGAAACAGGCACCGTTGAGATATATGCTGCTCTTCTGCACCTACAAAGGCTAATTAAAAGCAGGCTTGCTGTCACTGAGATATGGGAGTGACAGCAGCCTACGAGTCCTGATTCATCAAACTCCACTTGTAGGTTTGTCTTGGTAAACTAGCTTGGGAGAAGGAAACAAATTGGATTTGAACATCTTATTTCTACATTTTATTAGCAATTATTTTAGGGCAACCGCAAATTACAACACAGCGCTCTCATTTTAGTTTCAAAATGAGAAAGCATATAAAAGAATAGCCCACTGCTCTGCCCTGCCATGCTATAGTCTTGGCTGGAATTCCTAGGAGCAACACTTTGTTCCTTTTGTTAGCATGGTTGGGGTGCTGTGAAATCAGCACATTTGGCCTCTTCGGGACAGGCTTTATATTTCTCTGCAGCAAATCCTCCTCCCTTCAATTTAAGTGTTGATAGGCTCTAAAGGGAGTTCCAGCCACTGATCCTATAAATAAGATTGGTAGGAGTGAGACTGTGAAATCTGGTGTGAGTATGAAGCTGTGTAAAACAAAGCAACTCTGACTGAATAAGCCAAGCCAGCATGCAGTCTGTTCAGGACAGTGGTGTTATATGCAGGAACATATACAGAGTGGAATTCACCAGTGACCTTTTCAGTCTGAACCCAAATTCTTGGCTTGATCTTTTTTTCCCCTTTTTTCGCATCACTGCGGACAAAACAAGTCACAACAGTTAAAGGATGACCAGCCCTTTGATATACGACTGAGTGAATGTCTCTGCGAGAATTTCAAAGGTGGGACTGGTAGTGCAGGTTGGCAGAGATATTTAGGCATGGAATAATGTAGAGAGATGCTTATTGACAGGGGCAAATGACCATTTTGTGGGGCCCAGGACAGCCCAATTTCGTGGGGCCCTCCTTTGCCACGACGCATGTGAGAGGCTTCTTGAAGTGCGGGGCCCGGGGTGGCCGCCCCGCTCGCCTTGCCCTATATCCGCCCCTGCTTATTGAGATTTTCAAAACTGCCTTTGTGAATTAGACAACCTTTTGATTTTGCTAATCTTATGTACATCTGTAGATGCCCAAAATTTGGCCTTTTGTTCCTTTTGTGTTTATGCTTCAGCTTGGCCAATGAAAATCAGTGAAATCAGTTTCCTCTTTGGGCATAGTTGGGTTCACGTTTCTGATCTTAGCTATATCCTACTGAGGTTTCACTCATTGCAGGGGAATGCTTCTTTGTTTTAAAACAAATGTTATTAGATTGGTTGCTTTTTCAAAATTAGAAACATTTCTATTTTGCTTTACAGCCTTTACATTTTGAGCTAAATTTCAGAAGACAGTATTTTTTTAAAAGCTACAATCTACCCAGACTCTCACCCTGTGTAAACCCACTGACTTGAGTCAGGGTTTGCATGAGGGGAAAGTGAAGCCAGAATTTGACCCACACTGATATGCACAAAACATAGTGAATATTTTGCTTAGGGCATCTAAAGACCACTTGTGGTTATCTTATTCATTCAATTAGTCCCATGGAAGTCAATTAGCTGCTATAATTATAAACATTGGGCTCAATCCCAAGCCCCACTATGACCTATTTTCATACCTTTGGAAGTGCAAAGAAACCACACAGTTGGTAAGCTGTGGAATTCTCTGGTATAGTAGGAGATTCCCTAAATGGCAAGTGGACCGCATAGCCTTCCTACAGGCACCTCTCAACCCCTAGCATCGAGGGTGTACTAGAGGCAGGAAGAGGTGTGGTGTTAGGATACTGAATTTCAGCAATCTTCAGTGGGCAGATTTCCCCTTGAGGGCTGTTGGAATGAGTTTGTATTTTAGAAGAGCTCTCAATTAGATTTAAACCATTCCAGGATCTTTAATGTCTCTGGCTGCCCCTGTAAGCAACCTGCATGGACTTTAGAAAGAGGAGCAGAGATTTGAGGATGGAGAGGCACCAGGAAGTCATAGCTAGGAATTCTAAAGTGCAGATACAGCAGCTTTGCACATAATTGCTTTAATAAAAAGCAAGTTTAGTATAATAAGAATTGAGTCATTTCTTGTTATTATCCAGCAAATAATATGTGGAACAACTCCCAGTACATGGAGCTGCACTCCCCAATCTTTGTTGTGTCCCACAAAGACTGGGCAAAGCAGACATTTGAGGATGACAGTGGTACTGAAGTTATAGGAAGTTTGCTATATTTCTTCAATGAGACAATTTTTAGCAAAGTTATTGAAACAATTACATTTTTAAAATTCTTTGGGACTCTGTCGGGCTCTCTCAGAAAGAATCATATATAACAAAAAGCACAGGGTGCCTGCTGCAGTGCTAACAAAAAGATAACTCTCAGAGGGGTAGCAGTGTTAATCTGTATCTTAAAAAAACTTAAAAAACAATGAGCGGTCCTGTAGCACCTTAAGAGACTAACAAAAAGATATATAGTATCATGAGCTTTTGTGGGCACAGCCCATTTTTTCAGATGAATGGAGCAAGAGGCATGGAGAGGCACAGAAACCACAAAATTTAAAGCTGAAAAAGGGCAGAACAAAGCCAATTGCCCTTTAGTCCCATAAGTGATATAAGTGTTCCTCTCCACAGTTTATCAGGATACACTGCTCATTGCTTTCTGTCTATATGTATCTCCCCATGTGTTTATAGATACAGGAAAATCTCATCTGAGTTGAGTGATGGTGGCTCTACTTTCAATAAGTGAATGGGGAGACTATTTGTGGCATCCGGCTGGTCATGATTTTCTGGTATATTATTTAAATCACAATTTTGCTGGTAAACTTTGCACCTTTTGCTTTCATATTTGCTTTAGTGCTGTTCTTTCACTTTCCTTTTATTCACTGTTGGCAATGCTAATGCTGGACTGGAGTGGGGAAGTGGTATGTGGTTTCTCTTGGAAGCATAACTCTTTTCATGCAATGCACTGGGCATGATGTACCTTCACACCACTCCTTAAACAGGGCACATTGGCAATGCACATTCTCACCCTGTCATTTGGCTAGAGACACTTTATGTCCATCATTGTCAATCTTGTCCCACCACCAAAGCTTTTGATACCCACAGGCTCACTGGACCTGTAGTACCATTACTTTAAAAACATACTTTGGAATTCGTTGATCTTCCATTCCTATTATAGGACTATTCCAAGAAAGCAGCCAAAACCAATGGAGTGGTAATGGAGGTGGTTGCTGGGGTCAGATTAGAATATCCTCATTTCCAAGGCTGTCCTGCCACTTGAAATGGAAAAGCTGATGGAGATGATGAGAATTGAAGATCTCAGTCCTGTGATCTTTGGCCTTCCTCAGAGCCTGCATTTCACTTCCATATAACAGAGATGGTATGAATGTGGCGCTATAAATCCTCAACTTCACAGAAAGCTTGTTGTTACAACATATCCATTAAGGCTGTAGGACCTAGAGCAGGTATAAAACATGGCGGCAGCAGCAGCAGCAACAGCAGTCGTTATACGAGCATCTTCATTTTGTGAGCATCTTCCAGCACTGTCTACAACATCCCAAATATTTGAATTCTGTTACATGCTTGAGGTCCCATGTGGATGAGTTGACATGACGTGGCTGTAATGGGAGCTGTAGGCTGATAGGAAAGGCCAGGGACTTAGTTTTATCTTGATTAACAACCAGTCCAATGCATGCTGTTTATTGTCTGACCTGGTTGGCCATCATTAGCAGTGATTCACCAAACTGAACCAATGAGACAATGCAGTTCACATATTCCAGATCCCAAGACAGAGTGGTGGTACAATAATATTGTCATCTATCTTCAGTATCTCAGGGGTAATGTTACAACTCCCTGGTGACTTCCCAGCCTTCAGCTTATGGACTGTCATCTAGATCCCTTCTTGGCTGAAGGAAGGTGGCTCTACTGTAACTTCCTTCCCTCTTTGAGTGGAAGAGGGACAATGGGAGGAGCATCATGACATGATCTTCCTATCAATGCAACTGACTCTGGAAACTCTGGATGATGTGGTCAGTCCGATTCTTTATGCGAGAAGCTGGTGCCACATTCCCTTGCAAACACCACAAAGTTGAATAGGGGGTGCAGAGATGTGCAAATTTAATTCCAAAATTGAATCCACTCAGCCTTTGCTTTCACTCTCCACCAATGTGTCTTTGAAAACTCAAACTGTAGCCTGGCTTCTTACTTAGCTCCAACAGCTCTGAGCATTCCCTTGCTGATCCACAGATGTGGTTTGACATAGATGTCCATCACTAAGCTGGCAGAGGTCAGGGACTGATGGCATGAAACAACCCTGTAGTAAGTTGAGGGTCAGTAACATGGAGTCAGCAGGCCTAAGGCCTGCAACATGGAAACAGCAACAGGCCTGCAATCTAATGAGCAAGACTTTGGTTCAGTAACACAGGAGCCAAGAAAGAGGCCCTATTGATAACTGTGTGATTGTGTAAGTTAGGTCGAGCATGGAAGGACACAGGGAGGCACTGGGTACAGACTGTAAGCCAAAGGGGAGTAATGGAACATCTTAATAAGAAATGTCTTGGTACAAAAACTCCCTAAAAACTAATGCACATACCGACCTAGGTTCAGGACCAGGTCGGAATTGACAGCATGAAGGATAGTAAGTAAGCCCCCCTTCCATAAGGTGAGGGGTGGTAACTAGGCAACAGAGGGTGGTAACCTGGTACCTAAAGAAATGATGTAAGTTGTTTGTACCTGTCTATAAAAGGACACCGCCGAGGGTGCTCTCCGGCCGACCTTGGGGGGGGCGCACTAGGCGCCTGAACAGCAGGTGTCATTGCCTAAACTTACAGAATGCACAGTAGCTTAACTTTGACTAACTGCTGTTAATATCTGATATATGGCAATAGGCCTGCCCGGTGTTGGTACCTTGTCAACGTGGGCCATAGTGCCCAGTGGTGTAACATTGTACTGATCTCTGTTACCAACTGGTAGAGCTTCGCATTTGACAATAAACCTGCTCAATTGATTTCAAACCTTGCCTGCATCTGTCGTTTCCGGGGCCTCCCAGAGATCTCCTGTGTTGACCCAAGTGCACGGGGTCTAACACTCTAGATAAAGGGAGTACCGATTGTTACGCACGCAGCCGAAAGTTTAGTATTACCGACGGAGTAGAGGTCCTGTCAGGAGTGCACCAGAGCAACCCTGACCAGACGACGCTGACACTGACAGTCCAGACCACCGAAGGTACCAAGGTACGAAAACACCGAGAAACGACAAACCCCATTGAGGGGGGAGTAAGACTTCACTCCATTATGCTTTGATAGCTGTTTGCACCTCAGAACAGAAAGCTATCTGATAGCTTGGCTACAGCAAGAGCTTTTGGTTGAATCAGACTATTTTCAGCTTGTTAACTGTTCTTGAAGTCAGAGGTGCACTTTTGTCAGCAGAAGCTAATGGTCAGTGTCAAGTTCAGAACCTCTGTGAACTTGATCCAACGTGAATCACCAGTGGTTGTTAAGGACATGATTAATAACAGTCCTAGTGAAGCCATTTGGGCTGTATCAGGTCTGCATGTGAATCTCTGGCTGAAGGAAGAGCTAGACACAGATCACCATGCTGTTGGCAGATGTAAATTTCAGTGCTTACTGCACTTTCTTGTTCTTCTGCCCAATACAAAACTTCCTGGCTGTGTCTAGACTGGCAAGCTTTTCCAGAAAATCAGCTGCTTTTGCGGAAAAACTTGCCAGCTGTCTACACTGGCTGCTTGAATTTCCGCAAGAACGCTGACTTCCTACTGTAAGAAATCAGTGTTTCTTGCGGAAATACTATGCTGCTCCCATTCAGGCAAAAGCCCTCTTGCGCAAATCATTTGCGCAAGAGGGCCAGTGTAGACAGCACAGTACTGTTTTGCACAAAAAAGCCCCCATGGCTAAAATGGCGATCGAGGCTTTTTTACGGAAAAGCACGTCTAGATTGGCACGGACGCTTTTCCGCAAAAAGTGCTTTTGCGGAAAAGTATCTGTGCCAATCTAGATGCTCTGTTCCAAAAATGCTTTTAACGGAAAACTTTTCCGTTAAACGCATTTCCAGAAAATCATGCCAGTCTAGACGTAGCCCCTGAGTATACGTGTTCTTTTTCTTTTTCTCCATGCACATTAAATTCACACAGGGTTATGATGATATTTTTTCTCGGAGTTTCATTAAAGAGTGATTGTAGTTACTGGTAAAAAAAAAGTCCACAGCTGCATCACTGGCCCTGGTGGGATCATACACTACGATAATGGTAAGATGCCCAGTGGGTAAAGATTGTGATTAGTCACTCTTTAGTCACCCACCAACCCTGTAATCATCAGACATTGGATGAAAACATAGTGACTGTGCCCCTTGCTAGAGCAACCTTTGGGGGCAACCTGAGAAGAAAAATCACATCAACTTCAAATTTCTTTTCACTGATTCTTGGCACATCAGCTAAGGGGAAATGTTTAGGATCTTCAGTGGCTTGATGAGGGGAGGCTTTAGCTGTTCCAGACAATATGCAAATATTCCAGTTTTATGTTTGTCACTAACACACAGAAAATACTAGAAAGGTTATTTTACACGGTTTTATTGGTCATTTTTTGCCTCAGTGGCAAAGAAACTCCCAGTTGTTTCTGCTACAAGGATAATTGACAACTGTTATGTTAGTTACAATGTAAAAAAAAAAAGAAATTTAGTTTCATAGTATTATTCATACATATACACACATATCTACACTGCTGTTTCTCAATATATGATTGTCCTTGGACTCTTCCCTTCTTCCCCTCATCCTCGGAAGCCAAAGTTTGTATCCTTTGTATCTTTTTTTCTCTTCCATTAGTTCATGTCCACATACATTTAAGAATAAAAACAGAATCATATAATAAGAAAGAACAAACAAAAAAGGAGAGAGAAAAAAATAATAAATACATTTAAAAACAGTTTCACTTACCATTTTACTTTGATGGAATTGTCATAACATGGATTTAAATCAGTGCTAAGGAACTTATCTAATGAAAAAGGTGTAATAGATTCTTTCAAGATCCAGGTGTATACATTGGAACCTGGTCTCTTGACAGTAAAAGGCCCTGTGGGAAGAGAATAGGGCTTTCGTGTTAGGGAAATTAGGCTTGTTTCCTGGTCTTGTCCCCTCAGCAGCCATTAAATAAGACAGACTTCTTTTTTCGTGTTGTCGTCCATCGGTGTAAAGGACATCTTCACAAATATGTTCACTAGGACAGCTTTTTCCTTGCTACCTAGTATTTAAAATCTACTCTGATGCTTCCAGGAGGGAAAAATGCACAAGAAATGAGGTAGAATAACATTTATGGTTAAAGTATTTTTCCATGGTGCAGAATAAATAAGTGCTACTTGTGTCACATCTATATCTGGCCATTGAATAATGGATATCTATGACTGTTTGAAATTCCCATTAGTATAGCAATTCCTCCCTCACGCAATGACAGGTATGTCTGTGTATTTGTGATGAGTGAAACACACAAACCCATGTTTCTGTCAAGCTGGAAAGATCCACAGGAGAAATGAGGACAACCTTTGCAAACCACAAAAAGTCAGAAGCAAGCTTCTTAAGTGGACTTTTAAAAAATGGCAGACATAAATATAAACCAAAGCAATATGTAAAACCTAAATTTGCTTTGTTACATTTCTACAAAGTGAAAAGTTAACTGGAATATTTCTGGTGTAATTTACACATACATTCATTACATTTTCAAAAGATTTACATTTTTTTTGGGAACATGCTCCCTATTGGTTCATTTTCTCTTTCCAGATATATGGTATCAGAAGAGTGCACTAATACTAACAATAAAGTATTGGGGGAGAAGGGGCTTTTTAACCATAGATTTCAAAGTGTTTTGCAAATCTGTTTTCTTCTTTTTTAAAAATGGCAATTGAGACATTCAGGGGTTATGTGACTCTCCCAACATCACCCAATTAGTCCATAAAAGAACTGAGGTCTTCCAGCTCCAAGTTTTATGTCTTACTTGTTAGGAAGCAGTTCACTGCCGGATGAGGCAGAAGAAGAGTTGATAGTAATGGAAAAAGCACAGAATAATGCCCTGATTCATCAAAGCAATTAACCATGTGTTCACATATTTTGCTGATTTGGGGCCCCGTCATATGAATATCTTCAATAACAGTGGAAACCCAGAAATATACTGGCTGGGTAAATTTTTTTGTATATTTGCTTCCTTATCAAGTATGATTGAATCTAAAGAATTTCTACTAACTTACAATGCTAATTAAGACTCCAGTCTTGCAGAGTGCTCTGCATAGACAGATCTTTGTACCTATATGGAGTCCCAAAGAAATCATCAGTGTCCATCTATGGGAATGAATTCCTATATCATTCATCACCTTAGTAACTAAGGGTACATCTGGACAGTGTGGCTATTTCAGGATACCGGAGGTATTCCTAAATAGCTACCCCGCGTCTTTTAAATGCGCCCGTTATGTTGAAACATTTCAACATTTCAGCATTCCTGTAACCCTCGTTCCACAAGGGTTAATGGATGTGTTGAAATAGTGCGTTATTTTGAAATTTGGCACTGCGTAGACGTGCCAAATTTTGAAATAAGCCATTTCGAAATACAATCGAAATAAGATACGCGATTTGTGTAGTGCAATTTGCATATCTTATTTTGAGTTTAGGGTGCTGTGTAGACACACCCTAAGGAACAGATTGCCAGTGTAAACTGAGGCGTCTCAATTGACTTTAATAGTGCAATGCAACTTCACACCAAGAAACTAGTTTGTTCTAGTAAATGAAAGCTTTGCCACTGAATTTTGGGCAAAGATTTCATTCCAAATGAGGCTCTTTTCTAAACATATCTATATATATCTATATATTTGCCTTATGCCTCCTTTACCAATCACTATGCTCTCAACTCACAGCCCTTCTAGCTGTGACCTCAACATTTATTTAAAAGCACTCTGATTTAGATAATTTACCTCTTCTGTCAGGAAGTATCATTTTTAACCTGAGCTTGAGGTAATTATTCCTACTTACATTACAGCAGCTTGATGTTAATGTTTTGCTTATCATGTACTAGCTCTTCATCTTCAAATATCAAGAGTATTTTTATCATACCCTTTACATAAAATGAAAACATAGGACAATAAGGTAGAATGAAATCTGTTTGATTTTTTTTCTGTTCTATTTTTTAATCTCCAGATGGCCTTGGAATTGATCATATTTTTCCAGTAGTCTGTTCACATACTACTTTAATTATCTTGATTAACTGGTAGTACATGCTGAAAGATGCTTCCAAGATAGGTAATAGCGTGATAGCATTTAATCGCTTTTTGAAACTTTGCACTAGAGAAATGATTAAGCCATAATTTAAATATCCTAATAGAAGACACACTGATAAATGTTATGACACAACTTTAGAAATCACAGGCCTGACAGTCTTTCCATACCAGTGTATGCTAGTGCAGCTCCCCTGGATTGGGGTAAATTACTAATGTGAGTAAGGACAGGCTCAGGACATATATGTTTTACCACAAATTTCTGAAATATTCATCAGCTGATAGACTGGCAGAGTCCAACAATATGCAGAGCTCCTTCATCTAGCTCAGGCATGTCCAAAGTCCGGCCCGTGGGCCAATTGCGGCCCGTGTTCCGGTTTAATACGGCCCCACAGGTAATTTGGCAATATCTATCTTTTACGGCCCCCAACGAATCCATATGTATTGAGATGAATACATTGTAAAATCTCAGTTAATGTCAGTTGGTCTAAATCAGTTATAAATATATTTGGACACAACACGTATACTTGGTGTTATGTTCCTGTTCATATTTTTTTAACTTAAAAGTTGACAGACAACCTTTATTACCAATAATATGTAATGTACTTTACAATGTTCCTGACATATATTTCAGCTTTCTGGATTTTTTTTTCATCTAGCCTTCAGATATGAAAGGCAGAGTGATTTAACACCTGTTTAGATTTGTCATCCATGTGACGAAATGAAAAGTATGCCGTTTGCAATAAACTTTGCATAAAATAGTTAATTTGCATTTAATTTTAATGGTTCAAAGAATGTCAGGCAAAATGGTCGGCCCTCACGCATGTTCACTTCATCAAATCTGGCCCTCGTTGAAAAAAGTTTGGACACCCCTGATCTAGCTGAAGAGTGGTCCAGCTGTGCACTCCTGAAAGGGGTGGGGCCTTGGGCGGAAAAGGTGGAGCTTGGGCAGCCAGCTTTCAGCATTTCCAGGAGCATGCTGCACTTCCCCCACTCCGCCAGCCCTCAGAGCTGCCTGGAGCACTCTGTGTGGTGCTCTAGTGGTAATTTAATGGTTTAAAGGACACAGGGCGCCTATAATAGTAGCGGCAGCTGGGAGCTCTGGGTCCTTTTGAATCGCTGGACTCCAGGGCAACTGCCCTCTTTGCTTCTTTCCCACCTGTCAATGGGCCTGAAAAGGAGTAATGACACTGAAAATGAACCAAGCTTGTACTTTGATTTATTGGCTACTGGGAAGAGTGTGGTTAGCAGTCTTATTGGAATTAAACAGTGAAAAATGAACCAGATCCTGGTCTTTGCTCTGCTTCAACAGTGCAAAGTTCCCAGAATCTCACTAGAATGGTTTCCTGAGAGTTCTCCTACCTGGGGAAGTCCACAAAGAGTATAGCACCATATGGCCACTTACCCCCCACCCCATTCCCACTCCAATAGAATGCATGTCTAGGAGAAAGAGGGCATAGGCAAGGATATTGTTAGCCAATGTAAAGTAGAGCCACTCAGTGCTGGAAATGGGGCTCCACACCAGGATCAGGGAGATATAAAAGTGATTTAGCTTTGAGCTGCCTGCTGAACTGTACCAATGAAGACCTGGATCTCTAGCTCAACAGGTTGCACAAATTCTCTCTCAACATTCCAGCATGTCCATGTTGCTAACAGGATTATTTTACTGTCAAAGACTTATGCGCCTCATGATACATTCTGAGATTCCTATTGAGGAAGATTCTCTCAATGGGAGATTTGCTTGCAGAAGGCTTCTCTGAATTTGGTCCTGTATTTGTCAGCTAGTGCACTGAAAGGCTATCATTTACAGTGGATTTGTTTAGCTATGTGCTGTAAAGAAGGAAATAAATACTTACAGGATCCCTTTTTACCAGTCCTGGATTAGGCACTACTGCGATGAGGTGGGCGATGGTAAACACAGAGTTAAGAACGTAGGAGAAAAACAAATTCTTATGCAATGTTATCCTTTGACAGCTGAGGCTCCTGAAAATTATGTAACACAAGTTGTAAATCAGTGCTTTTATTCTGATGTCACTTTAACAAGCACATACTGGCAACTGTTTCTCAAAAATGCCCTTTGGCAACAGACAGTCAGAAAACACATGCCTAACATTGCAGCCACAGGACACAGCAAAGTTGTTTTGTTTTTTACAATTTTTACACCTGTTTAACATAACATGCTTTCCAAACCATGCGGTGAGGAACTATCAGCATGGATTTAGTACCCTAGAGGCTGTTTTTTTCACAGCACCAGAAATGTTAAGTGATGAAGCAGAACCCTAATAATTATTGCAGATGTGCATGAATGCAAATTCAGAACAGAAGGAATACTGTTTTAGAAGGAACTGCTTTTTGGAAACAGAATATCTCAAACATTCAGATACAAATTAGTTGATACTTTAGGAATTAGTAATGAGTCAGGGTGGGAACCTTGGACTGGAATCTTCTTCAATTTCAGGGAGATTTGGGTTTGCATCCTGCACGTTTTTAATGCCAGCTCATATCACACACCAGAATAGACCTATTTTCTTGTTCAGATGTGGCTGAAAGCTTATAAAATGTGCTGCTTTTTTCAGGATTTCTACCATTTAGAGCAAAAAACTCACAAGAACAGCTCATAGTATTTCTGTACCAGCAAATTGCTACCATAGCATTGATTTGGCATCAGACCTGATCTTTAGCCAAAACAGGGTTGTAAAATATCAGTTAATTGAATAGTCGATTAACCTCATGAATTCTTATTGGTTACTTGACTATTCTATAGTCCCCAGAGTGGGGCCAGGAGATGGTGCTGTCTGGCCCCACTCCTGAGGAAGCCCCTGCCACTCCATGCTGCTGCTTCTGTATCAAAGGTGCCAGGTCGGAGTTGGTCTGTGAGGGGAACCAGTTCTAAAAACAGCTCCCCTCATGGACTGGCTGCATATTGTCCAGTGCTGCTGCCTCTGATACAGACAGGGGGCTGCAGCCCCTGTCTGGGGGGAGGGCTGAGCTCCCACCTCCCCCACCCCCGGCATGAACCAGAACTAACCTAATACACTTTAAATGCAGAGCTGCAGCTAAAATATTTACTGGTGAGGGTGGGGGGAAGGAATGCATGTAGTCTATACTTTTAACCAGTAAGCTTTTGCTTATCGGTTAATCAGTTAATCGACTATGTAATTACGTCTCTAAGCCAAAAACTAAATCACCTCTGAACCCAAACACCACTTCCTCAGCTTGTCTTTACTATGAAGAACTAACCTTGGTGGGACGTATGATAACTGAAAGCGAGCAGGCAAAGATGCCAGGTAAATGAACAACACAAGTGAATCAAGTAAATGGCTAACAGTAGCACAGAGAACACTTACTCTGCATGCTACAAGGAGCCATCTGAACAGATGGCAAACTTCCCTTTAAAATTCACTGCTGTGTCTGTCTGTCTGCATACATGTTTGTGTGTGTGTGAGTGGGGAGATGTATGCACATATACACATGCTATAGGTGTGCATCCAGAATGCTCTGTCTAAAAAGAAAAGGCAAACAGACTCTAATAGATCTAACTCCAGATTACTGTTAGTGATTCCTGGGGTGCCATTGTCAGGAGCAACAGCTCCAAGTGTGAACCGGGTCTAGATGACACAATCAATAAAAAGGAGCAGTGAGTCGCATGATGTTGAGATGGGGAGCGAGTGCACTGAAATACTAACTCTGCTGCTGTACACTCCTCTGTGCTAGTGTGTGGGAAAGAGTGTGATGTCATTTCCTTCAATGGCTTGCAAGTGTAACACTGACAGGCAGAACCAAATGTGGGATCCCTGGAGCTTAATGCATGAGCCTTTACAGCTTGAGCTAAAAGCCAGCTGCCTCTCAGCTAAAGCTGGAGCGCACACTCATTCTTTCTCTCTGTAAGTGGTCTACATGGGACAGTGAGCCATACCCCATAGGTGCCTGGGTTACACAAGCACCTTTACAAAGCCAGGCCTCAGGGACTTCTTGGGGGGGGGGGGGTAAGCTCATTGGAATGAATGTGGATTGCACAGGAGGCTCACAAGTGTGTGCAAAGAGTACCACATCTGTCATCTGGCCCAGGGTTAGAAAACTCTCCTTGATGGCTCCCAGGCTCACCCCACAATGGTAAATATGGTACCTGTCACTATGACACTACATCTTTTCATGTAGTGCAATCATTGCACTATTGAAGACACCATATAGTTATGTACCTTAAAACCCAAAGTCAGGAAAAAGGGTCTCTGGCATTGAGGGACTGTGGATGTGTAAGGGTATTTGAGCTCATGTTCACTTAATAGCCAAACTTGCAAGCTGTTCTGCTGCAGTGCCTAAAGCCAAGGGCTCTAGTCCTTCAATCCACATTTCTGGTGCGACTCTCTTATTGTCTTCCTGTCCTTTTCTCTAGCATAGTTCAAACCACCTATCATGTGTGTCTAAGCATAAAAACATGATTAAAGGTAGCATTTCGGAAAAAAATAATGTTATACTCTTTTCCATGCACCCAAAGGCCTTCAGTGGAAAAAAGGATATATAACCAGTAAAGTTTTCAGGGGATTCTTTTTTACACAATAGGCTGGCAGCTGCCTGCTGTACTAGTTGTATTTTGACTAGTTCTGAAGAATTTATGAGATGCCCCTTTCTGTTTTCTAATTATGATAATTTTAATGAACATATCTGTGACTTAAAACTGATTCTCAGTGGCGAAGTAACTTATGGAGATTCCAGATGGCATTAATGCTTTGCACTTACCCTGTAGTACACTTCATCCAAGGATCTTGAATCACTTCACAAACACTAATTAATTGAGGCTCAAGGCACTTCTGTGAGCTAGCTAAATACACATCTGAGAGATGACTATACCAGCATGGAGAAGTCAGATGAATATGCAAAGTCTGAAAACTAGGTCACTCAAAGAACTATAATTGGAAACAAGGAGTCCTGATTCCATGTCCCTTGCCCTAGGCGTTAGAAATGCTGCTTCTTCTATCCATATCTTGATGGATTTGATGATTTGTTACTTTTTTACCAATGCACACATCATCACAAAAAGCATCCCAAAACAAAAAACAGTTAATCAAACACAGCTGCAGTAGAAACTACACAGATCAACCTGTGCCCACTGAAACTACTCAAGTACTAGAAATGTCATCTTTTCTAAGGCCGTATCTATACTACTATCTATACTACTAAGTTATGCTACTCCAGTACATGAATAATGTATCTGGAATTGATGTAGCTTAGACTGACTTAAAGCAGTGTCTATACTGTACTTCATCTACAGGAAATGCTCTCCCGTTGACTTCCCTTACTCTTCTTGCAGTGGTGGATTACTGGAATTGACCAGAGAGAGCTCAGTCATCGATTGAGGGGACTTCCATAGACCTATTAAATCAACACTCACAGCATTGATTGTAGCCGTGCTAGTCTACTAGTAAGTGTAGAGAAATCCTAAGTGAAGGGTAAAACTGAGGCAATGGTGAATACCACTGTAAGGTAACTGTTACCAAATGTGGTCTTTAATGGTGACTAATAACTCCGGGGGTAGTAGTGTAGAAGCACGACATTTACAATTAGATGTAGCATTACATTCCTGAAGTGCGCTAAATAGTTAATGTAAAAAAAAGAAAGATTACTTGTCCCTGGGTAATTTCAAGGGGCACATTAAGACAATGCTCCATTGAAGAGAATGATGTTTTGCTCAAGGACAGTGCTTAGTGTACTTAAAAGACCTTATTAAACGATGTTTATAGTTTTCTTTTGTATTGTATTACTCTCCATTGTTTGTACACATTTTCTTCTTTCCTGATAATTTTGCTTTTTAAACAGACAGCGATTTTCCACCATATTTTTGAAAAGAAGAAAATGGAGGAATGAGCATATGACTAACAATGTACTATATATTTGAGAGAGTTGGTGTATCTACCTGTCTGTTTATTTGTCAGTCTGAGTCTGTTTGTTCAAGAATTAATCCTAAATGGTAAGAAGCTAGGGCTACCAAATTTGGTATGCATCTTCCTCTTATCATAACTTAAAGCAAGGTCAGGATTTGGTTGTGCCAGGACAATGGGATGTGCCTGGAATATGATTGTTCCTCATAAATAGGAAAAGAGGGAATCTGATAGCAGGCACAGTTATGCTGCATAACGATCACGGGGCGTAACTAGGGGCCAGAGGTAGGGACCAGGTCAGCTATAACCCTATTGGGGTTTGAGAGAGTTTGTCTGTCTGTGTGTTTATATGTCTGTCTGTCCCCCAGCCAATGGACAGATAGTGAACCCCTCATCCCCAGCCTCACCCCAGAGCAATGATTTAAATCAAGAAAAACAAAAACTATTTCAGTAACGGACCCAAGCAATACCAGGAAAATCTTCTAGTAATTTATATTTATATAAAGTCCTGGCACACAAATCAGCTTTGATTTTGCATCAGCTGATGTCAGCACAGAATGAAGGACACATGGCCCTATCTGGAACAGGCTTCAGCACCTTTGCATTGCTCCAATGGCACAAACAGGCTGAAAAGCTGATTTATATCAGCTAGGGATTTCCCTGATGTGTGAGAATCCCCAGGTGACACAGCTGGCTTTAGACATCTCACTCTACTGGCTCTGCTATAGGAGAAGTCTCAGAGAGTGAGGTACTGTGGTCAGAGCACACTTCTTTTTCCCTAGAGCCAGCTGTGGAGTGGCCTCTTTAGGCCTGTGGCAACTCTGCATAATTTAAACTAGTCCTGAGTCTTATAAAAGTTCCCAGACTAGCCCCTGGAAGTGCTGGGGAGCAGGAGTAGGGATATGAGGGTATGTCTACACTACCACCCTAGTTCGAACTAGGGTGGTTAATGTAGGCAACTGAACTTGCAAATGAAGCCCGGGATTTGAATTTCCCGGGCTTCATTTGCATCTTGCCGGGCGCCGCCATTTTTAAATGTCCGCTAGTTCGGACTCCGTGCCCACGACTACACGTGGCACGGACTAGGTAGTTCGGATTAGGCTTCCTATTCCGAACTACCGTTACTCCTCGTGGAAGGTGGCTTAAGAAAACTCTGACAAAGTTGTGGTTCTGGGCCATGGTGTTTGTACATGAGTTACTGCTGTTCATGCAGACTTGAGAAAAAATGTGTATGGAGAACCTGCAGGGTTCACTGATACAGTGGCTATGGCTTTAAAAATAAAAATGGATGAACGTGTAAGTCTTCCCCCAAGCACAATAGAACAGGCTCAAAATTGGCCAATTTTTTGGTCTAAGAACTTTTAGGTCTCTTTTAGCTAGTGAACTTCTGACAAAAAGAATAAAAGCACATGTGGTTTATTTAGAGAGCAGCACAAGAATCCTAGAAGATTTTAACATTCAAATATCCAGGTTTGAAAACAAAACCCTGTATGATTTTCTATGATTTCTCATCCTCGTGGCTCACAGAATGAAATAATTGAACTAGTGTACTGAAATATGCTTTGCTTTAAATTAGATGAGTGAGATAAAGAAATCAACAAAATTTTGTGTTTTCAAAATTGGAATTTTAGTTCAGATAACCACTATCTTTGGAAATAGGAACACTGATGAGAATTGGGGTCTCATGAACCAGTCCTTCATATAGGATGGTAAACTCTTGTTGAAGACAAGGCACAAATGAAGGATGAGATCGTGCATAACATATCATGGTGGGCAGAAGGAAAGAGTCTTTGAAGATCACAGATTTATTACTATGGTTAAGAAGACCTGGCAAAATCAAGTTGGTGATTCAAGTTAGATTTGCTTCTCCAATGGGCAGATTATGGATTTCATTTTTAGTTAGAAATACTGGGATACATAAAAATTACAGAGAAATTGAGAGCAGTGTATGTAAATCATGTCATTTTCCTCTCACTGAGATAATTAAATAATTTGACATTGTTGGATGTTTTCTATTGGAAGTGAATCCTGTGTATATCTTACTTACGTGAGTAAGAACTTCAGTGGACTTAGTTCCATGGGTAAAGATAGGATTTGGGGATTTCTATATGAAATGGTGCATCCTGGAGTCTAAAATGAAAAGGCCTCATCATATAATATTGGAATTTGATTTTAGTTAGTATGTTATATAAATGAACATGCACTTGTGGGGGTTGGAACACTGAAGTTCACTCCTACATATGGCAGGATAATTACAGTTGTCGTTAGGGCAGAAAAGAAAAGAAGCAAACAATGAAAGCAATTTGCAGTCCTAGCGGTATGGTGAGTGAAGAGTCTATGTTCAGTGTTGAGTCATTTTGCTGGCAAATCAATTTAAAACAAAACACACTAAATGTCCCACTCCTACAACTCACATATAGGTTAGTGCAGTCTCGCAAAACTGTCAAAAATTTACTGGGCACAAAATGATATCACCCACCTCATCTGAGGATATTGGAAAGACTAATTCTATTTCAGTTGTTCATTAAGGCCTTGATTCCGCAAATAGGGTGTGCATGCACGCTTAACTTTACTACTGGGAATAGACCCTTTGAAATAAACTAAACTAAAGATAGTCAAGTTGAACAAAGCACAGCATGAGGTTGTCTGACACAGCAGGAGACTCCTATGTTCACAGAATCAGACTGAGGCATTAAAAAAAGGTGATGGGAGAACAGAATTTTGTGAAACTGCATTAGAAATTGAAAGAACAGGCAAATATAGTCCTGACCTTCTAATGAGCCACTGTTCAAAACTGTGTGAGAGGGAGAGAGAGAGGAATCTTGCCCTATTACTAAGGTGCCAATAGAGTGTACAAAACATTGAGCAATTTTTCTCATTGTAAATACAGTTTTCATATCTATGCCCATTCTCCAATTTCTTTTAATTCCTTTGTATGAATGCTATAAACAAATTCAAAGTTACACTTTGGAGTTTTTTGCTAAAAATTCTCAAATTCAAACAAAATGTTTTTTCCCCCCTTTATACATCTGTATAATTCTATAAATATGTCTATTAGACACAGGACCATATTCTTAGCTAGTGGCATAGATCCAAAGATGTCAAAGATGATAAGTTGATTTACAATAGTTGAGTAGCTGGCCTGTACCCTTAGGATATTGCCAATAATATGCAGATGAAATTTGGACCAAAGAAATGCAAGCAAAATTAACACATTGGACATAATTTTATCTAAAAGAAATAAAGTTTTTTCTCTTGTACACCTCTAACATCTATCCTTATAATGTGTGTATCCTTAATCAAACTGTCCGGAATCCATAAACAAAGTTAAAGGACATAGATTAGATATTTAAACTGTGTTAAATTATTGCTGCCTTAACCATATGTTTCAAATCCCTGCCATCAATCTCTGGGGTGGGCCTCTTGGTGTGCATCGATACTGCAGTGTTATTTCGAAATAACTATGCAAGTGTCTACATAGCCATTCCGTTACTTTGAAATAATTTTGAAATAATGGACAGCTTATTCCAAAATCTGTAAACCTCATTCTATGAGGAATAAAACCTATTCTGAAATAGCTATTTTATAAGAACATAAGAACATAAACTATTTCGAAATAAGGTATGTGTAGATGCTCCATTGCTGCAATTTTGAAATAGCCCCTCACCAGGGCCATTCTAAGTTATTCTGCCCCTTGGGCTCTAAATCGAGATAGCACGTCTACATTAGGGGGAAGCCTGCCTTGGACTAATTTTGAGGCTTCCCTAAGCGTAGACGTGCTATTTCAAAATAAGATATTTTAGAATAACTATTCCAGAACAGCTTATTTCGAAATAAGCGTGCAATGTAGATGTACCCATGGTGTCTCTCTCTCTCCCACAAATAAAACTGCTATATCTTTCTAGAACTCTTCCAAAAAACCTCCCCACCATTAACTGCCATCTCTTCTTCAGCCTGATTTTCTTTGGCAGAGATTCAGAGGGCAAAATTTCCCCTCCCCGTTTTTTTGGCCTACTCTCCTAACATACCCTCTTTGAATGCCTCTAAATTGGCTTTCAATCACTTTCCAGTACTAAACATTTGAAACTCATTTTGCATCTTGTCACACCAAATCACCCTTGTTTGTGCAACAGCATAAATAACAGATGGCTTTTAAAATGAGTAGTCCTATAGCACTTTAGATACTAACAACTATATATATATATATATATATATATATATATATATATATATATAATGTTATCATGAGCTTTCATGGATAAGCAGAGGAAGTATAAATATATATTTACTTATTTATTTGTTAATTAGTCTCTAAGGTGCTACAGGACTACTAGTTTTTTTGTTTTTGTTTTTTTAAAGTTACAGACTAACACAGCTATCCCTCTGAGACTTTTAACAGATGGCTTGTTTAGTCTGAGGTTAATTTTTAAGGCTAAATTATCATCTCCAAATAAATATAGATTTATAATAAAAAGCTGGCAGATTTTTAATTACTACTGATTGTCATTATGTGCAATTATTCTTTGCAGTAATTGCATTGTACAAGAACCTTTTAAAACAGAAAGATGGGCATATTTTCTGTTCTTCATACTCTTGAAATCTTCTCAGTCTATGTTTTGCAATTAGTTTAATTGGTTTGATGTTGCTTTCTTTCTGTTCGGCTCTTGAAAGATGGAAACTTATTCTGGAAGTGAAATTCCATAGGATACAATTGTGCATATTATTTTTTCTGATGCGGACATACTTTTAAAATTGCTCTTTTTGTTGTGGCTTGGAGTGAAGAAAGTGTTTTTGAGTCACTTTTTATCATGCAGATTTGGAAAAAAATAAATAATCTTACAAATTTGCAATTTTCTTTCAATTAGTCTTGATTGTGTTGAATTGACAGTGCATTTTTCCCAATTTGTGAGTTAGAGTTCTGAGAATGGATCCTCATCTGCTGTTGATTGGTATAAAACCAGCTGTGGACCTGGTACCTAACCCCAGATGCTTTGAAAAACTTATGTGTCATTCCTTCTGTTTTATCAAATTACAGACTAGTGCAGAACTTATCGTACGATCAACAGAGCACTGATAGCATACTCTAAGGGGCAAAAGATCAACACAGCACTACCAGTGCTCTAGGTTTAGTTTATTATATAGTATGATGAAAGCAACATGCTTAAGAATACTGTGTCTGGTGCAAATCAGCATAACTCCAGTGAAAGGAATGCAGATATACCCCATTTGAGGACCTTATCCAATGATTCATCTGTAGATTTGAACATTTTCCTCATTATTTGCCTTTGCCTGCAAACATACATTGTCTTTCTCTCTCACCACCTCCCCTCCCCCCCTCCACATATGCATCATCATTGACCAAGAGTTACCATACATTGGTATCTGGGATACTTCCGTTTTCATTGTGTTTAGAGTAAGAACAGTACAGGGGGAGGGGATACTTAAACTGTTAAAAATGTTGTTTTATAGTAAAGGTGACAACCATTTCTCTTTACTAAAAACAGCAGGCTCAATTCGGTCCATAAATTGCCCTAGATGACTCCCTCTGAAGTTGATAGAAAGTGTGAATATATATTGAAAGGAAGAATTGAACCTGGGAGAGCCCCCTGCTACTTCAACAGAAATACTCCATAACAAAACTGTATTCCAGACTTGCTCTGTGAAGCTGACATATAGTTACAATTTTCATCAATTTCAGTGGTAATTGTATAGGGCTGTTTGAGGACAGACCCAAGTTTGCTGTTTTCAGTCAAGAGAAACAGTCATCACCCCACCTATAAAACATCATTTTTAACAGTTTAAATACCCTCCAGTAGTGTTCTTTCTCCAAAAGCAGTGAAAACATTGATTCTCCCGATTAAGCTGCTATTCAGCAGTTACAAATATTTTTATGAACATCAGGTGATCCAGACCCTTTCAAACTCCTGCCACAGGATTTCACTTTTTAACCTCCAGTGAAATTCAGAGGATGTCTACACCCTATGTACATTTTTTCATGTTCTCTGGATTTCTGCTCTAGGAACACCCATTGAAATCACTGGTTTAGATTAGCAATTGATGAGAAGTATGATAAAATTGAGGTTAGAGAGTGGTGGATCCCACATTATAAACCAGTTGGATCCTTTGGTATTACAATAACTAACAGCATACTCTAAGGGGCAAAAGACAACTGGTGAATCAGTAAGAATCAGAGAGAGGATAGTAGTGAAGGATCCAGACTATATTTACTGAAAGAAATCTGTATATTTGAGAGATCCTCCTGGAGTCAGATTCTTCAAGGTTAGTTAGCACAAGATTTGGGCCAATACATTTCTTCCTGTGTTATCAGGAAGAATAATAAGGAGAAGTGAGCATAACTGTCAAGTCCCTCTATATTCCCACAAACCCTTCTAACATTTGGTAATATGTCAGAGAAGAAAAAAAACCAGAAGCTAAAAGAAATACTTACTTGAAATAGAAGAAAATCCCTAGGGAAATCAACAGCGAAGTTATAGACAAAGCATGGCCTACTATAGCCATATAATAAAGTATATATGCCATCTGGAATAAAAAACAGAAAACATGACACACTAGCAAGGAGCAATTTAGTTCTTACTGTGAACAAGAATTTGCAAAACTAACCAACCAATTTTGATTTCTTTTTAATCAGAAGGTTATTTGAGATACTCCTGAAACATTCACAATGCATTGAAAGGCATGACTAAAAGTAAAGAGATGAGATTAAGTGTTTTTTTTTAAAGAAAATAGATCCATAATGCAAATAACACTTAAAACAAACAAACAAAAATTCTTCAAAAATCCTTTGGAAAAAAATTGTGTTGATTAAACCTCCCATGCCAGAGTCTCCTCTCACTTATACCAGTATGAACGAGTAAGTGACTGGGACAAATTTTACTCTCAGACTAGTGTAAGCCTAATGTAACTGGCTGGTCAACAGGAGTTACACCAATCAAAAGTTATTTATATAAAAGTGTGGTGGCAGGAGAAACAGACACCTGGCCAATATCATCAAAATATAAAATAGGCTTATTCATGTTTCATTTGCTATCAATTTATCTTATGCATCTATAGAATGCACTATTCAAATGTCACATTTGTTCTTGGCCAAACCCTCTTGAGTGTCCTTAAGTTATAAAATGATTTATGGAAACTAACACTTGGGAAGGTTCCACTAGTACCTTCTTTAATGGATGAATTGATATATTAGTAGCGTACTTTGAAAAAATCATGGATTTGCTGCTCTACTAGGTTTACTTTCTTTTTGCAGATGCTTCATTAGTTCTTTTGTTGCACACAAGAAGTTTTCCTTTTTATTTTTTCATTTTAAATAATGAAATGAATTATTTAAAAAAGGAATGTCCTCCTCCACAAAATGTTTAAGTACTGTACCAGTATGTTAACCATTGTTTTCATATTCACCTCTGCTCCTCCACCCTCCCTTTTCCTACTATGTTTCTGGCAATGTGGGAAGAACTGTTTCAAAAACAATCCAACAACTCATCTCCCATTAGCATCTAGCTAGCTTCTAATTATCTAGCTTTCTTCAGTCGTGCTTCGCGTGATTCTGAATTTGTGGGAGTTATGAACACAAATTTTGCAGCTTAATTTTTAAAAAATCTTGAAAAATTAGTTCTTCATGGTGCAGGTATATTTTTTAAACTACTTGATATTCTCGCCATTTTACAGTTATGGTTTCAAGTCCTGCTGCCATTTGCTGCCTAGGATTCTCTTTCTTCTTTTTATCTTTGTTTACACCACAGTCACTTTCAACAATTCTGCCCATAGGAGCAGATTATTAGCCAGATTATTGGTACCAGAGTACTGTATAGTGGGCACAGTGTAAATAAGAATCAGCCCATCTGGCCTTATAGACTCAGAGTTTGATTGCTTCTACATACAGTGGCAAAAGTACAAGGAACCTTCCTCGTCTTTATGCTCCTACACAGTGGCCAGCCACAATATGGCAAATGCTAAACTAGCAGCCCTGGTGATGAGAGAAACTCCAGATGAGGGGAGGATATGATGAGGACAAAACAACTTTCTTGACTATCTGATTAAAATATAATTTTGTCATGTATGTTCCTTGTCATTCCTTGACTGTTTGCTGAAGTTATGCTGTTGCTGTTAGGTATTTCTTAGTTAGCACATCTTCATAGCCAGAACTTAGTTAACATAGAAACCATCCCTAAACTTTTTGATTTGTTGCCATTCTTACATGCCAAAACTGCTATAAGCCCGCTAAAAAAAGGAATCATACAATCATAGAATACTAGACCTGGAAGGGACCTCAAGAGTCCAATCCCCTGCCCTCACAATAGGACCTATATTATGCCTGATAAATGTCTGTCTAACCTGCTCTTGAAAATATTCAGTGATGGAGATTCCACAACCTGCCTAGGCAGTGTATTCCAGTGTTTAACCACCCTGACAGGACATTTTTCCTAATGTCCAATCTAAACTTCCCTTGCTGCAATTTAAGCCCATTGCTTCTTGTCTTATCCTTAGAAGCCAAAGAGAACAATTTTTCTCCCTCCTCCGCTTTTAGATACATGAAAACCGCTATCATGTCCCCTCTCAGTCTTCTCTTTTCTAAACTAAACGAGCCCAATTCTTTCAGTCTTTCCTCATAGCTCATGTTTTCTAGGTCTTTAATCATTCTTGTTGCTCTTCTCTGGACCTTCCCCAATTTTTCCACATCTTTTTGGAAATGTGGTGCCCAGAACTGGACATAATACTCCAACTGAGGCCTCATCAGCGCAGAGTAGAGCGGAAGAATGACTTCTCGTGTCTTGCTCACAACAGTCCTGTTAATGCATCCCAGAATCACATTTGGTTTTTTTGCAATTGTGCCACAATGTTGACTCAAATTTAACTTGTGGTTTACTATGACCCCTAGATCCATTTGTGCAGTACTCCTTCCTAGACAGCCACATCCCATTCTGTATGTGTGAAACTGGTTGCTCCTTCCTAAGTAGAGTACTTTGCATGTCTCCTTATTAAACTTCATCCCATTTAGCTCAGATCATTTCTCCATTTTGTCCAGATCATTTTGAATTATGATCCTATCCTCCAAAGCAGTTGCAACCCCTCCCAGCTTGTTATGATCTGCAAACTTAAATAGCATATTCTCTATGCCAGTATCTAAATCATTGATGAATATATTGAACAGAACCAGTCCCAAACCAGAGCCCTGCAGAACCCCATTTTTATGCCCTTTCAGCATGACTGCAAATCATTAATAACTACTCTGTGAGAACAGCCAGTTATGCACCCACCTTATAGTAGCCTCATCTAGGTTCTATTTCCCTAGTTCATTGATAAGAATGTCATGCGAGACCATATAAAATGCTTTACTGAAGTTTAGGTAGTATACCATATCCACTGTGTCTCCCTTATCCACAAGACTTATACTATCAAAGAAAGCTATCAGTTTGGTTTGACATGATTGTTTTTTACAAATCCATGTGCTGGCTGTTAGATATCACCTTCTTACCTTCCAGAAGTTTGCAGTTGAATTTCTTAATTAATTACTCCTTTATCTTTCCTACCACAGAAGTTAAACTGACTGGTCTGTAGTTTCCTTGTTGGTTGTTCTTATTTCCCTTTTCATAGATGGGCACTGTATTTGCCCTTTTACTGTCTTCTGGAATCTCTCTTGACTTCTCCTGATTTTTCAAAGATGATAGCTAAAGGCTCAGATACCTCCTCTATCAACTCCTTCAGTATCCTGGGATGCATTTCCTCAGGTCCTGGTGTCTTGCAGACATCTAACTTTTTAAAGTAATTTTTTACTTTTTTTTATTTTAACTTCTAAACTTACCCCATTTACACTACCTCTCTTTATTTTAGGCATCCTGTCACCAACAGGACAAAAACCGAAACAAAGAAGTAATTAACTACCTCTGCCATTTCCAGGTTTCCTGTTGTTATTTCTCCCTCTTCACAGAACAATGGGCCTACTCTGTCCTCGGTCTCCCTCTTGCTTCTAATATATTTGTAAAATGTCTTCTTGTTACTCTTTATGTCTTTAGCTGGATTGAGCTCATTTTGCACTTTTGCCTTTCTAATCTTGCCTTTGCATACTTGCGTTATTTGCCTATATTCATCCTTTGTAATTTGACCTAGTTTCTGCTTTTTATAGGACTTCTTTTTCATTTTTAGTTCATATAAGATCTCCTGGTTAAGCCAAGATGGTCTCCTGCCTTACTTTCTATCTTTCCTATGCAGTGGAGTAATTTGCTTTTGGGTCCTTAATAATGTGCCTTTAAAAAGCTGCTAACTCTCTTCAGTTGTTTTTCCTTTTAGTCTTGCTTCCCATGGGACCTTACCTAACAGCTCTATGAGTTCACTAAAATCTGCCTCCCCGAAATCCATTGTCTCTATTTTGCTCTATTTTTTCTCTTCTATCATTCCTTAGAATCATGAACACTACGTTTTCATGATCACTTTCACCCAAGCTACCTTCCACTTTAAATTTTCAACCAATTCCTTCCTACTTGTTAAAATCAAATCTAGAACAGCTTTCCCCAGTAGCTTTCTCAACCTTCTGAAGTAAAAAATAGTCTCCCATGCAGTCCAAGAATTTTATGGATAATCTGTGGTCTTCTGTGTTAGGTTTCCAACTAAAAAGCACTAGGATTATTAACATACAAATGAAAGTACCAAGTGTGTTTGTGTGTGTTTGTCTTGAAAGCCGGCCCCCCTTTCAAACGGTCTATGTAGGGCTTATGACATTTTAAACATATTACCACAAAGTTACCAACAACATTGTGAAAAAAACATAAAACAAACTGTGAGTTTGTTCAATGCATATTTCTAAAAATAAAAAAATGAAGGCAAATCTGAATATATTGGAAGGACAAATAATACAACTTATGGTGTATTTGCACAACTGTGATAGTCTTTGCCATGTAGATTGATGGACTGTTGTATCGTACAAATACAGAATATCTGGTATCACCTATTAAACCAGCTCAAATGTTAAAATGTTCTAAATCTGTATTTCTAAAAATACCATTTTGTACTACCTCATCTTCCATTTAGGATTTATAAAGCTTTGTATATAGCTTTTTGTCTTTGGTATGAAATATTTTTATGGTCACTTTTATCAACACTTTTTAATATGAAGGAACAATTTGCTAATGAAAATCTTAGAAAATAACACTTCTTGCTCCAAAGCTAATGAGATTTTCAGTATAGACTGGACAGAAGTCTATAAATTAGTCATATCTGTGTTTAGGAACACATGAATTAAAGATAAGCATACAATTTGGCATAACTGTAGAGATGGAGTCCTGCTCTAGAAAAAAAATTGGAAAAGGTGGAAAGAATCTAACATGAACAATTTTCCTTTGTATTTTATCTGCACGTTGGCTGAATTATATTTAAAATACGTCATCTGGAAGGCATGCTTAATGAGTAACAGAGTTACATTTTTGTCTCAGCATTGTGCCAATATCTAGAAAAACGACATTTTTACAGTCTTTTTATTCAATGGCTTTGGGCTCTCAAGTTAGTACTATTACTATAATAGTTATGTTACTCTGTCACACATAGGTTAGCACATTTTATACCAATGGCTCTTTATGGTAAAAAAAAATAATCTCAGATCAGTCCAATAAATCTTTCCAATACACTGTATTGGACCATTACTAAGTATAACCACAGACATTTAGGTAGCTGTTTAAAAAACAAAAGCAAATGAGGTTATGGTTCTTTTCCTTCCAGAATCCCAAGGAATCATAAATTATGTACTGTGATCAAATTTTCCTGGAGCTCCACTCAGATTTCAGAAATGTGTTTATTTTCATAAACTCCTCTAAATTTATATTTCCTTAAAGCTTCTCCTCACATTTTTTGGCCCTTGTCTCTTTGTCTGTCACCTCTGGTTCAATATTCTTAATTCTCTCCTCAAGGTTAACATCCTAATGATGCAAACAATTTATGCACATACTCAACTTCACTCACTCAAGTAGTCCCATTGATTTCAATGGAATAGTTACATGTTAACGTTAAGTGCATTCAGGTTTGTAGGAATTTCTAGAGGAACAGTCTCTTTATATTAATTTATTTTCAAAGGGCTGGAATGCAGGGCAATGAGTTTTACTTCTGAAAGCTGGGGGCGCCAGAGTTGTTTCACTGTTATTTTTTTAAAAAAACATGCTAAAATCTAGCCCAGGAGAAATACATCATCTGTGGAGTTGCTTGTCGCAATAGCTTTAAATGAAATATTAAACTGTATCTTCCTTATCATTGTGTAAATAAGTAAAAATAATAGTCACTGAAAAAATTATGATTGCAAAATTAGTTATATTAATTGGTCACAAATTCTTTATCCAGTCATAGTGCCCAGCTCTAGGGATGGATACAGAATTTTAAAAATACGATCACATAGGGGTACAAATATTATATGTATAAATATTTGAAGGCTTATTACAAGACTTAAACAGGGTTCAGCAAAGAATGAGACAGGTCCATCAATGGATATTTGCCAGGATGGGCAAGGCTGGTGTCCCTCGCCTCTGTTTGTTAGATGCTGGGAATGGGTGACATAGGATGATTGACTTGATGATTACCTGTTCTGTTAATTTCTTCTGAAGTACTTGGCATTGGCCACTGTAAGAAGACAGGATACTGTGCTGGTTGCACATGTATGATGGTCATTCATATGTTCAGTCAGCTCTAATCCTTTCCCTGGCTTAGTTATGCCATTATTTCAAAGGATATTTTTCATATTTGACAATCTGTGTGTCAGTTATGAAGACGGTGGATGCCATAACGTTGCTATCTGATCATTGTATAATAGAATGAGATGACTACACTCAGATGGTAAAAATGTTTAGTTCCTATCATCCTTTGTAAATTGGAACCAGTTCTGTATTGTGTAAGTGGAAGGTTTTATATCGTATTAGAAATTATTTGTGTAATTTAGTTTTCTAACTGCTTTTTTAATGAAAGAAAATCAACAAATGATCCCATTGATGGGAAGGATAGAAAAGCAGTTGAAGTTAATCCATAAAATACATATTGGCCCATAATAAATGAAGATATCTGAAGTCAAGAAAAAAAGTGTCAGAAAAAAAAATGCAGGACAATGTAGCACTTTAAAGACTAACAAGATGGTTTATTAGATGATGAGCTTTCGTGGGCCAGACCCACTTCCTCAGATCAAATAGTGGAAGAAAATAGTCACAACCATATATACCAAAGGATACAATTAAAAAAAATGTACACATATGAAAAAGACAAATCACATTTCAGAACAGGAGGGGAATGCAGGGGGGGGAGGAGGAAGGAAGGTTAGTGTCTGTGAATTGATGATATTAGAGGTGGGGAGAGTGGGACGTCTGTGAGCTATTGGTATTAGAGGTGATAATTGGGGAAGCTATCTTGGTAATGGGTAAAATAGTTTGCGTATTTGTTCATTCCTTCCCGGAGAGTGTCGAATTTTAACATGAATGACAGTTCAGAGGATTCTTTTTCAAGTGCAAATGTAAAAGGTCTTTGTAGCAGAATGCAGGTGATTAAGTCATTGAGAGAGTGTCCTTTCTGGTTAAAATGGCAAGAAACTGGGTTTTCTTTGTGATCTTGTCTGATATCTGTTTTGTGGGCATTAATCCTTTGGCGAAGTGTCTGAGATGTTTGTCCAATGTACAAAGCAGACGGATACTTTCCGCATCTGCTCTAATCCCACTGACAGAGACCAGAAGCTTCAGGATCTCTACCAAGCATTTATAAACCTCAACTACCCACCCGGAGAAATAAAAAAGCAAATTGAAAGAGCCAGACGAATACCTAGAAACCATCTACTTCAAGACAGACCCAAGAAAACCAACAATAGAACACCACTTGTCATCACCTACAACCCCCAACTTAAACCCGTCCAACACATTATCAATAAATTACAGCCTATACTGGAACAGGATACCATACTCCAAGAGGCTCTGGGAGACAGACCCATAGTCTCCTATAGACAACCACCTAGCCTCAAGATGATTCTTACCAACAACCACAGGACATACCACACTAATACCAACCCTGGTACCTTCCCTTGCAACAAACCCCGTTGCCAGCTTTGTCCACATATTCATTCTGCTGATACCATTATTGGACCTAACCAAGTGAGTTATAAGATCAAGAACACATATTCCTGCGCATAAATATAATTTATGCTATCATGTGCCGAAAGTGTCCGTCTGCTATGTACATTGGACAAACATCTCAGACACTTCGCCAAAGGATTAATGCCCACAAAACAGATATCAGACAAGATCACAAAGAAAAACCAGTTTCTTGCCATTTTAACCAGAAAGGACACTCTCTCAATGACTTAATCACCTGCATTCTGCTACAAAGACCTTTTACATATGCACTTGAAAGAGAATCCTCTGAACTGTCATTCATGTTAAAATTTGACACTCTCCGGGAAGGAATGAACAAATACGCAAACTATCTTACCCATTACCAAGATAGCTTCCCCAATTATCACCTCTAATACCATTAGCTCACAGACGTCCCACTCTCCCCACCTCTAATATCATCAATTCACAGACACTTACCTTCCTTCCTCCTCCCCCCGCCCCCGCATACGCCTCCTGTTCTGAAATGTGATTTGTCCTTTTCATATGTGTTCATTTTTTTTAATTGTATCCTTTGGTATATATGGTTGTGACTATTTTCTTCCACTATTTGATCTGAGGAAGTGGGTCTGGCCCACGAAAGCTCATCATCTAATAAACCATCTTGTTAGTCTTTAAAGTGCTACATTGTCCTGCATTTTGCTTCAGTTACCCCAGACTAACACGGCTACATTTCTACCAGAAAAAAAAAAAGAAATCAGAAGTCATTGATGTACTGACATACATTAACAATTTATTTCAACCCATCGATTTGCTAGACACAACATTCTAGTTTCAATGTGTTATGCATTAAAATATATTTAAGGTTTTAGAGAACTTATCATTTTACCATTTTCTAGATTCACTTTTTCTATGCTCTATATCCATTTTGATTTCCACCTCTCTTGGCAAATTCATAGTGAGTATATGATCCAAAATAATGCACTAGTCTCACAGATTTATGCATATACTTAAGATTACATAGAGTGAGGAGCCTCACTGACTTCAGTGGAGCTACAAACAGTGCACATAGAGACATCGGCATGTCTTTACAAGATCAAGGTCTAAATGTTTCCAGAAAATGTATAGCTAGTCCATTCAACAATGACTATTGACTACTGCAGAGCACACACAACTCATAATGAAATGAACTGGTATCGTGGTTGTTCTGTACCTCTCAGAAACAAGTCCTAACTGGCATGGCACAATATAATGTAAAAGCACAATGAATCTGCTGTGTGTCTATGATCTCTTAGGGTACGTCTAGACTACAGGGTTTTGTTGACAGAAGTTTTGTCGATAGATACTGTCGACAAAGCTTCTGTCGACAAAGAGCGTCTAGACTACATTCAGTTCTGTCGACAAAACAAGCCGCTTTGTCGACATGACAGTGTGGACGCAAAGGACAGTTTAGATGCAATAATGCCTTCTGTCGACAGAACTCTGTCGACAAAAGGCGTTATTCCTCGTAAAATGAGGTTTACCAGCGTCGACAAAACTGCTGAGTTTTGTTGACGTTACGTCAACAGAACTCAGCGGTAGTGTAGATGCAGGTTTAGTTTTGTCAACAAAAGTCCACTTTTGTCGACAAAACCCTGTAGTCTAGACACACCCTTAGAGAGAGCAAATGCAATGCATTGTTTCATGGCTTTCAGGGGAGTTGCTCATGTGAAAATGAATGTGCTCATGTGAAAAGCCACCTTAAACACAAGAATATGCAGTATTAAGGTCTAAGATTGCTATACAGGCAGTCCCCGACTTACGCGGATCCGACTTACGTCGGATCCACACTTACGAACGGAGCTTTCTCGCCCCGGAAGTCGGGGCGAGAAAGCCCCGTTCGTAAGCTGCTCCGGTGCCCCTGCTCCGGTGCCCCTGAGCAAAGCCTCAGAAGCGCGGGAACCGCTGCTCCTGCCCCTTGAGACCCGGTGCCTGTGGTCTGCTGGGGACGGTCCCCAGCAGACCACAGGCACCCTGACTGAAGCCGCAGCCGTGGGGGGGTCCCGCGCCTCTGAGGCTTTGCTCTGGCAAAGCCTCAGAGGCGCGGGACCCCCCCGCGGCTGCGGCTTCAGTCAGGGTGCCTGTGGTCTGCTGGGGACCGTCCCCAGCAGACCACAGGCACCCAGACTGGAGCGGCAGCAGCGGCGGTTCCCCGCGCCTCTGAGGCTTTGCTCTGGCAAAGCCTCAGAGGCGCGGGACCCCCCGCAGCTGCGGCTTCAGTCCGGGTGCCTGTGGTCTGCTGGGGGCCGTCCCCAGCAGACCACAGGCACCCAGACTGAAGCCGCAGCCGTGGCGGGGTCCCTCGCCTCTGAGGTTTTGCCAGAGCAAAGCCTCAGAGGCGCGGCACCCCGCTGCCGCTGTGGCTCTGCTCCCCGTGTCCCTGGTCTGCTGGGGGAGGAGGAGGGCGCAGCTAGTGTGCTCCCCCCCCCCCCCAGCAGACCAGGCTTTTGTTTTGGACTCTGGGGCAGAGCAGCTGGGGCGCTGCCGATTGGTCCTGCAGCGCCCGTGGGCACTACTGGACCAACCCGGCAGCACCCCAGCTGCTCTGCCCCAGGTCCTGATTCAGCCGCTGCTGGTCAGTTTCAGCAGCGGCTGAATCAGGACGTCTGGGGCAGAGCAGATGGGGTGCTGCTGGGTTGGTCCAGTAGCACCCCAGCTGCTCTGCCCCAGGCGTCCCCAAGTCAGCTTCTGCTGAAACTGACCAGCGCTGACTACAGGAAGCCCGAGGCAGAGTTGCTCTGCCCCGGGCTTCCTGGAATCAGCTGCTGATCAGTTTCAGCAGCAGCTGACTTGGGGACGCCTGGGGTTCTTAAGTTGATTCTGTATGTAAGTCAGAACTGGCGGTCAGTTTCAGCAGTGTCTGAATCTGGACGCCAGTTCCGACTTACATACAGATTCAACTTAAGAACAAACCTACAGTCCCTATCTTGTACGTAACCCGGGGACTGCCTGTAGTCCACTGAAATATAATAATGATTGAAGATGATGCTTCCCTTTAAAAGCCATAGAATTCATATGCTTGCCAATATAAAATTTAAAATACTTGGTAAAAACATACCTTGGTGGAAGTATTCAAAAAATAAGCAATTGGATCATCTCTTACATTGTCAAGACTTCAGCTAATCTGCACTAAATCTGGCTACATTTTAGATCGTATACATTTATCACAGATAACTTGCTGTTGGCCTAGCTCAACAAAAGACTCAGGAAAAGCTGAAATGTTAATCAGGACCTACCTTCAATTTTTCAGAGGTGAAGGAATTACACAGTGTATAGTTGGACCAAGTCCGATTGCTCTCTGGATGTCGGAACCAATTTCCTGTTTCATCACAGTATTTTGAAGCCCTTTCTGTCAACAAAATGCAATAGCCACTGTTTTAGTGCATGACCATTACAAAATCCACGCTTAATTTAGTTGCGATATGTTATGTAATGAAAAGCAATTTTGAGCTGCTTCGTTATATTCATTGTGTGAGAGCAATGACAAACATGCAAATTGAACAGTGGCAGCAAAAAGTACATATGCCTGGACACCAGGACGCTAATTCAAAAACACATACCCTTGTCTTTGCACATCTGGATATGTTGACCCAGTCTCAGTTTTCATACCCAACTGTGCTTTATGTAGTTTGATGGTGCGAGTGATTTTTGAAACCCTGACCTTAAGGGGAAGATCCTCCCCCCACTAAACAGGCACAAAAGGAGTGAACTTTTTAGCAGAACTTCAAGATGTGGGAGGGAAGGGCATCTAGCTATGGAGAGGCCGTAAATGGGAATCTTTACCTCTTGCAGTTATACTTTGCAGTTGCTGTCTCCGAGACAGAGCAGTGGGGCCAGAGATCAGACAAATACCAGTAGGTTTGATAACCTATGTGACTAAAGCAAGCAACATGGGCAAAGCAAGTAACTGGGAGTGAGAGCAAAGCAAGCAATGTCTTCTAATGCAGCCCATGAGCTAGAGTAGTGGCAATGCAGTCACTGTGCTGGCAGTGCTTTGTATATGTGCACGCACATATATGTGCGTGAGAGAGAGAAATCTGTACTAAGCCCCAAACTCAGTCAAGTGAACAAGAGTTTTGCCTACAAATGAGAGTTCGAGATTTGTCGTACCACTTGTGAAAACTTCAGTAAGTACCCTGATGATTTATAAAAACCTAGTGTGGACAAATATGATAGCAAACAGTTATTTTATCCAATTTCATTTGAAATGGTGACTAGCTGTGTGGGTAAATCTACACTTGCTCCCTAGCTTGAACTAGGGATGTAAATGTAGGTGACCGAAATTGCTAATGAAGCGGAGATTTAAATATCCCATGCTTCATTAGCATGATCTCTCTGGCGCATTACTCTGCTCAACAGCTGTTTTGAATGTGAAAGTGCATGCTGGGATGCGTTAGTTCGAACCAAACCCCTTGGTTCAAACTAATGTCACTCCTCCAAAAATGAGGAGTAATGTTAGTTCAAACAAATGGGGTTTGGTCTGAAATAACGTGTCCCGGCACGCACTTTCATGTTCGAAACAGCTGTTGAGCGGAGTAACGTGCCAGCGAGATCATGCTAATGAAGCGCGGGATATTTAAATCCCGCGCTTCATTAGCAATTTTGGTCACCTACATTTGCAGCCCTAGTTCAAACTAGGGAGCAAGTATAGACGTACCCTGTCTGTTAAGTCTGTTTAGTTAATTTATGTGTGTAGGCATCCTGTCCACATGTGTACATAGCCCCAACCACTCAGTGTTGAGCACTCCAGCTTGATTCTCCACCATCATGCACATTGGAGCTAAAGATGCAGGGGTGCTGCCACACCCTCTGGCTTGAAGGGATTTCCATTACATACCTGGCTTACAGTTTGATTCAATGACTCTCAATACCCCCATTATAAAAATTGTTCCAATCCCCCGACCGGCATCATGCTGTACAATTACATTATGCAATTACATATCAGTATCTGGGCCAAATCCTGCTGTCCCTGTTCAATCCTTACTCACCTGGGACTCAAAGGAAAACCTGAGTGAGCAAGGACTGCAGATTCGGGCAATAGCTCTGAATGGCTGTTGTTTTCTGGGTCAGTGGGGAATTCTTCTTTTATGAAAAATAGGGTATTTTAACGTTCATGTTTTTAGAAAGTTGTTTTAAAGTTAATCTAATCTAGCTTTGTAGTTTTACAAGATCAATAGCCACACTGTCAACATTTCAAATCAGCACAGCGTTACAGAACAGTTAGTATTATTTTCACATATACACTCTTTCTGTTTATTTTCTTCTTGATTTCTGATATTGTGTGATTCATTTCCCTCACACACTAATGGAAAAAGCAAGTGAATGCACTGACAAAACACAGATTTATACAGAGTGTATTATCCTTCTATGACTAGACATATGCATTATATAGAAATAGAAGACTTGGAAATAGTACATTTTACATGCTTTAAAAAAGAACAGTCTTGAAATAGCTGCGAGCTCTGGGGACCTACTCTTTCAAATCAGTACGTGCACAGGCAATACAGAGAAAAAAAGGACACATTATCTCAGCCTTCCATCAATTTAACTTTGAGATAATCTTAGACTGCATTCATAGCATCTTTCCCATTATACTCATTGCCAGATATTATCTAAAGCTGGAATGAGTTTGCAGTCATAAATAGAGATTAACAGTTACTATACTATAGAACACAATGTACAGAGTTTTACTGATTATCCTATGGTACCGCACAATGTATAAAGCTTTGCTGATATGCTATGGAGCATAACATTCCTAACATCCATCTCTGTACACTGATGTCTGGGTTGTGCTCTGCAGGTCAGAGGGAAATACAGGCAGTCCCCAGGTTACGTACAAGATAGGGACTGTAGGTTTGTTCTTAAGTTGAATCTGTATGTAAGTCGGAACTGGAGTCCAGATTCAGCTGCTGCTGAAACTGATCAGTTTCAACAGCGGCTGAATCTGGACGCCAGTTCTGACTTACACACAGATTCAACTTAAGAACCCTAGGCATCCCCAAGTCAGCTGCTGCTGAAACTGATCAGCGGCTGATTCCAGGAAGCCCAGGGCAGGGGCTTCCTGTAGTCAGCCACTGGTCAGTTTCAGCAGCAGCTGACTTGGGGACGCCTGGGGCAGAGCAGCTGGGGTGCTGCTGGGTTGGTCCAGTAGCGCCGCCGCTCTTCGGCGCTACTGGACCAACCTAGCAGCACCCAAGCTGCTCTGCCCCAGGCGTCCTGATTCAGCCGCTACTGAAACTGACCAGCAGAAGCTGAATCAGGACGCCTGGGGCAGAGCAGTTGGGGTGCTGCCGGGTTGGTCCAGTAGCGCCCAGAGCGGCGCTACGGGACCAACCGGCAGTGCCCCAGCTGCTGCACCACAGGCGTCCGGAGCAAAGCCGCGGAGCACTGGGGCAGCGGGACAGCCCAAACGCGCCGTGGCTGTCCTGCTGCCCTCGGGCTCCGCGGCTTTGCTCTGCTTCGCTCCCTGTCTCCCTGGTCTGTAGACCAGGGGGACGGGGAGCAAAGCGGTGGAACACGCGGGCAGCGGACAGCCCAGACGCGTCTGGGCTGTCCGCTGCCCGCGTGCTCCGCCGCTTTGCTCCCCGTCTTCCTGGTCTGCTGGAGACCAGGGAGACGGGCCCCGTTCGTAACTGCGTATCCGACATAAGTCGGATCCGCGTAACTCGGGGACTGCCTGTAATGTGTTTAGTACTTTTCATTTAGCCCAGAAAAAACATAGTTTATCCTGCTTTGATTGCTTTTTTCTTTATCCCCTTACTGCACCCTGCTTTCTCTCATTCATTCTCCCTCATCAGAAAGTGTAGTGTGTGAAGTTAGTCTACTGATCAGTGTGTCTTCCTTCTTCTAATAAGTCACTTAGTAAGTTTGACTCCCAGGCAGCAAGCAAAGGCCTTCAGTCTACACTACAAAGATAAATCGGAAAAAGAAACTCAATTTGCGGTACACAAATTGTGTATCTTTTTCCAATTTACTTCCAAAAGAGGCTTTTCCAAAATTTGGCCCGTCTACACAGGGCCAAATTTTGGGGAAAAAAACCCTCTTTCAGAGCATCCCTTCTTCCTCATAAAATGAGATTTACTGGGATGCTGAAAAAAACGCATCAGCTTTTCCAACATTTTTTCCGGAAAGGCAGATGCGTTCCTAGGACACGGCAGAACTAGTCTAGACATAACCTCAGTGAAGTTGGAGGTTCTTAAATAATTAGTGACAGGCTAGATGTTTGTGCCTGTGATAAACCTGAGATGTGGTAGTCTAATCATGTTTGGGATGATTAGCGTTTGAAAGAGTTTTATATGAATTTCTTGCTTCAGTGACTCTTCCTGCCCCACATAATAAATCAGTTGCCTCATCAGTTGCAATGTGGTCATTCCCAATGCCCACTACAGGTTGGACCTCCCTGGTCTGGCATCCTTGGAACCTGACTGTCCTGAACGAGGGAATTTACCGGACCAGAGACGGTCCCCTGCCCCTGACCCTCGAGCCTGCTGTCTCTCCCCATTGTCAACTCCACTTCCAGCCCGGACAGTCCCCCTGTCTCTGGCCTGGGTGGGATTCCAGCTCTGGTCAGCCATGTCTGACACCAGCCCCGCTTCCACCAGCCCCGGCCCTACTGCCACCAGACTTGATCCCAGTGGACTGCCAGACCTGCTGCTGGCAGGGCTTCCGAATGCCACTCCCCCCGACACTAGACTCCTGACCTTGTGGCTCTCTGGTCCAAGAACATTCATGATGAACAAAACTATCTAAAGCCCAAGATTTGGTGGTGATGGGGGACTTCAACTATCCAGACATATGTTGGGAAACTAACACAGCGAGGCACAGGCTATCCAATAAGTTTTTGGACTGCATCGGAGACAACTTTCTGTTTCAGAAGGTTGAAAAAGCTACCAGAGGAGAAGCTGTTCTGGATTTGATTTTAACAAATAGGGAGGAACTAGTTGAGAACTTGAAAGTGGAAGACAGTATAGGGGACAGTGATCACAAAATAATAGAGTTCATGATCTTAAGGAAAGGTAGAAGGGAGACCAGCACAATTGAGGTAATGGATTTCAGGAAGGCAGATTTTGATAAGCTCAGAGAACTTGTAGGTAAGGTCCCATGGGAAGCAAGACTGAAGGGAAAAACAACTGAGGAGAGTTGGAAGTATTTCAAAGGGACGTTGTTAAGGGCCCAAAAGCAAACAATTCTGCTGTGTAGGAAAGATAGAAAATATGGCAAAAGACCAGCTTGGCTTAACAAGGAGATCTTGCACGATCTCAAAATAAAAAAGGAGTCTCATAAAAAATGGAAACTAGGACAACTAACAAAGGATGAATATAGGCAAGCAACACGGGAATGCAGGGGCAAGATTAGAAAGGCAAAGGCACAAAATGAGATCAAATTAGCTACAGGCATAAAGGGAAACAAGAAGACCTTTTATAAATACATTAAAAGCAAGAGAAAGACCAAGGACAGGGTAGGCCCACTGCTTAGTGAGGAGGGAGAAGCAGTAACAGGAAACTTGGAAATGGAGGAGATGCTCAATGACTTCTTTGTTTCGGTCTTCACCGAGAAGTCTGGAGGTGTGCCTAACGTAGTGAATACAAGCAGAGAGAGGGTAAGTTTAGAAGATAGGATACACAAAGAACAAGTTAAAAATCACTTAGGAAAGTTAGATGTCAGCAAGTCACCAGGTCCTGATGAAATGCATCCCAGGATACTCAAGGAGCTGATAGAGGAGGTATCTGAGCCTTTAGCTATGATCTTTGAAAAATCATGGCAGACAGGGGAGATTCCAGAAGACTGGAAAAGGGCAAATATTGTGCCCATCTATAAAAAGGGGAATAAGAACAACCCAGGAAACTATAGACCGGACAGTTTAACGTCTGTCCCAGGGAAGATAATGGAGCAGGTAATTAAGGAAATCATATGCAAACACTTGGAAGGTAATAAAGTGATAGGGAATAGCCAGCATGGGTTTGTGAAGAACAAGTCATGCCAAACTAATCTGATAGCTTTCTTTGATAAGATAACGAGCCTTGTGGATAAGGGAGAAGCGGTGGATGTCATATACCTAGACTTTAGTAAGGCATTTGATACAGTCTCGCATGATATTCTTATTGATAAACTAGGCAAATATAACTTAGATAGGGCCACGATAAGGTGGGTGCATAATTGGCTGGATAACCGTAGTCAGAGAGTTGTTGTTAACGGTTCTAAATCCTGCTGGAAAGGGATAACAAGTGGAGTTCCTCAAGGGTCTGTTTTGGGACCCGTACTGTTCAATATCTTCATCAATGATGTAGATATTGGGATAGAGAGTACGCTTATTAAGTTTGCAGATGATACCAAACTGGGTGGGGTTGCGACTTCTTTGGAGGATAGGGACATCATTCTAAATGACCTTAGCAAGTTAGAGAAATGGTCAGAGGTAAACAGGATGAGGTTTAATAAAGAGAAATGCAAAGTGCTCCACTTAGGAAGGAACAATCAGTTCCATACATACAAGATGGGAAGCGACTGTCTAGGAAGGAGCATGGCGGAAAGGGATCTAGGGGTCAGAGTGGACCACAAGTTGAATATGAGTCAACAGTGTGATGCTGTTACAAATAAAGCAAATATGATTCTAGGTTGTATCAACAGGTGTGTTGTAAGCAAAACTCGTGAAGTCATTCTGCCGCTCTACTCTGCACTAGTTAGGCCTCAGCTGGAGTACTGTGTCCAGTTCTGGGCGCCACATTTCAAGAAAGATGTGGAGAAATTGGAAAGGGTACAGAGAAGAGCGGCAAGAATGATTAAAGGTCTAGAGAACATGACCTATGAAGCCAGGCTTCATGAACTGGGCTTGTTTAGTTTGGAAAAAAGAAGATTAAGGGGGGACATGATAGCGGTTTTCAAATATCTAAAAGGGTGTCACAAGGAGGAAGGAGAAAATTTGTTCCTCTTGGTTTCTGAGGACAGGACAAGGAGTAATGGGCTTAAAGTGCAGTAGGGGAGGTTTAGATTGGACATTAGGAAAAAATTCCTAACTGTCAGGGTGGTCAAATATTGGAATAAATTGCCAAGGGAGGTGGTGGAATCTCCCTCTCTGGAGATATTTAAGAACAGGTTAGATAGACATCTGTCAGGGATGGTGTAGATGGAGCTTGGTCCTGCCTTGAGGGTGGGGGGCTGGACTCGATGACCTCTTGAGGTCCCTTCCAGTCCTATGATTCTATGATTCTATGATCCTGACAGACCACAGATGCTGCCATACCAGAGAGTCCCAGATGAGGGAGGTACAACCTGTTTATTAACTCTCACAGTAAAAACATTTTATTTCTACTATTCCGTATTTCAGTGAAGTAGTGGCCATTTAATTCAGGCTTTGCACTGAGTTGTTTTGCTAGAAACTCTTATGGCAATGGGACTAGAGCCATTCTAGATCAGGCAGTAGGCTACAATGTCAGGCAACTTTTTTTAATAGAGAGATTGGAAAATAATAAAATCATGTATGACTGAAGGATGAGTCTTATATCTGCATAATAATAGGGGAACTACAGTGGCAGCCTGTGGAATATTCAAATGATATGAACTATTGAAAATATTATGTTTTGATAGTGAACTATTCACTTGGACTATTCAGTATCATAGGCTGAGAATAAATCATATGACACTGTTTCTGCTCCCTGATTGGAGCACTGAAATATTTTAAACTAGCTAACAAGGAGCAATAAACAGTATATTCTTGAAACATAATTTTGTATGAAAAGCCATTCATGCTAACATTAGTGAAGATTTAAAGTCACAACTCTTTTCATCAATAAGACTGCAGTAATTTGCATATTACAATATACTGCCTCATGACTCCCTGTGCAATAAACTTGACAGTTGTTTTCAGTGATCAACTCTTTCACTGTTAGATCAACTCTGCTGATAGACAACTGTGAGCTTCTAATTTTTTTATTATTGCTACAAAATATTTTCTTTTCTGTCAACAAATGCCAGTAGTTGGACTGTATTGTCATTCTATGGATAGATGTGTATCCTGCTTTATATCACTGTGTATAGCCCACAGACTGAAGAATATCTGAGATCTCTACAAAGCATCTGATTTCTGTATGTCCACCAATAAATTATTTGTAGAGAAAATATTTCAGATAAATGTTTATATCAGATGGGAGCTCATATAAAGCTTCAACTCCAATATCATTATCGTAATAAAAACATATCGGAAAAATCCATGAGAAGCTGAGCCTATATATATATATATATATAAAATTTTGTACCCTGGGGAAAAGAATAATTATTTCAAAAATATTATGATCAGTCAGGATGAAAAGAGGAATAGAAGTGCCCAGGAGAGAGATGAGGGGGAAAAGATGTAGAAGGTGGTGAGGACAAGCATACAGATAATTAAGCTGATACAATTATTTTTAAAATTTAACCCTGACCAAAAAGATGTCACCTCAAAATGCATATAAACTGAGGCTGTACTTCCAGCCAACAGGTTGGCTACGTCTAGACTACATCCCTTTATCGTAAAAGGGATGTAAATTAGACGTATCGCAATTGCTAATGAAGCGGGGATTTAAATCTCCCCCGCTTCATTAGCATAAAAATGGCTGCCGCTTTTTTTCCACATGGAGCTTTGTCAGAAAAAAGTGCCAGTCTAGACGCTGATCCTTCAGAAAATAAAGCCTTTTCTGAAAGATCCCTTATCCCTGATTTCATAAGGGATCTTTCGGAAAAGGCTTTATTTTCTGCAAGATCAGCGTCCAGGCTGGCGCTTTTTTCTGACAAAGCTCCGTGTGGAAAAAAAGCACCAGCCATTTTTATGCTAATGAAGTGGGGGAGATTTAAATCCTCGCTTCATTAGCAATTACGATACGTCTAATTTGCATCCCTTTTACGAAAAAGGGATGTAGTCTAGACGTAGCCGTTGACTGTGCACTGTGTGAAGAAGTACTTCCTTATGTTTGTTTTTAACCTACTGCCTATTAATTTCATTGGGTGACCTCTGGCTCTTACATTACGTAAAAAGGTAAATAACGTCTCTTTATTCACTTTCTGAATTTAAAGACCTCTATCATATCCCCTCGTAGTTGTTTCTTTTCTTTAATCTGAATAGTCCCAGTCTTTTTATTCTCTCCTTGTAGGAGCTATTCTGTACCCCTAATAATTTTTGTTGCCCTTTCCAATTCTAATAAATCTTTTTGAGATAGGGTGACCAGAACAGCATGCAGTATTCAAGGATTATTATTTTGCACAAAATGTTCCATGTGAAAAAGGGATTGCAATGCTAAGAAGTAATTTTGTATTGAGCAGGGCAGAATTGAAAGAGCTTGTAGATGCTTGAATATTTTTAAAAAAAATACATCCAGAAAAGAGCAAAGGTAATGAGTAGAGTCATGAGGAAGGAGATACAGAAATCTGTAGGTGATTGGTCAGAATAACTTATCATCATGGTCTCTTGTGGGATTTAAAATCTATGAGGCACATTCTTAGCTGCTGTAAACTGGCATAGCTTTACTGAAACAAATCCAACTATATCCATTTACACCAGCTATAACTGTGGCAGACGAATCAATGGAAGGCAAATTGGTGTTTTTCTTTGTATTCCTCTCAAGAATATAGTCCCATCTTATTTGTTTTTTCATGCTATAACTGTTTCCTTTAGTTGTCAAGATCAAGTGTAGGCTTGGAACAATTATTTTTATATTTTCATCAGAAAATATCAATGTTTATTTTTAAGCAATTTTAATTTTTTTCTGTTGTGCAAAATTATGGATTTAAGCATTTTTTGGATTATTATTGATTTAAATTTTCACATTTGCAGGAAATTATGGAGGGTCAGACAATGTGATTGTCAGACAATAATAATTTAATAACCATAGACAGGACTTGACAAACGGTGGCAAAAACCGCTTGCCAGCCCCGTACTGTGCATGCGCAAGAGCCACATTGCGCATGCGCATGCCGTGAATGAACGGGGCACGTGGCTGAAATCTACTCGCCATGTGCGAGTAGATTGTATAGTTTGTTGAGCCCTGACCATAGATATTGAGATTAAAAAAGTTAAAACTTTATAAATGTTAAAACACAAAGTGCCAACATCACACGTCAACATTTTTGCCTTAATTCAAACTCTAAAAAGTTCTCAAACAGCATTTTTCCTACTTTGCCAATCTATAAATTTCTATTAATATGGATGGAAATATATTTTTGTCATTGCGTGTGTATGCGTGTGGTGAAATTGACATTTATCAACATTTATTGATAAAAATCTAATCCTTCCAAGCCTAGTTAAGTGTCAGTGAGAGATTATATTTCTGAGCTACTCAAATCCAATGTGCATAGAAGTGGATAACTAAAATGCATATGCTTAGACTATCTATTACCACCAGACTCAATTTCATTTTTCAAGTTATGAATGCAGAAAGTAGCAAAGACCAAAAAGAATGCTGCACAACATATTTTATTCTTTGGTTGGTTGTCCTAGTATTCAAAGCTACACATAGATATTACCCAATAAGAAAATTACAAGCACCTTAGCGGTCAGTGATTTTGTATATGATGCACTGCAAATCTTCCTAGAGCCCCAAACAAGCAAAACACTAAAAATGCTTTTAAAGGCCAATGGGAAAACACCTGCTTAAAGGGATGCACATGCTTAAATGATTTGCCAATAAAACTCTTATTCACTACGAAGACTTCTTTTTTCCTCAACTAAATCTGAAATTTTACTGCAACGTGTTGACTGGAAACAAGTGTTCATTGAAAGTAAATACTTGAAATCCAAACCCAAACACAATTTCTCTGTACAGTTCAACCTGAGCTTTTGTCCCCTCCAAGTAATAGTTTCCTCCTTTCACAATAGCAAGATTCTAGTCACCACAAGATTCCCTGTCTCCCTCATACTTTTGTAACTTATAATGTCATGAGCAGCTACTTGTAAAACAAACTTCTGAATACATGTTGGCACGTGTAGCACCTATAAATCATGCTGTAGTCCCTAATAAAGTGACATAGAGTGTGGGGAGGGGTGAATCTTTGGCCAGTGCGCCACACATAGTTTATCAATTAGTTGTTGGCAGGCTGCCAGATGGTTCGTTTACTTGAGGATCTGCAAGCATAGAACTCTGCAGCTCCCATTGGCCACAGTTTGCTGTTCTTAGCCAATGGGAGCTGTGGGAAGTGGCGTGGGCCGGGCCACTGCTTCCTGTAGCTCCCATTGGCTGAGAACAGCAATTTGCAGCCAACGGGAGCCGTGGAGCTCCACGCCTGAGGATGCTCCAATAAACAAACCAACTGGCAGCCCGCCAGTGGCTAACCATGACAGAACGTGTGTGGACCGCAGGGTTCCCCAACCCTGCTCTATGTCACTTTATGAGCTGGTCACTATGTCAGGGAAATGGTGCAAACTGATGAAGATGCAGATTAATGAGCTAACAAAGGAGCACAGAAAGATGCTAAATGAAGTGTGGAGTATGGAACACAGTAAGTGTCATCATGAACTTTAGAGCAGTAAGACAAGTAGGAAAATAGAAAAAAAAAAGATCCCCCCCATAGTTGTAAACAGATCCCATAAATTAGAAGGTGTTCACTGCATTAACGGATCCTGAAATTATTATAATTCAAATATTCTTAGGCCAGAAGTGATCATTGTGATCATCTAACTTGGTGTGACATCCTGTATAAAACAGACCATAAAACTCACCAGAATAATTTTGAGAGCACTTTTTTTATACCCTCCCCACCATCCCATCTTGATTTAAAAACTGTCAGCGATGAATCTACCAACAACCCTTGGTAAATTTCTCCAATGGTGAACTACTTTCACCTTTACAAATATACTCTCTATTTCCAGTCTCAATTTGTCTAGGTTCAGCATTCAGCCGTTGGATTGTGTTATACCTCTGCTAGATTGCAGAGTCTATTATTAAATATTTGTTCCCCATTAAGATGCTTATAGATTGTAATCAAGTCATCCCTTAACCTTCTCTTTGATAAGCTAAATAGATTGAGCTCCTTGAGTTTGTGACTGTACAGTGTGTCTTCTAATCCTTTAATCATTCATGTAGCTTTTCTTTGAGTTCTGTGCAATTTATCAATGTCCTTCTTCAGAGCACTGAAGCAGTATTGGTTAAATTCTGCCACTTTTACTCATGTTGGTTCTGCCACTTTTACTTATTCCACAAAGTGCTCCACTGAAATTAAAGGGACAAATTGTGGAGGAAGGTAGCCTTCCAATGTAGCCTTCTCTATATGAGTGGTTTAAACTGTTAGATTGAATAATGTTATTGTAACAGGGACCATAAGTACAAAACAAGACATTGGAGATGGCAAACCAGGTGGGAAAGCAAGATGTTAAAACTAGCAACAGATGGCTTGAGAACTGGAAAAAGCATTACTTTATAACAATCCAAACACAGCGTGATGAGGCCGATGATGTCTATGAGGGTGAATTCTTTACCAACCAAGATCTGGTTTTTGTTATCAGTCCAAGAGCATATGGAATAGAGATGAAACAGGATTGCTTTTCATTGGTTTACCATAAAAACCATGGAAGCAGCAGACTTTTAGTAACTGGAACGTGTACTTAGGAGTGGAAAGCGTCAAAAGAAAATCTAATGGTTGTAGCACTTAAAATGAATCTTCATGATGAAAGGGATTCATGATGCCTGACAGTTCTTCTTTTAAGAAAATGTGCTAACAACAAAAAGGAAAAGGAATTGAAATTGCAGCTGCTGACCATGTAATAACAGGAGGTGGGGGGATGGGAAGAGTTTTCTTTGTACTGCCCTGAGGATGATTACAGTGGAAATATTGCTGTAGTAGCTACACTTCAAAATTAAAATGCTATGTACAGATGCAATATCACAATGTAAATGAAGAACAAGTGACAACTGCTCTTTCTGACAGGCACCATCAACAGAAACATAGACCTCCCACAAGATTCAATTTATAATTAAAATTACAAGAGAAGGGTGCTGTGTAAATACCAATGTGAGATACTTTTATATTCTGCAACTATGATTTTAAGCCCTGGATTTCTGAGTCTGATGGAGTTCCAAATGAGTCAGTTATAGCCCAGCTGGAAATGAGCTTACCTATACTGAATGGTTAAACAATGAGGTCCAACAGAGTTCAAAATTAGGCAGAAGTCATTCACCTATTCTGGCTGGAATATTTGAATCTCTGAATACATTCTTCTCAAGGCAACTGTGCCAAAATACTGATTTTTTTCTTCAACAGGAAAATATTATATTTCATCCCATTCCCTAAAAATGAGATTGAGCAAATTAGAGGGTTTAGCTTAGAATGGTGATGAATAAGAGGGATATGATAAAAGATATATAAAATAATGAATTGTCTAGAGAAGCTAGATTAGAACTTCTCTTATGCCTGTTTGATAACAAGAGGACCTTTGCTGAAATTTAAAAATGGGAAATTCAAAACCACACAAATATTTTTCCACACACTGTGTGATTAAACTGTGGAATTCATTGTCCCGGGAAGTCTTTGAAACTTAAAACTCAATTAGAATAAAAAAGGGATTTGATAGTTATATGAATATCAAGAATATCTAGATATCATAATGAACTGCAATAATTTTCCAAGCATGATTAAACCTTGAGCTTTAGGGCTTAACTTAATATTTAATAATTAGAGACCTAGGTGAGACCTAATGTGTGTTTGGGGAAAGGGGAAATGGTGGCAGATCTATTTGGACAAGATTCTTCCCTCCTCCTGTGAGCATCTGCTGCTGGCCTCTGCCAAAGACAGTATACTAGACTTGTAAACTCTCTGTATTTGTAAAGTGAATAACACACTTGGGCCTACATCCCTGACTGGGTCTCGTAAGCAGCATGATAATACAAATAAACAAATAAATAATAATCAGTGGATCTTGAATCTGATCCAGGATGACATTTCTTATGTTTCTAAATGTGCAACTAATTCACTGAACATAATAAAGAACTAATTCTGCCTCAAGTGAATGTAAATATTGCTAAAGCCTCATTATACATGACTGTTAATGTTTAGAATTATATAACCAATAAAACGTTTGTTCACATTATTTTTAGCTAAAAATGGCACACTTTGCCTGAGGGTTATCCAAAGTTCCTCAGTACTATGAAGCATAAAGTAATTCTCCTTGTTAAATATCATTCAATTTTAGAACAAAATTGTGACTTCCTTCAAATAATGCCAAAATTAGCAGAGTAAAATACTTATCTAAAGTCCTAGTTACACATTCATTACTTAGATCACATACCTCCCACCCCCACATGTATATTTTTCAAGGTTTCTATTTACTACTTAAACCTCTCCAAAATGTTTTGGAGCCATACATTCCCTCTATCTCTTTGGTTCCAAATTATTTCTATGAATAATTCATCAAACAATCTGCACAGAGACTCTGTGGTACTATAAAAGTCATTTCTGATTCTGTTCTTCCATGGGCTTTGTAAACTGTTGTTGCCAGTAGAAAATGATGGAAAGGAATACCTAGAAGCATTTATTTTATGAACACAACAGCACTAGACTTAACATCTGCTGCTCAGCTCAGAGAGTCTAAAATGGGATAACTATTACTGCAAGCAGATATTAAAATTATCCAGCAGATGACTTCAGAGCTGTCAAATGAACATGTTCCATAAGTGAAATGAATGTATGCTATAATTTAAGAATAAGTTAACATCCTGAGTTGACTACACAACTGGGTACATTTTCATTTAAGAATCTCTGAGATTTCACAATGCTCTAAAACTATTAGAAACATGCATCTTTTCAACAACATGAAGACTCCAAAGGCTTCCTTATGAGAGATAAAAGATTAAAGGAAATACTATACCAGTTGAATCAAAGTCTGGAAAATAGTCTGGACAATTCTGAGCAGTCACTCTTCCAGCAGGTGTGTCATCCCAGCACAACCATCCATCCCAAGTTCGGTTACAGAACAGACCTAGCCATTTAGGAAGAATGTGACAATTAATTAAAAAAAGTAAGATCCCACTCTGTTCTACTCCCCCCAGTTAAAAGGCTGTCCACTTGTTGCACAGTACAGAGTTCTTCATGTGGCAAAATAAAATTCCAGCTACACTTTAAAGTGCATTCAGATGCAAGTTTTAATCTCTGACTGGTTTTGCTGACCTGTTGCTGGTGGTACCCTCCTTGCTGAAAAATGATTGTTTTTACACCATTTTCTGAAAAGAACTTTCAGTATAGGATCTGATCCTGAAAAACCTAAAGTCCCAATTTAGCAGTCCATTCATATTCAGCAAAGCACTTAAGCACATGCTAAAATACTTGGCTGATTTGGGGATTTTGTCCCGTGGGTAGTATACCTTCAGTTTGTTAGCACCTTTGAAAAAATCAAGCTCTGGTTGTGTAAATCTTGAAACTTAAACATTTAGAGGCATGCCCAGCTAAATTCACTTTTGAATATGCAGGTTTCTATATTAAATGTTAATGGCTAAATTGTGGCTTTTAAGTCACAGTCTATGATTAGAGCTTTACCCAGTAATAGCCCACGATTTCAGGTTTTAACCAATAGATGTCATTACAAACTCCAATCCAAAAAAACAAACAGTAAATGAAATTGGTACTTAACAAATAAATACGCCTCCCCACCAGAAATGGTATTTAAAGGCTTGTCTACATGGGGCTCAATGTGGACTACTATGGTGTGATTTCTATAGCACATTAATGCATGGTGCATGAATTGGTCCATGTAGACCCTGCAGGTACACACTAAAGATTCCCCAGTGCACTGTAGCACAGGGCTATTTGAAACAAAATAACTTTAAAGCGTACTAGGAACAAAAAGAGAGATTATTCATAGCAGCATAGTTGTGAACCACGCTTCCCTCCCCCCCCCCCCACACACACACAATTTTTTTTTACCATAGTAGATATTTAATTCAGTAGATCTGTTGTCTAAAAATGGATGTTTCAAATTTAATTTCTCAGCTGAAATTTACTGTGAATTTTTTCTTTTTAGGACCACTTGTTTTCTCATTATATAAGAATCCACGTGTGTTTATTTTTTTCCATTATCAACACAGATGCGCTAAATTACTTGTTCAGGTTATTAACAAACCATGATATATTACTTCTGTGTGGAACAGAATTGCATACCCTCCAAATAGTTATGTTTTGACTGCCCTTTTCCAGGGATCTGAGATATATTTTCATGAGTTTAAGGAATTCGTTGGTAAAAGCAAAAGCAGAGAAAAATAGCAGAAGCAAAGCATTTCTGAAAGACATTGCTGTCTAGACTGTATAGGAAGCTTTGATTTTAATTTTAAAAACATTTGCTATGTCTTGATATGGAAAAAAATTATTTTTCAATATACCATACAGCCTTTCCTTCAAGGAAAATAACAAGACAATTTTTCTCCACTGGACATATCGGATATGCACATCTAAGTGATAACACAGAAAAGTGACAACTTGAAGAGAATAATCAATTATAACTGGCCCAGGAATAATACAAGTTCGAAGATGAAGGGGAGAAAAATCTTCTCTCAAAATTACTTAGATTGAGATACTGTGCTGCAATTTGAAGGCAGACTGTGGTGGCTTGAAGTCACTTGCATGTCCTCCAGCCCTGTGCTTCTTCAAGGGCTAGAGAGGCTCCAGAAATAAACAGCCTTGGGGATCTAAGTTATGGCCCTCCCTCTGGGTTGCCCCATAGGCTGCAGTAATGCATGGAATTACCACAGATTTGCATGCCAAAGCTCTGCTCCTGACACAGCTGCTAAACCAAAGGAGAGAGTCTCATAGCTAACTTCTGCAACTCCTGCACCAGGGCAATCTGCTGGCTAGGTATTTAGAGCCACTTTATGGTGCTTCATACCCCTGTTTTCTTTGTAGAATCAAATTGAAAAAATCAGTTCATTTATGATATCATCTCAGTTTATTCTCACCATCTTGATAAGGACTAAAAAAAGACGTATCCTATATCAAACCCAGCTATGTTGAAATGACAACTTTAGTCTAGTTTGTCAGTCAGCAGAACACAGGAATTGCCACACTACTCTAGACCAGCATCCATCTATTTTACCCTGTCCGTAGTGGAGGTGCGGCAGAAGAAATTGCAAGAAATCCTGCAGTGGAAATTAGTCTCTGATCCTGCAAACCCTTAAGCATGTGTGTACTTCTACCTACTCACACAAGTGCCACTGAAGCCAATGGTACTTTTTACATGGGTGAATCTACACAGGCTTGCAGACCCAGGGCCGAACAGAATAAGCTGCTCATAGAGGCTGTTTTCCCCTAATGCCCAGCAATTAGAGGTCTGCTTATACCCTGACACATAGGGGATTATATCTCTTATATCTTATATCTTAAATGACTGGTTTTATCCTATCGAACATAGCTATGGATGTCCATGTTATTGACATGAACCATATGCCCATTGAAGTTGAGGGGAGCCTTTCCAATTACTTCAAAACACTTTAAATCAGACTTCAAACACCTACATATCTAAAATCATTTTTTGAATCTCACAGCGCTTAGTAATATTCTGTGGGCGTAATAACATTTTGTGGCAATAAGTCCCATAGGTGACACTGGTGCTTTTTTTCTGACGGTACGGTCCGGAACAGCATACCGTCAACTATTTTCCCAGCCCACAGAAAGGGAATGGGATTTCCCCCATGCGTACTGGCACCTGTTTTCCTGGGGCAGCTCGGCTTTCCTTTTTTTTTTTCCTCAACAAATTTGCCCCCGAGTACCAGCACCTTTTTTCTTATAAAAAAAGCACTGAGTGCACACCTCTGGTGTATAACTAGCTTCTTTAATCCACAACAGATGCCATAAATTGGGCAGGTTTCAGTTTCATCAAATTTCTTTTTGTTCTTATATTATGACAATAACATATCCAATTTCCCTTCTCTATACTATTTGTTATTTCCAAAACCTAATGTCCTCTTTGTCTTCACTCTGAACAGTCCCATATGTTTAAGTTTTTCCTCACATAAAATCTCCTAATGCTGCAATCATTTTGTCATCCTTCTCTAACTTATTTTTATTTCTGCTATATCCTTTTTGAGATAAGAGTGATCAAAACTGAACTGAGTATTCCTGGTGAGGATGCCCCTTGTTTACCAGCATTATGTGACCGGTATTATTTTCTATTTCATTGCTTATACATCCCAATATTTTGTTTGTTCTTTTGATCACTACTCCACAGGACCAGCCCTAGGAGTTTTGTGGCCCAGAATGGAAAATGTGCCCAACCTTCTCCCAAAAGCCCCCAAAATAAAACCAAATTAAAAAAAACCCAACAACTCCTCCCTACTTTGCCCATGATTTGGTGACCCTGAAAGTTGGCAGTCAGGGAGACTGCCCACATTACCCACCAACAACCCTGGCCCGGTCAGTTTGTCAGAGATGTTAGCAGAGGTTTCATTGAGCTGTTCATGATAATACCTATGACCAGAAAGTTACATTTAACTTAGAACACAGAACATTTAGAATACCTATGTTCATTTAGAAACTAGATCAGGCCAGGAAACGAATTATGAAAAATGAATTAGCTGGTTGAAGCAAACAGAATGATTTCTATATTGAAGAAACTGCTGTTCACTGCTATTTGTATTGCTATTTTCTCTCTTTAAAGTATCGGTGAAGCTTTGAGACTTGTGAAGATGCTGGACTGACAGCCCTAAAGACTGATATTCCCAAAGCATGAAAAACAGTAATTCAAGCTTCATCATATTGTCAATTTAGTGTACTTCAACTGTGCCAGGGAAGAATGATCTCTAAGGGTGAGAGGACAGTTCATTCTCCATGATCATTTGTAGGGCTATTCTCCATAAGGGTATGTCTACACTGCAGCTGTTTTTCCAGAAAAACTACACTTCCTTCCACATTGCAACTGCATTCTTTTGACAGAAAGTCGAAAGAATGCAGGGGTTTTTCCGACAGCAGTAAACATCTTTCTATGAGGAAGAAACCTTTTTCCGAAAGAGCTCTTTCGGAAAAAGGCATGTGTGGATGGGAAAGAGGGTTTTTTTTTCCGAAAAAAGAGGCCTCCAGGAAAAAAGCACAGGTGCCCTGGTGGCCACTCCATCCATAGTAATTACAATTTAAATGCGAGATAGCATCCAATAAATGTGAATGCTATCTTTCAAAAAAGCACATCGTTTTTTCATTGCACTTTTGCTGGGTGGACGCTCTCTTTCAAAAGAAATTTTTCTGGAAGATCTCTTCCGGAAAACCTTCTTCCAAAAGAAGCCTGCAGTCTAGACATAGCCTCAGAGTGATAAGATGGGTGATAAAACTGGTATGACTTATTAATGCAGACAGTAAGAATATGCATAATAATACTAGTACACAGAAGGAAATGTTCCATCAAAGCTATACAGAAAACATATCAATGTGCAATTAATTTTTTTTCTCCCCTGTCCCCATCTCCCTCCCTTTCTTTTTTTTTTTTACCTTTTTTCCTATATGGTGGATCTCTGTTCATTCTCTCATAGCATTTGAACTGTGAATCTATTATTTTCTGTCGTACTGATGAGTGTTCGGTTACTACATGCTCTAATGGAGGATCGGTATAATTTACAGTAGAAGTAAGACTTGCAGCCATTCTCTGCAGAAAGGAAAATCTGTTAATATAAGTGAGTAAAACCAGGAGGAGAAAATCAAAAACATGAGGTTTAGAAATTTCTATTATTCTTTATTTCAAAGGCCTTTTAGCTGCACATATGCTTAGTATTTTTCTGGAACTTTTATCTTTGTCAAACCAAATGGTAAAATTAGTAGTTTTCCTTCTCTATAAACTCAGCATTTTAACCACATTCTTTTCCTTAGACAAGGTAAAATAAAGAAGTCTTAGAAATGGTTCATGTATTTTATTGGCCTACAAGCACTTTTAAAATTCTGCTCTTCCACAAGTTTGCTGCACCCAGCTATCTTCTCTAGCCAATGTATTTTTTCCCCACTGCACCCAGCATTGCGTATCCTAGTGTCACATCTTTATATATCAGCTGAATGTTCCGTCAAGCCAATGCCATCCTAGAAATTCCCAGAAGTGTTGAAGCATATAAGGGCTTGTGTCAAAGATCCCAAACCTAAATGCCTAATGCCACGTCTTTAAATCTTTAGTTGGGCATATAAATAAAATGTACCAGATTTTCAAAAGTGCTGAGTTCCTGTATCCCTTTCCAATACAATGGGCTCTATTGTGGTATTTACTCCGCAGCCCTGTGTAAGGACAGGACAGGACAGAGTCACATTACTCAACCAGAATCATGAAAATACTATCCAAGCCAGGCAAAATCTGTTCTGTGATTGGTCAGGACTAATGGGAGTGCACACCTTGCTCCGTCTATTAAGTTATGATTGTTCACTCTATTGTACCAGACCAGCTCGGTGGGCCAGTCTAAAATGAGATAATATGGGGCTTTTGCTCCTCTCCATCCTATTCCATTCCTGATTTGTAATGTGTTCCTGATGGGAGGGAAATAGACTGAGCAGTTCCTTTGCTCCCTTTCCTTCTCTGATTCTCTATTTCTGCATAACAGCCTTCAAAATCTGGCTCATAGGGATTTGTGGGTGCTTGGGACTTTTGAAAATCAAACTTCATTTATGTAGGTTCAAACATTTTAGTCTGGAATGCAGCTAAGCACTCAGGTGTGAAAAATTAAGTGCCCAACATTTACTATTCCAAACCTAGTTTTCCTTAGAGACCAGGCATGCAAATCTGTTGGATTTAATACAAGATTCCTTTAGGCTGCACTGTTTTTCCCAAAACCCAAATGTGTGTCTGGCATTCCCACAAAGGATCCTGCAAGTATATTTCAGATGATATCTACTCCATTTATAGGTCACTCACTGAAAACCTGAGTGATTTATAGCAGCATTTACTATTTAAACAGGCATTTGTAGTTGTACATATGGAAGACATGATAATTTTCAAAGCTATTTTAATACCACCCTACTCCTCCAATATGACACTTATTCCTATTACTCAAGTAATGCAACAAACTAGTGCATTCAAATGTTTCATTTAATACTACTAGATCACTTTTATGTTACGTACAACATGGATAGTGTGTTTATAATACAGAATGCAAAGATTATATTTTATTACAATTCTTCTGTTTTAAGTTATTTCATTTTAGCCCTTTGTGCCCCCATATCTAACTGAATTTACAATCTCATCTGCTACCAACATTTTAATTTTCAGCAGCAAACAACCACCATTTGGAGTGTAAGGGGGATGAAGAGTGCGCCTTACATCGTTGTACTGAAATAATTGTTTGAAACAAAAAAGATGAAAATAGGAAGAAGGGAGATAGGTTCTACTCTGTTCTTTTAAATGTAGGTACTTATACTATACCCTTCACTCAGTGAGTGAGATATGTCTGGATGGTTTTCTTTGAATACTTGGATAAAATGAATTAAGTTGTATAGAAAGAACAAACATGTAAATATACCCCAAATTGGTGAAAAAAGAAGTGAGACCTACAAAAGACCTTCTAAACCTGTATCAGCAATAACCAGAAAACAAGCATCAGTCATTAGGATGTTCCAATTGAGATCAATGGTGTACTGATGTGACAAGATGCAGAGGCACGTAAGACAGCAATGATCGAAATGCATCAAAGAATTAGACACTTACATCAATTTTACACTAGTGCAACACCATTTAATGTAATGCTTCAAAGAGCTACTATTAAAATGTCCAATTGATACAGCAAGCCTCTCCTTGTTTTTTCTAAATGTTATTCCAGATAGCCATTAATTTCCGTTTCAGCCAACCTTAGTGTTGGAAAAAGGGGATGACTCTGATTTAATTTAATTTAATTTGATTTAATTTAGTTCCAGGGAGGGATTAACAAAACATTCAATGAGTGAGGAAGGCTACAGAGAGATGGGATGAAAGAGTGAAGGGACAGTTTCCTTTCTCTTAAACTGGTTTTCCCTGGAGAAAGGATGGTCTGACCCCGAATCCTTTTTGGTCAAACACAAACAAACCCAATTCAAAAATTAGCAATGCCAGAAGAGTGTGATCCCAAATTATACATATTGTTCCACTAAATTTTTCCTTATAACCTAAAGAACAATTCAAATATAGAATAAAAGGGAAAATACAAATCTATATGTTAGATTGCTATCTTTTTCTAATCTTTTCAAAATGATCTTTTTAAATATATAAGAGTACTGTGCATTGACAAAGGCTATATAGGACTGAAACATAATATACCTTGAAATTAAAAGCAAGAAATGCCAGCAGAAAGGAAATGCACCAAAGGTATCTTGTAGAAGGTAAGGACATAATGATTTACTATTGTAAAGCCATTTTCATAGGGGATGATAGTCTATTTGTGTCTAGGATATTTCTAAGAGAGAAGATATCATATTCTCGAAGAGCAATTTTACATATGGCCACACAGAAAGGGACTAATTCTATTCCCAAAGAAGTTAATGGCAAAACTCTCATTGGGCATATAGTTAGAGGAGAACACCTCACTCAGAGGTTATTGGTTGTGTGTGGGGAGAAGGAAGGTAAATGAGGTAAGAACTCGCACCCAGCTTTGTTAATTTTTTTATTTAGCACTGTGTAGTTTAGCTTTACCTATGTAATCTATATAGTATTGTTTAAATTAAGCTGTCATGTAACACATGGGACTCTATCCTATAATTATTAAAAAATGTAGATGAAGTCATGGCCCCCATTGAAATCAATGGCAAAATTCTCACTGACTTCAATGGGCCCTTGATTTCATCCAGAAAAATTAAAACCGCAGAGATGACTTTTTCATGGCATTCTTCTAAATATAAACTGATTTATGGGATATAGTAAATCTTCCCTGTATTTGGATAAAAAACAGATCATCATCGTTTGATACAATAGGCCCAGATTCTCAACTGTATTTATGCTCCTAAATTCTACTGATTTCAGTGGAAGTTGGGAGCATAATTACCTTTGAGAATCTGGCCCACAGTCATAGAATCATAGAATACTAGGACTGGAAGGGACCTCGAGAGGTCATCGAGTCCAGACCCCTACCCTCATGGCAGGCCCCAGTATTCTCTAGACTATTCCTGATAGACATTTATCTAACCTACTCTTAAATATCTCCAGAGATGGAGATTCCACAACCTGCCTGGGCAATTTATTCCAGTGTTTAACCACCCTGACAGTTAGGAACTTTTTCCTAATGTCCAACCTAAACCTCCCTTGCTGCAGTTTAAGCCCATTGCTTCTTGTTCTATCCTCAGAGGCCAGGAAGAACAAGTTTTCTCCCTCCTCCTTGTGACACCCTTTTAGATACCTGAAAATTGCTATCATGTCCCCTCTCAATCTTCTCTTTTCCAAACTAAACAAGCCCAACTCTTTTAGTCTTCTTTCATAGGTCATGTTTTCTAGACCGTTAATCATTCTTGTTGCTCTTCTCTGCACTTTCTCCAATTTTTCCATAACTTATGTCAGTCACTAACATAAGCTCAGTTTTCTTCTTTTAGTGTACAGTGAGCATTTGCACACATCAGGTAGGTCTGCACAATTTATTTGTGCATGCATACATTGGAAAATATGACTAATTTTTGTAGTATGAACAGTATTCTCTCTCTCTTTCTTTAAATCAGGTTAAAATTCGGGCAACATAATCTGAGGATGAACTATGAACTATACATATTTGGAAAATTAGTCTCATCTACTTGTATATAGGAGTGCATTGAGGAACAAAGCTTCCTTCTGGGCCTCACAGGAAAGAACCACCAACCACCCCCTGGTGGGCAGAGCCATGCCAGCCACACCTGCCCCTTCAGAAACAGGGGTGGGACAGGAAGTACAAAATTGGTCACTACAGCTCAGTTGGGCTGGAGCCGTTGAAGGAGATAGACACTACTGCTGGGCTTGAGCCCAATAGGGACCCTTTGAGTCTTCCATACTGTAAAGAACTGCCAGAGCTGCTAGCTGAGTGGGGTGCTGATGAGCTGTTTGGACTGCTGCTACCTATGTACCCTGAGGAGACAAAGGATATACATAAAGTGAAGGTGCCCAACAAGGGGTTCATTGGAAATAGCCCAGGAACACCAGACAATAGTCCAGTTGTAGTGCCAGAGTGCTGGTTAATGTATAATGCTGGGATTCCTGCCATCCCAGTGGTGGAGCACTCCACCACTGTTAAGGGCTGGCTGGAACCCAATGAATTAGGGTGATCCTGGGTCCTTCTAAGCCTTGCTGCCAACCTCACCCCTGAGGTGGCTGCCTACTGTCCTTAGGCCAAGAGGCCTATGCTTGTCTGCATCTTCCTGAGTTAGGACAAAAGGCAAAAGTCTCAGATATACAAATAGGCTCCACATATAGGTAAAATTGGCTCCTCTCCTACCCTTCGATTAACTTTAGTGGACACTGGATCAGACCATTAGCTCCTTTGAGAAATTATCAAGAAATTTTGATATAATCTAAATTTGGAAATTTACATTTGGAGGGTTGTAACTGGGTACTTTGGAATTAACCTTAGGATACTTTCCCCCCTAACTTCGGTTATGTCATAAAAGATATTTAACAAGACTAAATTATCTTTTATTCAGTAAATATCTGCAATACTGTGTAAATTTATATTTTCCAGAAATGCACTACTATGTATTGAAAAAACTTCCCATCCATCAATAATTTGAGATGGAAGTACAAATGGTATTGATATGTACAGTAAAGTAAAATACCTTGTGCATTACAAATAGTTTTTTATTAAAGAAAAATAAATAATTCACAGCTTCATAATTAAAACATTAGGTATATCATGTAAGTAATCGGCATTATTTCTTCTGAAGAAAACTGCTTATGTGATGTCTCATGCAGCAGTTTAGCAGCCGTACATATGATGTCACTCCTAAAAGTCCAAGTAAATGACGTCATGCATACGACCACCAAGCCACCACGCAATAAAGGACTAAGAAGATGAATTATCATTATGAGTAGAGTGCTGGGAATATTGATGATCTCTTTATACTTAGAATTGATAATACACTCCAGATGAAAGCAGTTTGCATGAATTATTTGTCCAATTTTACAGTGAATTCTTAAATATTCTACAGGTAAATCCATCTGTCTTGTCAATGTAAGATTTTCCAACACAGATTCCAGATAGAGGAAACATAAAATATCGTTGTTTCAGAAAATGCTTCATGAATGAACACGTTTCCAAAAAGACTCCTGTTTCATCATTAGTAATGAGAAAAACATAAAAAATGTTGCGTAAGTTATAGACTCAGTGTGATATTTAGGATCATTCAGGATATACTGAATTTCTTTCTTTCTTTCCATCTGTCTTTTTTTCTAAACAAAGTACAGTAAACTGGCAAACTGTAATATTGAACCTAGAAAAATATATTATGGTTTGTGGCCAAGTCAATAATTTATTATTTCTGGTAGATGAAAAATACCCTTTACGTTCTTATTTAAATTGCCATATACAGTCACTGGTGTATGGATCACCAAATTCCTATCCTTTGCTATATCCAATCTTTCATGAGTGGAAACTCAGTGGGAACTCATCTCATCTCATCTCAACATGGATTGCACAGACCCTCCAGAACCTTGAATCTGATCCCACATTTCTTCATGACTATTAATAGCAGGGTACAGACAGAATCCATTGAACATGCTTTAGGAAGGCAATTAATACATTGTACTCTCAATGTTATAGAACTTTATAATAAGTATTATTCTGATTTTGAATTTTTTTTAACATGAATGGAAGATGTTTAAAATATTTCATGTGAGTTCTCCACATTTCTACACTGAACATTCAAATCTTTATTTAGCTAGAACTAAAGCAGTATAGAAGCTAGCTTTTATACTGCGATCCTATGATCACTAATGTTGGCAGGTCTTTAAACAAGTATGAGACCAACTCTAGCCGTGTAGAGACACCAGAATTTTAGTGAAAAGCATTTTTACTTTTCATTAATATTCAGTATTCGTACTACTTGTGTAAGTCAGTCCTGCAAGCCTTACTCACATGGAGAATCCTTACATGAATAGTCCAATGGAATCCATGGGCTTTCAGGAAGACTATATTTGGCTTTTTGTCACAACAAGCTTCTTTAGCCCAATCAACTGCACAATGAGATTATTTTAACTTATAAATTTTAAAAGCAGAGACTGAGCCAAAATTCTGGAGCATCCCTTAATTTGAGACTGTACCTTTTTGGGTATAGGCAGATTTTTGTTTAATACGTAACACTTTGTTTATACTACAGTTAGAAAATAAGCATGTTCAGAAACACTCTCACCAAATCTGAACTATAAACCATTTATTTGCCTTTAAGAGGGATACTTGTATGAGTGAGGCTTATATATTCAAGTTGCTTACAACTGGCTGGCAATATGTAGCAGCAAGGTGGAATATTCACTTTAAAGCTATCTTTTTCAAAGGCAATAGCACAGATAATCAGATCCTGCTCATTCAGAATAGGTCTTAGGGGAAAAAGTAAGTAGCAAAGAGATTTAAAGCGATGATTCATTCCTTATTGCATTTATTACGAGAAGCTTTCACATGTAATATATGAGGCAGCCCAGTGAGATCCATTTTCTTCTGAATATGTTGGCTGGTAGTAGAATTCTGTCTTATACTTTTCTGAGGAATCAGCAAAGTTATACTCAGTATCCAGAATATGTTCAACAGATTCCTCTATATTTTAAAGCAAGGATTAAAATCAAGAGTGGAATCTTTTGTCTTTTTTCAATAAAGTTAATTAATAGTACAAATTGCTTTAGACTTTAAGAACTATATAGTACCAGCGAAACTGGAAAATCTCTCTCAACAGAAAATAATCTGGAAAGATATATAATTAAAAAGATATATAACTTCAGACTCAATTGATTTCTAACTGCAGCTTAAATAAGGTGAAGTAGCTTTTAAAAGTTAAAATACAGATTTTTATATTTTGTCTATGTTTAAAATTGCTGATCCAAAGGTTATTGTATTGTTCCAAAATTGTAAGTTTTCTGTCTCATAGGTATTTTACGGATAGTAAAATATGGACATGAAAAGGCACATGTACTATCCTCTCCTTACCCTTTCCTCTCTGTATCATCAAAAACCACTGATCTTAAGGCATACTATATTTCTAAGGCTATGTCTAGACTGCAAGCCTCTTTCGAAAGAGAGCGTCTAGACTGCACGTTGAACTTTCGAAAAAGCAGCTTGCTTTTTCGAAAGAAAGCATCCAGTGAGTCTGGATGCTCTCTTTCGAAGAAGCCCTATTTACATTGAAGAACGCCTTCTTTCGAAAGAGGAACTTTCGAAAGAAGGCATTCTTCCTCGTGAAATGAGGTTTACCGCCATCGAAAGAAAAGCCGCGTTCTTTCGATTTAATTTCGAAAGAACGCGGCTGCAGTCTAGACGCAGGTGAGGTTTTTTCGAAAAAAGGCTACTTTTTTTGAAAAAACCCCTGAGTCTGGACACAGCCTAAGAGATCTCCTCTTTCAGTAGTTTTTTTATTCTTATGTTAAGATTTTATCAACAGGATACATATTTCTTGTCCTTTGTGCACAACAGTAATAGTATAGACTTGAATTAGATTTCAGAACATTTCAATGTCATAAGTAGTTCATTTTCTTTTACTTACAATTAGAAGAATCATCAGTAAGAAACAACTGTGGGTTGAGTTTTCCATTGTGGATTCTTTCTTAGGTGATATGTTTCTGCTGACCCTTCTGGGAATTAAACAACAACAACAAAAACAAATATATTAGACTTTATTTATTTATGCCCAGTTGTAACAATTCTCCCTCCATGTGGTATCCTGTTAGAAAAGTGTTTTTACAATTTTTGCACATGTGTGTTTATGATTGTACTGAATATACTAAGAAGGACTGTGTGTTTTCATTTTTGTCTATCTGGAAGAATTTCTTTTTTATCCTTTGCATTTTTAAAACCTTAGTTTTTATGAAATTATGTCATTAAATGTACATTACAATTTGGAGGAAAACATTGAGTCAATGTCAGAACATCCTGTTTAGACAGTTTCAGAATGAAACTTTCCAATCTTATGTTTCCAAATGATTTGTAATTTAGAATTTTAAAATTTAGTTTATTATAATAGAAAACAAAAATGTCAACATGAAAATTGTTTTGATTTTGTCAGAATGAAATGTTTTGATTGATTGGAAACAAATCCCCCCCCCCCCCCCAACTTTTCTTTGTGGAGGATTTTCAAATTTTCATTTCATTCAAATTCAAATCAAAATCAAAATTTGAAATCTCATAATCCTTCATGAAACAGAATATCAGCTCTCAGCACAACACTTTCCCGGAGATGGCTGAGAGAAACATAATCAGAAGAGGCATTTGGCCAGTAAGATTTTCCCTGTAAGCCAGCCAAAGCCAGTTGGACTATTTGGGTATGTCTACACTGCATTCCTCTTTCGAGAGAAGAATGCAAATGCAGCCGAGCAAAATTGCAAATGAAGCACGGATTTGAATTTCCCGCGCTTCGTTTACATAATGAAGTTTGGGCGCTTTTTCGAAATACCCTATTTCAGAAGAAAAAACTCGGTCTAGTTGGGGTTATTTTGAGAAAAAAAACATCTTTTTAAATAACCCTTACTCCTTAAAAAATGAGGTTTAAGGGTTATTTCGAAAGAATGGCACCCAGTCGCCATTAAGCAAATGAAGCACGGTAAATTCAAATCTGCGCTTCATTTGCAATTTCACTCGGCTGCATTTGCATTCCTCTCTCGAAAGAGGAATGCAGTGTAGACATACTCTTTGAGCGCCTTCACAACACCATTGTTCAATAAAAAGTAACAATACTTAATAAAATATCAATAGACAAGTTTCTTTCAAATGCTGCTGGAAACTTTATATATACAGAACTGTATATATGCAGTACCATAGATAACCTTCAGACATTATAGGAACATGACCAGGCAATCATGCCTGTATTGTTCCGATACCTTAGAATTAAAGGCCAAGATTTGCTCAGCTGAAGTCTCTGAACATGTTCCTGCCAAGTTCCACATATGTGGAAATTCCATTGTCAACAATATAGTTCTGAGGGCAAAAGGCATACAGAATTTGGCCTGTTATTGATTTTATAGCTAGTGAGCTCATACAACCACTCACACACATACAACAGGGCATCAGCACTGTAACTAAGCCATTCATTCCCAAGCACTTCGGCATGAAATATATTATCCAACTCGCTACCCACTAGCACCACGTGGCTATTTGGCCAGTTGAGTGTGGCTAGTTCCAGCTTCAGAACTGGCTGGACGTCATGGTCTTAAAGGGTGAAGGAACACAAATGGATAATTTCTAATCTAAGGAAGAAGGGGCACAGGTTTATTACCAGGTTGCAGCGGGTAACTGCCACCTATATTGCCCTTGTGTAGCAATCAGAGACGTTAATATAATGACACAGATGGTTTAAAAAGTTTTTCGAACACAAATGGCCTGAATCTTCCCTGTCTTGCCTCTTATTCTGTGATTTACAACTATGCCAGGTGTTCTCAAATTGTGGTCAGGACCCCAAAGTAGATCACAAACCCTTAAATGGGCTTGTCAGGGATAGTGTAAGACTTCCTGGCGCTCACAGCCAAAGCCCAAGCCCCAGCACCTGGGGCCAAAGCTGAAGCTTGAGGGCTTCAGTTCTAGGTTCCATGCTCAGGTTAGCACATGGGGTTTTTGAGCTTGAGCAGGGTCAGGCTTCAGTCCTTTCTCCCTCCTCCCTCCCCCTGGTGCAATGAAGTTTGAGAACGCCTGATCTATGCCAAGTAAATGGAAAGTGGGCACAAATTGCTACCAAAACAAAATGGGGTATGTTTACATAGCAGCGTTATTTAAGAATAACTGATCTTGTTCGGTGTTCCCTCTAAGCTACATGGCAGCACAGCTTCACAGGTGATTAATCAGCCCCACCCAGTCAGAGGCTCAAGGCTCTGTGCACAGAGCTGACTGACTGGGCAGGGCTGATTAATCACCTGTGAAGCTGTGCTAGCATACTTTAGAGGGAATACTGATGTAAATCCGAACTAACATAGTCCACGTCTATGCTACAAGCAATTATTTTGACATAATATCGAAATAATGTCAAGCTGGAGGACTTCTTACTCTGACTCCTGTAACCCTCATTTTACAAGAGTAAGGGAAGCTGGAGAAAGAGTGCTCTTCCTTGAACTTCCTGCTGCGTAGACAGCGCCAAATGCCAAAAGAAGCTTTTTTAAAGCTATTTCGACTTAAGCTATGCAATTGAAGTAGCTGAAGTTGTGTAGCTTATTTTGGCTTTAGGCCTGCTGTGTAGACGTGCTTTGGGAATATTTTATCTCTACACTTTGCTCAGATGTGAATGATTACTCAAGGTAAAAAGCAATGAAAATGAGGCCCAAAGATAGCAGATATGCATCTGATGAGATGTAGTCCCTGTATGAACCTGAGTAGTATAGAGGGGGAAACCTTATTATTGATGTAAAAATGGTTATCAATAAAATTATTGTAATGTATTTTATAGAGTTAGATAAGTACAACTTGTCTGTCCTTTTACTGAATTTCCAGATATATCTATAATTATTTTTATACCCATCATGTTTGGACAGCATAATTACATAGCTCTCTTATGAAGTCAGGCTATTTAAAGCAGAACCAGTTGGCTTCCACTTTGGCTACGTCTAGACTGCAGGCTTTTTTCGGAAGAAGCTTTTCCGGAACAGATCTTCTGGAAAACCTTTTTTCGAAAGAGAGCATCTACGCAGCAAAAGCGCAATGAAAAAGCGATCCGCTTTTTTGAAAGATAGTGTCCTGCATTTCAGTTGTGATTATTGTGAATGGAGTGGCCACCAGGGCATCTGTGCTTTTTCCTGGATACCTCTTCTTTCAAATAAAACCCTCTCTGCCACACACACCTTTTTCCAAAAAATCTTTTTTGGATAAAGGCTTCTTCTCATAGAAAGGTTTACCACTATCAGAAAAGCCTCTCTGTTCTTTTGACTCCTCTGTTGAAAGAACGCAATAGCAGTGTGGACGTATGTGTAGTTTTTCTGGAAAAACTCTGCAGTGTAGACATACCCTTTCTGTCAAATAATAAGAGGCTCCTAAAGAGTCAAATAACATGCTCAGACATAGAACACTAGTGGGTTTATACAAGGTCTATAATGCAGTTTTTATAACTTCTTCCAGGTTATTATATATCTATATAGATATCTATAAATAATATATTTGGTTATTCTATTTGTACAGAACATATAGTAAGGTGTCTTTAGTTCCAAGTAGTAAATATACTCCAGATGACAGGTTGTAAATCCAAAGCCCATTTTGGTGAAAAGAGCATAAAGAGCTTTATCCAAGAATGCAGAACCATTGCTTAAAGAACATCCTTACCAAACTCAGGAATGCAAGAACCTCCTCTCTTGAGATGGTGAAGATAAGGCAATGCCATCTGAAGTGGCTATTTAAATACCCTTTACAATTTAAGACATTTAAAAAAACTGCTTTCAGAACTGAAAGTTTTTATTGCTGACATAAGAATTCTTGGACCTACATGAAGAAATATTTCAACTCATACTAAACCCCAAGGAAGCTAAAGGGACATCAAAAATGGGCTGAGTAAAAGTTAAAGTTAAAGTTAAAACTCTCCCTCTAAAAATGTTCTCAGCCGTTCCCACCAGTAAGACAAAGGCAGGATAACAAGCAAGTTGAGGAAAAATTACAACTCTATTGCACATGCATTAACAGACACTACATTCCTGAACTGAAAACAGTAGGGCGTTATTTCGAAATAACTCTGCCCCCCCCCCGATACGTTGAATTTATAAGCTGAGCATCCACGCTACCGAAAGCCCGTTATTTCGAAATAATGGGATGCTTATTTCAAAATCTGTACTCCTGCTCCTTGGGGAATAATGCTAATTTCAAAATAGTTATTTCTGAATAGCTGTAGTGTGGACGCTATTTCAAAATAACTACTCCCCAGAATAATTTGAACTAATTACGCCCCAGTGCTTCCTGGAGCTCTGAGTAAAGGTAGTGTGTCCATGTTAATGGAACCTGCCTCAGACTAATTTAGAACCTTCTCCATAGTGGGGAACGCTATTTCGATTTTGTAAAATCAAGAGTTATTAAGTCAAATTTAGTTATTTTGAAATAATTTCCTAGTGTAGACATGCCCAAAGAGAGACAATTATTAGGGTTTGGCCTCCCACTTATTGTTTCTCTATACTATAAATCATAGTAGTTTTTGAGATAAAATGACTTGGTGTTCAACATCTTGAAAATCTTCCCTTTTTATCTCACAGCAGGGACAGGCTGGTTTGTATTGCTGTGCTCAAGGGGTGACATGTTGTGTGATAACCACAGAAATAGTCTGCAGTCACAGTATGTTGCCCTCATATTTGTGTTTGATCAGGAATGCCAAACAACCAAAAGCAAACAATGGGGTAGTTAGATCAGAGGTTAAACGCTCAACATTTTTCCCTTGCAGCTTCTCCATAGCATGTGTTTGCTCAAAATTGCATCAATCAGGGAGAAAAAAACCCCAGGTTTGTAGATGTGATACACTTGCTTTATGCGGGATTAGAAAAGAAAAGGATGAATAGTTATATTCATATAAAAACAAGTCTTGCTTGTAATTCTCCATTCTTTTCTGTTTTTCTGATGTGATACACAGTACGATGTGACATGCATCTGACGAAATGGGTCTTTTCCCACGAAAGCTTATGCTCCAATAAATCTGTTAGGGTATGTCTACATTACAGCGCTATCTTGAATTAACTTATTTCGAATTAGTTAATTCGAAATAAGCTAAATTGAAATAATGCATCTAGACACAAAAACTAATTCAAAATAGCATTTTTCTAATTCAAAATAGTGCGTCCACATTGAGTGGACCCTGAATCGAAGGTAAGGCTGGCCGGAACCAGTGCCAAAAGGGCATCAGGATCGGACTTAGTGTGTAGGGCTGCTGCCTCAGGCTAGCCGAGGTCTGTGCTTAAAGGACCTGACCCCCCCTCCTGGACAGACAGTTCTCAGGTTTCTCTGCTTGCTGGTCTACCTCGCTGAGGGACAGCAAAGCATTTGTGTCTCGGAGTGCTCTGCTTGCCCTCACTTGGGACATCACAGCACCCTGCAACATGGAACCAGACCTGCCCCTGGGGACTCTGCTGTGTCTCGTGGACACGTTGCCAGCAGCTTGGCTGCACTGTCTGCAGGCTGCCATCCGGGAGCACCATCGAGGGGCTGTCAGGACCCAGGATCTGCCTAGTGCAGAGATCATGGATGTTGGGGGCCTCCCCCCAAACCTCAGTGAGGTCCATGATCTCCACACTAGTCCATGAGGGTGCATGCCGTCTACGGCCCCTGGGTCCTGGGGGACTCGGCGGGGGACAGCTGGCTGCCACTGGCTGCCATTGTGTGGCCACTGGCTGAGGGTCTGCGGCTGCTGGCAGGCCTTGCTCTTGCACGTGCCCAGTGACCAGAGTCTGCCCCTTTAAGGGCTCCAGGGCTGAGGTGGGAGCAGCTGAGTTTTCCTGGTTGTGCCCAGAGTGGCCACCAGGGGGAACTGGGAAGGGCTGGAGGCCCCCTAATTTGAAATAAGTGTCTATACAGCACTTATTGTGAATTAGCTATTTCGAATTTGGTGTTATTCCTCGTAGAATGAGGTTTACCAAATTCGAAATAAGGGCTCCACTATTTCGAATTTATTTCAAAATAGTGGTTTGTATGTGTAGACGCTATTAAAGTTAATTCAAAATAATGACTTATTTTGAATTAACTTTGTAGTGTAGACATACCCTTAGTCTATAAGGTGCCATAGGACTTCTCATTGTTTTTTCTCTCTTCAGTAGTTGTAGGTAAATTAGACCCCATCATACTGTGTGTATAGTTGAGATTTTTTCCAATGTGCATTACTTTACATTTATCAACGTTAAATTTCATTTGACATTTTGTTGACCAATCACTTAGCTTGGTGAGATCTTTTTGAAGATCTTCATAATCTGCTTTTAATTTAGTAGCAGTTTAGTATCATCTGCAAATTTTTCCACCTCACTGTTTACCCCTTTCTCCAGATCATATTCAAGTTGAATAGGATTGGTCCCAGGAAAGACCTTTGGGGGTCACCACCTTTCTCCATTTTGAAAACTTACCATATATTCCTTCCCTTTGTTTCCTGTCTTTTAACCAGTTATCAATTCATGAAAGGACCTTCCTTCTTATCTCATGACAACTTACTTTTATGGCTATTCCATATCTTTTGAGTGTGCCCATTATTTTGAAATATAACAGGCTCACTATTCTGATGTCCCTGTAAACCTCATTCCACAAGGCATAAGGGACATTTTGGAATAGCAGTTTATTTTGAAATAAGTGCTGTGTAGACAGCGCCAAATTTCGAAATAAGCTATTTCAAAACAAACTCGAAGTAAGTGATGTAATTTGAGTAGCTCAAATTGCATAGCTTATTTCGAGCTCCGGGTACACTGTAGATGCACCCTTAGAGAAGACAGAAAGGCAGCTACTTACAGAAAAGCAGCTGTAGTCCAAATCAGATGAATATATCTCAAATAATTAAGAAAGGTTTCTTTGTAAATTCATAGAACTTATATGGCAGAGGAAATGTTTTGGTGCCCTGTTTTTCTTTAAGAAGAATAACAAAGAAGAAGACTGTTTTTCCATGAACCACAGGGCTCCCTTACCACAACTGGTGGAAATGTGCAAAGAAATGCTTAAGGAATTCAATACAGGTCTGGCACCATTGGGCCTGTCCAGTCCCGAATGAGAGAATTTGCTGGACCAAGGGAGATTTCCTGCCATCAGTCCCTAAACCCGCATTGTCTGCTGCCTTGCCCTCTCCTACCCCCAATCTGGATGGACTGCTTGCCCAAGGGTCAGTCATGGGGATTTGGCCCTGGCCCCGCACTCCAGGGGGCTGCTGCAGGGCTCTGGGCTCAGCCGCATGCTCCAGGGAACAGTCGTGGGGCTCTGGCTCCGGCCCTGGCCCATGCTCAAGCAGGCTGTGTAGGGCTCTGGCCCTGCTCTGCCAGAGGGCTCGACTCCAGCCCCATGCTCCTGGAAGCTGCTGCATTCCCTGGCCCCATGCTCCCTGGAAGGGGAGGAGGTCAGAAGACTCCAGCCCCATGCTGCCTCAGGGCTGCAACCTCAGCTCCGAGATCCTGGGGGCCGCTGGATGCTGTCATGGAGCTCCTGCCCTGGTCTTATGATGTCCCCAGCCAGGTTGCTGAATTTGTTGCCTGGCCCTGACTGGTCCTCCTGCCTTTAGGTTCCCAGGCTCTCAGGTCCAGAAGCAGCTGTGGATGGATGTTGCTGGACCAGAGAATGCCGGGTTTTGGAGGTACAACCTGTACTTGTCTCCCATGCATTTTGAAGGTATTTTTTACCCTCCACAATATCTTGCATCCTGAATGGCTGTGATTAAAATGTGTGATCAAACTGTGAAGGGTGTACATTTTCATGATGAGCATGAGTAATAACTAAAATAAAGAGATTTTTGAAGACCAAAATTAAAGTTTTTTGGGGCAGCTTAATCTTTTGATACAGGAAAAATGTACTCACATAAAAATTGGGTACATGCAACTCTAGTGATATACATGACAAAATGATCATCATGTGATCAGGAAAGGTTGATGCTTCACAATGCAAGAGTTCACAGGATAGTTAGTTATCACGTCAGGAGGAGGATGAACTAGACTTAGTTCAGCTGTGGATAATTCATCAATAAAGATCCATATAGAATATACTGCTAGCAAAGAAAATTGATACTCTAGTAGGTTAATTTTATATAAAAGCATCATTGATTCCAACAGCTCGTACAGAATGTGACTTTCATGCTGCTTTTGCAACTTTCTTTTTACTGCTTTTGATCTGTCACAGGTTGAGTGTAGAGAACATTCCATGCTACTCAATATATTGGGGACATTCTAACATTTTATTGATGCACTAAAGGACCAAGAATCAGGCCTCCCAACAGGGAGGACCAAGGGGAGGGCAGTTGCTCTGGACCTGGCTATTCAAAAGGGCCTGGGGCTCCTGGCCAGGGCTGTTACGACAGAAGTTATAGTGTCCAGAACCCCAGGACCTTTAAATCACGGTGGGAGCCCCATTTAGCATGCTCTGGATGGCTCTCAGGGAGTTGGGGGGCCAGCACAGTGCACTCTGGGCAGCATTGAAGTCTGGCTGACCTAGTCCTGCCCCTTCCACCTGACGCCCTTTCTCTTCTGGGAGCACAGAGCCGGCCTCCCCCCCCCCTCCCATCTTGCCCAGGGGACCATCAAGTTTGTCGGACCCCTACCAAGAGCAAAGAGGTTAAGGAAGGCAATGAAAGCCAAGGGATGGTATTTGAACTAACTTCTTCCAGCTACCAAAATCTTTCTGTATCACTCTAACAGAATCTTCGTTTAATCAGACTTGAATGTAACATTACTCATGACATTGTGCTCTCTTTGATTCATGTCCTGTTAAATAATACTAAGCAATGTTTGAATGGTGTTTTAGATGCTTCCAGTTTTCAAAGGATTAAATATTGAAAGGAAAAATGATTCCATGACATTTATTTGCAGATGAATCCTGAAATCCATGTTTTGTTTCTACTGTTTTTACTCGGGGAAACTACTGTTGGCTCTTTGTTTTTAAATGTTACAGGTTGGTCCTCCCTTGTCCAGAACCCTCGGGACCTGACCCATCCCAAATAAGGGAATTTGCTAGATATGGGGAGATCTGGATGTTCCCCCCTCCCTGCAGGCTGCTCCAGCCCCACTGCCCCTGGACTCCAGCCTGAAGGGCTTGGACTTGGGATCCAGCCTGCTGGAGCTCCCCAGCCTCCATGGCCCCATTTCTCCCCTGCCCAACCAGGGATGTCCACCTGGTTCAAGGCTCGCCTATCACACTGCTGTCCCACTGGCTCCCCGGGGATGGAGCTCACCATTCCCGCTGATGCTCCCCACCCAGCTGAGACTCCCAAGGAACAGAGCTCCCCAGCCTCCATGGCCCTGCTTCTCTCCTGCCTGACCAGGGATCCCTGCCACGGATAGAGCTATCTTGTCCCACTACTGCCCAACACAGCCAGGGTTCCCTGGGCACAGAGCTCCCCAGTTCTGCAGGACCACAGATATGGCTGGACCAGAGGATCCCGGATTTTGTACAATCAGCCTGTATCTTATAGGTTGTTATTAAAAGCAATTAAATATTGGGAGAGAAGAAAGGTTGTATACTTTCCATTTGTCTCCAGTTTTGATATAATCATATGAAGCGTGAAAATTATTAAAGTAGATTATAAACTAAATACCCAGACACATTTTTAAATAACTTTTCCCCAATTTGGCAACAGAATAACCAGCTGCATCTGTGGTTGTTTCATTCAAATCCTGAAGAAGGAATGTTGTGATTAAATAGTAGTATTTGTGTTCCCGAAGGTTACTTCTAATTTATACACAAATCTCATTAATAGGAAATGCAATACTGTTTATAGTTGACTGTAAAAATGTGCAGAGGAAGATGATCTAATATGAAAGGCTTACAACGTCTGTTAACACACCTATACTGAAATAAATTAAAGATAAGCAGAAAAGAAGTTATTTGGAGCTGCTGTTCAATTTTTCTACATAGTTTAAAAACTGATTTTGTAATGCTGTCTGTGTAGAGTATTCACATTATGGAGAATTAAAGAAATATGGGCCAGATGATTAAACAAGCTTCTCTCTGGAGTCTATCAGATTAATTAACACATTAATTTCTGGAGAAATACATCCAATTGTAGTTCTTGCTTCCTGTGTTCTCTCTGCCACCAACAATTTAGATTTTATTATTTTAAGCACTTAAATTGAATGTGAGTTTCAATTCCCAGTTTCAATTAGGACAAAATCTGCACATTGCTAAATTTTCCATTAAATTTTGATTACAATTCCTGAATAGGAAGCTTACATATGACATATTATTGCTGTGCATTTTTTAATTATGAAAGCACCAAAATGATGCTTTAATTAAAAACCACTATGGAAGTGCGCTTGACTAACATTTAGATTTAAAGATTTAATGTGCATGGTAACTAAGAAGGAAATATTCCAAACCAATATAAACAAACATTCTCATATTTGAATGAGAGTTTGAGGTTACACTGGAAAAAAAGTTCTCAGCTCTCAGACTAACATATTTTTCCTCCAGCCATATTTTACTTGCAAATCTCTTACTGCTGGTTCTCATTTCCCATAGCCTTCAACAGGAGATAAGGATGCACAAGATGGTGCAGGATCGGGTCCTTAGTGCTGGCAGTTTACTACTCCTCCATGATTTTCTTTTTACCGATTATACACATTAAGTACATTGGAGGGAGCACTGGGCAGCTAATTACACTCCTGAAGGGGAAACAGAACTTGGGACTGGGAAGGGATTTACTGCCACCAACACTGGCAATGGTATATTTTCAGTTACTGCTCAATGTATTAAAACATCATTGAGCTCTCTTGGCTTTGTTGCGATTCCTTTTTGTATTATGATGCAATTCTAATTAGCTCAATTTTCTCTGTTATTTTAACCTTATTACTATTGATCCACAAAAGAATACTAGGTTAGTGTTGAAATACGTAATATAGGGCTGTGAAAGTATAAAGGTATTCCTTAGCACAGCACAACAGCTGACTGGCTGATTAGTCCCACACATGGCACCTGGGAAAAGACCTGCAGCTTGTTAGGCTGATCCTCATACAAAAAGGAGCAAGAGATGAAGAGAGAGTGAGCCGCAATGCCTGCTAGAGGCTGGAGCTAGAACTGGAAAGAATTGAAGGGAGATGGCGAACAGTCCTAATGTCACAAGGGTAAGAGTCAGGAATGTTTGGGTAAAAGAACTTACAGGGGAGAGGGACAGATTTGGGGAAGTTTTGATCTTGTTTTGTTGAAGAGATTTGAAATAAATAATAATAATAATAATAATAATAATAATAACAAAACCCTTTAACAGCTGGCAATTATAGACCAGTAAGTCTAACTTCAGTACCGGGCAAATTAGTGGAAACAATAGTAAAGACTAAAATTGTCAGGCACATAGAAGAACATAATTTGTTGGACAAAAGTCAAAATGGTTTCTGTAAAGGGAAATCATGTCTTACTAATCTATTAGGGTATGTCTACTCTACAAAGTTAATTTGAACTAACAGCCGTTAGTTCGAATTAACTTTAATAGCGGCTATACATGCAAAATTCGAAATAGTGGAGCGCTTAATTTGAACTAGGTAAACCTCATTCTACGGGGAGTAATGCCTAGTTCGAATAAAGTAGTTCGAATTAAGGGCCACTTAATTCGAACTAGTTGGAAGCTTGCCCTTCCCAGGTTGCCCTGGTGAAACCAGGAAAACTCTTCTGCCCCCCTCCCAGCCCCGGAGCCCTTAAAGGGGCATGGTCTGGCTACAGTGCTTGTGCCAGGTGCAAGCCTGCCAGCACCCAGCCAGCAGACCCTGCACCTGGCATGGGATGAGCCAGCCACCTGCTGCCACCCAGCCCTCCACCTCTTCTCAGGACCAGGTTGGCAGCTCCCAGGAGCCTGCCTGGGCCGCAACAGGCAGGCGCCCACCTGGTCTAGTGCGGAGATCATGGATCTTATTGAGGTTTGGGGGTAAGCCTCCAACGTCCACGATCTCCACACGAGGCACAGGAATGCGGCCGTCTATAGCCGCATGGCTGCCAGCCTGGCCACCACAGGGCACATGCGGACCCAGGAGCAGGTCTGCTACAAAATAAAGGACCTGCGGCAGGCCTACTCCAGGGCCTCCCAACCAGGGGCCGACCCAGAGGCCTGCCCTCACTTTGAGGCCCTGGACCACATCCTGGGAGCTTATGCAGGTGGTGGTCAACCCTGGGGCAGAAACAGAAGAAGAGGAGGAAGCTAAGAGCCAGGAGCCACAGGAGCCTGCAGGGAGGCTGCCCAAGACCCAGGACCCCCGAGTCATCCCACAGAGCACATCTGCTGTGTAGTTTGAGGCCGGGGAGGGCTCCACATGCGAGTGCCATCATAATCCCCTTATGTGTATGGGGGGGGGGGGCATGAAGAGGGAGCCCAGGGCCCGAGTGCCTGGGTCTTGCACACCATGGAGCAGCAGCTTGGTGTCATGCAGGAGCCCTGGCCCGTTCCCCACATGCCGACCTCACCTTGCAGAGCGGGGTTGGGTTTCACCCACTGTGTCCCCAAGGAGAACTGACCACTGCTCTTGTTTCACCCCAGCTGCAGCACCTGGGACTGCAGGGCTCACCACCCCACCTGGAACAGCCACCCGCACCCGGGCCAGCAGGCGCACCCACAACCAGGAGGACTACCAGCAGTGGCACCTGCGGCTACTGGGGCAGCGGTTCTGCACCCAGGAGCACTGGGTCCGGGAGGACCTGCAGCTGCAGCAGCAGAGCTTGGAGGCACTGGAGGAGCAGGGCCGTGTCCTCAGAGGTCACCTCCAGACCTTAATGGACAGGTTCCTGCCTCCTCCTGCTCCAGCCCCTACAGCTGCCCCAGCTCTCACTCCTCCTCCCACCCCTGCTCCCCCTACCGCTTCCTCCACCCCCCCCCCGTCCCTCCTGCCCCACCCTCCACATCCACTCCCCCTGGTGTCCCTGCACCTGTAGTGCTGCGAGATGGGAGAGCCTGCAAGACCATGAACCCTGAGCTTTTCCTTCCCTTCCTCCCCCTTCCAGCTTCCTCCTCCCAGGTTTCCCCCCCTCCCCCCTCCCCCCCTCACTCCTCCCTCCCCCCACCCCAGTTATGTAAAATAAAAGTTTTTTTTTCCAAACAGGTGTCTTTATTTGACATTAGAAAGGGGGGTTAGGGAGGGAAGAGGGGAAGGAGGTGAGGGTGGAAGAAGGCCCCAGTGGGGCATGCAGGGAGAGTTCAGTCCTCCTCCACCAGAAAGCTCTCCTGCAGGGCTTCCCGGATATGGACAGCTCCCCACTGGGCCTCCTGGATGGTGGTGGTGCAGGACTGCATGTACTGGCCAGCCAAGTGTTCCGCCTCAGCCATCCAGGCTGGCAGGAAAGCCTCCCCTTCTGCTCACAAATTGTGCAGCACACAACATGCTGCCACCATGGGAGGGATATTGTGCTCGGTGAGGTCGAGGCGGAGAGGAGGCACCAAAATTCAGCTTTCAGGTGTCCGAAGGCCCTCTCCACCATGATGCGGGCCCTGGTGAGCCTGGCATTGAAGGCCAGCTGGGAGGGGTTGAGGTGTCCCATGTAGGGCTTCATTAGCCAGGGCTGCAGGGGGTAGGCCACATCCCCCACCAGGCAGACGGGCATGTCCACGTCCCCAAATCTGATGTGGCGGTCGGGGAAGAAGGTCCCGGCATGCAGCCTCTGGCACACGGAGGAGTTCTGGACTACCCTCGCGTTGTGTGCCTTGCCGGACCAGCCCACATTGTCCGTGAACTGGCCCCGGTGGTCAGACACGGCCTTCAGGATGATGGAGAAGTACCCCTTGTGGTTGATATTCTGGGAGGCCTGGTGTTCCGGAGCACAGTTGGGGATGTGCGTCCTGTCGATGGCCCCCCCGCAGTTGGGGAAGCCGAGGGCGCAAAACCCCTGTATGACCGTGTCCGGGTCAGTGAGGCGGACCACCCTGCGGAGCAGCACCCTATTGATGGCCTTGACCACCTGCAGAGAGACACACCAAACCGCAAATCACTGGGGTGCTCGGGTGGCTGGGAGGGTTCATTCCCTGGCACTGCCCCACATCCCAGTCCCAGAAGCAAACCCCGCTGTGATCCTGGCCACCATGGGCGGCGTGTAGTATGGCCGGGACAGACTGAACCTTCCTGTGTGGGGAACTTTTGCCTAATCCCCTCCCCGTTTTCCCTGGGGTGGCCCATCCCCTCCCTGCAGTTCTCCTTCCCTCGACGACCCAGTGGCCGGTGAGTGCCATACCTGCATGAGCACTGCTCCAGATTTCCCCACGCTGAACTGGTTTCTGGGTAATTGTCCGGCATGGAGAGCTTCCACAGGGTGATGGCCACACGCTTCTGGAGGAGGATGGCGGGCCTCATGCGAGTGTCTTGTCACTGCAGAGCAGGGGCGAGCCACTTGCAGAGCTCCAGGAAGGTGTCCTTCTTCATCCTGAAGTTCTGGGTCCACAGTTGGTCTACCCAGCACTCCAGGACGATGTGGTCCCACCAGTCGCTGCTGGTGTCCAGGCGCCAGATGCGGTGGGGCACGCTGGCATCCGGGTGCTGCTGTGGCTTCTCCACGGCCCCCAGGGAGGCCAGGGGGAGGGACAGGGGACTGATGTGCACCAGATGGTGCCAGGCAGCCTCCAGCCATTGCTGGCAGGCTTGCAGCAGTAAGTCGACAAACTGAAGCAGAATGCCTAGGGCGAGCTCTGGCTCCATGGTGCCAACTGCGGTGGAATCCCCAATGAGAACTACTGACACAGGCAGGCAGAAAGGAAAATGCTTTGTTGTCCCTCGGCGAGGTAGGCAAGCAAACGAAAAAGCTGAGAACCGGCTGTCCAGGGGGATCCCTTTAAGCATGAGCCTCAGATAGCCTCGGACAGCAGCCACACAAAAGCAACTAGGGTATGTCTACACTACCCCGCTAGTTCGAACTAGCGGGGTAATGTATGCATACCGAACGTGCAAATGAAGCCCGGGATTTGAATTTCCCGGGCTTCATTTGCATAAGCCGGCCGGCTCCATTTTTAAATGCTGGCTTGTTCGAACCCCGTGCCGCGCGGCTACACGCGGCATGGGCTAGATAGTTCAAACTAGCAAGCCATTCCGAACTATCTGTATGCCTCGTTCCACGAGGCGTTCCACGAGGTGTACAGATAGTTCGGAATGGCTTGCTAGTTCGAACTATCTAGCCCGTGCCGCGTGTAGCCGCGTGGCACGGGGTTCGAACAAGCCGGCATTTAAAAATGGCGCCGGCCGGTTTATGCAAATGAAGCCCGGGAAATTCAAATCCCGGGCTTCATTTGCACGTTCGGTATGCATACATTACCCCGCTAGTTCGGACTAGCGGGGTAGTGTAGACATACCCCTACTGACCTGATGCCCTGCTGGAACCGGTTTCAGCTGCCCTTAAAGGCGACCCAGCATCCAATCAGTGTGGACACACTATTTTGAATTAGCAAAATGCTAATTTGAATTAGTTTTTGGGTCTAGATGCGTTATTTCGAATTAGCTTATTTCGAATTAACTAATTCGAAATAAGTTAGTTTGAATTAGGGCTGTAGTGTAGACATACCGTTAGAGTTCTTTGAAGAGGTTAACAAACATGCAGACAAGGGGGATCCAGTAGATATAGTATACTTAGATTTTCAGAAAGCCTTTGACAAGGTCCCTCACCAAAGGCTCTTGTGTAAATTACATTGTCATGGGATAAGAGGGAAAGTTCTTTTATGGATTGAGAACTGGTTAAAAAATAGGAAACAAAGGGTAGGAATAAATGGTAAATTTTCAGAATGGAGAGCGGTAACTAGTGATGTCCCCCAAGGGTCAGTCCTGGAACCAATCCTTTTCAACTTATTCATAAATGATCTGGAGAAAGGGGTAAGCAGCGAGGTGGTTAAGTTTGCGGATGATACTAAACCGTTTAAGATAGTCAAGACAGAAGCAGACTGTGAAGAACTTCAAAAAGATCTCACCAAACTGAGTGAGTAGGCAACAAAATGGCAAATGAAATTTAATGTGGATAAGTGTAAAGTAATGCACATCGGGAAAAATAACCCCAACTCTACTTACAGTATGATGGGGGCTAATTTGGCTACAACTAATCAGGAAAGAGATCTTGGCGTTATCGTGGACAGTTCTCCGAAAACTTCTACACAGTGTGCAGCGACGGTCAAAAAGGCAAATAGGATGTTAGGAATTATTAAGAAAGGGATAGAAAATAAGACACGGAATATCTTACTGCCCACATCGTATAAAACTATGGTACACCCACATCTTGGATACTGTGTACAGATGTGGTCTCCTCACCTCAAAAAAGATATTTTGGCCTTGGAAAGGATTCAGAAAAGGGCAACTAAAATTATTAGGGGTTTGGAACGGGTCCCATATGAAGAGAGGTTAAAGCGATTGGGGCTTTTCAGTTTAAAAAAGAGGAGACTTAGGAGGGATATGATAGAGGTCTATAAAATCATGAGTGGTGTGGAGAGAGTGAATAAAGAAAAGTTATTTATTAGTTCCCATAATAGAAGAACTAGAGGACACCAAATGAAGTTAATGGGTAGCAGGTTTAAAACTAATAATAGGAAGTTCTTCTTCACACAGTGCATAGTCAACCTGTGGAACTCCTTGCCAGAGGAGGCTGTGAAGGCTAGGACTATAACAGAGTTTAAAGAGAAGCTAGATAATTTCATGGAGGTTAGGTCCATAAAAGGCTATTAGCCAGGTGATAGAAATGGTGTCCCTGGCCTCTGTTTGTCTGAGGCTGAAGAAGGATGGCAGGAGAAAAATCACTTGATCATTGTCTTCAGTCCACCCTCTCTGGGGTATCTGGTGTTGGCCACTGTCAACAGACAGGATACTGGGCTAGATGGACCTTTGGTCTGACCCAGTATGGCCATTCTTATGTTCTTACAAGCCCTTCCCTGGGCTCCATGTGAAGGTTTCAGGGAGTATTCCCTAAGGGAAAGTGCTGGCATAGCAAGAGCAAGCCTGGTCCAGATGTAAGACACTTCACAGTCCGCTACCAGGACCTAATGCTGTCGTATCCAAAGCATTAGGGACAGCAGAGACCCAGCATGGTACAGCCATCACTAACCCTGGACAGTAGACATACTCTGGAGAGGAGCAGCGTATTCCCAGGATAGTATCCTTTGCACCTTCATGAACCTGAGATGGTCCAGGAGTCAGTACAACCCCCAAAGTATTCACAGGGATCTTTCATTGTATCGTAGCTGCCCAACTCGTCATAGTCAGCTTTGGACCTAACTATCTTTGTATCATCTTCAGACTTTGCCATCTCACTGTTTACCTCCTTGATGGATGTATTGAATGGCACTGGACTCAGTACAGATCGCTGGGGGCAATTCTGCTATTCTCTCCACTGTGAAAACTGATATTTTGTTCTTATCCTTTGTTCCCTTTTAACCAGTGACTGATGACTGCTTTGTTTGCATAAGTCTCTGATGGCTTATCAGAGGCTTTCTGAAAGCCACTTGTGTGGACCGGCCAAGACTTCTTATGAAACTGTTGGTAAGGGATACAAGTTTTAGCCAAGCCAAAGAAGACTGTTAGCTTTGCATTTGGGACAATAGTCACCAAGGGGCTGCTCTGCTGACCAAAACTGATGAAGCAATTTCCACAGCCCTTCCTAATCTGACATGCGGGTACTGCCTGGTCTTTGTTCCTGTGAGGGGTACATATGAGGTAAAGGCTTCTTGTTCCCTTCCCTTCTTGTTCCCCTTTCTGCAAAGGAAAGGGACAGTCTGGGACTTGGATAAGGAAAGTAGAAAGAAGGAACTGCTTTCAGGCTAGCTGCATGCTTGTAAGCCTTTCAAAACAAAACTTAGATGGTATGTGTTACTAGACATTAGGACTTGTCCTGTTATGTCACAGGTTACCAAACTTAGGTTTTATTCTACCACGAACAAGACAAAAGTGCTGTAATCACAGCATTAATCACTTAAAATATTCATACAGGATCAAAAGTTTCACATGGAAAAATAATACAATACTTCTGCATAAATTCTATTCCCAGATAAAAGCACCTTGAAATGAAAAATAGTTTGTGAGGCAAATAGACAATGTAAGAGAATCCTATTGAGATGAGCACCCACATTCAAAGGACGCTCTCAAATGCGTTGGAAATGCAATGCTCTTTACTCAACAGCCTGTAATATAACAGGTGGACTTGGTAGACCACTGAGCAGGTCAAATCAGAGCTATTTACAGCCCCAGAGTGGGGTCCTCCTCTATAAGGCACCAAACCAGCCACAATGAACACTCCAGCTGCCACTCTGGCCAGGAAGATGTTTCATAAGCAATCCCCCTCAACATCCCAGCTTTACCTGTGCCACAAGCAGCACCACCCCTTACACAGGTGAGAGGTTATCAAACTAATCTCACCAACTCTGAACAGGTTCTCCCAGACCCCACAGTCCCAGGTCAATTTATACTTTAGATCTTACCCAAAAGAGCATGCTGTGCCAATCCTTTAGAGTCTAAAATCTAAAGGTTTATTAATAAAAAAGAAAAGGTTGAGAGTAGAATTGTTAAAGAAAGCACATTACATACATCAGTCACCAAGTTCTTGATTCAGGCTCTTAGCAGAGGTATAACAAACTGCTGGCTTAGAAGTCTCTGAAGTACATCCTATGTTAGGATGGGTCAACGCTCCTTCCTGTCTTTCTGTCTTTAGCACAGTTGCTTCTGTAGCGTAAAGCAAGAGAGAAGACAAAGATAGAGGCACCCCAAGGATACTTTTATAATCTTCCAATAGAGATGTAGTCGTGTTAGTTTGGCCTTGCTGAAACAAAAGACAGGACTATGCAGCACTTTAAAGACTAACAAGATGGTTTATTAGGTGTGAGGTTTCGTGGGCCAGACCCACTTCCTCAGCTCAAATTGTGGAAGAAAATTGGCCCGATCATGTATACCCTTTGGGTATATATGGTTGTGCCAATTTTCTTCCACAATTTGAGCTGAGGAAGTGGGTCTGGCCCACGAAAGCTCATCACCTAATAAACCATCTTGTTAGTCTTTAAAGTGCTGCACAGTCCTGTCTTTTATAATCTTGCCCATTTGGAGGGAAATCCATTGTTCTCCTGAGTGATGATATCTCCCAAAATGGAGATGATGACATGATCACCATGTCCTTTTTGGGCAAGGAGCCACAGGATATCCAAGTATGTTCTCCTCAGGCAAAGGGTATGGTGTGCTTCTCAGTGTCAATTGGCAACACTTAAAAGAGGCATTATCTATGCAGCATTCACTGGGCCACCACCCCGCACAATAAGTGAGTGACGCCTGCTTCTGTCTCCCTGGCTATGTCTATAGTACAGAGTTTTTTCAGAAAAACAAATGATCCACACTGCAATCGTATTCTTCTGCAAGAAAACTGAAAGAACAGAGAGGTTTTTCCGACATTGGTAATCCTCTTTCTACGAGGAAGAAGCCTTTTTCCGAAAGAGCTCTTTTGGAAAAAGGCGTGTGTGGACGGGGAAGAGGGAGTTTTTTCAGAAGAAGAGGAAAGAGGAAAAAGCAGAGGTGCTCAGAAGGCTACTCCATCCATAGCAATCACAGCTTAAATGCAAGATAGCATCTATTCAGTGTGAACGCTATCTTTTGAAAAAGCAGATTGCTTTTTTGATGTGCTTTTGCAGTGTGGACGTGCTCTTTTGGAAGAAGTTTTTTTGGACGATCTCTTCCAGAAAAGCTTCTTCCAAAAGAAGCCTGCAGTCTAGACCTATAGAGGTCATATTCATAACTTTACATACCAAAATCATACAAGTATATGAGTAGCACAGTCAGATTCAGCATAGCATAAGCTTTCATTAGACTCCTCACATTGTCCACTTAGCACAGAATTTGGGGCAAACACACAACAGTGGGTGAAACAATAATCTGCATTTTCCTATTAAAATCCAATAATGTGACACAGAACCATGCCTTTTGATTCTAAGTATACAAGTTGTCTGTTCCATTGATCTCAAGCGCATGCACACACTTCTGCAGGACTGGGACCTTAGTGAAAAATCTCAAGGAAATTATTCTGATGAATTTAATGAACTTGACTGAAAATAGTAGGATCTCAAGCTCTGTGGGAATTGGCTCCACTATACTCAGAAAGACATGTGGCTTCAGGCAGAACCTCCCCCCATTTTTCCCTTCTCCTCCAGGGTTTGTTTAGCTTTTTGATGATCTACAAGGTTGATGGTAGTAATTGCTCATATACATCGCCTTTTCCTGTGGCTTGCCCATCATTCTTCCTGGTAGGGTCTTTGATCTTCCTCTGCAGATCAACTGGGATACATCCAATGTCAAAATCTTTTAATTAATTGTAATCTAACTTTCTGGTTGCGGCAGTTTTAGAGACATTGCAGAGCAACTATACAATTTTGTCTTCACAATTAATATACTGAATATAAAAATATTTTGTAAATCCTGTCAACTTAATCAACTTGCTGAAATTGTTTCTTACAATTATAACAAATAATGTGGATTGATTTGACAGAAAGATTGAGAATAAAGAATTTCTCTTTTTTCAGTTTGTTTGCTTGATGCATTTGACATCCAGTCAGTATCACTGTTTCTTCTGTGTAATATCTTCCTCTCTTTGCGTGGGTGTAAAACTACAAAGGAGAAATAAGATAACGTGATTATAAAGCCACAAATTGGCAGGAGAATTAGGAGGTAGGTTTCACACTGAAAGCAAACTACTTGTGAGTCACTTAAATTGCATTTCAAATTGACAGCGTCCTTTTGCCCATATCTGACAGCCATGCCAGGGTGATCCCTGCATGTAGGCGGGGCACAGTTGGGATCTGCCCACACAGAACTCTTTGCAGGATCAGGGTCTATAATATCCACACACAAAACTGGTATGTTACATACGGAAAGCCTTCTCGATGTTACTGCTTAGAAGTAAATAGTCAGCATTGTCTGGACTAGATTTCCAGTTCCAGTATGGCAGAATGGAAGGGTAATTAGGCTTGCGAGCTGTGAGATGGAAAGTATCTAATTAGAATCCGCTAGACCAGTGGTCACCAACCAGTAGATCAGTCTACTGGTAGATCTAGGAGCCTTTGACAAGTGATCCTGACTGGTTTGGCCAAGAGTCTATCACATGCCAGCACTTCAGCTGCCCTTCCCCTATTGTGGCTCATCTCCTGCCCTTTGCCTTGTAGCTGCCCCTCCCCCTGGGGGCCTCCTGCTTTCTGTGCAGGGCAGGGGAGGGATAAGAGGGGTGCTGATGTCAGGGTGCCCCTCTCCCACCTTGTATTCTATCTCCACAGAGTATACAGGGGGCACAACAGGACTTGGGATGGAGTTTTCTGGCTGCTTTTGGGTGTGGTGCAGGGCCAGGGCAGGGGTGAGCCTGCCTTAGACCCACTGTACCACCACCCAGGAGCCACCTGAGGTAAGCAGGGCCCAGCTGGAGTCCACATCCTGAAACCCTTCCCCAGTCATGAACTTCCTCCAACACCCCAAGCCCCTGCCACAGCCCTGAGCACCCCTGCAACCAAACACCCTCCCAGAGACTGCACCTAGAACCCACTCCTACATGCCAGCTGCCTGCCCCAAGAGCAGCTCAGAGCGCCTCTCATACTCCAGATCCCTTAAACCAAGACCAGAGCCTGCTGCGCCCCAACCCTCTGCCTCGGCCTGATGAAAGGGAGTGAGGATGGGCAAGAGAGGGAGGGTGGAATGAGCAGGGGTGGGGTCTCAAAGAAGGGGCCGGATGGAGGCAGGGCCAGGGTATTTATATTTGAGGTAGATCTTGGATTGCACTGAAATTTAAAAAAGCGATTTCTTGCCTACAAAGGTTGGAGATCAATGTGCTAGACAGTCACTCGAACATCCTGGTGAAGCTAGATGTACTGCAGACATTTCAGACACATTAGTTTTAGCAGGATGCTATTGTAAGCAACTGTGAGATATTAAACCGTGTTATGGCTTACACAGTCCCGTTTTAGTAAAGCCACTATGCCTAGACCAGGCCTGGGCAAAATACAGCCTGCGAGTTGGATCCGGGGCCACCAGATCTGGCCCGCAGATGCTGTGGGGAGCCCCAGGTAGGCTCCCCGCTTGTCTCACCCACGCACATGCTGCTCAGAAACCCAGCAGCGGGGCGGTTTTTCTTTAAAAACTGAGTCCAGAGGGGAAAGGGGGAAAGCTTTAGGAGCTGCTCCTGTCCCCAGCACAATCTCATTGGCCAGTTTCTGGGTAGAAACTGGCCATTTGGAGCTGTCTGTTTCAATAGCAGGCAGCCACGAAGCACAAAGGGCTCCAGAGCACCTGGCTGCAGCTTGTGCGGGGGCAGGGAGGCTGATTCTGGAACGGCTACTGGCTGGTAAGTCTCCTGGACAGATCCTGCCTCTGGCACCCCAGTCCCTCCCTTCCCCAACCTTCTGCCCCCCATTCCTGCCCCCTACTCCATATACCCAAATACTCTGTCACATTCCTGTACCATATCCCCTCCCAGATCGGCATCCCAAATCACAGCCTCCTCCTGCCCTAGCTCACAACCCAAATCCCTGCACTCCCCTCCTGTACCCTAATTCCCTGCCCCTAAGTCACAATCGAACCCCCCGCATCCCAATCCGGTGCCCCAGGTCACAACTGCCTCCTTCCCCCAAACTCCCTCCCTTACCCCAAGCTCCCTTCTGCACCCAATCTCCATTCCAGACCCTGCACCTCCTCCATTAATATCATGGAAGAGTGATACCCTCGACCACTTTCCAAGTTCTTGGAGTGGCCCTCGGTCAAAAATTATTGTCAACCCCTAGCCTAGACTTTAGAACAGCAAGAGTCTCTTAGAAAAATTATATTTTTGGACAACTACACCAATTCAGAGAGACTATCCATTTTTGGTCCAGGAGACTTGGTTTAATAAGCCAGTTGGTAGGTACAACATTTCAGAAAGAGCTACTGAGACTGCAACTGTAAAAATCTGTGTGGAATCAGTTGAAGGAGCCATATTCATATGCAGAGATATCTATTTGCATGTACTAATTCAGGGTTGATGGGCCTGCATGTGTGCAATAGATGTGAGCATGTAGAAGTCATGGCAAGGAAGTCAGTGTATTACTCTGTGATTCCATGGCTGCTGAATTCTCTGGAGAATCCACCTCTTCTATAGAATTATGCCCAGAATGTAAGTTTTCATTTTATATATAAAGTGTTTCTAGCCATTATTATTCTAAAGAAAATCATCCAGTGTAACTGGAGTGCAAACAGAGTCAGTAATGCCTTTCTGAATCTGCAGACAGCCTCAAAAAGTATTTCAAAGGGAAGTGTAAACAGCTCTGTTCAATCATAACAATTAAATTGTTATGATAAAATGATGAGCTGTGAAATAACTTAACAGAGACACCAGCTTCATCATACCTGTCTCCACACCTTCCCAAAAGTGGTCTTTTGTATAATTCATTTTCATATTAACTAAATAGTCCCACATCATAACTAATGAAATAATACACATCCTGCCTTTTCCCACTGACTAGGATTCGATGTTTCATTCTTTTGAGCCATCTTATTTTTTATTAGACTACACCTCATTCTGGCTCAGCTCTACCAATACAAATCTATCCAAGGGATGGAGCTGGATAGCTGTTCTTTTTCCAGTATAGCCCTCGCAAGAGGAGCTGAATTTTGGTGCTCTGGTTGTTGCAAGTCCTGGGCCTGGATAAATAACTCCAAATTTCAGAAATCAACAGTGCAGATCTGACAATACCACAGTGACCTTAGTGACTTGACCTGTGTCAGCCATGGTCAAATGTACATGAAAGAGATCAAAGCGGGGGGCGGGATGAGGACAACAGATGTTCCATCAGATGTGAAAGCCAGTGTAAAATAGCTAGGACAGCACAGTTACATTGTACTTTGCTAAATACGTCAAGGCCAAATCTTTCATTGCCCTTCATGTCAAGAAAAAGTCACAAAAAGACCTGTGTTCTGGGAAGCTACATGATTTCATTGTCTGGAGAAACTCTCATTGACTTATTTGGGCCAAGATTTCACCTGAAACCAGAATATGATCCAATGGAACTTCTCATTTGGGAAAAGTAAATGGGATTTGCCCCTTTATCTATAAGGGGCTCTTCATTCTACAGTATAACTAAAATACAAACAAGATCACACAATTGATATACTAACATTACTAATGTTTTTAGAGGAAAAAAATTGGTGAAAAGGGATGAGGCAGAGACTTTTGAATCAAATTCAAGAGCATGACTTCAAATATGACAGAGTTGAGAAATACCGTAGATGTTACAAATCTCACTGATGTTTTAGTGTCAGTCTGTGTAAGTTTGTTTGCCAGGGATAGATTTACATCTAACTAAACCGATCTTAATGTATGCAAGATACAATTATTGTTGTGGGCAACAATAATTATCATAAGCCAAGCTGCTGATTCTTTTTCTTTTTCTTTTTCTGGAATACCTGCTAAAACAATTCTCTGATTTTCTAATGAAGAAAAAGGATTCAAAGCTGTCACTGAAAGTACTCTAAAATAAAAGTGTTGTGACAATAAAATGTTTCAGAGTAGTTGTGATTTAAATGTATTATATTTAACTAGGCACCTAAACAGCAGAAATGTAAAACTTAAACTCATTACTGTATTGATTCTGAAACTATATAAACAAAACACATAGTAGAATTTCAGCTTAGCAGCAGCTAGAAGCCCACACTTATGTTCTGCTAGTTTCTATTAAAATATTGAAAACAGACTGTTCCAATATGGGTCAACAAATAGCAAAGAATAAAAACAAAACAATGATGAATTCTATACTATGTGAAGATTGTTTCTTTTCTGCACTGGTCCTATGTTTCTAGATTCCAACATTTCCACATAGATTCTGCTCCCCCCGCAAAAACAACAAATTGCAGCATGTTCATTTCCCACAGGACATGAGAGAGAGCAAACAAGCAGGAAAATGACTCTGTACCCTGGTGATTAGAACATTCATGTGAGAGATCCAGGACCCAATCTACATCAAAATGGTAAAAGTTATGAGGGAAGTCCTCCCACATTTTGTGTGCACTCAGAGCACACCTACCAGATCGGGCCCCACAAGTTAGTTGAGTGGAGAAACACCTATCTTCCTCTGGTCTATGCATTACACTGGGGCTTACCATGAAGACACCTAGGCTACATCTATGCTGGCGGTTTCTTGCGCAAGAACAGCTATTCTTGAGCAAAAACTTGCCGGGTGTCTACACTGCACGCACGTTCTTGCGCAAGTAAATTTACAGTATAGTGTTGGAAAACAGGGCTTCTTCCGGAAGAGTTATTCCTCTCCCCATGAGGAATAAGCCCTCTTGCACAAGAGCACTTCCACAAGAGGGCAGTGTAGACAGGCAACATGAATTTCTTGCACAAGAAACCCCGATGGCTAAAATGGCCATCAGAGCTTTCTTGTGCAAGACAGTGTCCACACTGCCATAGACACTCTTGCAAAAAAGCACATGCCAGTGTAGATGCGCTCCTGTGGAAGACTTTTTGTGCAAGAACTCTTCCGCAAAACAGTTCTTGCTCAAGAAGCTGCCAGTGTAGACATAGCCCGAGAGTGAGGCTGCCATGTACATGCACAAAGGCAGAAACTTAGGTGCCTATGGAACTTGATTTCAAGTAAGTTGAGGCACCTACAAAGTTCAGCAGTAGGTGAGAAGGGGTTTTGTTAATCCCAATGGGGTCCAATTCTGGGTCTTCGGCACTCAAAGTGGTAGTTGGGCACCTTTCGTGAATCCAGCCCTTATTGTTTTACTTCTTGTCTGATTTCTATGTACAGTAAAACTCCAATTGTCCAGTATTCAGTGGTCCAGCACTCCCGATAGTCCGGCACCAATTGGAATCCGGAAGTGCTCTGGCAGCTGCTTCAAGAATTTGTTAGTCAATTACACTACCACTGGCTGGATCCGCAGATGACAGGCTCACAATTTATCTTTCCTCTACTGACTCGGGCAGGGGCGGTGGGGAATTGTGTGGCAAGGGCTCCCTGCCGCTTGAGCACTATAGGATAAATAATACTATATAACTTTGAAATTACACAAAAACACCTTGCTATATGATATCGAAATCACGGCTATATTTGCTTTTCAACTAGTTAATACAAGAAAAAAATTGCAGTTGAAAGAAATCAGATTAATCCACAAAGGAATTTAAACTGGGTTCCTATGTCAGGATAGACGTCCACTTTTCAAGCAGCTTTTTATTAAATAAACCAATATATAATATGACATTTTACTTAAAAGAATAATGGCCTTTCACAAGACCAACTGTTAGTCAACTTGATTATTAATCTGACATTCTTCCTTAGGCTGATCTCAGTTCACTTGCATTGAAGCATGCGAGATTTCTTAAAATTCTAGTTCATGATAAAGATGTGCAACATGCATCCAGTTTCCTGAGAGGAATTTGTTTTCTTTTTACTTCCAAATGGATATATGAGACGGGATCAGTGATTGCATTTCATTTTAAAAACACCAAAAATGGATTAAATCATAATGGGAATGACTTTAGTTCCATTTTAGTTTAGTTTTTAGTTAAAATATCTTAGGTTTCTGGACCTGTCTAGATGAGCACTCTCGGGATCTGACTGGTGCTGAACCAGAGAATTTGGCAGAGGCAATGTCTAGAAGCCTGTCCAGCCTTTCCACTGCTTACTGGACTCGGAGCAGCAAATCTTGGAACCCAGGTCAGTTGTCTCAGGCTACAGAGAAAGAAACAGCAGTTTCTTTTCAGCTAGCCTGGAGCCCAGATTCTGAAACCCAGCAAAGAAGGGGGGGTCTCCAAGCCCAAGCCCAGATGTCTAACCTGCTATTTCTAGCTTCCTAGCACAAGCTCATGTCAGTTGACGTGGGCTCCAAGACTTGCTATCATAGTTCTTCCTTTTTTTTTTTCCAGTGCAAACAAACTGAAAATGTCAAAAGAGGACAGAAGCTTCACTCAAATGCCTCTCTCCAGCTGAACTGCATTTAGTAATGGCAATGCTGGGAATGCTATCTAGACATATTTAATGCAACAGCTTAAAAAAAAAAATCTTTTAATCACCGTTATGACTCCATATAGTCGAAAAGTCCATCTACCGTTCTTTGATAAAAGGAGTAGTTCATACTGAGTATCGGAGAAAACCGAACAGAGGCCCCAAAGCCAAAATACTTTATTTCCCACTTTTTGTTAAATTCCTGAAGTTATACTGATGTGATGAGTTTCCAACATAGAATCTCCTGATCTCTGGATGAATGCTCTCTTTGGCTTCTAGAATCAAATTTTAAGTAAGGGCAATTTCATACACTGCGAGCTGGCAGCTCTCCAGAGTTTGGTATCAGAGATGGAAAATATTTGTACTGCAAGAAGATATGATGTAAAATCCCTGAGGACTGTTGCTTATGATAGTATAATATTAAGAAGAGCAGATAGGATTCCCTAACTCTGTATCACAAAGATAGGCAGCTGTTTCTGATTTTATGGCTGCAATTTAAGAATTTCTTTCATTTTAGCCCTCTCACAAACAAAATGTCACACCTTATTTTGAGACATGTCAGAAGAAAAAAAACTTTTAAAAAATAATCTCTGATGTAGGTATGAAACAGTATTATGGAAACTGATTTAACTTCCTACTGCATCAGTTCCATCATGAATAATGTTAAGAATGTTAAGAATCCAGTATCAGTATAAGCTAAATTTATGGATCCTATGTAATTACTTTCTAAAGTCAAATATAGAGTATGACTCAAGTATTAATGCTAGCACTGACTGACGTCAAACAAAATTCTTGCATTACCGTACAAATGAGGACAGGAAGGTTATTTCTGTATTTGAGATGAGGGGTGAAAACTCTCCATACTTTAATTTAAGTTATTCCCAATAGCACTTAAATCATCTTGCATCACACCACAGAAGGTAGTAGCCAGGCAGAGATCTGTTTTGCTCACGCATAGCAAATTGCTTTGATTTTCCTATTATTAATAATAAAATCGGACTAGAGTCACAAAGGAATTCAATTGTTACAACACTCAGTATCATATGCCTAGCTTTCAAGCTCCTAAATCCCACAGGAGCAACACTGTGGCTCACAAACCCTGAGATAGGTGCCTATGCTCCCAATTCAGTCCATGACAGGAGATGGACGAATTAGGATATAATTCACAGATGTCAGGACACCACGTAAGCTAGCCAGTGGGAGATGAGATGACAGGAGGCATGTGTGTCTAGCTCCTTAAAAACTCAATGGGTCAAACAGTAGAATGAATCCTGTATTTTGGAGATTAGAACTCCCACCTTGAAGGCGGAAGACCCAAGGTCCGGTCTGCCTGCTCCAATCAATCTGGATTTATACACAAAGGAAGAGCTTTCACAAGGGAGACAGAGAGCCAGAAATCAGTAGATTCCATAGTGATTAGAGCATTTGCTTGAGGAGTGGTATACTCTTGTTTGAATCCTTTCACTGCCTTTCTGGGAAAGTAAGGGAAGTGAATCAAACTCCTAGTTACAAGGTGACTGCTGCTGCACCACCAGTGAAAGCCATATTTTGGGTGGGGCTGAGTCTGGTAGGTGGCCTGTGAGCACTCCTCCTGGGTCAGCCCCACATGCAAGTTAGGCAGGCGAATGCCTATATTCCCTTGTGGATCACTCTGGGATTGGGCAGGAGATGGCATCCAGACAGCAAGAGTGAGGTACACACATCAGAGGCAGATATGAAGGCACCAAGGAAATTTTTACCTCATAATGTAGCCCTCAAGTGACTTTAGGCTTCAATAAAGTTTGGCAGAAGTATAGTGAATTGCAGTGCAGTTTAAAACTGGGACCTCAGGTACCTTCACCCGAATATAGGTCCCCAAGATGGGGGGAGGGGTGGCCTTTATGCACCTAAATTAGACCACTTGTCCAATATTAAGATGAACAGCCCTACTTTTCTAAGGTTTATCTCCCATCTGGTACTGAGACAAAACCTGATGTGGTTGTGTGTGGTATCAGACTGGGGATGCCCTTTTGAGAAGTGTGGCACCCCGCCTTCCTGATTGTGATCTTGCACGTCAATGGGGGGCATTCCTGCAGTACCAGAATGGCCAATATTCTGGGGATGCGTGAGTAGCAACTCTAACCTAAGTGCTTTTGTGTATCAGCTCCTGAGAAATTAAGCGATAGCAATCAGCACTATATAGATGCAATCTAAAACTTTCACAGAAAAATGTTTGCTACGGAATGGAATTACATGAACAAAGTAACATACAATTACCTTCAGAAATATTTTCCTCAGGAAGAAAATATGTGGGCCTCAAACATACTGTATCCTGAAGATGGTGTGTCTTTTATATAGCATCTCTATTTACAGCAATGTTACTCTTTAGGAATGTGTCTACACAGCAGGGCTTAACTTGAAATAAGCAATGCAAATTGATCTATGTCAATTGCATAGCTTATTCTGAAATAGCTTATTTTGAAATTTGGGAGCGGCTACACAGCACTTATTTTGAAATTAGAGCACTATTCCTCCTACTTCCCTTACTCCTCATACAATGAGGGCTATAGGAGTCAGAGTAAGAAGTCCTCCAGCTTGACAGTATTTCGACATTATTTTGAAATAGCTGCTTGTTGTGTAGACGTGGACTAAGTTATTTCAAAATAACGCCAGTTCTTTTGAAATAATGTTGCTGTGTAGACGTACCCTAACATTAAAACAGTTTCTCCTTCTATACATAATGGCTACGTCTACACTGGCCCCTCTTCCGTAAGGGGCATGTAAATTTCAGCAGTCGTCGTAGGGAAATCCGCGGGGGATTTAAATATCCCCCGCGGCATTTAAATAAACATGGCCGCCGCTTTTTTCCGGCTTTTAAAAAAGCCGGAAAAGAGCGTCTAGACTGGCCCCGATCCTCCGGAAAAAGCGCCCTTTTCCGGAGGGTCTTATTCTTACTTATTCAAAGTAAGAATAAGACCCTCCGGAAAAGGGCGCTTTTTCCGGAGGATCGGGGCCAGTCTAGACGCTCTTTTCCGGCTTTTTTAAAAGCCGGAAAAAAGCGGCGGCCATGTTTATTTAAATGCCGCGGGGGATATTTAAATCCCCCGCGGATTTCCCTACGACGACTGCTGAAATTTACATGCCCCTTACGGAAGAGGGGCCAGTGTAGACGTAGCCATTATGTACAGAGTATCTCACTATCTCCAATTTGATTATATAAGATTATTATACTATGAGAGAACGTATGTATTATTATATGACTCAAATCATGTTCATCCCAACATTCCATTTCATAAGTGGAAAGTTCCACTTCATACAACTTTTTAAGGAAACAGAATAATGAAGGTGAGACTGTAACCTAATAATAGCCATCCCTTTGCAGACTCACGAAATGACTGTGTACGGCAGTGCTATGCCATTTGTGCCTAGCAGATATTACCTTCTTAATATTTCTGAAGAAGCTGAAAGCAAGGCCAAGGTCCTTGCCAATATATGTCCTCGATAATCACCGTGGTGAAGTGGTTAATGCCATTTGTCACATGGAAGAATAAGAGGAGAGTGCTTTGGGTCTACTGTTTCCAAGGTCTAAATGCACAGACATAAAGGTTGACATGAATGAAATTCCCTTTTCCAGAGCACAGAACAGACTCTAAGGGTGCATCCAGACTGCACCGCAACCTGAAATAAGATACACAATTTGAGCAATGCAAAACGCATAGCTTATTTCGATGCTATTTTGAAATAGCTTATTTATTCATTTGGCGCTGTCTCCACAACACCAGATGTCGAAATAAAACGCTATTCCAAAATATCCCTTACTCCTTGTAGAATGAGGTTTACAGAGATGTCAAAACAAAGAGCCCAAAATAACGGGCGTGCTGTGAAGACATGGGATAAGTATTTCGGGATACACTGACTGGCAGAGGTGAGACTTTGAAGGAGCGGAAAGTCTGGTGCTGGGACTACAGCTAAAGCTTTAAAATGGTCACATCCCTGAGAGGTGTAATTGATCCTTGTAAGCCCCAGCGTAGACACCTCTAGGTCAGTAGAAGAACTCTTCCTTCTGTTGTCCTTTGATACCAGTGGATTTACTAGAGTAACAAATGTCTAACTACAGCATTGGCGCTACAGAGCTTCAGTAGTGAAGCTGTAGAGCTTGTAGTGTAGGCATATCCTAAGTTACAGACTGGTCTGCACTATGAAGGGTTTCTCCAGCACCCAGTTTGCTTTTCTCACAAAGTGGGCCAGTATTCCCTTTATCACTCTAAGGCCAGGTCTAAGCCTAGCCTTAGAGTATCTGGAGTAGGCTTACCTTAAGCCAAGCCAAGGCAGTGTCCACACTGCAGGAGGCCGACAGGACCAAATGCTCCCATTGGCTTCCCTTACTCCTCACCAGACACTGGTGGGAACTGACCTCAGCGTTAGATTTACTGGTCTATACTAAATCTGCTAAATTGAATGCTAGAAGATCGACCTTCAGAATGTCGATCTTCCTGTAAGTATAGACATGCCCTTAGTCATTAAACAGAAAAAAGAGGAGAGAGATTTATAGTACAAATCAGTTGCCTTACACTGTGAGAAAGTCATCTATTATGTGTGTAGTTTTAGGATGACCACCTTCCCAGAGGCTCCCTGCATAATGAAATGGGTATGCTGTCTCAGAAAGCGAGTGGGGCATAGGCCAGGAGATGATGTGTGGGTAGCAAGTTTCTCTAAGTGCAAACAGCAGAAGTACCTCGTATTAAATGAGGAGATTGACATAATAGGCATCACTGAAACCTGGTGGAATGAGGAAAATCTGTGGGACACAATCATACTGGGATATAAAATATATAGAAAGGATAGAGCAGGCCGGCTGGGTGGCGGAGTGGCACTGTATGTGAAAGATAATGTAGAATCAAACAAAATAAAAATATTAGGTAAATCAACATGTTCAATAGAATCGCTATGGATAGTAATTCCATGTTCCAATAATAAGAAATTAGCAGTAGGGATATATTACCAACCACCTGACCAGGACAGCGATACTGACCTTGAAATGCTAAGGGAGATTAGAGAGGCTACCAAAATAAAGAACTCTGTAATAATGGGGGATTTTAATTACCACCATATTGACTGGATACATGTCACCTCAGGAAGAGAAGCAGAGATAAAATTTCTCAATGGCTTAAATGACTGCTTCTTGGAGCAGCTGGTGCAGGAACCCACAAGGGGAGAGGCAATTCTTGATTTAGTCCTGAGTGGAGCGCAGGATCAGGTCCAGGATATAACCATTACAGGACCGCTTGGGAATAGTGACCATAATATAATAACATTCAACATTCCTGTGGTGGGAAGAACACTTCAGCAGTCCAGCACCCTGTCATTTAATTTCAAAAAGGGGAATTAAGCAAAAATGAGGAGGTTTGTTAAACAGAAATTAAAAGGCACAGTGACTAGAGCCAAATCTCAGAAAGCTGCATGGAAACTTTTTAAAGACACCATAATAGAGGCCCAACTTAAATGTATACCCCAAATTAAAAAACATACCAAGAGACCTAAAAAAGAGTCACCGTGGCTTAACCACCATGTAAAAGAAGCAGTGAGGGACAAAAAGGTATCTTTTAAGAAGTGGAAGTCCAAGCCTAGTGAGATAAATAGAAAAGAATATAAACACTGTCAAATCAAGTGTAAAAATGTAATAAGAAAAGCAAAACAAGATTTTGAGGAACAGCTAGCCAAAAACTCAAAGAAATAACAACATGTTTTTTAAGTACATTAGAAGCAGGAAGCCTGCTAAAAAACCTGTGGGTCCCCTAGATGATCGAGCTATAAAAGGAGCAATCAAGGACGATAAAGCCATTGCAGAGAAACTAAATGATTTCTTTGCTTCAGTCTTCACGGCTAAGGATGTTGGGGAGATTCCTGAATCTGCACCGTCCTTTGTGGGTGATGAATCTGAGGAACTGTCCCGGATTGAAGTGTCATTAGAGGAGGTTTTGGAACAAATAGAAAAACTTAATGTTAGCAAATCTCCTGAACCGGATGGCATTCATCCAAGGGTTCTAAAAGAACTCAAATGGGAAATTGCTGAGCTATTATCTGTGGTTTGTAACCTATCCTTTAAATCGGCTTCCGTACCTAATGACTGGAAGGTGGCCAACGTGACACCAATATTTAAAAAGGGCTCTAGAGGCGGTCTTGGCAATTACAGACCGGTAAGTCTAACTTCAGTACCGTGCAAATTAGTCGAAACAATAGTAAAGAATAAAATTGTGAAGCATGTAGAAGAACATAATTTGTTGGACAAAAACCAACATGGTTTCTGTAAAGGGAAATCCTGTTTTACTAATCTGTTAGAGTTGTTTGAAGGGGTTAACAAACATGCGGACAAGGGGGATCCAGGAGATATAGTATACTTAGATTTTCAGAAAGCCTTTGACAAGGTCCCTCACCAAAGGCTCTTGTGTAAATGACATGGCCATGGGATAAGAGGGAAGGTCCTTTCTTGGATTGAGAACTGGTTAAAAGACAGGAAACAAAGGGTAGGAATAAAAGGTAAATTTTCAGATTGGAGAGGGGTAATTAGTGGTGTACCCCAAGGGTCAGTCCTGGGACCAATCCTTTTCAACTTATTCATAAATGATCTGGAGAAAGGGGTAAGCAGTGAGGTAGTAAAGTTTGCGGATGATACCAAACTGTTTAGGATAGTCAAGACAGAAACAGACTGTGAGGGACTCCAAGAAGATCTCACCAAACTGAGTGATTGGGCAACAAAATGGCAAATGAAATTTAATGTGGATAAGTGTAAGGTAATGCACATCGGGAAAAATAACCCCAACTATACGTACAGTATGATGGGGGCTAATTTGGCTACGAAAATCAGGAAAGAGATCTTGGAGTTATCGTGGACAGTTCTCTGAAAACTTCCACACAGTGTGCAGCGGTGGTCAAAAAGGTAAATAGGATGCTAGGAATTATTACGAAAGGGATAGAAAATAAGACCCAAAATATCTTACTGCCCCTGGATAAAACTATGGTACGCCCACATCTTGGATACTGTGTACAGATGTGGTCTCCTCACCTCAAAAAAGATATTTTGGCCTTGGAAAGGGTTCAGAAAAGGGCAACTAAAATGATTAGGGGTTTGGAACGGGTCCCATATGAGGAGAGGTTAAAGCGACTGGGACTTTTCAGTTTAGAAAAGAGGAGACTGAGGGGGGATATGATAGAGGTCTATAAAATCATGAGTGGTGTGGAGAGGGCTGATAAAGAAAAGTTATTTATTAGTTCCCGTAATAGAAGAACTAGAGGACACCAAATGAAATTAATGGGGAGCAGGTTTAAAACTAATAAGCGAAAGTTCTTCTTCACACAGCGTGCAGTCAACCTGTGGAACTCCTTGCCAGAGGAGGCTGTGAAGGCTAGGACTATAATAGAGTTTAAAGAGAAGCTAGATAATTTCATGGATGTTAGGTCCATAAAAGGCTATTAGCCAGGGGATAAAATGGTGTCCTTGGCCTCTGTCTGTCAGAAGCTGGAGAAGGATGGCAGGAGACAAATTGCTTGATCGTTATCTTCGGTCCACCATCTCTGGGGCACCTGGTGCTGGCCACTGTCAGTAGACAGGATACTGGGCTAGATGGACCTTTGGTCTGACCCAGTACGGCCGTTCTTATGTTCTTACGTCCTGGGGAGTGCTGCAGAAATGCTGCCTGTGCAGTCAATAACTCATTTACAGGGACATCATCTCAGAATGAGGAAACATGGGAGAGGATGCTGGGAGTATTTTTAAGGAAGCTAAAATGAGTCTCGAGTATGTTAAAATGTAATCTAGCATCTGTTATCACCTATCTGACCCTACATATGCATCTCTATGGAAATTTGATATACGAAACTTTTAAAATCTGGGTTGTATTTATTCCTGAAAAAATATTCCAAAGTCTTTACATATCATATTTTTTACTGACAAATGTACCTGGAAGACAGCTGGGAGGAAAAACCTAACACCCTCTTGTACACCAGACATCTGAAAAACAGATATGGATTAGACATTCTTGATTAAACAAGCAGAGACCAAGTGACAGACATGGAAGGCGAATTTTGTTTTCCTTAAATCCAATAGATACTATTAAACTAATAGCTGGATTTAAGAACATTTCATTCAAGTACAACCAAGACTTAATTTTTATGTAATGAATTCTAACCCAAATCACTAATACTTTTCCAGTAATAGACAAATCATTCCTTGTTCTATACTTCAGATGTGAATCTGAAAGTGTATCCCATACACCAGCTGGCTCTTTGTCCATGTGGTAGAGTCTCATGCACTGAGGTGCTAGGTTCAATTCTGCCTGTTGACATTCCAAGTGAGGGCTTGTCCGGGATTTTAACTGGGATGCCCCTGAAGCTTCATGGCAGGCTTCCTTAGCTAGGGGATATTTGTAACCCACACCACCTTCTAGGTATGATGTACTGTCCCACCTTTTGGCATTGAGACCACTTACAGAGAGCATAATGAGTCTGCTCTACATACAGCCTTAGCTATGAGCCAGATTCCTTTTACCTAATGAGTAAAGGCTCATGCCTTATGCTAAAACGTTGATAAATCAATCCTGTCACAGTCCAATTGTTGACTGTTGTCAAAAAACACCATACATTTTGCTATTTGCACACGCCATTGTTGCATAATCAAGCTAATATGAGCCTCTCAATAGCCCACTACTTACAGGGAATCCCCTCACAGCCTCAGAGTTGCCCCCACCTCAGTTTCCCCTTCAAGAGGCTTCCTTAAGGACAGAAACACACTGTTGTCCAGTTATAACCCTTTCTGGGTTCTGGCTTTATTAAGATAACAAATCTTCAAAATAAAAGTTCTCAGATTTATCTTTACTTGTACCTTTCGCCTTTTTCTGGCTGTCCTGCCACTCACAAATCTTGAGTTTCTCTGCTGGGATCTACTCACTACCAGTAGCCTCTGAGGCTTTCTGCTACTCTTCATAAGAAAACCAGGTGATTCCCATTCAGGAGCACATCTTTAGCTATTAGGATTGTCCAGCATCAGGTCCCTAGCCCTTAAGGGGCAAGTGATCCTACTATAGAACCTAACTGAGAATCTGCCTAGCCCTTTGTGTGTGGCATTATAGATTTGATAGACAGACAAATTCCTCTGATCACCTGCCATCCAGAGTTGTTTTGTGCACATATTACGTATTACTGGCAAGCACATCATTTTGAAGCCAAATGAAATTTTGGTCCTATTCATTAAAAAGAACAAATGAAGATCCTATTGAAAAAATGATGTCCGGATTACTTCCATGATGTGTCATAGGTGGAATTCACTCTCTGACTTAAATGAAATTATTTTTGTTTTCTTCCTAATAGCCAAATACTAGTACTATTACGACATAAGTGAGAAGTGGGAAAGGATTCAAGGTATTATCATGCAATTGAGCATAGCAAGAATGTAGTACTAGCAGAATTCTCACAGAAAGTTGTGCCAGAACATATCTTTTTAAAATGAAGAGGAGTTTTCCCAGGCAAAAAGATACAACTATAAGCATGTGTTTTACTTGATGCTTGAGCCGTGCTTGAGGTAAAACATGCAGGCTCATCATGACGTTGCAGTAACCAGTGCCTTCCAAACAAGAATAGTAGAAGGCTTCCTATAAGTTGAGATTTCAAACCTTATTACATTTTATGGGGAGCACATGAAGAGGGGTGATTGTCAGATATAAAAATATTCCTCGCTGTTCATCAAATTCATTTCCTTACATTTAAGCATGCCCTCTTTGCCATGGCCAACAGGAATAGTAAACTTTAACTACACAAATGGCTTAGCCTTACAAAATTCTCTTCACTAGGATCCCTGAGGCTGTCTCTCTGCTGCTGATTGTATCAGGGTCTTTGTAAGTTTCAACAAAGATAACAATGTACTTCCCTAGTTTATTGATAAGAAGGTCATGTGAGACTGTATCAAATGGTTTACTAAAGTTTAGGTAAACCACGTCCACTGCTTCTCCCTTATCCACAAGACTTGTTATCCTATCAGAGAAAGCTATCAGATTGGTTTGACATGATTTGTTCTTTACAAACCCATGCTGGCTGTTACCTATCACCTTATTATCTTCCAGATATTTGCAGATGAATTCCTTAATAACTTGCTCCATTATCTGGCACAGAAGTTAAATAGACTTGTCTGTAGTTTCCTGAGTTGTTCTTATTTCCATTTGTAGAGATGGGCCTTGTATTTGCCCTTTTCCAGTCTTCTGGAATCTCTCCCGATTTCCATGATTTTTCAAAGATGAGAGCTAAAGGCTCAGATACCTCCTCTATCAGCTCCTTGAGTATTCTCGGATGCATTTCATCAGACCCTGATGATCTGAAGATATCTATCTTTTCTAAGTAATTTTTAACGTTCTTTTTTTATTTTAACTTCTAAACTTACCCTATTTTCACTAGCATTCAGTAGTTTAGGCATCCTGTCACCATCAATCTTCTTAATGAAAACCAAGACAAAGAAGTCATTAAGCACCTCTGCCATTTCCAAATTTCCTGTTATTGTTTCTCCCTCTTCACTGAGCAATGGGCCTACCCTTTCCCTGGTCTTCCTCTTCCTCTTAATATATTTGTAGAACATTTTCTTCTTACCCTTTATGTCTCTAGCTAGATCAAACTCATTTTGAGCCTTTGCCTTTCTAATCTTAGCCCTGCATACTTGTGATATTTGCTTATATCATCTATTATGGTATTTTCCCTCTCATTCTCTCTCCCTTTCCTAGTGGTTTTGTTAGCTTTCTTGACTACTGCTGCACACTGAGCAGATGTTTTCAGAGAACAATCCACAGTGACGCTTTGTCGCCCAATCACCCAGCTTTGTCAGCACCCTTTGCCGTGCTTTGAGGTCTGCTGTGGTCTTAGTTATTTTGAGTAGTTTTGGGTTTTTTTCCAGCTCACTGCTGACCCTTTTTTCAGATCTTTTTTCAGATCCCAGTACAGATACTTGGCGGATACCACTATTTACCCCTTTCTTCCTGAAAACTGATAATATATTCCTACCCCTAGTTTCCTCTCTTTTAATCAGTCGTTGATCCTTTAGAAGGCCTCTCCCCTTCTCCCCTTACTGCTTACTTTGCTTAAGAGCCTTTGGAGAGGTTGTCAAAGGCCTTCTGGAAACCCAAGTACAGTGTATCCATTGGATCACCTTTGTCCATGTGTTTATTGACCCCCCTCAAAGAATTATAAGAAATTTGGTGAAACACTGATTTTCTTTACAAATCATAGAATCATAGAACTGGAAGGGACCTCGAGAGGTCATCGAGTCCAGCCCCCCACCCTCAAGGCAGGACCAAGCTCCGTCTACACCATCCCTGACAGATGTCTATCTAACCTGTTCTTAAATATCTCCAGAGAGGGAGATTCCACCACCTCCCTTGGCAATTTATTCCAATATTTGACCACCCTGACAATTAGGAATTTTTTCCTAATGTCCAATCTAAACCTCCCTTGCTGCACTTTAAGCCCATTACTCCTTGTCCTGTCCTCAGAAACCAAGAGGAACAAATTTTCTCCTTCCTCCTTGTGACACCCTTTTAGATATTTGAAAACCGCTATCATGTCCCCCCTTAATCTTCTTTTTTTCAAACTAAACAAGCCCAGTTCATGAAGCCTGGCTTCATAGGTCATGTTCTCTAAACCTTTAATCATTCTTGTCGCTCTTCTCTGTACCCTTTCCAATTTCTCCACATCTTTCTTGAAATGTGGCGCCCAGAAGTGGACACAGTACTCCAGCTGAGGCCTAACTAGTGCAGAGTAGAGCGGCAGAATGACTTCACGAGTTTTGACTCAAAGGTTGTGTTGACTCTTCCCCAGCATATCATGTTCATTTGTGTATCTGATTATGCTGTTCTTTAATATAGTTACAAGCAGTTAGCCCACTACTGAAGTTAATCTTCCCAGTCTATAATTGCCAGGATTGCCTCAAGTACCTTTTTATAAAAATTGGTATCACATTAGCTATGGTCCAGCCAACTGGTGCAGAAGCTGATTTATACAATAGATTACATACCACCATTAGTAGTTCTGCAGCTTCATACTTGGGTTCCCTCAAAACTCTTGGGTGAATGCCTTTTGGTGCTGATTACTTATTAGTGTTTAAATGATCAATTTGTTCAAAAGCTTCCTCTAACAACACCTTGGCCTGGGACAGATCCTCAGGTTTAGGGTTGTCCCAATCATTGCATCTCTGACCCCGTTGGCTAGCAATCATTGACACAGTGTAGCAGCTCCAGGCTTCCCAATCCTAAAATCAGTCACCAATTATTTGTGTGCTATTGACAGAGCACTCTGGAGTTATTTCAGTCCTAGGGCTGTAATAATTCCTGTGAAGAGGAAATTTCAGTTAAGACTAAATCGTATCCTTCTACTTTGCATATGTGGGGTAGCAGGAAGGGAAAAGGTCATAGGGAATATCTACAAATGATAATTCAGCTCTTTTGGGGCTGAATAATTTCCCCTCTCTTTCATCTGCAAACTTTGTGCCCTCTGGTAGCTTTGTACCTCACTGGATGAGGATGGGGCCAACAGCAGAACTTGCTTAGACACAACTGGCTGTTGTAGTGTTACAGAATGCCATCCCCAAAAGATGGATGGGTAGGGAGAGAAGAACATCTCTGCTCTTCCTACTTCCTCTCCAAGGCAGGGAGTAGTAGGACAGCACATAACAAGCCCCTCAAATAAATGGAAAGCTGATGGAAGGTGGAGCAGCTGCGACACAAGCAGCCTACTTGGAGAGGAAGTGGGTGCATTGTAGGAGGACTTGCTTATTGCAGAGCCTGGAGAGTAGGAGAAATCGTCATGCAGCAAAATGGCATGAAGATAATGAAACCGTGCATGTCCTGAGATCCTGCCAATGTCCCAGCAGACACTGTGGCAGCTGCTGGGAGGTTTCTACACTCCTTAGTGATTCTTTGATCTTCCACTACGAAAGATCTTCCTTTAACCTCACTTTCCCAATGTGTGTGACAATGCTCTCATTCTGAGAGCAGGGCTGTGGGAAGAAAGAGTTGGGTTTCTTTTCTTGTGGCAGATCAAAGGGAGCTGAGGAAAGTAGAGTCCCTTAGCCATTCATAGCACTCACTTCCTATTATCGTTAAACCAAGAGATAGCCTTCTTCTTTAGCTGCCAGTGTCTTCAGCACGTTTGTTCCAAGCTAATGGGAAAAAACTCTACCCTAGCAGAGCAAATCCAGAATTACAGAATTAGTGTTTTATGCTTTCTTACATGAAGGCTAACATGAATCAACACGAATTATGTTGCAGGTAGGATTGTGAATTATAGTGTCATGGATTCTTCAATATCTTCAAAACTGCAGTATTTAGAAGTGCAAAGAAGTAACCATGCTAAGGAAAATACAAGTTGTAATAAATACAATATCTACAATATCGGGAATGATCTTTTATCTAGTAGTATGGATCTTGGCCACATATAAAAATCTTACATATTATGATCCAGATCCTCATCCTTGGCCCAGTCCGGTGCAGGGGGCGATAATGGTGTCTTGATTCTTACTGGAGAGGTATCTCCACCCCTGTTTATTTAATCTTTAAAAAAATCCAGATCTAAGTGCATGATCTAGATCATTCAGTTGCTTAATTAAACCCTATTTGTATCCAAGAATACACGTGTCCGGATTAACGAAAACATGATGAATAGCATGTTGAATAGTTCACACAAATCTTCCATAAGGATTAATTACTAGCTCTGAAATGGACGCCTGAATGGAGACCGCTGTTTTACAGTTTAATTAACTCATTTTCCCTTGAATGTACAGCATGTTGCAATCTGTTCATAATATACCAGAGGCTTATCCAGACCAAAAAAAGAGAAACGGCTAAATAAGGATTTACCAGAATAAAAATACAAACTATGCTAGTTTGTATCCTAGGTACTGTATTATAGCTGCAGTATAAATATGAACCTAAATCTCATTTATACCATATCCAGGGGAATTTACTTACTAGTATTTATAATCTAATAAGTTCCTTATGATTATGTTGTCCACTCTTCGCTATTATTTTGTATAAGAAACATCACGTACAGAGCAGCAGCTAGAAGAGCATAGTTTTCATAAAAAATAACATCTTGGGAAGTAGAAAAGCCAGTCAATGCATAATTAGAATAAAATAGAAATGAGTGTCAAAAGGAAATCATAATCACTACAAAACCAGTATCATTGTGATGAAAAATCTTGTTAACTTTATTCTTATCAGATCTATTGCGGTGGAGATGTAAGGATAGAATATTCATAGATCAATAAACAGATTTGTTTTATATTTATGTATTCATAGTTCTTTTTAATTTATTTGTTTCATCTTTTAATACTTAAAATCACAGAAAGAATTCAAACATATTAAAAGGGACTTAATTTCTTTTTTGCCATTCGTGCTTGTTTATTCTCTGCATTATAGTCAGCTACGGGCCTAACTTCCACAATGCTTCGCAGAAAATATAAGCTCCTTTAGGCAGGAGCCAAGATTTTGTTCTGTGTTTGTACAGCACCTAACACAATAAGATCTTGGTCCATAACTAGGGCTCCTACATGCTTTGGTAATACAAATAATAAATAATAGATTCAGGCACACAATTATTTCCACTAGAGGAATTGGGAAAGGACTGAAATTTAGGGCAGTGAAACTAACAGTTGGTTAGTCTTTCTATTCAGATTCCCCTTCTGGATCTCATCCATTAATATAAGGCTATGCTATAATACAAACATTATAGCAGAATGTTTGAAACCCCACAGTATTTTAGGCAAGTTTCTCAGAAGCGATTCGTGATTTGTTTAAGCAAGAAGGGGGGAGGGTGAAGAGTGGTGAAAATTTAATTCTTCGGAGGAATTTAATTTGGAAGTTATTACAACACCTTTATCTTTATTACCACAAAACAGCAAAGTCTACTCTTACAACTGTACTTCCCAAATACCCACTCACTTATTCATAAATGATCTGGAGAAAGGGGTAAGCAGCGAGGTGGTTAAGTTTGCGGATGATACTAAACTGTTTAAGATAGTCAAGACAGAAGCAGACTGTGAAGAACTTCAAAAAGATCTCACCAAACTGAGTGAATGGGCAACAAAATGGCAAATGAAATTTAACTGGATAAGTGGAAAGTAATGCATGTTGGAAAAAATAACCCCAACTATATGTACAGTATGATGGGGGCTAATTTGGCTCCAACAAATCAGGAAAGAGATCTTGGAGTTATCATGGATAGTTCTCTGAAAACTTCTACACAGTGTACAGCGACGGTCAAAAAGGCAAGTAGGATGTTAGGAATTATGAAGAAAAGGATAGAAAATAAGACACGGAATATTTTACTGTCCCTGTATAAAACTATGGTACACCCACATCTTGAATACTGTGTACAGATGTGGTCTCCTCACCTCAAAAAAGATATTTTGGATTTAGAAAGGGTTCAGAAAAGGGCAACTAAAAAGATTAGGGGTTTGGAATGGGTCCCATATGAAGAGAGGATAAAGCCACTGGGACTTTTCAGTTTAGAAAAGAGGAGACTAAGGGGGAATACGATAGAGGTATATAAAATCATGAGTGGTGTGGAGAGAGTGAATAAAGAAAAGTTATTTATTAGTTCCCATAATAGAAGAACTAGAGGACACCAAATGAACTTAATAGGGAGCAGGTTTAAAACTAATAAGCGAAAGTTCTTCTTCACACAGCGCGTAGTCAACCTGTGGAACTCCTTGCCAGAGGAGGCTATGAAGGCTAGGACTATAATAGAGTTTAAAGAGAAGCTAGATAATTTCATGGAGGTTAGGTCTATAAAAGGCTATTAGCCAGGGGATAGAAATGGTGTCCCTGTCCTGTGTTTGTCAGAGGCTGGAGAAGGATGGCAGGAGACAAATCACTTGATCATTGTCTTCGGTCCACCCCCTCTGGGGCACCTGGTGTTGGCCACTGTCGGCAGACAGGCTACTGGGCTAGATGGACCTTTGGTCTGACCCAGTATGGCCATTCTTATGTTCGTATGTTCTCACTGGTAAACTTGATTGTAATAAAAGTGACCAGAATTAAGGCTACCATAGACGTCCATGGCCTTTGGATCAGGTCTAACTAACTGGTCCCACCCTTACCAATCCCAGTCCACCAACCCAATCTCCTTTTATAAAACTGTAATATGGAAACCTTTCCCATTCCCAAACTTCCATCTGCCAAACTTCCGTACACCACCAATATGGCAAGTCCCACGTAAGTTGCAGACCTCTCCTACTCTCCCCCTAGATAGGATTCCCTTTAATTTCCAGCATATTAGAAATTCATAAATTCATATACTAGCATGGAAGTACCCTCAGGCTCCTATAACTATCTGATCCATTTCAACAGCTGGGAATTGCAGTGAAAGTTTCAGCACTGCAGCGACACACTCATGAGCAAAATGTAAAAAATTGCATCGCCAGCAATGCCACTCTATAGACAAAAGACAGCACTTCACTGACATTACTGTTACATGCCACAAAGTATAATAATCACATTTAGCACTTTTCATCTAGAATCCCTAGACTCCTCTCTCAACTTAGATAACGGATTACACATGACGTTCTAAAACAATGCTGTTCTACTTACATAAGTAACTTTGGGCTAGACTCTACCACTGATTTCAAAGGAATGTTTTACTTAAAAATGATGGGATACTATAGATTCTTTTTAAATACTTGGATTATTTTCCAAGTGTCAGATTGTGATTTAAACTAAAATAGCCATGCAAGGGAGCAGGGGAGAGCACTGCTGTTAGTGCCCTCTGCATCAGTGGTGTGCAACCTGTGGGTCTCAACCCTCAAAGGGGTCGTGGATGTCTTCCTGGGGGGCCACCCCCCGGCTGGCTGGATCGAAGTGCTGCATTGCGGGGCTGCCAACGACGAGGCCCAGCCCCCGGCTGCCTGGATCTAAGCGCCACGCCGTGCCGTGCCTCACTGTTCAAATTGTCTTGGGGGTTGCAACACGAGCATATGGGGGTTGCAGCTGAAAAAAGGTTGTGCACCATTGCTCTACATCATGACTTGAGGACAGGTATGGGCCTGGACCCCGAGCAGGTAGTATTTTAAAGTTCTGAAAGCAAAGCAAATGGTATGAATAATGACTTATTCATATTATTATGGTAATGCACTTGGGTTTGATCCCCTGTAGACACAAGTGATCCTTATACACATTGTTACAGGTTCTGCCATCCTCGCTTACACAGAATACTATCTTATTCTCCAAACAGTGTCACTGAATAGAACAGGTTGAGGTAACAGAATTTAACTCAAAAGTATTTCCACTGAAATTAATGTCACTATTTATGTGAGGATTGCAAAATCAAGCCTTTTATTTCTTATTTTGCATCCTGGTTTACCCTAGAAATTTACTTTGGTATTGATACGCCTCTGAGGGATGTGAAAAATATGAAGGGACGAAGCTATACAGACCTAATCCTGGTGTAGATGATGTCAGACTAATGGAAGAATTATTCCATTAATCTAGCTACTGCTTCTCAGGGAGCTGGATCATCTAAACTGGTGGAAGTAGCCCTCCCATCACCCTAGGTAGTATCTACACTGAAATACTACTAGGGCTACTGTAGCATTTTAGGCATCGACATAAGGATGCTGCATTAGAAATATTAGACATTATGGACTTATTACAAGAGGGTTTACTCATCGCTGTAGGCACCAGCTGTATTTGATATGTTAGGGAACTTCCAAATATGTGCAAAGACACCTACTTTAAAAGAGAATTCAAATCTCATGCATGATTATTTTCTCTCAATTTATACACATAACTGTCATTAAATCTAATAGGAGATAATATATGCAAATCTGTGCCAAAACAACTATATATTCATTAACTATTACATCTGATACAGACTGGAATAATCCAATATTTATATTCTGTAATACCCAGAGCTAAGAGACAACAAATAAATTAGAGAAATTTACCATAGTCCAAATTTCATGGGACCAAATCTCTCTACACAAGCTACCTGTAGTATCTGCTTGAATGAGCATTTCATTAGAAAAATCCTCATTGAAGGCAACACTTTGTTTAGCGAGGATGATAAGAATGCTCAGCTCATTTAAGAAGAAAAGAAAAGAGACTGCTCCCCTGTATTCCATACAAATCAGATTTCTATCAAGCATGATCAATACCTTTTGGGCTACTTTGAACAAAATTCTGTATCTTTCAAGGCATAACTCTTAGCTAGTACATTTCAAGTAGCAGCAATTTACTTTACAATTACATTTTTGTCTGCAGGCAGTTCTATCAAATGCTAATACAGGTTTCTTCATGCTAAACAACAAGATCCCTCACTGTAAGATTTTAATAAGAATTTCAGATAAATCCAAGAGAACTTTGGCAAATCATAAGAAGCACGTAAAATCATCAAACAAGAGAGACAAAAGAAGTTATATTGCAACTACACTTCATCAGATACTATTCCTGACATGTTATTTCCCCATGGAAAATTTTATTTTCAACTGTCATTTTTGGTTGACAACATGAGATGCAAAAGCAATAGATGTGATGGAGTGGGAATACAACACTGGTTCACAATTTACAGATAGGCTGACCATTTCTGAGAGATGAGGGTGATACCATCAAAGACACCTTTACATGCTGCCAGTACTGGTGCATGGTCCCTAGAGTTAGCTCAATCGGAACACAAATCTATCTTGCGCTGCCTTACAAGGTCCTAATAGGGGCATTCAGTACAGTACAAAGCAGCCTTAACAGAGCAGGAAAATCTGTTTTACATGCCCAAAGTACTGCATAGAAAGTAACTAATACATTCCCATTACACACTACTGCGGGAAGTGTGATTAGTATTATGAGCCTTATTTTGCAAATGTGAAAGTTTAGGCAGAGGGCAGAAATAGATCCAATATGGCATATTCAGGATTCAGAGTCAGGAGTTCCTGACTCCGGGAACCATGCTCCCTCCTCTAGACATTGCTGTGATTTAGCCGTGCAGATACAAGTTTGTACGTTCGCCAGATGACTGACAACTCTCATAAGTACAACCTATGTGCCCAATACTGAGTGTGTGTCTCAGCTATGTGGTATATATAACTGAGATTCTGTTTTCTGAGTGTCAAATGTAAGAGGCTTTTCTCTGGTAGGGATCAGAGGTTTGGGGGAATTCAAGATGAAGTATGTTACAGAATGATGTGTCTCCTGTGAAATTCTCTCTCCCCAAAATGTTCTTTATTGTTTCTGTTAATAGTGAACTAAAGAAAGTCATCTACACTGAAAGCACATGTTTTGGAAAACATAACATTGTTGACATTCAACAGATTTTTTTTTCCAAATACCATGGTGTGTATATATGGTACCCAGTACACTCATCAGCCATTAGACTTGAATTTCACTTGCTGAAACCTTAAAAAAAAAGTTAGCTATTTGTTTTTATATATATATTTGCAGCTCAAGTCATTTGGGAGGTATAAAATCAGTCAACAAATTTCCAGGATGTAAATCATTCAACTCTGTTGTTATAGCATGAATTGAAATGATCTTTTTCCACATTTCACAATAAACATCAAACAACATGCTCACACTTCAGCAGGTCAGTATGACTAATCAGTACTCAGTCAGTGTTGGTTGTTTTGGCTTTTACGGGAATAATGGTCTATTTGCTGCAGACCAAAAGGACACAGGAAAACTGAACGTATTATAGTGCTTAGGCAAATAACCTCTTCTCCCTCTTCCCAGATATTGGCAGCTTACCAATTTACTTTCCAGCCCATACTTGATGGCTGCATAGTTTTGAGTTTAACATGGTCATCCAAATTGCATCTGTGGGGAGATTTGTGAATATTTAACACTCCTGCAAACACCTTTCTACTCTGTTAGTCTCATCAGCAGAGAAGATGACGAACATGTTACTTATGCTGAAATAAGGGTAACCCAGGCCTGTTTGGGGTAGCACCTGACCCAGTTAGAGATTGATAGAGTTTGCTACAGCCTTAGCTAAGAGCCCACACACTACATACAGGCTCATACAATAAGCTTCCGAGGTCCCAGGTTTGATCTCACCTGATGATGACTGGGTCTGTTGGCATTACGTGAGCTTTACTTGAAATCTTAGGCACTGCTGTGACTGGTGCTCTATAAATGTGTAAATATTTATATACACAGCATGGCACAAAGCTGCACAATCCCAAGGGGAAAATGGTCTTTTATACCTTTATAGCAGGGGTGGAGAACCTCAGGCTTGGGGTCAGATACGACCCCCGGCTTTCCTGGATCCAGCCCCCTGAGGCTCAGCATTAGGGAGCCCATGCTGGCATTCCAACTACCCACCTACAGAGCTGGAGCACACAAAATCTACTAGCCTGGGCCTGCATAGACTCTGGTGTGTGAGGGGATTGTGGGAAGTGTCTTTCTCCTTCTCAGCCAGGGGCTTCTCACTTTGCTTCTCATTTGTGTGCGGCCCCTGGTTGATTTATCTGTGGGTGATTGGTCCCCAATGCAAAAAAGGTTCCCCACACCTGCTTTATAGGCAAAATGGGCCAGCATAAATTATCTATCTATGCTTGACAATGTCTGAGACATTTACATGATCAATCTGAGATTTTGGTTTACATTTGGGTTCCTCCAATCCTGGGAGAACAGTAAGATTTAGAGAGAAACCAGTTAATAATTTTAATGTATCTAAAAATGTCTGTTCAGAAAATTAAATTTGGCTTGAAGATTCTTGAATGTTAGCCTCTGGCACTCAGAGGGTGATGAGCTTGGGTACTAACTGGCTGCAGAACTGGGCAGTCAATCTCTCAAGAAGTGCTTCCAATAACATTGCAGAGCCCCGATTTCCAAATAATATCGGTTTCTCCTAATTTTAGTTTTGTCTAGGCCTTGAAGAATTCTTTAAGCATGTAGTTCTCAGAAGTTGATTACTGAGGCTGTTTATGGGCATATTCCAAATCTGGAAACCCACCAGAGTCTTCCCAAAGATGTCAGTGGGACTCAGGTCAAGGCTTACATCTTTCGGCTATGGCACAAAGTTGTTATGTAAAGTGATATTTAAAGGCTGAGGGACGTAGTGACTACTGTATCACTTAGGGTGCGTCTAAACTACATGGCTCTGTCGACGGAGCCATATAAAGTAGTTTACTCGACACAGTCAATGTTTATTCATTAAAATAAAAATGGCCACCGCGCTGTGCCAACAATCAGCTGATTCGGCACAGCGGGGCAGTCTAGACGCGGCGCAGTCAACAAAGGAAGCCTTTGTCGACCACTCCTGTAAACCTTGTTTCAAAACTGTTTTAAAAAAATCATTGGTGCATGGTGTACATGAGCATTCATTGTCACTCTTGTTTTAAGGTAGCAGAGCTGTTCCATAAGAATTTAAAGACAAGATTACCCAACTCTGATATAAAAATCTCTGCAATAAAGCATGGTCTGGAATTGGCTGGACTTCATGAGATTTAAAGGACACAATTAGGATATGGCATTTCTCATCTATTAATTTTACATTAAATTGAACTGTGGAATCAAGAACTGGTAAGACCTAGCTATGTTTTGCATATTCTTTTACCTATTTTAGCCTTTATTGTTCTCTACAAAACCAGCTTCTGTCTTCCAGAAATGTGAATTCTATAAAAAAGTTGAAGTGATAACAATATTACCAATGTTAAATGGACAGCTGAACTCTAGAGAAAAGCAAAGTACATTCTTTAGTCAATCTGTATGTTTCATGAATCAGTCAAGGGTTCTTATGGGAGCCATTGCTCAATCAAGTCTCAAGCTATTCTTGTTTTAAAGTAAACAGGAGAACATATGTTGTGTTAAATATTAAAATGTGCCAAGTGAACCTAATGCATTTTTATAAACACGAATTTTCATTTGTGATCCCATGTAGGATCAGCCCATCTTGAGGACACATGAGTTGATTTTGGGACTGACAGAGACACCTCAGTGTAAATGAGAGAAGATTTTGGTCCTAAGTTACCACATAGAATAAGAAAGAGAATAATTAGAAATGAAATTCAGCTAAGTTTTATAAGGTCAATGTAAAAAGTACTGAATATGCTAAAAAATACATTTGCAAATACACAATATTAAGTGATGTTTGCAATATAATCAGCATTGTTTTTATTCATAAAAATACCTGCCCCTTCTAGGCACTTTAAAATATACATTTACTTGTCACAAATGAGATACTAAGATAGTAGAGTGCTGGTGAGCATTTCAAGTTTTCTATGTGATGCTTATCTCTTTCTTTTTCTAAAAGAATAACTATAATAACCAACTAATATGCCAGTATCAATTGTCATAATTCATATCAGCTGATTGGTTGCTTATAGCTAATTATTCCTACTACTGACTTATACTCTAACAAAAAAGTTTCTGTGCTATGCACCAAACTTGAAATACTATCTCAATCATTATTTGAATAAATCTCAACTAGAAGTAAAAATTGTGTAGACTGTTCAGTATATGGCCAATAACACTTGGTAGGCCTCAATCCTGCAAGCACCAATGCATGAATTTAATTTTACACACATTAGTAGTCCCATGGAAGTCAATGGAACTGTTCACATGAGCAAAGTTCAGCATGTTTGCAGAATCAGACCTCCACAGTGCAATTCGATTACAGGAACAACTGGCCACATTGTAGAACTCTTAGGTAGAAAAGACAGAGCATGGTCTAGAGTGGCCTGTCTCCCTTGGTTCAAAACCACTCAATTCAGTGGGCTTATTTCCACTGGCTTTAATGGAAGTTGGCTCAGACCCTATGTTCCCAGCTCTGCCGTAGACTTGCTATGTAATGTTGGACAAATCATAGCTTAATTTCTTTGGGTCTCAGTGTCTCTGTTTATAACTGACCTACATTACCTCTTCATTAACACATTTGGAGATCTGTGGATGGAAGTGCAAAACACGGAACAGTAAATGGGATATTTTTTCTATTTGTGTGGGATTTCCATTCAAGTTAACAGAACAGATGAGCTGCAAGGAGGAACTCTTATCATTGTGGGAAATTCAAAAGGAGTGGTTATGCTTTTGTTTTTTCCATGTGGCCTACACTTATCTATATGTTTAACCAGCAAACTCTGGAAGTACTAAGAATTTTTAAAAAGTATAAAACACTGAAGTATGAATGTCAGGACAAGTCAAAAAGCAAGCAGAAAGATGCCTTTTTAGGGGTTTTCCAATATACCATGCCATTTATGTAGATTTTTTTTTACAGAAAGTATCTAAAGAGATGACTGTTTTATTATAAAGGATATAAAGCAATATGGATGCTTTTGGAGGATAGGGTCATAATTCAAAAGGATCTGGACAAAATGGAGAAATGGTCTGAAGTAAATAGGATGAAGTTTAATAAAGACAAATGCAACGTACTCCACTTAGGAAGAAACAAACCATTTAACACATACAGAATGGGAAGTGACTGTCTAGGAAGGAGTACTGTATGGGTCATAGTGGACCACAAGCTAAATATGAGTCAATAGTGTGACACTGTTGCAAAAAAACCCAAACATGATATGCTGGGGAAGAGTCAACACAACCTTTGAGTCAAAACTCGTGAAGTCATTCTGTCACTCTACTCTGCACTAGTTAGGCCTCAGCTGGAGTACTGTGTCCAGTTCTGGGCGCCACATTTCAAGAAAGATGTGGAGAAATTGGAAAGGGTACAGAGAAGAGCGACAAGAATGATTAAAGGTCTAGAGAACATGACCTCTGAAAGAAGACTGAAAGAATTGGGATTATTTAGTTTGGAAAGGAGAAGATTGAGAGGGGACATGATAGCAGTTTTCAGGTAGCTAAAAGTGAGTCACAAGGAAGAGGGAGAAAAATTGTTCTCCTTGGCCTCTGAGGATAGACCAAGAAGCAATGGGTTTAAACTGCAGCGAGGGAGGTTTAGGTTGGACATTAGGAAAAACTTCCTATCAGGGTGTTTAAACACTAGAATAAGTTGCATAGGAGGTTGTAGAATCTCCATCTCTGGAGATATTTAAGAGCAGGTTAGATAAATGTCTATCAGGGATGATCTAGATGGTATTGGGTCCTGCCCTGAGGCGTTGCCTCTCGAGGTCCCTTCCAGTTCTAGTGTTCTATGCTTCAGAAATTTCAAAATACTGTACTTCAGAAAATGTGTGCTGTTTTATTATTCTTATACCATAGCTGACTTCTAACTCCATTTTATTTATTTTTTATTTCCATGTGGGTGGTAAAATGTTTCTTAAAATTTAGGAATTAATTTTATTTTTACCAATGGTATGACATTCGGACAATATTTTTGACCCATCAAAGCATTTCCTCCTAGTGCTCTCTGGCTAAAATCAATTCAGAAAAATCAATGTATACTGTTCTGTGACTGTACTTTTGATTGCTGTAGTAGCAAATATAATAGTTCTCCTGCAACAGGTGCTTATCACAACTTGGATTTTCATTTCTTTCTTTATGAAAGCAACTACCCTGTAGCTGGATATATTTTGGCAAAAAGCCTTGGTAAAAGAAAAAGAAAGAAAACCTTTTACTAGCTTTAATGAATTGCTTAATAAAAAATGTCAGCTACTGCTGAGGTGGGATTGATAACACTGCTTAATCTTAATCCTCCTTGCTGTACTAATTTTATCATACTTAATTTCCCTTGTTACTGACCCTTAGTACTTATAGAAAATTAGAAGGGAAATATTTCCATTTGTCTCTTCATAATACTTTGAACTCAAGATTTTAGGGTGTCACCTACAAACCATGAGACAAGTTTTCTGGTGGTATAAATTAGGAATGCAAAAGTTAAATGGTTAAACTGTTACTCGGTAAGCATTAGCCTTACTGGCACGTTTGCCTGGTAACTCATTAACCGGAGGTCCAGGCCATTGGGAGCAGCACCCCTGCCCAAGATGGTCCGTCTGCCCTCCTTCTAATTTTGGAAAGAAAAGTAATTATCAAAATGTAAATCTAAACCAATTAAAAGTGTAAAATTTCATATCCAAGCAATGAAAAAGAAAACATTGTCTTCATGAAGGATCAGTTGACTGAGCTATCAGTACCTGTGGAAAGTATCTCTATAACATTATATAAAACACAGAGCTGGAATGGTGGAAGACACAGAAGCTAAGAAAGAACAAATGAGATTTCCGTGGGTATGTCTACACTGCCACCCTAGTTCGAACAGCATGGGCTAGGTAGTTTGAATTAAAGCTCTTTCAATGAGGAGTAACGGTAGTCCAAATTAGGGGCTTTAGTTCGAACTACCTAGCCCGTGCCGCGTGTAGCCGCGGGCAGGGAGTCCGAACTACCAGGCATTTAAAAATGGCGTTGCCCGGAAACATGCAAATAAAGCCCAGGATATTTTAATCCCAGGCTTCATTTGCAAGTTCGAATGACTACATTAGCCACTCTTGTTCGAACTAGGGTGGCTAGTGTAGACATGCCCTGTGTTATTGCTGCAAGCCTGAGGAAAACAGAAATATTTATACTGTTGTCTCCTATTACCAAATGAGAAAGAAATGGGACTTTAAAGAAGATAATCCTTTGGGGCATATTTTGATTTTAGGAAGGTCAATCAAAGATGATGCTTAGTTTAACAATGATTTCTGAAGCACATTAACTGTGGCATTTATGGCTGGATGGCCTGTAGCAATTGATAACTGAATACAGCAAAAATGAGTTGAAATTGGTTTGTAACATGCTTCCAAGCATCGTATCAGGACATGAAACAGATATACAATGACAAGAAAGATTGCACTCTTTACACACTGTCTGAATGCTACTTGCCGTGTACCAGTAGATACGACTGACGTTTAAAAATAATTCTAGCAAGTTTGAAATCTCCTTTAAAATTCAATACTTTCAAAGTGAGAAAAATGTTACATGCAGCTACCCAATTTGAGCACAGGATTTACTTGTGCCTAAAAACAACAAAGACTTCCAGATCTTATTATTTGAGCTAATCAGAGATTATCTATACAAATTGACTCTCTCTGAAAATGCTTATATGAATTTGTTGTCTATCATGATGAAATATTTTATAGGGTCATAACTCTTCACAGTTATCATCTCACATGCACCATTCTTATTAGCTGTGCTGCATGGAAATATAGTATTCAACTGGAATATAACATGATGAGCACGATTTTTTATTATTTAATTTATATTCCTTCCCCCAGGGCTTTCAGACACAATTCATAGTTCTATCATCATCTGAAAGAACAGCATCTCATGTTTTTGGGCTTTGGTGTTTTTCTAATGACCAAGAACAGGGTTGTACAAAAAATATATAATGCAATTTAAAAGTTAGAACCAAGCTTGTCAACAGATAAGGGAACATTTCAGTGAAACTGCTTTAACTTCCAAATATGCTCGGTTTCTTTCTGAACAAATGTGGGTTTGAGGTTTGAGTGAAACAGGTCTGAGGTTTGACGAAATCAGGGATATGAAACTAAGGGTGTCTCTATACAGCATTGTTATTTTGGAATAACATATGTGCATCTACACACAAGCAGTTATTTTGACATAATGTTGAAATAATGTCTAGACAGAAGAGTTCTTACTCTGACTCTTGTAACTCTCATTTTACGAGGATTAAGGGAAGTCAGAGGAAAATTGCACTATTTCGCCATAAATTGAAATCTGTGTAGACGTGTCCAAATTCGAAATAAGTTATTTCAACTTAAGCTACACAATTAGTGAAGCTCAAGTTGAGTAGTTTATTTTGAGTTCAGGCCTGCTGTGTAGACATACCCTAATGGTTTTGCCAAATTTGATGGTTTGGCTGAATTTCATTTTCAGATTTGAAGAAACTCAAAAGTAAAAGTGAAATTCTGATTTCCCTGAACAGAATACAATGAACAGCTTTAGACATTATTGCTCTCTGTACGCCAAGAGATTAGCTACCACTCTGTTATTAGCAACAGAAGGCAATTATTAATACTATTCTGTTGACTTCACTGGAATTGCATGAAGGATGGTTTTAGCCCAATACACTTTGAACGAACTTATAACATCAATCCTAAATAATGTGTCTCATGAAGATATTTTTTATTTTAATGTGTCTTATGAAGATAGCTTGCAAAGATGATGTTAAGGCGATATGATTTCAATCTCTATATGGTGAAGACAGCGAAGGCTATATGTACATATAGAAGTGTGCCCACTGGTGGGGAGGGGAGGAAGAGGACAAGGAGCCTCTTAACCCATCAATGCAGCTGTATGGGCATCAGGTGAAATACTATTGAATAATGCTACTGCCAGTATACATGCCACCACTCCAGGACACCACAGTGTGATCAGATATGTGTGGGCCCCAATCAACGTTGTACACCTGCTAGTTCCTACAGGAAGCTTTGCCTTTCTGCAGATGATGTAAGGAGCAATGTTCATTTCCCTCTTCTTCCATATTCCTGAGGCTTTCTATCTGTATTTGCCCTGTACGTCTGAATGTCCAAATTTTCCACTATTGTTATCTGTATTACACAATATTGTAGTAGGTGCATTATGTATACATAATAAAATGCAGTCCCTGATGAGAAGAGTTTATAATCTAAATAAGCAAAACAGATATTACCCACATTTTACTGGTGCCAAACTAAAATCACAGAGAAAGTAAAGCCCTACTCCAACAAACACTGAAATAAATGGGAATCTTTCCATTGAGTTCCATGAGCTTTGGATCAGGCCTTAAATGAATTTTCACAGGTCCCTTACAAAACCAGGAGCTAGGGTCAATTCCCCATTGTGCTAATGCCTTAACCACAAGGTCATCTCGCCGGTCTCTTAATTCAACCACTCCTCCCTACTCCATGTTACAGGTAACTGAAGTATCTATCCAATACCATAGACAGACTTTAGGATATGAATTACTGGCATATATCATGCAATGGCATTTTTAGATGCTTACAAGTCTGGCATTTTTAAAATTTTTGAATGCTGAAAAATACACCATTATTTAAAGAATCATTTAAACACCAAATATGGTAGCAATAGTTCTTCAGACTTAACAGTTATGTTATCCGCCGAAAGCAAAATGCAAAGAAAAATATATACACCAATGTCTGGAGCCACTTTTCCCCCCTCAGCTACCCAATACACACATTATTCTCATAACTTCATTAGGAGCGGTGGAGGGATGAACAACATGTTAGGCCAGAATGGAAAATACACATCAATCTATCGCCTTTCAACTTTAATTCACCAGAAATACAAATACTCAGCTACTCAGATTTTACTTCTTCATTGAGTTTTAACGTTTCATGTCTACACTTTTCATTTGTGCAATGTTCACTTCTCAGCTGCTGGGAAGTTTCATATCCCACCAGGAGTATAAGATGTTTCCTGTTACCCACTGTATTTGATACCATATGCATTATGTTGTGTTGAGATGGTTTTATCTAAGATCTGAGCTATGTAACAACTTTACAAGGGATATCACCTCCATGATATCTGTGAGGCGGATGACAGATAAACAGATAATTTTGGCTTTTCTGTGTAAGAATCAGAACTGGGATTTCTGCAGATGCTTCAAACAGGGATGCCCACAGCTTCTATGGTGCATCCCTAGTGGCTCCATCAAGGAAGATAGTCTGTTAAAATGGGAATTTTAGCTCATTACCCAATCACCCAGCAGTACAGATTTTACAGTCTCCCTTGACTGACACTCAGTTGACTGACTCCTGGTCATCCCCTCCCACGACTCCCCACTTTCTCAATCTTTCTGCTTCAGGCTATGTGTTAGCTAGAAGTCAATCATTTCATGTCCCAGTTGATTCACTGGCTGGCAGAAGAATACTGTAGTTGGCTCTTCACCATGTTTTCATGTGCCTTTTCGTGTCAAGAGTGCATTGACCTTGTCTTCATTTTAACCCTAGACACTTGAACTCTGGTGCTCTCAGGCTGGTGGAACAGACCCTACCTGACTATTGAGGTTGGTATGATTTAGGATAGTTCTTAGGAAAAATGAGAATTAGCTGATCCCATGATTTAGCAAACAGAAAAGTGGTGAAGCCCCTTTCTCCTCTTCCTGTGACGTATGCTGAGCAGACTTTGGCCAGACTAGAAGGTCTGCCCCCACATATAGCTCATTCTAAACCACAGGAAAATCTAACATAATCTAATATAGTTTACATAGCCAGAGTATGACAGGGTGCAGTCACAGAAGACCCCTTGGGGATGCTTCCAGGAGTGCTGACAAAACCACTGACACTTGCCTTCTTGCTCTCTGGGGCTCCTCACCACCCTGTCCTGCTGGGCCAGGTCTCCTGGTTCCCCCCAGCCAAAGCACAGAGCTGAGATCATCACCCCCCAAGAAGCAGTACAGACAATGAAACTCTTCAGGTCGAAGGAAAATACAGTTTTGGGCCCAGCTTCCCAGGATACCGCTCCCCAAATGGGATCAGAATCCCAAATGAATGATTTAATTAAGCCTCCTTTAACAATGAAAGGGGGAATGTACACATTGTTTCCTCCCCCAGGTACAATTATTTAAACTGGGCTTGATAATAAATAAAAGTGATTTTATTAAGTACAAGCAGTAGGATTTAAGTGGTTGTAAGTAAAAACAGGCATAGCAAAGTAGACTACAAATTCTAAATAACCAAATCACAAAGCTAATTCTAACACACACTAAGTTTATTACAAACTCACCCTAAAACTATTCTTATTCCAGCTAAGCCTCCAAACCACAGAAGTCCCCTTTTCACTGCAGTCTTTAGTTATGCTCTTGGGTGTGCCATGCCAGCCGAAGACCAAGAAAAACTTTGCAACTTAAATAGCCTCCCTTTCAGACTATTTTACATTCTCCCCTTCAGTGGAATTCTCTGTTTTACATTCTCCTCTTCAAATGGAAAATTACCTGGTCAGCCCCTACCAATTAGGGAGGTAATATGACTTCTTAAGACCAACCACTGCTAAAACTTGAAGCACAAAGGGGGCTGTTTACAGGTGATCACCCAGACATTGTGGGAAACATCCTTGATGGCTTTCATTTCCGCATGTAAGACCATAAACCATTCCACACTCCATATTCCTAACTCTACATACAAGCATGATACATACACCCAAATAAGATAAACGGATCCAGCAGATTGAGACATTAAAATTGATCGGTTACAAGAGATATTTTGTCCAAAGGATCTTTGAGTTATGCATATTTGTACCCATAAGTCAATTTAATAAAGCATGGGGGAATGGAGGGAGATTTACTATTTAACAGAAACACAAAGACAACCAAAAGTAAAAGTAACCACTTCTTTGTGAGAAGCCAAGCTGAGAAAGACCCCTTTAACACTGAAGCATCACAAACATACACGATGGATCTCCTGCTATATTTGGAAAAAAACAAGAAAGAAAACTACGACATCTAGAGTAGTGAGCATATTTAATGTAGGCACCCTTATTAATATGGTAGCCCCCTGGCAAACAGCGCAGAGAGAACATGTGGAAAAAGTGAGGAAATGTTCATTGTGGGGAATGATGGATTAAATTATTAAATAACTAGGAGAAAACAAACTTCCCGCATATCAGAACCAGTAGGTTCTTGAGCCCCATTCTTGTCTAGAGAACTGTCCATTGAAAACATGTTTCAAATATTGACTGCTACTCCCAACCCCTGCAAAAGTGGCTGGGCTTCCCTTCTGCTATAGAAAATGGAACTGAAGATTCTCTCTCAAGCTTCCTATTTTATTTAAACAGAGTCAGTTAAGTTATAGCATCAAGGCAGATTGGGAATGACATGCAGTCTCAAAACATCTGAAATCTGCCCCTACATATTTGCTTTCTTAGGGACATGATTAGGCTGTATTCTCTGTTTTAATCATTTACTGTAGCAATATGTATGGTCCTCCTTCAATTAAGGAAATTGAGAGTCAGCAGTTGTCTTTGTTGGTTTTGGTTCAAGCCCTGTAACAGTATCCCTTTTGAGAATAGTATTTATGCACTCAAAACTGTATCACAGTCTGTTTGAACCAGGAAGGATGCTAGTTCATTTATCCTCAGGAGACAAAAGTGTCATTCGAAGTGTGGCATTGTGCATCAATAACACATGTATAAACCTCACCCCATATTGATGAACCTTTGGCCACTAAGCAGAACGAAAGTAGATTTTGAAAGCTGTTCCACAGACCTGTAGCCAAACCAACCTGGCATACAGAAGAGGAGTTTGAAACTCTTCCAGTGTTCTGCTAAGGCACAGTAATTCACTGACTATTGTGGGGGGAAATAATCTCATATTGAGATAGGACACAATCCTAGGAATGAACATGACTTTGTAATTCAATGTCGATAAGAATGAAGGCCAGGATATTATGGGATTTGATATAGTCCACGATCCTGCAAATCCTTATTTTTGGTCCCAGATCAGGAAAGCATCCCTAATCAGCAAAGCACTTACATATGTATTTAAAGTTAAGCAGGCACTCAAGCCTCCCTAAACTCAATGGATATAGACTTAGGCATGAAGTTTAATGTTTTCCTGAATTAGGGGCAATGTGAGCCAAGTTTAATGGGACTGTTGACAGAAATAAAGGTGTGCCAAATCAGGCCATTATTACAAATTCTTACACTCAGCATTCTATTGTGATTACTTTATGTTCCTGTCATGTTTTCCTTGGGAGCATTCCCCAAGTATGAAACATAAGAGACACAAGCAGCTATTACTGAATATCTAGAGGAAATTACAGATGACTTTATTTAGAAACAGAAATATTCATAATGAACAGAACCTGGGAACTGGTAAATGTGCAACTGATACTTCTGAGTTTTCCTACTACTGTAATGGAACTCGCACATACATTTAATCAATACTTAATATGTTTATTCTTAACTAAGTTACATTATTCTAATGTTTGTCAACCAACTTTTAGATTGGTTATGTCAGCTGATACTCAACCTGACTGAATATGGAGTGGCTAACAGTGAGATTTCCATCTGGATATTTGTGAGAGCCCCACATCTCTGCCAGAAACCTTGAATTGTCGTGAGATATTTCTTTTGGCAAGCTGAACTGCTATTTAGATCTGGCAGCAACAACATTTTCAGACCTTTTATTGAGCCCTAAAGACTTCCTTAAACTACAGTGGTAACAATTATTTCTATTTTTCACAGCTTAATGTCAGTAGGAGTTCTTAGTTGCTGGACATAAATACTTTGCACTCCCAATTTAATCTAACCCTTTATGGATGCCTACTGAAGTAACAAACTAGTGCTATGTGCATGTGAGTAGTATGAGCATCACATAGAACCTTTTTGACATTCGCACTTCCCAGAGTTTTTCATTTAATATAAAACATTTGTGGAAGCTAATCAAATGAGCTCAATAAGCACATGATTTACATAAACCTAGAACCAAGCACCTTAATGAACGGTCACAATTTTATTCCCAAATTGGGTCAGGTGATTAGCCATAGTACACGTAAGCCCTTTATTTAGTTTGTTTAAGAATAACCCATGATATCTGATAGACATTGTGCTTTTAAATCTGCAATTGTGCTAAAATAGACAAGGGCTCAAGACACACAATTCACAAATCTTAATCCATATTTTGAACTTCTTACATTTTATATGCCAAAACTTTGGGGTGTGGTTAAAATGAGATAATTAGCTCCAGAGAAAAGGACCGTTATTTTCAAATTCACTTTATTTGTCAGTCTACCACTGTCAGAATATAGTGACCTTCCAGCTATATAAAGCCTACCATCCTAGCCAAACGTTTTCTTTAAGGTTGGTGATATGTAAGGAGTTTCCTATAAGGTTGAGATTAGAGATGGTATTTATCAAATGCTACCTATTGCCAGGATAGCTTCAAGAGTGGATGACTGCCGCCTGACACTGCCTTGTGCTAGAAGAGTATTTATGCTATTGTCCTCAAAGGTCAATATGATGGACAAATATTTGCAAATATTTATACAAAAGAATGTGAACTGAAAACAAAAGAGCTCCATTACCAGAGGATTTTGGGGAAAGGCTCTACTGGGGCAGAAAGCTCATTTTTTTCTAACTGGACTTCTAATGTTGGTCCTCTTGAAATCTGGATTTGATTCCAGGTCCAATGATTGCAATGGATAAGAAGTTTAGAAACACACGTTTAAAATGGCAAGTGGCTGGGAGAAAAAACAGACACTCTGCACTATTCTATCATAACTGAAAACACTAGCAACTCAGAAAAGAATGAACAAATTCTAATCTGATGACTTGGGAGTGGGGGATGTCAGTAAGAACACAGGCATGATCCCACTGAAGTCAATGATAAAATTCAGATTGATTCAATTGGAGCAGGGTTTGTCCAAGATGAAGTTGGTGGGAATCTGAGGTGGAGGGGAAAGAGAAGTAAGTGAAATGGGTCTGGCTAATGTTGAATTCCTTTTTTCTGAGTTGTGGAACACTATAACATTGGAAATGGAGTAATCAGGTCTCAAAAGTGAAAGATGTCCATGACATCATTCAAAGTGAAGGAGGACCACAGCCAAGCCTGCTAACAGGCCAAAATGGGACAGACTTGGATAAAACACACATATGTAACCTGTCATCGGTTTCATCACTGTATGATGGCTTTCAGGTGGCCAGTCTTCACAGGTTTTCAAAACCAGGACTAAACATAGGAACAGACATGTCCCCCAAAATATTCCCTTTTGACATCATAAAAAGCTTGTTACATGTTTTTTTGTAAAGTGTGCTGCCCTGGAAGGAAGACCATAATTTTCAAAATGTAATGATGAGGTTCTTGCACAGCAGTTTCCGTGTTTCTGACTATATTTATGACAGGAAAAAATAAAAGAGTCCTGTTCTTTAGCACCCCAAAAAGGTTTAATGCCTTGTGAGGTAACCTGATAATCAAAGGCTTTTAAAATTTATTTTAGTCTGACAAGCTTCTGGTACATTATGGCAGTCAGCCCTAAGTGCTATATAGAGTTTGAGAATCAAAAGAAATTCGACTGACCTGACTGCATGAAGAAGCGGTATCAGCAAAATGACACATTTGACACTTTTGAAGCCTCAGAAGTTAAAATTGATTTGTTCTTTTTTCTTTAATACCACAAAGAAAACTCAGAGGTTAGCTTTGGTTGGCATGGCTACCAGGATTTATCAACTGAAGAAGAAAATTTTTGACAGAAGGACGAAAAGTCATTTCACTCAAGAATATGTTTACTTTCCTCGGGAACTGACATCTTTTGGAACTGTAGGGACTTGCATATGCTAGACATGGGGCTTTATGCCATCCCTGTGTCCCAGCACACCATGGTGTTGGAAATGCCAGCCACTGGGTCACACTAGAACAAGCCACCCACTTTACCAGGCAACCAAGCACCACAACCAGAACTCAGAAAGCAGGTGAGGTCGAGCATAGATAAAGAGTGTCAAGAGCAACTGACACTCAGAATTGAAAATGTCAGCTACATTGGTCATTGACTCAGTCAGTCCTTGGGCAATCTTTCTCCAAGATGGCTCTGGCTATAGATTAAAATGACCTTCTCTTGGTAGAATCCTGAAAGTCAGCAGAGGTGCAAATATCAGACATCCACAAGGGTGGAAGAAAACATTGGCCATTTTTTTAAATTGATAGTGATTTTTGGGTACTGCAAATTCAGGGTATCCACTTGAAAGGGACCTGGTTTATAGAGGGCAAATAATCAGTACTAGATGCTTATGGAAATCTGTATAGCTAAGAAGCATATAGGAAATGGAAACCAGGGTTCATAAGCTGAAATCGTTAACATTTAACCAAAACAGATAATGAACAGCCTTACACAACATAGCTAGAGAAAAGCGAGGTATTGACATGCAATTTTGTTTTGTTCTACTTAAGGGAAATATTGTGTGCAGTATCCTTAAAAACTCTCAATACGGTTCAGTCTGATTGGTTGTCAGCAAAATCTTTTTCACATTGTAACAAAGACAGCAGTTCTGTCTTGGTTTCTGTAACAGTTCTCTGTGTAGCAGTTTCAACATTTTCAACTCAGAAAACAAAAGATACTTTTCAGACAAAATCTTTTGAACAGATATTGCATTTTAAGCTTGAAATGTAGATCTCTGAAAAGTGTGGTAAATTAAGCATGTGAGAAGCTGGGAACAATTTCAGCTGAACATGGTTTGTATCACCTCAGATACAATTGTGACTAGCATTATATGTAGCAAATAATGAGTTTTGGATTTTGAACCTGTTTTGGATTAATAAATTAGAATTAGCAGCAAATTAGCAGTTAACCCCAAGCATACAGGGGTATAAGCATTGACCATCTATGGAAATTCTTATCCATAATCACTTTCAGATATATACAGCCACAACAACAACAACAAAAAGAAGAATCTAACAGATGGTCAATCATTCTTGTCATGAGCAGCAGCCAGACAAAAAAAGTTCACTTGGAATCTAACTATAAAAGATTGTGGCAATAAATATATATTTTTCTAGAAAAGAGAAATAGAGGTCAGGCTCTCTGCCAAGAGCTAGAGTCACTGAACCAGAATTTCCATTCCAAGGGAAATACTAAAATTTATAGATAACATTTTACTGGAGATTTTTTAAGCTTCCCATTCAATGATTTTTTTAAAAAAAAAGTTGGTTTGGCTTTAACTTTAATCATAACAAAAATATAATAATATAATAAAAACACAAAAGGAGAGATTAAAGAGATTGGACTTTTCATCTTAGAAAAGAGGAGACTAAGGGGAGATATGATAGAGGTCTATAAAATCATGACTGGTGAGGAAAAAGTGAATAAGGAAAAGTTATTTACTTGTTCTCATAAGAACGAGGGGTCACTAAATGAAATAAATCAGTAGCAGGTTTTAAACAAACAATAGGAAGTTTTTCAACATCCAGCACAGTCAACCTGAGGAACTCCTTGTCAGAGGATGTTGTGAAGACTAGGACTTTAACAGGGTTCAAAAAAGAGCTAGATAAATTCATGGAGGTTAGATCCATCAATGACTATTAGCCAAGATGGGTGGAATGGTGTCCTTAGCCTCTGTTTGTCTGGAAATGGATAACAGCAGAGGGATCACATGATGATTACTGTTATGTTCACTCCTTCTGGGACATCTGGCATGGCCACTATCAGCAGACAGGATATGGGACTAGAAGGACCTTTGGTCTGACCCAGTATGGCCATTCTTATATAATATTTCAAAATAATAATAAAAATCGAACTGCCCCCTTGTGATAAGGTAAAAATGAAACTTTTCAACCTCACTCAGATCAAATGTTTCATTTTAAAAGATGATATTTCATGAAAATTACCATATTCTTGTGAAATGTTTAGGTTTTAATGAATCATCATTTCCTAAAGGGAAAAAAAATCTCTCTAAAATGTCCATACTTCTAATGGTTAAACAGCACAGAGTAAGAGAGAAGGGCTAATGGAGAAGCCTACTTATGCTCTTGTGTTTGTCTTCTGCTGCTCTACAACAACCTTCACCTAATGTCTTGAGATACCCCTGAAATGTGAAGTATAATAAAAGCATGGAAGGTGACTGTCACTCAGTCAGCCAAAATATATGCACCTGTAACACAAATAATTTAAACAGATGATCCGGCATATGCCCAACTCTGTACCAATTGTGGATGAAAAATTCAGTAATTGTCAAATCTCATGGTTAAAAATAAACCAATATTGATTTTTTTAATGTTTTCATGGTTTTCTGGGAAAATGGTAGAAAGTTAAAATTTGTGAAATTTTTTTATTTAACAAAAAAAGTAGTACATGAAAATTGCAATAATCATTTTGGTAATATTGTCATTAAATCTGACAAGCAGAATTTTTTTTTTGAAAAGCCAGTGATTTATAAATGACATTTTTTTCATTTTGAAAAAGGGCTTTTTTGATGATCAACATTTTGTGGATTTTTTTTTAAATCAGTAGTAATTGTAAACTGAAGACCAGAACTGAAAAAAAATAGCTGAAAGAAAAAAAGAAGTACTCTGCTTCACAACAGAGTGAAAGATCTGCAAATTGGAAAAATATGAGTTTATTGAACATTCATCCTAGAATGGATGAATTAGTGTAGCCTATAATTATTAGACTCTTTATTGGGTGTAAAAACTGACCTCTTGGTGAAGGTGAAATATCTTGGTCTGATGTTCCTAATGCTGAGGCTACGTCTAGACTGAAGGCCTCTTTCAGAAGAAGCTTTTCCAGAAGAGATCTTCCAGAAAAACTTCTTTTGAAAAAGAGCATCCACACAGCAAAAGTGCATCGGAAAAGAGATCCACTTTTTTAAAAGATAGCGTCTAAACAATGTGCCAAGTATCTCGCATTTAAATTGTGATTACTATGGATGGAGTGGCCAATAGGGCACCTGTGCTTCTTCCTGGAGGCCTCTTCTTTTGAAAAAAAAAAAAAAAAAAAAAAAAACCTCCTCTTCTCTGTCCCCACACACACCTTTTTCCAAAAGAGCTCTTTTGGAAAAAGGCGTCTTCCTCATAGAAAGAGGTTTACCGTTGTCAGAAATACCCCTGTGTTCTTTCTACTTTCTGTCTAAAGAATGCAATTGCAGTGTGGACATAAATGTAATTTTTCTGGAAAAACAGCTGTTTTTCCAGAAAAACTCTGCAGTGTAGGCATATGAGACACAAAACTACAATAGTTTCTAGCGCTTTCTCTTTGAGAGACAGACTTTTATTTTCTTTTTAAACAAGAAAGAAAAGCAGATCTATCATTATTCACTGTGGTGGATAACAGTATTTTGATTATATCTGGAACACACAGGACATTAGATAACAGATTATGTTGAAGAGGAATTGTCTATAGAGGCACAGAAAAGCTGCCCAAACTCTGATTCTTGTTAAAGAGGAATAATTTTTAAAATTGTAATTATTATTGCAGTGGCTCCAAGATATTATTGGAAACAAAGCTGCAGAGATAGAATGAGATGAGGAGCCACCACAGGGAGACAGTATGAGAAAATGTATTTCCCTGGGACACTTCTGTTTTCACTGTGATTTATTAATATCGCCAACAGCTAATTGTATTTTAAAGTGACATGGAAACTCTGAAATGCCATGTCACATTGGATTTAACTGATTTACAGTGATGAAATGTAATGTCAGTAAACTGTTTTGGTTTGTTCAAATCAACTATAGTTTAGCATGATCCAGAAGAAATTAGAGAGAGTTCTACATGTATTTTGAGAACAGGAATATTTATTGTGGACCACAGTGTCATTACAACTAAATATAAAATAAAATAATGTTGCAGCAGCTGTTGCTCTGAATTTGCATTTTATTTCTATTTTGTATTGTCTCCTTCCACTAAGAAACGAGGGTATGTCTCTTTCCCGGGCTTCATTTGCAAGTTCGAATGCCTACATTAGCCACCCTAGTTCGAACTAGGGTGGCAGTCTAGACATACCCCTAGAGACGTACCATAATCCTCTCTTGGATACTGTCCTCTTCTCCCCAGCCCTTCTTTCCCTCTTATTTTCATCATTATGGTTTTTAAAGCATCGTGATACATTTCTGCAGCCTAATTAATAACTAATACGCAAGTACAATGCTACATCCATGTCATTCTCCTGATCTGTTACATTTACTTATGCATTCCAGTTCAAAACAGCACTTCAATGCAAAATATTTCAAGTCTATCACTGCCCTGAGAAGGGGCACAGAGTAATAAGGCACTTGTCATTTGATTACAGCATCAACTGAGACGTGCTATAATTGCTAATCTTTTTTTTTTTTTTGCTCAAAAATACATGTGCTTGGTTTAACTACCATTTTATAATAATTTGCTTTCATTTATTTTTAATGTTAGTTAAAAAATTATGATGCTTTTTATATGTGTTGAAACAAAGTGTAGGAATAAATGGTCAGTTTTCAGTATGGAGGGTCTGTACTGGGACCAGTCCCATTCAACATACTCAGATGATCTGGAAAAGGATACAGTGAGGTTTCAATATTTGCCAATGATACAAAACTTCTCCAGATAGTTAAGTCCCAAGCAGACTGCAAAGAGCTACAAAAGATCTTACAAAAATTGGGTGATGAGGCAACAAAATGGCAGATGAAATTTTATGTGGATAAATGGAAAACATAATCCCAATTATACATATAAAATGATGGGGTCTCAATTAGCTACTACAACTGAAGAAAGAGTTGGAGTCATTGTGTATAGTTGTCAGAAAAAAATCCACTCAATGTGCATCAACAGTCAAAAAAAGTTAATGATTAAGAGTATGAAACAGCTTCTGTATGAGGACAGATTAATAAAGCTGGGACTGTTCAGCTTAGAAAAAGATGAACAAAGAGGATCTGACAGAAATCTATCAAATTCTGACTTGTGTGGAGAAAGTAAAAAAGGAAGTGTATCTGCTCTCTTATAACAGAAGAATTAGGGGTCACTAAATGAAATTAGTAAGTAGACAGTTTAAAACAAACAAAAGGAAATATTTTTTCACACATCACACAGCCAAGCTGTGGAACTCCTTGCCAGGGGATGTTGCGAAGGCCAAGGCTACAGGGTTCAAAAAAGTAGTAGATAAGTTCATGGAGGTCTATCAATGGCTATTAGCCAGGTTGGGGCAGGAATGGTGTCCATTTGACAGAAGCTGTGAATGAGCAACAGCGAATAGATAACTTGATGATTACCTCTACTGTTCATTTGCTTCTGCACTCTGGTGGCAATTTAAAGTGTGGGAGCCAGAGCCCCGGGCACTTTTGAATTGCCTGGCCATGAGGCAACTGCCCTCTTTGTCCCCCTCCCCCTGACAATGGGCCTGACTGTATCATTGAACTCTATCAGCAACAGCATTATCTCAGCCCCCAGCTCAGCACAGCAATACTATAATGGATAAGTATGCAAACATAGCCTTTTTGTTTCCTTATCCCATGGCTAAAGGCCAATGAAAAGCAATGCAGGTAAATAGACTTGGCAGTTTTGTGTGGCAGTAAGTGGATGATACTCACACTCTCCCAGATAAGTGGGGTTTCTCTACACTGCTTTGATTGTAGTTAACTAATCCAATTGTAATTACTGTAGTTCAGCACACCCACTCTTGGCATACATACTCTTGGATCATCTCTACATTCACAGCACGTTCAATTAAGTTATTAGCAATAACTCCAGGATAGATACTTGGGAGTTTCCAGCAACTACTTGTAGGTGAGCTGAGGAGAATTATTGTCCATGAGTTCTGAACTGGTGAAATAAAGAATAACAGATCAATAGTGATAATGATATGTGTGACTCAGTAGCGTTTTGTGCAAGTTTTAAGTATAAGATTTGCATCCCAAATTCAAAGTCAAACTCCTCCTGCTGCAGTGGATAAGGAAGCAAACAAATGTTTAAACAAACTCTTCAATGGCAAAACCACCAAATTATCTATAGCTCTGATTTTCCAGGCATTTATTTTTAGACATGACTTCCCTCCTCCATGGCAGTCTGTTATCTTGCTAAGCAATCGAATATATTTTTGAAGCACAGAGAGTTGTTACAAAAAGGTCTAGGATAATGTGAATTATGTTGCTGATGCAATATCTGTAAAGGAATGGGATATAAGGGCAGACCTTATTTAATACAAAAAATAATACATCTTCTCAGTGACTTCAGTATACAACAATAAAATAGGTATGAGCAAAAGACAGACAGACTCTATTAATATAAAAGAGTAAAAGATTTGTTCTCCAGGTCATGGAAAAACTGTTTATTCTACTGCACGACAGCTGCAAAGATTTAAAAGTAGTGACAAAACTGAAGATTTAAAAATATTTCATTGCTTTATTGCTGCATTGCCAATCCTAGCTACACAAATTGAAATTGTGACAGATGTTAGCAATGCATTTTGTCTCACAACACATGTTTTCTTCTGGAGGACAGGGAAAAAACAGGGCTTTTGTTGTTGGTTTAAATGTAGGAACACAGAATGATGTTCTTCTGCCCATGTGAGCATTCTTTTTTATTGGCAAATTCATCTTTGCATTTTCATCCTGATAAAATGTCTTGCTTTGAAAGCATGCAAAGCCATTAAAATACAATTTGTGTATTGCTAGGCTCAAACCCTAGCAATGCACAGCCTTCATTAATCCCAAAATAATTCCATTTTAGCACTGCTCAAATCCCTGAGTCCCTTGAGTTGTATGTATCTACTATCTAGAGCACTATGATGGAAAGACACGACTTAAAAAAAATATCAAACTCAAGAAGAAACAGAACATATTTGCAAAAATAGGGGAGCATTTCAGGGATGTCATGGTTCAAAGTTCTTGCTGCCACAGTCTTTTGTTCTCTGGGAGTTAGCTTATATGTATTCTTTATTTAGTCGTTCCATTAACCAACAACGGAAGAAGGGAAGCAGGGTGTACTATTAGCATGTTAATCGGTCAACATCTTAAATATCAGAAACTAAGGGTAGGTCTACAGCATGCCACTTTTAATGACACAGCCATGTCGACACTGTCCGCAATTTTGCCAAAAAAACCTTTTCACCATGTACAAGCAGCATTTGTTTTGTCAGGAGGAGAGAACTCCTGCTGGAAAAAAAACCCTGTTTACACTACTTTTGTCATTAAGGGGACAGGGTAAAACACCTGTGTACAACAAAAACTGTGTTGCTCAATTGTTAGTGGAGACAAAAAGCCTAAGAGCGGTAATTTAGAAATGGTTTGGTCTTTACTAGGACCTAGAGGCACATGTCCACACTGAAACCCATAATAACCATCAGAAATAAATCATCTGGAGAGGGTAAAGCATAAGCAAATGTAAATAATTCATTCAGGTTAGTTAGTCTTTCCACTAAATTCAGTAGATTTTAGATCTAGTCCTATGGACAGATAGCTATGCTGTCCCCCTTGCTACTTGCATTGGATGAGACAAGAGTTGTACACTAAGTTAATGCAGTAAAGCAATCATTTGGGAAATGTTCATTTTGCAACTTTCATTGCATGCATAAAATTTCATTACTGATTGCCTCAAAGCTTAAAGATTTAAAATTTAATTCTGTAGGCTTATTGAAGTATCACACCACTCTACTAGCTTGTTGTGGGTCATGAAGTTTGAATTAGAATTGCCCTAATGTTCCAAAACTAGCTTGAATTGTTCAATTTTAAAAGAGGACTGCAAATGCTAATTAAGTAGATGCCTTGTGAGTTGTCACTTTGCATATTTCAACTGTCATAGTTATGTGTGAATAAATTATATGCACTATTAAAGGGTGAATAGCATGCTCCAAATGTAATAACAAAGAGATTCTCCACAGAGAAGACTTAATTTTCTCATTTACTTAAGAAAATGAACTATTCCCATCTCACAAAAAATGAATTTTAGAACAGTAGCCCTATTTATTAAACACTTAAATATGGCTTTGAAGGGAAAACATTTTTAAAAAGGGGGGAGGAGGGCAAGTTCTTAGCTAGTACAAAATTACTGCGCTCCATTGATGTTTATCTGTCTAATCCAATTTACAGCAGCTGAAGATCTACCTCTAGAAAAAATAAAATTGGACCAATTTCCCCAATACGAGACTGGAAGAATATTACAAAATGTAGATAGTAGAGGATAGTGTCTCAACATGGACCTAATCCTATTAATTGAATTCAACGGCAGAGACATGATCTGGATCAGAGCCTAGCATGTCATGGTCTTAATGTAATGTTACCTATGTGATATGTCAGAAATATATCAGATCAGAAGCAGACCAAGAAACACAATGGCCACTGTAGTACAGTATTGCAAAGCCACAACTTAGCCAACTAGTATTAAAATACACAAGAAAAAACTCTTGAAAAATGCTGTTGAGTAGCTCAGTTAAGACCCATTTTGGAAAATAAAATAAAAAAACAAACAAACAAACCATTTCAACAAAATAGTCAGTGCTTTGCATCATAACACACATTAAATTGCTTTATTCAGTATTATGTCAAATCCTGCAGACCCTATTATAGGAGTGCTTTGTAACTATCTAGTCTATTCCTGTAGAGGTTGTGCAAGAATATGTTTCCAGGGTTCCATAGGACCAATTCAATTTTTGTTGCTGTACACTGCAAATGGCTACATTTCGCTTCTGTTTATATTAGCTTTTAACCATCTCTACTTAGGCAAAACTCCCATGGGCACTAAGGTTGAGCCATACTCAGATCATCTCCTGAAAATCTGGACAGACAGCCTGGCCCCAGCAGTACCATCGTCTGACTCTCTGGATACATCTCCATGAGTGACCCACAGGGAAGCAGTGTTGGCAGAAGGAAAAGCAATGGGAAAGAGGTACAATGGAGTGTCAGCATCCTCTATTGTGTCCTTGATTTCCAAGCACAAATCAAAGCAGCAGGGAATGCAGCTTAGATTTGTATGATCTCCTCCAGAGTCCTTTCTAGTACCAAGCAGTTGCAGGAGCAAGGTACAGCTTCTGGAGAATTTGCAGTGGCCTGGGGAACAATACCAGTGAAACAGCAGCCTTCTCTGCTCATCTCTGTGTAAAAGGGATTCCTTTCTTCACAGTTCTCCAAGATCTAATGGACAGAAAAGACAGCATCCAGAATCTTAATCCCTAAGCAACACTGAGGGAATAATACATGGAAAATTCCCAGGTTCAGCCTATGGAATTGTCCTCCATCCAAAAGTAAACTATACCTACACACTGGGATTTGCAGCAGGTAGAACAAAGGTTCAGCCAAAGCTCCTTGATAGAAAATTCAGAAGAAAATACTCTTGCTCTTTCTGTTAAGTCAGGGGCCTGTGATAACTAACATACATTACGTAGCAATGGCTGAGCTATATTTTGTGAAGTTAAAACAATGAGAAGTCCTGTGGCACCTTACAGACTAACAGATTTATTAGAGCATAAGCTTTCGTGGGCAAAGACCCACTTTGTCAGATGCAAAATAAACCTCTAGACCAGGGATGGGGAACCTAAGGCCAGCATGGATCTGGCCCTCGAGGCACAGAGTTCCCCACACTTCCACCCCAGCATCCGGGAGCCTATGCTTGTACTGCAGCCCTTTCACTGCCTCACTGTGGTCTAGAACACACAAAATCTACTAGCCTGTGCCTCTCAAGGCTCTCGCATGCAAGGGGAATGTAGAAAGTGTCTTTTTTTCCCCCTTTGTCACTCTCCTTTTTTTTTTCTTTGCACTTGTGTGCAGCAGACTGATTTTTCTATGGGTCGTCAACTCTTGGCCCCAAAAAGGGTCCCCATCCCTGCCCTAGATCAACCGCCAAGAAAAGCAAGGGAAGGGCAGGGATCTCAGAAATGCCAGCTGTAATTAAAAAAAAAAAAAAAAAAAAACCTATTTTGACATGCATTTCAGAGTTTAGTCATACTGGAAAGTGCTTCTTTATTTCGTGAGCTTTCACATTATCAGACTGAGCAAAACTGTTCTCTGTAATATCCAGTCAAGCAAGAAGCAAAACTCCCACAGATTTCAGAGAGAGTTTTGCCAGACTATGAAGTCCAAGATTTGGCCTCTCAAAAATAGTAATGTGTTGCTTTGTCACTATAAATATCACACAAAGAAATCATAGTGAGAGGAACTATAAAAATAAAATAAGTGAATCAGATCTCAGTAAATGGCCCAATCATTGCTCACACAAGTAATATTTGTTCATGTTTGCTTCCAGTGAGGCTGCATGTATGAATTAAGAGTCCACAATAAAGTTTTGTAATATCGATTGCAGAAGGGAATTAATTCAGTCCTCTGCAAATGTGAATGCATTTGGAAAACTGCACTGTTTTTCACCATAGCTGGCAAGGTCAAATTACCAATTTCAGCCATTGTATGCAGTGATTTTCAAGATGATGGAATATATATTAAATAACTTTAGTCAAATTATTATCAAACATTTTAGCCACTTTCAAACTATTGTTTATGCTCTGTATGGAAATGAATTGTTACTAATAATGACTTCAACTTTATGTTGAACATTCTTGGCAATATTCCCTCTAATCTTTTCCATCCATATGAAGATTTCTTCTATTCATGTGAAGAATAATTTTTTCTATGTGCATTGAGGAGCATGCAAATGTCTGCCTCCCAGTAGAAACAAAAACCTAGTTGTGGGCACTCTACTAATCAGCTGAGAGACATTCAAATCTCTCCTGAGTGGCTGCACAAGCACACAGCTTACAGGGAACATTGGTTCCCGGGCCTGATTCAAAGCCTCTTGATGTCAATGGAATATTTCCCTTAGCTTTTGGATGAAGCCCGAATTGTGCTTGAAGAATTCATTATAACAAGAATTAATCTAGCACCCCAAGTTAATGTAAAGACACTGATTTCAGTATGAATTCAATCAAACCCTGTATCTTTCTCCCATGGAGATCAACAAGAAGATTCCTTAAAAGCCACAAAAATTCCTTTAATCCCACAGACCAACTGAAGAGAGATTCTAAATCCTCGTATTCTGACTAGGTCTTTTTATGACAAGCTAGATCTGCAAAGAGTCTCAAATCTTCACTTCTTCCTTGTTCAACCAATAGCTTGTCCTATAGCTGGGTGTATTAAAATCTATTTAAATAATTAAAATATTTTTCTTAAGAAAATACATAAAGATGTAGCAAAAATATAGTATTTTAGTATTGGTATCAGAAAATAAGTATGATGTATAATTTGATGTATGATGGCTTGCTTACAAGTTCTGCATGCTTCTATTTCACCCTGTCTCTCATGATTACATATTGTTTACTGTAAGGTCTTGCTCCCTGGTAGCCTTACAAATTAAGTTGTACCTCTTGTCTGCATCACAAACTAAGTTGTGCATGATTCCCTTCTTTTGGTTATTCCTTTAGTAACTATGTAATCCTTTGTCTGGAGTGCTCTGTAAATTGTTTGTTGTGAGTGAAGAATGTGTAGCCCAAGGTCCAGTGTGTTTCAGCAGCAGCCCTGGGAACTACAAGTTGTGGACTATAAACTGCGGCATGTTGGGAGAACTTCCTGGTTCCTGCCAGGATGTGCCCTCTGCCCCCAGCAGGGTCTCAGCAAGGACTGTGCTAGAAGCAGCACACAGGCTGCATGCTGAGAGAAGGGGCTGCTGAACTGTTTTCCTGTTCTATGTTTTTTACAGAATAAAGCCTGTTCCTGGTGATTTGTCGGAGTGGGTCTGGTCTGAGGTGCACTCACACGTACGCAACGCAGAGCACACCAAGCAGCCTCAGGCCTAGCCCTCCCCCCACAGTGGTGTAAGAAGTCACAAGCTTCCCCTATGCTGAATAACCTCACACTGGGCTAGCCAACAGGAGGGGTTACAAATGCATATGAAAATATCATCAGGCAGGTCCAGATGGTCAAAAAGACTTGAGACACTTGGAAATGATAAGAACATCTATGGTGCCTGAGGCTGGATGAAGGCTGAAGAAGATAGCAGAATAGCAGAGCCCTGGAGTCAGGCAGCCACACCCAAAAGTGAGACCACAAACAAGAGATAATGAAGGCTGACCACAGACATGAAAGAATAACTGTGGGGAAGCACCAAGATTAACATATCGAGGATTGCAGCATGACACTACAAAACCCATACATTTCAATGGGAAGTTACATGTACTGGTTAGACCTCCCTGGTCCAGCAGAGTCGGGACCTAACTGGTCCCAAACAATAGAATTTGCTGGACCATGCGAGGCGTCCTCTACCATGGGCCCTGGGCCCCTTCTATCTTTTCCTCCACCCTGCTGCCACTGGCCCAGGCCTTGGGCTGCCTTTGGTGGCCAGGGTTCTCCAGTCCCGGCCAGCACTGCCTCATGCAGCCAGATTTCCCCAGCCCTGAGCTGCCACGGGTGGCTAAGCTTCTCTAGCCCCCAGCCCCGCATTACTGCAGGCTGTTGGGGTTCTCCATCTTCGTGCTGCCGCAGGCTGCCATAGGCAGTTGGGCTTCACTGGATCCCAAACCCATACTGCTGCAGGTACCTAGACTTCTACGGTTGCTAGTCCCATGCTGCAGTGGGTGCCTGGGGATCCCCAGCCCCCGGTTCCATGCTGCCGCAGACTGCCAGGGATCTCCAGACTCTGGAAGTGCTCCTCTGGCCCCACTGGCCCCAGACCTAGTCAGGCTGATGGCTCTCCTGCTATTAGGCTTTGGGGCTCTCTGGTTGAGGAGCACCAGTGGTCGGACCAGAAAGTACCAGTTTTTAGAGATGCAACTTGTATAAAGTGGAGGGCTTTTGCCATTAGATTCTGAGTTTGGTCCCGCAAGCCAACCCTCAGAGGAGCCTCGAATCACAATTGAAAGACTCTGACTCCTCACTCAGTCAGCCTCGACTGGTCAGCAAGACTGTCTGGAGCCACAAGGGAATGGTAAGTATACACCATCTGTAGGACCTGCGTGTACTGCAGGGAGGCTTGTCTTTATGAAATATATACTAGCTGCTTTGATATTGTATTCTTAATAAATGCAGCATCTTGCCTTTTCCCCTAAAAAGAACCTGTGTGCTTCTTATAAGCATAACAAAGGAGAGAGATTAAAACTTGTAAAGACAATTAATTCATCCCATAAAGCACATGTTTAAATTTATGTACATTAGGGGAAGCTTCAAGGTAGGGTAACTTTCTCCTTACTAAATGAAAGAAGCTAGCTATTCTTCCCAGCTCCATGGCAGAGTACAGTGCGGGTTCCATTCACTGCCTCAATAACTGGTAACATCATGGTAGTTAAGCAACGGATTGAATTGCCTAGAGAGGGTGTGGAATCTCAATCATGGTAGGGTTGAAAGAGAAAGTTAGACAAACACCCGTCACGGATGGTCTAGATAATATTTAGTCCTGCTTTGAGTCTAGGGAACTGGACTACATAACCTCTTGTGATCCCTTCCAATCCTATAAGTCTATGAAAGTGATGACTCACCTGGAAAAGGACCAGTGCCTGGCTGGAAAATGTGTTGGGTTTCCAGTCATTCTAACAGTAGGTGGAGCAGCAGCAGGATGGAAGAACCCAGGTTTCTTATAAGGCCTTTCACCTGCTTCTCCTGCTCTCCAGCTGCAGAAGAGAATTAGGAGCCCTATCACTGCAATCTCTAATGGGAGAGGGGCAAGAAAGGACTCTACTTCCACTCACACTCACTCTGTCTAGCAAGAAATGATAACAAAATGGCTCTCTCAACTCCCCATCCTGCCTTAGCATAAAGGTGGATGCCAGGAGGGGAAAAATTGAGAGATGTGGGGAAGAAATAGAAGAGATGTATGAATGAGCAAGGATGTAAATGAGGGAAAGGGAGGTGAATGGAAGAGGAACGGAGTAGAAAAAGAGTTGAATGACATTGCAGGAAAACTAATATTAGGCAAAAACTGAACAGCTAAGGAAAAGAGGCAGACAGCAGTGAAAAATGTGTGGTAACCTCAAGAAGGTAAGAACAGATACAGTGGGTGAAATCGCAGGTAAGGGAATTAAGTTATTCTATCAGAACTCTGGTGCCAAGAGGAAGAGGGGACTTAAAAGGTCTGTGTTTAGAAGGGAGATGCATATGGAAGTGCAGTATTCTTTCAGAAAGGAGACGAGATAACCCGCCATTGTATTATATGGTGATGTCTACTGAGTTTGGCAGTTTTAGTAAAAGCTTGTTGATGTTTTAATATTATATTACTTGCCTCTAGGAAGTTACAATTACATCCTAGATAAGGGTATGTTCTTTTTCATTTTTTTTTTATTTCAAGCTATTTAAAAGGCAGAATATGGCTTCAGGAAATTTTAAAAAAATATTGTAAAGGGCTCCAAGAGCCTCCATTTTTACATGTTGTTTTACATCATCAGTCCAGGAGCCTCATATGGGTCCATAGAACCATAGAGCTGGAAGAGACCTCAGAAGGTCATCAAGTCCTGCCCCCTGCTCTAGGCAGGACCAATCCCAACTAAATCAACCTGGCCAGGGCTTTGTCAAGCTGAGACTTAAACACCTCTACGGATGGCAACTTCACTACTTCCCTAAGCAACCCAGTCCAGTGCTTCACTACCCTCCTAGTGAAATAGTTTTTCCTAATATCCAACCGGGACCTCTCCCACTACAACTTGAGACTATTGTTCCTTGTTCTGCCATCTGTCACTACTGAGAACAGCCTTTGTCCATCCTCTTTGGAACCTCCCTTCAGGAAGTTGAAGGCTGCTATCAAATCCCCCCTCACTCTTCGTTTCTGCAGACCAAACAGACCCAACTCCCTCAGCCTCTCCTCATACGTCATATGCTCCAGCCCCCTAATCATTTTGGTTGCCCTCCGCTGGACCCTCTCCAATGCATCCACATCCTTTTTGTGGTGGGGGGCCCAGAACTGGACACAATACTCCAGATGTGGCCTCGCTAGAGCCGAATAAAGGGGAATAATGACATCTTTGGATCTGCTGGCAATGCTCCTCATAATGCAACCTAATATGCCATTAGCCTTCTTGGCTACAAGGGCACACTGTTGACTCATATCCAGCTTCTCGTCGACTGTAACCCCCAGATCCTTTTCTGCAGAACTACTACTTAGCTGGTTGGTCCCCAGCGTGTAACTATGCTTGGGATTCTTACGTCTGTATCAAAAGCCTTGCTAAAGTCAAGGTATATCACTTTCCCACATCCACAGAGCCAGTTACCTCGTCATAGAAGCTAATCAGGTTGGTCAGGCACGACTTGCCCTTTGTGAATCCATGCTGACTATTCCTAATCACTTTCCTCTCTTCCAAGTGCCTCAAAATGGATTCCGTAAGGATCCCTTCCATGATTTTTCCAGGAACCGGGGTAAGAGTGGCCGGCCTATAGCTCCCTGGATTGTCCTTCTTCCCTTTTTTGAAGATGGGCACTACATTTGCCTTTTACCAATCATCCAGGATTTCTCCTGACCTCCACGACTTTTTAAAGATAATGGCCAAGTCTATGTAAGGGCATTTATTGGAATGAGGATAAGTAGAACCAGGGATGCACCCAGCTCTACTGATCTCACACACACGTTCATTTTTTTAATTGCAGCATAGGCGCAATTGCATTTCTTCTCTCTTCACCTTCCTTGGGCATACCCCATCATCCACAAGAGTATGTAAAATTGAAGCAATGATTTTAGCACACATTGCAATGACCACCAAATTGGCAAGCACCCCTTATTTTCATCCACTTAAGCTTGAAGGGGCATTCCCACAGCAAGGGATCAGAAGCATGGCAGATAGAATCATAGAATCATAGAATCATAGAATAATAGGACTGGAAGGGACCTCAAGAGGTCATCGAGTCCAGCCCCCCGCCCTCAAGGCAGGACCACGCTCCGTCTACACCATCCCTGACAGATGTCTATCTAACCTGTTCTTAAATATCTCCAGAGAGGGAGATTCCACCACCTCCCTTGGCAATTTATTCCAATATTTGACCACCCTGACAGTTAGGAATTTTTTCCTAATGTCCAATATAAACCTCCCCTGCTGCACTTTAAGCCCATTACTCCTTGTCCTGTCCTCAGAAACCAAGAGGAACAAATTTTCTCCTTCCTAGGTTAATAACCTAGGAGCAGGATGTAGCTAGTTGAGCCACAACTCTATGAATCCCTCTGGTCTGATACCAGGGGCAAGGGCCACAAATTGGGCTGTGGATTCTACTTTAGGAATCATAGTTCCTGCAGAAGTGTTGTCTGGGTGTTCCATGGCTTCCCCTGTGTGAGGGTAGTCTATTAACCCTAAAGAGCTGCTCAGCAGTTTAGCCTCTGAACAGCCCGAGAAAACAGGCTGTGAACCAGGATTTGCGACTTGAAATACTGTTGAAAATATTTCTCTGCTATATGAGCTATTGAGTGCACAAATAGTGGCTATTAATTACAAGTGCCCTTGACTACGGCTGTTTCAGGTGCATGGTTGTTAAGTTGCTTTTGATTAAAGGAAGTAGTTCATCAGCATAGAGAGCTGTATTTAAACCTCCTTAGGATCACATAGAGTTGAATCATGAATGTAAAATACTGTTCCGGTTTCATAATGAACACGCTCCAAAAACATCTTTGTGCACATTTTATCTTCCAGTGAACAGAAGATGTTTCAGCAAATGTAAGGATACCTTCTGAAGTAATTAATATCAAAGGAACTGTATACCAGTCCCAACTGAAACTAATTAAGCCATACATTCATATAAGGGCTTGTCATAGTTCAGCTCCTGCCCAGAGCAGCTCCCCATAGCAGGCCACAACATGGTAGTCACACCTGCCTCAGTTTCCCCTGTCAACAGCCACAGTCACTTCAGGCTTTCTTGATATAATAATACCCTCCTGGGTATTGGTTTATTATAGAACCACATGCAAGTGGTCCAAAACATATGTCCCAAGCATAATCCACTTCTCATCCCAGTGCAAGCAGTAAGGAAAGCTCAAGACATCTTATCCCTGGATGACTCACATGTCACACACTAGCACCTTTGACCACACCCAGGCTCTGTTAATCCTCCCCTGTCTTGTACCAGGACAGCCACTTCAACCCTCCCAAATGCAAGGGACTATCCCCCACTCTCCCATGGTTCCTCTAGGTCCAGCTCTCCAACCTTGGAGATGTCCGTAGCTAAAATCCTCTGCCCCACCCCTTCAGCCCTCTCAAGATCTGGGCTCCAGGGATTGGGGTTAAAGCCAGCAAGCAACTCTCTCTGCAGCTCTTCCTGCCTTCATACCTTTGGCCTTACAGGTTGAACATGAGAACTAGTAAACCCATTGCTGCTCTCCTTAACTTCAGCCTTCCCCCAGGAAACACCTACTTCCTTCCATCTAGGACCTCCACCAGTCTCCCATTACTGGTAATTTTGATCTGTCCCTCAGTGAACCAGCCTGTTTCTCTAGGTATGTCTGCACTGCAATTAGTCACAGATGGCCCATGCAAGCTGAGACCAGTTGGGCTAAGGAGCTGTTTAATTGTGGCATAGACACCAGAAACCTTCCCTCCCCATGCAGTATTCTAAGACCTGGGTCCCTGCCCTAGCCTGAACATCTACACCGAGGTTAAACGACACAAGCCTGGAAAAGTCACAGGTTTTTAATCTTCCAGGCTCTTTCTCTGATCCATTGTAACTCCCAGGTGCAGACCCTTCTTATTTGATTGCTCAAATGTAACCCTTGCTCTGGCACAGGAACACTGGATCCACCTCATTTAATGGCACCAACCTACCCCATGGTAGGGGAGGTTATCCATTTGTCGTCCTTCTCTTTGTGCTAGGACATTAATTGTACATACTTCGAGGTTCTGCATTCCAATGTGCTGCCATTCTATTTGTCAGTGGCAGAATATGTAGTGAGTGACAATTGCCACAGATATGGCCTAATTCTGCAAATTCTAGGCTTTCGTGGCCAAAATAGATCTTTTATATTCAGTTGTGAAGATACAAGAAGAATGTTCTTAACCAATGTAATGCAGCCCTGTTAACCCAATCTAATGGGAAATTGTATCTGAGCCAACCAGAGCAGTACAAATGAGGGAATTCAGTTCTCCTGGATGATGTGTGAGCATGAAAACATAATCCAGTGCACTTAAGTGCTAAGTGTATTGAGCACAGGCAGGTAAATGGAAAATCTTATTATGTCAAATGCAAAACCTGTGTCTCTGTAGCATAAAGGATGCACATTTAAAATACAAAGAAGGAGGAAATGTATAAATTAAGGTTCTATCATAAAAGTTTATTCAGCCTCACTGGATATTTTATTCCCATATTTTTGGTTAAATGTGTAGCTTAACGTTATTGTTTATGTAGCAAAATACGTGCCCATAATGCAAAAAAGCAATGCAATGATTCAATAACTGAATTCAGTAGTATTGCATTTTGTAGTGATGCACCTTTAGAAGAAGGTGTTTTTATTTAGTCAGTTTTCCTGCTTTTAGTTTTGGCATGAAAACTTTGGGAACATCACACTATGGGTGTGTCTAGACTACATGCCTCCTTCGACGGAGGCATGTAGATTAGCCAGATCGGAAGAGGGAAATGAAGCCGCGATTAAAATAATCGCGGCTTCATTTAAATTTAAATGGCTGCCCCGATCTGCCGATCAGCTGTTTGTCGGCAGATCGGGGCAGTCTGGACGCGCCGCGCTGACAAAGAAGCCTTTCTTCATCAGCACAGGTAAACCTGGTTTCACGAGGCTTACCTGTGCCGATGAAGAAAGGCTTCTTTGTCGGCGCGGCGCGTCCAGACTGCCCCGATCTGCCGACAAACAGCTGATCGGTAGATCGGGGCAGCCATTTAAATTTAAATGAAGCCGCGATTATTTTAATCGCGGCTTCATTTCCCTCTTCCGATCTGGCTAATCTACATGCCTCCGTCGAAGGAGGCATGTAGTCTAGACACACCCTATTTGTCAAAGGCAGAAAACTGTATTTCCATGTGCTTGACTGCTGATAAAAATAAATAGCTAGCACTGACTATTACCCCGCTTGCAGAGGTGCACCAAAAAGGAAAGAAGAGGATTAGAGGCTATGTCTACACTACCTGTTTTTTTCGAAATAAGTTATTTCAAAATAACTACTCCCAAAAATAACTGTTTCCAATAAGCTTATTCCTCTTCACAAGCGGGAGTTATTATTTTGAAATAACAAGCTCCTTAATTTGAAATAACAGGCTTGGTAGTGTGGATGCCCGCCTTGTTATTTTGAAATTAGGGGAGTTATTTTGAAATAACTCCACAGTGTAGACATATCCTAAGTTTTCCACATGCACAGCAGTATGGCAGGTGCCCTTCCTATTTCTCAAGAGATTATTTGGGTGGTACTAGGAAATGAGCTACCATGCCAGTGAATCAAGACTTGATAGCCATGAGAATGCCCATATCCATCACTTGCTGAAGAGAAAGTCTCCAAGGTGGTCTCATCATGATCTGAGATTCTCTGAGGTCCAATTGGATTCCAGGATGACCTCCTCCTTGGATCAGTGATGCTTCTTCAGTCACTTGGATGAGTCTATTAGTCTGAGCTATGCAGTGCTTCTTTTTAGAAAGAACCGAAGATCATTCACTGGCACATAGAAGCAACTTTCCCAGCATTCGCAAGATGGCTTTGATATAAGATATATGACTAAGTAGTCACTGCTTGTTTTCTATTCTTTTCTTATCAAGCACATACTCATTTCATATCAAGTATCTAAAAGGGTGTTACAGGAGGAGGGAGAAAAATTATTCTCTTTAACCTCACTTGATAGGACAAGAAGCAATTGCAGCAATGGATGTTTAGTTGGACATTAGGAAAAACTTCCTAACTGTCAGGGTGGTTAAACATAGGAATAAATTGCCTAGGGAGGCTGTAGAATCTCCATCACTGAAGATATTTAAGAGCAGATTAGATAAACATCTATCAGGGATGATCTAGACAGTGCTTGGTCCTGCCATGAGGACAGGGGACTGGACTTAATGACCTCTCGAGGTCCCTTCCAGTTCTAGAATTCCATGATTCTATTATTTGGCTCACATCACAACAGCTAATGCACCAAAGGTGATCTGCCCTAATAAAACCCACAGTAGTGTTTATGTTTGGCATATATGCATCAATGAAAAGCCATAACTTGATCCACTGGCTTTAGGACTGCTGAGTCACACATGACTAATTTGAGTGCTATTTTAATTTCCTTCGTGATTAGCTAACTAATGATTTTAAATGAGATTAGGGGATATGAACTGAATCAAAATGAGTGTATATTTTCCTTTGATGAATTCATTAGAATTGATTTATCTATTGGCACTCTTGAGGGCTTGACACTGCTGCGCTTAGTCAGACAAAGTGTTTGTTACAGTCAGTAGGAGATTTTTCTGAATAAGCACTGAAGGACCTGGTCCCATGACTGAAAAACTAACACCAGTTATACCCACTGAGCCTCTGTAAGGAATAAAATAGTTAGGCATTTCATAGCTTTGATCCTAAAATATACTTGGCTATGAACTACAAAAGAATTTCTGTGTCATGGACATGCAGTCATCCAAGAGTTTTTAGGTCTGTTCATAAACATTATGTTTTGCCAGCATTTAAGAGCAGAGGAAGGGGGTATGCAAGAGGTTAAAACAAAGACTTCTTCATCCCATAGTCCATGAATCCATTCCTCAGCTATCATGGAATAACAAGTTAAAAGTGTTACACCAATTAAGCATTTAGCTAATTCAGTTTAATTTTAAGTGACTTCTAGAAGTGTTTTCACAATAAGTTGCAATAAGAAGTTCAGATGTTGGCCATAAAAGAGGAAAAGAAAATGAAATGCCAATTCATATGAATGTAAAACTACTAAATGTTTTGTCAACCAAATTAATCTCAGTTTTTATTAAATGGCAAAATATTAATTCTATTGAGTAGCATAGAAGTTTAAGAATATCCTGTGAGCAGACATGTTGAAACCATTGGGACCCACAGAATAAAGTCACTGCTCACTGTGATTAAAGCTGGTAGAATCAAGCTTAGAGGGTTGGATCTATGAAGCGACTCGGGTGTTGCAATGGTGCGTGTCACAACCCTTAATTTCAAGACAAGTAGAAAAATCACAGGATGGGATCCATAAAGCCAAGTCAGACACCTTGTACAATGAATGGGGGTGAAACAGGGTGTGAGTCACAAAAGCCAGCATGGTAGGTAGCCAGAGCTGCCAATAAGAGAGGTGTGTGGAAAATTTCTTGAATTTTCAGAGGGGTAGCCGTGTTAGTCAGTAACTGGAAAAATTTAAAAAACAACAAATAGTCTTGCAGCATCCTTGAGACATTTGTGAAGATTGGCCTTTCTTGAAGAGTGACATGAAATCTAGGCTGATGTCAAGTTAGCAAATCCACAAGTGGGAACCGGCTGCCTGGTGTCAGATACCTTAGGAACCAAAGCTGCATTTTGAGAGAAGAGTTAGGCACGGCACCTATCTCATGCTTTACAAAATAGACAGAGGAGAGGCACAGGTAGTAGCGGTTCCCACCATTTAGCCTACTGGTTACAGCCGTTCCCTGAGCTGTAGGAGACTCAGGTTCAATTCCCCTTGCCTCTACTTGAGGAAGAGGAAAGGACTGGAATGGGAGGATGTTCTAACCATTGGCTACATCTAGACTACATCCCTTTTTCGGAAAAGGGATGTAAATTAGACGTATCGCAATTGCTAATGAAGCAGGGATTTAAATCTCCCCTGCTTCATTCCATTGGCTACATCTAGACTACATCCCTTTTTCGGAAAAGGGATGTAAATTAGACGTATCGCAATTGCTAATGAAGCGGGGATTTAAATCTCCCCTGCTTCATTAGCATAAAAATGGCTGCTGCTTTTTTTCCCGCAAGGAGCTTTGCCGGAAAAAAGCGCCAGTCTCTACGCTGATCTTGCAGAAAATAAAGCCTTTTCCGCAAGATCCCTTATTTCAAGAGGGACGAGGGATCTTTCGGAAAAGGCTTTATTTTCCGCAAGATCAGCATATAGACCGGCGCTTTTTTCCGGAAAAGCTCCTTGCGGAAAAAAAGCGGCAGCCATTTTTATGCTAATGAAGCAAGGGAGATTTAAATCCCCGCTTCATTAGCAATTGTGATACGTCTAATTTACATCCCTTTTCCGAAAAAGGGATGTAGTCTAGACGTAGCCATTGAGCTTTAGGATACTGGTATGTGATTGCCTTTAATATCTCCTGTTGAAGTAGTTCCATTGTGGATAAATAATGACAGAGTGATTGAAGCAAAGTCTAGATCTCCCAGGTGGTTAGCCCAGAGAGAGAAGGCACATGAAAAACACCTTTACCCATGTAAAATTAAAAGCTATTTGAAATGTTATAGGCTACAATGTGTACATGGAAAGACATGAATGAATATCTTAAGTAGGATTAAACCCCAATCACTAAACAATCACCATCTTCATTCAAAATACAGTGAACACATCAAGTCAACTATAAAATGTTCAGGTTACAAGTCAATTTGCAAGAGGTGTAATCAGTCTGCAGCCAGGACACAATCAGTGTGCACAACAACCCTAGCACATTTCACCCCCTCTACCTGGGCCACTCTGTTCTAGTGAAAAGTCTCAGAGGGGTAGCTGTGTTAGTCTGTATCTGTAGAAACAACGAGGAGTCCTGTGGCACTTTAGAGACTAACAGATTTATAAGGGCATAAGCTTTTGTGGGTAAAACCTACTTCATCAGGTGAGTTGGAGTGGAAGTACAAAAGTAGGAGTATATATAAGGAAGAAGTGAGAAGTGAGCAGAAATCTGGTGAGAATTCAAAACAGACAGTTTTGCCTGGACTACCAAAAAATTTATCAAGGCAGGAAATACAATGCTCACATTCTGGATCTCACGCTCAGAACAAGCAAGTGCTTGGAGAAACTCAATTGCAAGCCTCAGAAGAGCTGATACCAAAAAAAAAAAGCGGGGGGGGATAACGAAGGGATCAAACAGGGATAATGAAGGGGAAAAAATCATAGAATCATAGAATACTAGGACTGGAAGGGACCTCGAGAAGTCATCGAGTCCAGTCCCCTGCCCTCATGGCAGGACCAAATACTGTCTAGACCATCCCCGATAGACATTTATCTAACCTATTCTTAAATATCTCCAGAGATGGGGATTCTACAACCTCCCTGGGCAATTTATTCCAGTGTTTGACCACCCTGACAGTTAGGAACTTTTTCCTAATGTCCAACCTAAACCTCCCTTGCTGCAGTTTAAGCCCATTGCTTCTTGTTCTATCCTCAGAGGCCAAGATGAACAAGTTTTCTCCCACCTCCTTATGACACCCTTTTAGATATCTGAAAAGTGCTATCATGTCCCCCCTCAATCTTCTCTTTTCTAAACTAAACAAACCCAATTCCTTCAGCCTTCCCTCATAGGTCATGTTCTCTAGACCTTTAATCATTCTCATTGCTCTGTCTGATGCTGAACAAAGCACTGGGCAGACACCTCAGGGTTGTTAACTTGCAGCTCTTCTAAGAGCCACAAGCTAAAAAAGACAGATTAAGTCATGCTCTATGCAGAAGTTGCCAGGCATTAAAAGGCCACTATAGCACAAACAAAGGGAAAAAGCTGGAACCCTTCTGACCAGTTCAAAGAGCACCTGGCCATCCTCATCTCATGGCAGGAACAGCAAAACAGTGCAACCCGTACTAACTTAAAAAATAAGTGGTTAATGCACCTCTGCATACAATACACAAGGCTTGGGGGGCGAGGGGGAGAATCCAGATACACCACTCAGTGCCAACACTGTTTGAAAAAAGCCCCAACACCTCAAACCTAATTGTGCCCCACTGTAACTGTTGGGGAAACAATGGGGGACTAATGCATTGCCACAAATCCAGCAAGGTTTAATTACTCTAAGTCGAGTTAATGGAGGCAGAGGGAATTTGTTCATGTACTTGTGCCTGCTTATAAAGGGCCTGCATGTCACCTTCAGAATTAATGCAAACTGAGATGTCATCAGCATAGGCTGGCAGAGAAACTGGGAAACTATCTGGCACTGCTGACACTGACAGGCCGTTCAAATGGCTGCTTCGGAGGTGCAGAAATGGTTCCAGACTCAGGACATGCAACATCCCAGACACCAGGCCCCCCTGATTGATGCCCCTGTAGTTTGGGAAGCAGCAGCTAAAACCCCCATTAATCTATCAGACACTAAAATCTTTATGGCACATTAAAGAAATATATGATGTGAACACTGGCCCAATTCCAAAAGCTTCTAGTTTAAAAAAAAAAAAAAAAAAAAAAAAAACCACATAACTATGGCCAATTTGAGCTATTCAAATCCCACATCCAGATTAAAGTTTGCTAACAGTGAAAACATCATGAATTTAAGAACAGATTATTTTTGTTGAAGCTGGGAATGCAAGATCAGTGCATCAGGGTCAATCTTTGTAACAATGTATCAGAGTTCAGACCAGTGGCCTTGGAACATTTTTTAGAGTGGGGGTGCTGAAAGCCAGTGAGCCCTACCCCAAACTTTTTTACGTCATCCTCCAACTTACTCCTGTCTGTGTCCCCCGCATTCCTCAGAGCTCAGGCCAGAAGCTCTGGGAGCAGGGACGTGGACAGGGATAAGGAGGCCAATTCTGGGATTCTACATAGAGGGCCATGAACAGATTACTAGGTGCAGAGCTATCGGCAGCCATGAGCTGAGCCCCCTAGTGTGGGGCCAGAAGCAGAGTACTGGGCATAGGGCTGGTGGGAGCTGGGACCCTACATGCAGAGCCCTGCATGTGGGGCCAAGATCAGAGCCCTAGGCACAGGCCCAGTTGCAGCTGGGACCCCATATACAGGCCAGAGGTCCAGGTCTGGGTCCAATGGCAGCCAGGACCACACATATGGGGCCAAGAACAGAGCCCCAGGCGCAGGTCCTGCAGCTGGAATCCCAAGTGTGGGGCCAGGAACCGAATGGAGCATAGGAAGCAGGAATGCTGGGATGCTGGGTGTTTGGTGGCAGTTGGGATGCTGCCCTAAAACTGGGGGTACCACAGCACTCCTGCACCCCTACTAACTGGGCCTGTAGCCCAGACAGTCCTTCAACCAGTTGGTTGATGCTCTGGATAAAATCTTATAATCTGAGGAGAGGAGAGAAATAGGTCTCTGGTACATCTGTCACAGAGCTCTTCTTTTTCGTTCAACAGGGTGATTACTGAGGGACAATTCTTTCTCCTGGATATATTTCAGCATCTCTAAAAAAAGTGAGTTCCAATAAAGCCAGAATGTTTGTAGAATTCAGACAACAGCCCATTGACACCTGGAGTTTCGCCTGTAGGCAGCTGCTGGACAGCAACAGAGAACTCCTGTAACAACAATGGGGTGCCCAGGCAATGCTGTGCTTCATTAGTTAGATGGGAAACCCCGGATGTAGCTCTACCATTGCCTGCACATCCCAGGCCTCAGGCAAGTACCAAATACTGTAAAAGGAAGCTGTTGCTTTCCCTCTTTAGCAGGGTCAGTCATCCAACAATCATCCAGCAGTTGGAGGCAAGAAATTTGCTGGCAGCTAGCAGCGTTTCATCTCCAGCCTGGAAAAAGCCCTGAGAAAGAAAATGGTGTTGCACTGGGTGTTCCCTGCCTTGAGGACAGCATGCCTGGGAGATCCAGTCAGGGAACACACAGTGCAACATCCTCTTCCTTTTCAGGGCTCACAACTCCATCCTCAGGCTCTGCTAGCAGCTCAGAGATCTCCACAGTCTCAGCCCCGCATAAACCTGTCTCACGGGTCTAGTCATCCCCTGCCCCCATCTCTAGAACCTGTCTCCTTGAGGAGTACCCCTTTGCATTTGCAATCTCCAGAACTCACTCCTGTCTAGACACAAGTGATGGGGCCACAGAGAGGGTTCCAGACCGCTTGAGGGGGAAATAGAACACAGGGTATGTGTGCAGATGCAAACTGTGTCACTTGCTGTCCCCCTTTAATGTCTGAGCCTCCTCCTCACTATCCTACAGTCCCACATTCTTACCTAGGACCCCACAGCCAGCAATACAGGGGCAAGAACCCTCTCAAATACCCAGACTGCCCTCACAAGAAACATGTCATATTTCCAGAAGTAGCAAACACTATATAATCCACCCCATTTATGTAGTGCTTTAAACTCTGGTTCAACGGCAGTTCAAGGTCCAAATATAGTGCTGGAATGACATAACATGCTTCACCTTTGGGAGCTTGCAGCCTCACAAAATTATCCTGACATGAAAAACTACCTTCTCATGTGGGAGAAATCAGTCAGTAGGGTCTCATTGTGAAAGAAGAGTGGTGGAAGTGGTAGGAAGGGGGAAAATTCAGTGCAGGGGAGGGGGAATACTTTACTAGCAAGAGTAAACATGGGGCAAAAGACTCCTTAGCCCAAAGTCCCCACTGTACTAAGTGATTTAACAACTGCCCTTGAGCCAGGGAAATCATTATAGATTTCCGCATTCAAGAAACACATTTTACATTAGTACAACCACTACAATTACCTACACCCAGCTACACATCCCCCACAGTGCAGGAGTCACCAGGCATCCACTGAACCCTGCTTGCAAGTCAAACCACTAAACCTATCTGAAGTGGACCCCATGGACCTACACCCTCAAAATAAAGAAACAGCAAACAACAAAACAAAAACAAACCCAGACTAATAGGGTTATGTCTAGACTACTTGCCTCTGCCGACAGAGGCATGTAAATTAGACATACCAACATAGTCAATGAAGCGGGGATTTAAATATACTCTGCTTCATTAGAATAAAAATGGCCGCCGCATTGTGCCAGCTCAGCTGTTTGTTGGCACAAACCAGCAGTCAAGATGGGGATCGGTCGACAAGGAAAGCCTTTGCTGACCGATCCTGTAAACCTCGTTTCATGAGGCATAAGGGATCGGTCAGCAAAGGCTTCCTTGTTGAACGATCCCCGTCTTGACTGCCAACAAACAGCTGAGCTGGCACAATGCGACGGCCATTTTTATTCTAATGAAGTGGGGGATATTTAAATCCCTGCTTCATTGACTATGTCGGTATGTCTAATTTACATGCCTCTGTCGGCAGAGGCATGTAGTCTAGACATACCCATAGAAACCTAGTAAATGCACACAGCCTCACACTCGGAAACTCCCATAATCCCTATAAAGACTAAAGGGCTCTGTTGTCCAGGAGTTAAGGTACCCATCTATTAGTCAGGAGACCCTGTGATGTTTTCCAGAGTTGTGAGCCACTTGGCCTACATGCTACTTGAGATGAACAGAACACCACTCTAAGCTGGCATGGTTAAACATATTAGGGCTTAAACTTATCTGACCAGATATTATGATGTCATATAGAGCAAAAGCTCACCGCAAATCTTCCAGCATATTCATAGAATTATAGAACACTATAACTGGAAGGGACCTTGAGAGGTCATCAAGTCCAGTCCCCGGCCCTCATGGCAGGACCCAGCACCATCTACATCATCCCTGATAGATGTCCATCCAACCTGCTCTTAAATATCTGCAGTGATGGAGATTCCACAGCCTCCCTGGGCAATTTATTCCAGTGTTTAATATTATAGCCAGCCTTGCCTATGATCTTCTGTTCATGAGACAAGCACATTGGCCTCTTAACTTGTGAATGAAAAGATTTAGAATTTTCCTTTTTCACTGGAGTTATTGTCTAAAAATTCACCATCTTCACTTAAAAACAGAAATATACAATACTCAATTTAGATGGAGATGGACCAATAAACATCTTCCTTAAAGAGATTGTTTTCTTAACTTTTAGTGACCAGCCATAAGTTACAGACCTTAAGAACATAATTTTCAATATATTTATACATAATCCTTACATATTATCCATACGTCATGATTATGAGAACCTGTGCATGAAACAGGCTTACAATAGGGAATCTCACATAATATTCTTTGCTAAAATGGCTACCCCTCTGAAACTTTTGAATTCTTTGGTAAAAAAAAAAAAAAATCTATGTAGATGGAAATTCCTGTAACTGTTAGGTAGCTCTGTGACTCTCCTAGTTGGCATCAAGATGTACCTTAGTCACAGCTGGGTCCAATCACCCTGCTCCAGTGACTCATTATTTATTGCCAGTAGAATAGCTTCAAGAAGACATTCTGAGGAAACCCCACACATCAGCCTATTCCAGATTTACATTGTAGGAGAACTCTCCTGAAAGGTAGGAGATTCCTATTCAAAACCTCTCTCCCTCCCTGGCAGAGAGCCTTAATCTCACACATCCCAAGGAAGTATTTCAACCCCTGGGCTAAAAGTCATAAAGTGGATAGCATCACCTCTTCCTCCTCCATCCAGAGCTGGATTTTGAATGGGATGCATGACCTAGGTGCCTATCTTTCCTTGGTTTGTGAATCACTCTGGGGCTTAGGCAGGAGATTGCCATCTGGAGACCTCAAGGTAGGCAGCACACTCACAGGTAGGATCATAGGCACCTACTGAACCTTTGCTCAGAAAAATGAGTAAAGGAACTTGCGGTGTTCGGAGGGAGTTGTGTGAATCACAGTGAAGCCAAAACAACTGAACCCAAAACTTAGGTTCAGATCCACAAAGGTCCCCTAAGTGACTGAGTACTTGTCAACACTTAAAATGCTACAGCGGCACAGCAGTATCATTGCAGCACTCCAGTGAAGACACTACTTATTCCAACATCAGGCATTCTTCTGTCTGTGTAGGTAGCGGTGGTGACCAGAGCCCTGAGCCCTTTACATTGCTGCTGGAGTGCCACTCTGTGCACTCTGGGCTGCTCTGGGGGCTGGCAGGGAGAGAACACCAGCCCCACCCCTTCTGCCTAACACCCTGCCCCTACTGGGAGCATAGAGGTGTCCCCTACCACCACCTTACCTAGGGTCCCAGCAAGTCTGCCTCCCGCTATGCTGAGTGTAGACATGAAATTCATTGGGATTTGAGTCATATTCTGAATAATGTTCTTGACAATTTGTTATCTTAGTTTCTTGTTAGCATATTGAACATTAATGGAATAAAGAGCAGACACTCTAATCCAGATGTTGACTCATTTTTTTCACATAGCACATGCATGAACAGATCCCTAAATTTAGTATAAATACCATATGTGGTGAGGTAAGAGGAAGATGTATTTGCTAGAACAGTAAGGAAATCACTATCAGCCAAATTCCAACCTATATGTGAAAACCATGCTTTGCAATAAAACTTGGGCTGGTTTCTCTTTGGAGTGTTGTTACGCAGACTTTAAGACCCGGATTTGTAAAGCTAGTTCAGCAATGCCTAAATAAGTGTTACAATGCCTAATTGATTTCGGAACCTACATCTCATTTTCAAAAGGATGTAGGTACTTAGGAGCAAAACTACTACTGACACAAGATTTTAAAAAAGTAAAAAAGGAACCGCATAGGGTTGCTGACTCCTTGAAGGGGAGTCTGGAGCCGGGTTACTTATGATGCACTAATATAAGGGAAACAAATCTATCTAGGAAGTCCATTGAAAAACAAGCACCTGAGCCTAGTAAAAAGCCATTAGGACTCAGTGGCACAGAGGTGCTCTCAGAGAAAGAGCCTCTTCTTAGTCCCACAGGAGAAACATGGGGTAGCCTCTGAGCCAAGGTGAGAGACCACTCATCAAAAAGGCCAGAACTGAGAACCCCAGGCGTTAATGAAGAATGTTGCACAATCATTATGCCAAGGAGAGAGACTTTATTTCAAGTTTATTTGTGTTTAGCAAAGTAGAAGCCCAGCAATGGACTTTCAGAATTCTTAAAAGGCCACATGAAAGGAAAACTGAGTCAGGGAGCATTGCAGCGCCACACTAGGACAGAAGGGGGTGCTACAGGGCATGCCCCCAACACAGAGCCTATACATAAAATCCACAAAGGATTTAAGCATTACAACTCTGAGTGTCACAAAGTTGAATCTGTAGAATCTTAAACACACCAAAACCAGGAACAACACTGCCATCCACAAAAATGAGTTAGATGCCCAGACTCCCTATACACTGAATGGAGAGAGACAGTAGCTTTAGAATGTGATCCACAAAAGTCAGCAAGCTAGGCAGCTCCTTGCCTAAGATAACCTGTGAGTAGTTCCCTTGTGCTAAGTCCCGTCCCTTTCCTGGAGAGAGAAGCTTAAGCCCAGGATGTGGAGAGACACCTAGCTCTGTGAGCAATCCATGAATCATGGGCCAACATAGTTTCCTGCGAGAATGATGTAGGCACCTGCCACAACTCCACACAAAAGGCCAGCAGAGGTGGTGGTGCCAACAATGCCCACTTTATAACCTACCTGGAATGTCAGAAACCCAAGTTCAATCTGCCCTTCTCTGGCAGAGAGGGAGAAAGGATTTGAACAGCGTTCTCCACCTCTCAGGAGAGTCCCCCTTAACCATGAGCTTATAGGATATCTGAGGCTCCCTCAGTGTCTCCTACTGAAACTATTTACTGGGGACATAAATTGATATATTGAGGAGCCGAATGGATTAGTGGATCAAATTTTAATCCCAGATCAGAGGTGTATATAATCATAATACCCCTGTGAGCAAAGCAGGTAGGTAAATATTATGTTTTTCCAAATGGAAATTTACAGATTACATTACTTGCCTAATGCCACACAACTAAGGGTGAATCTGTGACTGGAGCCCTTATACAATTTCTGGTTCCACTAAGCTATGTGAACTCTCATTATATTCCCTTATGTGCCTTGTTAAAGATCTGTGCATGTAAGCAGAAAATTTTAAGCAAATTATCCAGCTCAGTACATTTAACCAGCCATTAAAGTCAACAAAGCTTTTATGTGGGCCCTGTGACATACCAAAGTTATCAAAACCATTCTTCTATGTAGTTTTACATAGAACATAAGCACAAGGCTAAATAAAGGCATTTTTGTACAGGACTTCTATGTTCTCTATAGATAAAGGTAGAGAGAAAACATTTCTTCCATGGCAAATTCAGCAGGCACTTATTTTTTTAACAGTTGAAATATGCTCATTCCATAGATACCAATGTGCTCTGTACAGAATCTTTTCGTATGCTTGCTGAGTGTTTTAGTGTTCTTGTCACAGTAATTTATACCTAATTAAATAATGAGAACCGTTACTATGATGAGAGGAGGAAGCTTTATACTGGGAACATTCATTAGAAAAATCTGAGCCACATAGGCTGTTTCTTCTCCAATGATAACTCCACCCTGGAGATAAAATGTCAAAAAAATTCTAACTTATTCCCAGGAGAATCCTTCTAAATCATACAGTAGCTATGACTTACAATATCTTTTTTATTTTTAGCTTCAAATATTCAGTTTCTATTCTTGCTCTATCTTCTTTTCTTGGCCATTCCTTATAAAGTTCTTTTTTTAATCAGTGCTACCATATAACATAGATTTTAGAAACTAATTTTATAAGGTATGAAACTCATAGAATTTCCAAAGTTAATGTGTATTTAATCATTCCAGCCACAGATTTGAACTTGGTTTTGAATGATACTGTAGGGAAATCCATATCATAATCAAAGCATATTTAATTTGATGTGCCTGGGAAAAGTTAAAAAAAACCCAACAGGCAAAATGATGGTCATTTCAGTCAACTCTTAATTAAAGGCTTGCTCCTGAAAACTGAATGTAAAGTAAACTGATTGGAGCACCATAATTCCAGAATTTTCTAACTCTTCAAAGTTTGACCGTGCATCCTTCATTAAGTTTATTAACTTTCTTTTGTGTATATAATAATGGATACACAAAGTAGAGTCAATCATATTTCAACTATAGCCCTTCATATATTTTTATTAATCATGTTAGTTCTTAAGGCCCTACCAAGAATGGGGCCCCATCGTGTTAGACAGTGTTCTAGAACAAAAGATTAGCAGACAATCCCTGCCCCAAAGACTGTGCCAATGACAATCAATTTTTTCTCAGGCTGTAAAGTGGAGGACTGGCCTTATTTGAGACATAGATTGTGTCCATCTGTGTGAGTCAGTACCACATTGTGGGCACCTCCAGAATACAAATATAAAAACAGCCTGCACTAAGGAGAATACAGATTGGACCTCCCCTGGTCTGGTACCTTCAGGACCTGAACTGTCCTAGACCAGGGAGTTTACCAGATCAGGGGAGGTCAGTGCTCCCCTGCTGGCTGCCCCGCTCCAGGCTCCTCTCCCTGGGGGCTCTCTGCCCTGCCGCTGGCCCCACTAAAGCTGGCCTGCCACATCTCCTCACCCTGCTGCCCGCCCACTGCCCCAGGGTCTCCCAGGGTTCTGATGTGGACCACTTGGCTGCTGTCAGCCCTGCTGTCACAGGATGTTCCGCGGGGTTCCTGGCGGGGCCACCCAGCCATTGCTGGCCCTGCTGCACCAGGGGTTCCCCAGGCTGCCCAGCCACCCCGTCTTGCTGCTGAAGCTGGCCCCGCTGCCACTGGGGCTTCCAGCCACCCCCTTTGCCAGCCCTGCTTCAGCCGGGGGGGTCCCCAGTAGAAGCTGCCCGGTCATCCCAGCCCCGCTGCCACTATGGGTTTCCCACGGTTCCTGGCTGGGGCTGCCGGCAGCCCAGGTGCAGCCAGGGGTTCCCTGGCCCGGGCAGGAGCTCCCTGAATTCCGCCTGGCCCCACTGATGCCAGGGATTCACTGGCTGGGGCTAGAGCTCCCCAGCCATCACCTGGTCCCACTGATGAGGGGAGTTCCAGCCAGGGTGGAGGCTCCCCAGATGCTGCCTGGCCCAGCTGAGGCTCCCCAGCCCCTGTGTTGCTCCCACCTTCTCCTGGGCTGTTTGGTCCAGTAACATCCCTGGCCCTGCCGGACCACGGATGTTGCTGGACCAGAGAGTCTCGGATTTGGGAGGTTCAAACTGTATTTTCATCTCTTTGGGTAAAGATGTATAGGCCAAAACTTCCCTCCTGCCCACTACTGGAGAATGGTTTCTCATTTATTCTTTCCCTTGCTCCTCTCTTCTCTCAAATATTGCTGCTTTGATATCACTCCTCCAGCCATAGGGAGCCCTCCACCTGTTTTACCTCAGGTATTCTCTCTCACCTGTATAAAATGGCCACCTGTTTCCCTTTGACTCATTGACTACCAAAATAGTGATCACAAACACACGTCTTCCGTGCAGCTCGCAAACTGTTGGTCAGTTCTCTATCCTGAAATGTATGTTATCACTTAATTATACTGCCTAATATATGATCTCCAGCTAGTTCTGATTTTAGTATTTTACAACATTAGCTACAGTTGTGATGGAGTTATATAACTACATAATAAAATTAAACTGTATAATCAAAAAGACATAACAAATTCCATGTTTTCAGTCTACTTCTGCTACTCATCAACAATTGTTAAGTTTCAATTTTTCCCAGCTTGAAAATTCATAAAGGAACCACAAAAATCATATTAATTGGTGCTAATTACAATGAGATAATGATGTTGCTAATGAAAGATAAGGAAATAACCCTACGGCAGCATTTCCATAAAGCAGCATGTTCAAAATGCTTTTTAAATATCACAAAATCACTTGCTGTTATACAGTTAACTCAGATATCACAACCATTCAGCAGCACATTGTTAAACTATAATTTTTGTCTGCTGATGAGGAATTAGCATCTAACTGGCACAACTTAATGAATGAGATCAAAGATTATAGTTATTTTCATTCAGCAGCGCCTGAAAAGTTTAAACAGTTTTTCTTGGTAAAATAACCTCTCTCAGAACTGCAGCTAACATTGCAACTAGAACCTAGCAATCCCACCATACTAGATGACAACCATTAGCTGTACAAGAAGATTAAGATCAACTTCAATGCAATTTAATACCTTGTTTCCACTATTCATAGTAAATGGGTTTCTGAACTGAACTTGAGGCAGTTTTATTAATATTGGACCGGAATTTGAACTGATCCTGTGCAAGACTGATCCTGTGCATTGATATAAAACAAGTACTGTCAACAGAGTCTAATCAGCTCGGACTTGAAAGACTAGAAGGAAAAGATCAAACAGAATCTAAGACTTTTTGAACATAGTCCACTATATAGAAATACCCAACCCTATCCATTCCTCCTCTATTTTTCACCTGGCTTTGGCATGACTACCTCACACTCAGTGAGCAAGTTCACAGTTAGTGTGACCCCCCTCAATTAGGGCATATTAAGTACAGTTCAGCTGTCCTTTAGTCATACAATAAGGAGAATAAAATGTCATCATCCCTTACATCAGCCAAAACTGATCTCTACAGCAGAACAGATATATCCACTGATCACCTAGGCCAAGTAGGTATTTCTACCCCCACGTCCGCCCCCCCCCTCCCCCAGTCATCAATAGAAATCAATGGAAAGTAAGAGATCATTAAAAACAATGGAAATCAATTTCATAATTGAAGGCTTGTCTTGTCTTATTCATTATTGGTCATTTGAAGTAATGAAACAGATGATGGGAAGACATCAAGAACTTTGCTTCTATCCATACCTTTTACTATGAATGTAATAAACAGAATAGAAAATTTGCATTTGCTTTGTTTAGTGAACACAGTTCTTGTTGTTTCAGGACAATTTTATCCAGCTTCAGACCCTATTTTAAATCCAATCTGGATGCTAACACAGTCTCTTGGACAAATCTCTGGATAAAATGCAGTTTAACAAAAAGGAAGCTAAATATTTCAAGGGAAAAATCATAACAAAACAAAATTCTTTCCCTAGAAATGGTGGGGAAACTGCATGACAACTGATATGTTTTTTGTTTTGCCTCACCTAGTCTCTTTTAATAATGAGAGTGGTGTATATAACATTTTTCTTTAACACAGAATAGGGACAGATGAAGGTAACTATGAGAAATGGACAAGAATGAAGGAGAAGCCATGGATTAAAGGAAAGCATGTACTGAAAGGTTTGTCGCTCTTACTGAGATCTCACAATTTATTCATTCATCAGGAACTGAAAAGAGTTCCAGGCTAGAAAGGCTACTTTGGCAATTGCCCAACTTTCTGCACTTGTTCAATCCTTATTGTTAATCCAGATATTTTTTTCCTATGGGGAGAGCAACATTTCAATATAATGAGTCCCTAATAGATATCTCCTTTCCCATTTGCAATCTGATCAACTCCACTCCAATTCATTATATCACAGACCGAAATTCTTCTTCTATGCCATCTTACAGACCAATTCTCTTCCACATTGTCCCATACCTATAGTAACCACAGCAATTGTTTACATGGAAAAACAATATTAGGAACACATTTCATATATTTTCAAACATCCTTTAGTATGATTTAGTGACTCAACAAGGAGGAGATGGAGCACCATTAGAATACCACCAAGTGTTCAATGAATCACAGATGGGGAACCTCTGATGTAGATAGTAAACAACTTTTCAAGCCAAACATACTTTTCAAGAACTATTATCTTCTTCAGACATCCAATCAAGCCTCACATTCTTTGTAATTTGTAGTTTAAGTTTTAGCATTTGTGTGCAATATTACTCTCTCATGCACAGCTGTGTTCAGGAATATGCTCCCTCATTAGACATAAATCTTTTTTTATGCCAAAGTCAAATATGTATTTAGTCAGTGAAATGCATTACTGAGACAAAGACACAGCAAAAAGTGTGTCAAGCTGTCCTTTCTATAGAAAGATCACAAGTGTGGAATTTAGCAAGAAAGAAACCATTAAAAGGTACAATAGGGATTTATTTTTTTGGTCTTAAGTAGTTTCCAGAAACAATCAGAATTAGCGTATCTTCTAGCTCCTTTCATCGCTTGTGCACTGCTGCTTCTGTGTACTCTTTCAAAATGGCCATTTGACCAGCATAATGTGCATTCAAAATGCTGCCAGGAAGGGGAACAGCTATTAAAGTCATTTTATCAATTCAGCGACAACCTGTCTGTGGAAATCTTCATTGTGACCTCTAGCTGAAGAGCAACCTGGAAATTTTATTCTGAAAAAAAATTTTTTTTTTTTTAAAGAGTCCACCCAAATCCATAATCTGCAATTAAGTCTGACTGTATGCTAATATTAACATTCCCTAAACTCAGTCTGTTAACCTTACAATTAGAGTATTTTAAACATATATATTTTGCTGTATCTTATTGAAAACTAATCTTCTGTCTACAAAATATCAGCAAAGCATATTAAAGGAATGTAAACAGTAAAGTGCACTAATGTTGCACTCTAATAGCCAGATGAGGACCTTGGTGGGGTGCTCTAAAACGTATTCAGTGTGCATTAACATAGCCAAGATTATATTAACATGAACTAAGAATCTTGTAGGGTGCACCATATCAGCATGCTTTCCAAATCATAGCCCTCTGGTGAACTTTGCCATGTCATGTGGACAAGCCCAAATAATAATACAGGTTGAATCTCTCTAGTTTAACACTCCTGGTCCAGCAACATCTGTGGTCAGGCATGATTTAAGTTAACTGGATATCCACTTGCCATTGGTGTAGCCAGGGTTTCCTGCAGTCCCATAAAGTTTGTAATCAGCCACCAGTCTTGGCTCTCAGTGTGCTGTTATTTCGCTCAAATTTATCTCTAAGGGTACGTCTACACAGCAATATTTCAAAATAACTAAAGTTTTTTTGAAAACTTAGGCCGTGTCTACACAGCAGGCAGTTATTTTGAAATAATGTCGAAATACTGTCAAGCTGGAGAACTTCTTACTCCAACTCCTGTAACCCTCTTTGTATAAGGAGAGTAAGGGAAGTTGGAGGAAAAGTGTTCTTTCAAAGTAAGTGCTGTGTAGACGCTTCCAATTTTGAAATAAGCTACGCAATTGACGTAGCTCAATTTGCGTAGCTTATTTTGAGTTAAGCCCTGCTGTGTAGACATACCCTAAATGTTTTCTTAGAGCCCAGTAAGCAATGGAAGTGGTGGTAATGCTGCTAGACGGTATTGACCTCCTGTGGTTCAGCAAACTCTCTGGTTCGGCATCGGTCAGGTGACTGACTAGAGAAATTCAACTTGTAGTTTAATAATTATATTTTTCATCTGTGTGTTTTTCAAAGATTAGGATTGGACCATTACTCAATGGGGATGAGAAATAATAAATAAAATGTGGAAATGGCAAAGGTGCTTAATGACTTCTTTGCAGGCCCTATCAGAAGGGGGGCCAGGAGGGCCATTTGGCCAGGACCTCAGGAGACAAAAGGCCTCAAATTTTGACATTTTTCTGACAAGTCATTTCCATTTATTATATACCTTGCAGTAATAGAGACAACAACAAAAACTATACATACACACCTGGAAAAAATTGATTTAAATAATTGTGGGACTGCAGACCTTCTCCAATTTTTGGTCACATCCAAGTTTTCATCTGCGTGACTGGAGAAGCTTCTGTGATTAGTGATTCTACATTATGAAATGCTGTTTATAGTTGTTGCATAGTTTAGAGGTTTTGGAAGTTATAATTAATTCTGTTACTGTAAAGTGATTTTGCTTGGTCTGATGTGAGTCAAATTAGATCTTTATCACTGCATGAAAGATATTTATATATCTATTTTTTATTATGTGTCTTCGTATACAATAACCATATCAGGCTCAGCTGTAAGCTACCTCTTTGTCCAGTTTTAGATCCACTTTAAAAGCCTTTTTGCAATAATAAATGTTTAATTCTAGTAGTTTAATAAACTTTGTATCTAATTTGGCAATCACCCCATGTTTATATTCACAATAATGCACCAGTTATTAAAGGAATTTAATCATGGGAACATTTTAGCAGATGAAATTTCAAGACTTTGAAATAAGGCTATAAGGGCTATAGTAAATAACACCCTCAAACCATTATTATATAATATTAATTGCAAAGTATATACAAAATTTTAATTGTATAACCAACAGCCTTTAGCAAATTAATTTATTGCATGTTACTGTGTTTTAAAAGAACCCCTTTATAAAAATGAAGTAGAGATTTGAAAATTGTGCAAATGAGGGATAGCAAAAGCAACAATGTGAAGGAGCAGTTGAGAGTTTAAAGCCAATAACATCATTTCTCATAGAAAAGACGCCTCAGCCATTAGATGGTGACCATACTGACAGTGACACTTCCAGTTCTGATGATGAAAATTTTGTATCCACAAATTACATTTCAATGCCACTGCCTCAAAATAAGGAGGTCATTAATCAAGACACAGAAATGCCAACAGTAGCAGCATCTACAGATGTAGAATCTACACTTGATGAAGACTGCACAGGCAGTAAATGAGGACCTCGGAGATGCTGCACAGCAAGGGCAAGAACGTATGACTAGCACAGAACACAGTGTAACAACAGTGGCATCAGAACCTGATCTTGAAATACTTTTCAATTATTATTGACGCAACTCCAGACTATTTTCATAAAGAACAGATGACTTTGGTTGTTTGATAAGTTAAAATTGCAGGAAATTCAAAGGTTTCAATTGAAGAATGATTCATTTTGTTTGATAATTTCACACACAAAAAACTGGAAAAGAAATCACTGCTCATGTATTAGAAATTATGGAAGGCTTCAAATTAAATTTTCAAGACTACATTGGCCAAGCCTATGACAATGGATCGAATATGGCTGGGAAGTACAATGGAGTACAAGCAGTCCTTTGTGAGCAAAATCCAAACTGTATTTTCTCCAGTTATGGCACCCACACACTAAATCTTGTTGGCATTGATTGTGCTGAATCATGCAAGGAAGCAGTCACATACTTTGGAACACTTCAGCAATTGTACAACCTTCTCAGTAGCAGTCCTCAAAAGTGGGAAATTCAGAAGCAGCATCTGCCTTGTTTCCCTTCATGGCATATCGACAAGAAGATGGTCAGCATAAATTGATGGCATTAAACCAGTTGCATAGCATTTGGACTTTGTGAGAAAGGCTTTAAGTGAACTTGAATCTCTTACTCTCGCAGCACAGGCTTGCACTGAGCTTAAGTCAGTTCAGAAGTATGCACATCCAAATTTGAATGCATTTTAATGTCGTCTATGTGGATAAAGCTGCTAAATATGATCCACAAAATTAATCTGTAATTGAAGCACACAGTGCTACATTAGATGTTGAGGGGGATGACATTGAACAGTTTCTTAAAGATATCCAAAAGATTCATGTTCAATGGGATTCAATCCTTTCTGAATCCAAATCAGTAGCACAGGGTATTGACATTTCATCTGAGATTTCCACCAATCACAGCCTAACATGTCACTCTGATGCAGAAAGGCACTATCACGTCAATTTCTTTTTGGTATTATTGACTTCATCAAATCTAGTCTTACACATCTATTTGAGTTACTGCAACAAATGTGTATCCTTTTTAGATTTCTTTGGGAGTTCAGAGAACTAAGTGATGAAGTGACTGAACAGTTTCAACAAAAGAAACAATGAAATTTCAACAGATCTCCGTAACGGTCTTCCTGAAACATAGGCATTCCACCAACTTTAAATCGGACTGCAAACCAAAATATCTGCTTCAAGAAATATTTGAACTCAGCCTGTCAACTACATTTCCTAATATCACAATTGCATTATGTATTTTTGTCAGTCTCCCTGCATCAGTGGCTTCAGGCAAATGAACGTGCAGTGTGTTAAAACAAGTAAAGAACTATCATAGTTCTATAATGGGACAAGAGCGTTTGAATGGGCTTTCAAATGCTTAACATTAACAGTGATGGTTCAAGTAAACTAGATTTTTCTTCAATTATAAATGAGTATGCACACAACAAAGCCAGAAAAGCATTCCTAAAATGAAGAGTTTTGCTTGCAGTGAAAACTCACAATTTAAGTTCATTTTTAATATACATGCTATTGGTATAATGACTTAATTGTTAATAAATAAATGTCTCAAGTGTTCATTTTCATATATTATTTTGGTTTTAGTAGAACCCTGTGGATGAGAAGTTAAAGACGTCGAGATCTGGGACTGGGAATGGGCTGAGACCTCTAAACCCAAAGGCTCCATCTATCCTGTTTGTTTTTTGCAGAAGAAGAAATGCAAATGAAGGGTTCATTTGCAAATCTCATGCTTTTATTTGCATATTCTCTTCCAGTCCTTTTTGCGGAATAGGTTTTTGTGAAAAAAAAACCCACAGTGTAGATGGGGCCATTTATCTGGAAAAAAAAAACCCACCTTTTTGCGCAAGATCCCTTATTCCTCAGAAAATGAGGTTTACAGGATCTCGTGCAAAAGGGCACATCGAGTGGGGTTAGAAATAAGTTCCGGTTCCAGTTCTAGTCAACATCCTCATCAACGATTTATATAATGGCATAGAGAGTACACTTCTAAAGTTTGCAGATGATATCATGCTGGCAGGAGTTGCAAGTGCTTTGCAGGATAGGATTAAAATTCAAAATGATCTGGACAAACTGGAGAGATGCTCTGAGGTTATTAGAATGAAATTCAATAAGGACAAATGCACAGTATTCCACTTAGGAAGGAACAAAGGAAGATTGAAAAACTTGGGTTTGTTTAGTCTAGAAAAGAGAAGACTGAGAGGGGACATAACAGTTTTCAAGTACATAAAAGGTTGTTACAAGGAAGAGGAAGAAAAATTGTTTCTCAATGTCTGAGGATAGGACAAGAAGCAATGGGCTTAAATGGCAGCAAAGGAGGCTTAGGTTCAATATTAGGAGATTTCCTAACTGTCAGGGTGGTTAAGCACAGAAATAAATGGACTAGGGAGATTGAGAAATCTCTAAAATTTTAACAGCGGGATACACAAACACCTGTCAGGAATGTTCCCAATAATACTAAATCCTGCTACGAGTGCAGGGGACTGGACTAGATGACCTCTCAAGGTCCATTCCAGTTCTATGATTCTATATTTAGTGAATTTAGCTTCATAGCATCCTTCTGAAACAGGATAGCTTTTATTGCTTCCATTTCTCAGATGCAGAAAATGAAGCACAAGTTCATGCAAGAAGTCTGATAGAGCAAAGAGTATAACTCAGTTTCTTTTTCCTGTGGATCTTCCAACTTTCTAGCAGCAGGAAGTGTGAAGGTTTAAATAGCCATTCAGTTCACCCCCCCATCCAGCAACTTCTTCGTTCCCTTTAGCCCCACCTACCCTGTCTACATGGCTGGTGGAGCATGTCTATTTTTTGAGGAGGCAGCACCGAAGTTCCATAGAGGCGTGGAGCATCTCAAGCTGCCATGTTACTTCTTTGCACCTATCACAGGTACAAAGGTCTAAAATGTGTGCCAGAGTCAGAAACGGAAACCGCATTTTTTATTCCCTGCCTTGTGCTTATGCTATAAGACTGTTCTTATTGACTATTGGTCTTATTACCACCTTTGTCTCAACTTAGTTGTCATCCTCCTCCTCAATCCATATTATACATCAGTGCAATAGTGTTCCTTGGTAATCAATTTGGTATGTGAATTAGATTCTAAAATGTTAATTAAATAATGTTAGTCATAAAATTAAATGTTATTTCCTTGGTATGAGTAATTCTGAATAATAAAGATGTTTTCATGTTCAATCACTGTGTGTTTAGTGAGTATGGGAAGCATAGAAATAGTACTGAGATTTCCTTTGTTGTGATTCTATTGCAAAGCCAATTCACATTGTTGGTCTAGAAACCAGAGAAGCAGAATGTCTTGTAAATTCTAAAGTAACAAGAATAAATCATGTTTTTTTAAAAAGGGTTAACCACATTTGGAAACTACTTTCGGTGTGGGATAGCTACAGCCAGCCAGACAGCATGGCTTGCCAGTGAGTGACACACTCTTCAACATATCTAATTCTGCCTTTTCACTTTGCAAGCAAATACATTATTTATATTTCTTCTGAAATATGTTCAAGCAAGGTATGAAGTGCCATGGCAAGTTGTGTCACATAAATAAAGTCTCTGGTTTTTGGTTTAAACTAATATTTTATGGCATGCTTGTATAGAAAATTCCAATACACTTGCATATTCACAAACATTAAAACAAACCTTTCCATGCTCCTTTCCTTCTTTTTGTCCCAATATATTTGTATTGCTGTTGATTTCTGCACCTTTGGCCATCAGTCACACATTCTTCCTTGTTAATTCTGAACTGAGAAATAATGAAGGGCTGATGGCCAAGGTTTTCGTTTTGGATATGCCTTAATAATTACTGGAAAACTTCAAAAGCTCTATCATAGTCTTTCCACATAAAATGAGAAAAGATGGAGGAATATTTATTTTTCTTGCCAAATGGTGATAAATAATCTACAGGACTAAATTTGTTTGTCAAAATAAAAAAAATATACTACCACCACTTCACCTGAGGAAAAATTCTGAAATTTACAATTGAGGTGGTTAACTTTCACCAATCAATATCCCTTTACCAGCCAGAGTCCCTCAGGGCATATCTAGAAAATTATTTATTTCAAAATAATAACTCCTGAAATAACTAATTTGAAATAGTGTGTCCACACTACAGGGAAGTCTCAAAACTAGTCCGAGGCAGGATCCTTTAATGTGGATGAACTACATTGATTTAGAACCCCAGGAAACACTGGGATGTAATTACTCTGAATGAGACTGGGATGCATAGTTCCTGCTAAGGCGTGTACCTGTGCAGCTGTGCACAAAAAATTCTTCCCCCTCCCTTCTCCTCTGGAGAGCTTCGCAGCAGCACTTGTGTATCAGGCAGCTGGTCCAGTAAGCAAAGCCAGCTGAGACAGCATGGTGAGGGATTCTTTTGGGCAGGGAGCCAGGAAGTGCTACAGCTGCATGGTGGGGTGAGTTGGAGGCCTGCTCCCATGGCCAGCTGCAGATCTTCAAGATCTCTCACGCAAGCGTCTGGGATTCTGAGATCCAGAGGAGTGCACACTCTGGGGTGGGATACATGGCCACAGTGTAAATGCCAGTTAGAAAAATTTCATTTATTTCTGTGTACTTTGTTAATTGATTTTATTCAACGTTAGTCTGTTAAATCCTGTTTCTTTTAAGTGGTTAAGTAAAGGTTTGTTAATTCCAATTTAACCAATTAGATGTATATTATTTATAATTGTTGTTTTGGAATTAGATCCAGATTATTACTGGAATAAATTTATTCCTGGAGGCTCCCAAAGCACATGAGTAAGTGTGCACAGGGGCCAGCCAGGTGGAGGTACAGACATTGTATATTCCTTTAGAAGCAAGGGACTGCAGCAAGGAGGTGGATAGGGAATCCCCACCTATCCAACATCACCACTGGGATGCTGAGGATCTCTTTTAATGTTAAAACCATCAGGCAACCAGGCACACAGGTGAGCACTGCCTTCTCCCGAGTAACCCAGGGAGGAAAGAAAATACAATAGATTTGCCTTTACCCCTTTATAGATAAGTGGTATTCTCAACATTTTAGCATGCAACACACCAGATGTGTGTTCGGGTGTCAAACTTAACACAATTTGCAGGGGAAGAGAAGAACTGCACTTTGCAGACCTATGAGAAGATTAAAATGCAAATGTGCTGAAATGCCCCTTTTAACCTGTTTATGTAGGATATTGAGCATATAATACTTACACCTTTTTTTGATTAAAACATATTTGACTATGTAAATCACACATCAAATGAAAACATAGAATCATGTACTTAGATCCAGGGATTCTATGTTCCATGTAGACCCAAAAAACAGGGGGCAGAGCTGGCATTATGCCATCTTTTTGCCTAAGGGCAGCTATGAGCTAGCTTAGCTCTTAGAAGAACCTAGAAAAACCTTGGAGATTGGCACAAGGTAAACAACATAAGGTAGACAATCTAACCCAGCATTTTCAATAGCATATGCACTCATATTTCAAACTCATAGTAGAACATTATTGCATGCTAAGCTAAAATAGCAGGTTAACTTCTCTCCAGTGATCTTAATTTTATTTTCAATTGTTCTTCCCTTCCGAAATTTGCAATTCAATGCAATCAATTTCACTTTGGTTAAACACTTTAATGTGCTGTGATAAAAAGAGGCAATTGATATTCTAATTTTGTTGTATTTAAAATAGTTGCTGTATTACCAACACACATGATTTTAAAAAGTGGAAAGCGCTGGAAGTTATATAGAAGCAGTTTGCTCTGGCTGGATGAGGGAAAGGTACAGTATCTTACATTTTATGTAGTACGTTTAATCTCAAAGGGTTCCAACGTGCTTTACAAACTATACATACTGAAATAATTTCATTTTCCATGCAGCCATCTTTGGATACATCTACACAGCGGGGCTATTTCGGGATACTGGAAGAATCCCGAAATAGCAACCCCACGTCTTTTGAATGCACCCGCTATTTCAAGATAGGTCTCAAAATAACGGATGCGCTATTTTGGCATCCCTGTAAACCTTGTTCCACAGGATGTCTCAAAATAGCACATTATTATGAAATTCAGTGCTGCACAGACATGTCAGATTTTGAAATACGCT